>NC_073310.1:48810224-49510224 GCF_027595985.1 Sorex araneus | reverse complement strand
CAAAGTGACATAGAGATGGCAGTAAGTCTGTTCCCTGCAGCCACGAGCACACTGTGACCTAATTTACAGACTCTCTCAGGTTTGCAAAGAAGATCCTGGTGCTGTCTCTTCCCATTAGCTTCCTTGGAAGTCGGGCTGGCTGGGAGAAATTGGCTCAGTAGTACATCAGTAGTTATATTACACAATAGCTGTGGAAAATTATTAAAATAAGCGAGAGACAAATGGCTTGGGAGGGAATAGAGTTAGCAACTCTGCAGACCTCATAACAGTCCATCATGTTGGATCTTCTTCGAAGATTAAGATCCCGATTCATAAATGAGAATTCAAATTGAAGCTAAACTTTATATTTTAAACCCATCTCCCTTTCTTTAAACTCTGATTTTTCTCCTGACAAGTTAAAGTTCATAACACCATGCCTCATTTTGTTCCTTTTTTTTTGTTCTTCTTATGCCCGGGATGATGTTCCTTTGTATCTCTCACTTTCCAGACATTCACACACATGTGTACATCTATTCACACTCAAACATGCACACACTCATATGTGAACACATCTTCTGTCTCAAAATCAGTTAGGCACATCCATAAGCTTATACACATAAGTGAAATCCAGTTCACTACTTATGTGTGTCTGATCTCTGCTGATTGGGCCACCCTGGATTTCTTCACTGTTTGAGGTAGCTGAAACTAAGTATATCCATTCCTGAGAAGCTTAACATTCACAGTCATTATATATGCAACTGGTTTATTATGGTGCCTGAATCTGGTGAGAACATTCATGGAGTGGCTTTAATCTTTTTCCAAACACTACCTTTCAAATAGGCATTGTTGCCTCTCCAGTTTTTCTCTGAGGAGTAGATCTCAGCTTCTCACTATGATACATACCTAAAATATGCTGTCAGGTTCAGATGAAGATGTAATGTAGTATCAGATTGAAGGCTCATGCCATTGTCTTCCCTTTCTTGAGCACAGGAGTGGAGATGCTGGATAAAGGAGGGTCACGGTCATGTGTTTGGTCCCCTCACTTTCTGCTGTGGAATCTCTGTGTAGCTGAGATAAGGGTTGATGTGATTTGTAAATAGGGGCACACACAGCAGATTTATCTGCTGCTCTTGGAATTTCTTCCTGGCTGTGGATGGTCCTTCTGGGGCATCTTAAGAGACATGATTCTGGAGGGAGTATGGGCGTGTGCATCCGCTCCAGTTTCCTGACATGAGAAACTCATTGGCTTGATGCTTTCTGATAGTACCATTGGCTCTGACTCCCTCGGGCACAGTTACAGAGAGCAGACTTCCTGGATGTCATACTGAAAAGTCTAGTCAAAACTGACCCCTCTGTGCAATGTTCTTGGGAAGATCATGCATCCAGGGATGCTAAATGATGAGGTGTTTTGCTGTCCCCTCCCCAATTATTCGGTTATCTCTCTCTGAAAGACATGGAAGGCAGAAGAATAAATATGTTATACCAGAGACTGTCCAATCGAGAGGGCCACAAGTTACTGTTTCTGCATTCTCCACTCGGAACGATGTCTGGGACCAGAGAGATAGTACAGTAGGTATGACACTTGCCTTACACACAGCCAAGGTGGGTTCAATTCCTGGCACCCTCATATGGTCCCTTGAGCTTGCCAAGAGTGATCCCTGAGTAAGCCCTGACAAACAAAAACAGGCACACGGAATGACATCAAATGAAGAAAGTTTCTGTAAAGCAGAGACACTCATCAGCAACATGAGAAGAAAGATTATGGGAATGGGAAAAGGTGTGCAGATATGTTGTCTGACAAGGGGATATAGATAAAGAAATTATGAAACTTAACAGCAAAGAAGAGCCCCAAACATCCAGGTGAACAAATGGGCAAGGGATTTGAATAAATGTTTCTCTAAAATAGACACAAATGGACAATAGGTACTTGAAGAAATGCTTCTCTTCACTCATCACCAGGGAAATGCAATGGCAAAGGCACAGTGAAGAGTCCCAGGATAGCTCAGGGGTTAAAGTGCCCGCCTTGCATGAGGTCGATGAAGTTCTCTGCACTGCTCCACCTGCCCTTCTGTAATCACAGTAACTCCACTATTTAGGATTAGTTTCAAGTGAATCACAACCCAAAGTTGTGCATTAACATCCAAGCTGTCAAGTGTGCAACTCTTGGTGGATCCTGCAATCATATGTGAGACCCATTGCTCATTGCAGAAACAATGACAAAAGGGGAGGGCAGAGGGAAATGACAAACCAACAAAGCTACCAGAGTATGACTTCATTTCACAGCTGTTAGAATAAAATGTTAGCATATAAAACAAAAGATGACTAACAGGACATGGATGTGCAGAAAAGGGAATTCTTACACAATCCTAATGGGAATGGGAATTAGTACAGACTCTAGGGAATGCAGTTTTAGAGGTTTCAGCAATTTTCCCTATTTGGGCCGTTATCTGAAGAAAAGGAAAACATTACTTTGAGAAAACACCCCCATGTTTATTGCATCATTATTTACAAATGCCAAGGAAAGCATCTGTAGTGTCCTTCAGTGAACACATGGATAAAAAAATGCGGTATATATGTGTATATATACATATATATGTATAAATATATAATTATTGTTCAGAATAAGATATTATTCAGCCATTGGTTTAGAAAATGCCAAAAAGAAACGCCATTTTCAGGAACATGGATGGACTTTGAGGCTAACACGCTAAATGAAATAAGTCAGACAGTAAGAGAAAAAGCACAGTCTCACTTATATGTGGAATTGAACAAAACCAAACCTAAGTCCCCCTAATTCCAAGTTCATAGCAATAGACAACAGATTAGGTTTATCTGTGGTGGGGATAGAGATGGTGGGAAAAGTAAGTTCAGAAAGTGGACTGGAGAGTGGGTGTGGTACTTGCCTTGGACAAGGCTAACCCGGGTTTGATCCCTGGAATCCCATATGGTCCCCTGAGCACTTCTAAGAGTAATTCTTGAGTGAAGAGCCAGGAGTAAACCCTGAGCATCACCAGGAGTGCCCCTCCCAGCCTCAAATACGTTAGGGAAGTCAAAAGGCACAAACTTTTGATTATAACAGTAAATTATAGAGGTATATTGTATAGCAGGGTTGCTACCATGAATAATACTGTATTAAAGTTTCTAAAACCATAGATATTAAAAGTCAGAGTCAGGATGAAGAAAAGTACTAGCCATACTTATTCTAGGGACCATCTCATGATCAAAACTAATACCAACTGTTTGTTGTACACCTAAAACTAATATACTTCTGCACATCAATTATACCTCACGAAACTTAGTCCCCATCTCACATCAAACACCAAGATTAATGTCAGTATAAAAGTCAACCTGAAAGTTCAAATTGTGCAGTTTTTCAGAGGAAAACAAACATGAAAATTTCTGTGACTTGGTAAGAGGCCAATGTTTCCTTGGTTGCAGAGAAAACACAAAGACTTGAGTAGTCAGGAATGTGCTGAAAACGGACTGGGCTTGTCCTGGAGGTGAAGGGTGGAACTCTGTTGCCTGCTTTGAAAATAGAGGATACCATGAGGTGACAAATGAAGCAGGACCTTAAGAGCAAGCCTCAATGGAAGCTGGGTCCTCAGTCTTCCAGCTGCAGATCATGGTTGTCTGTCACAGTGCTGAGTTCACAGCCTGCTGACACTGGGTATCAGCCTGGCAGTCCCTGGCAACAACCCAGCTGTGTGTGTTAGTGGGAAGAGAGTGAGAGATGCCAGCACTTAGTGGCTCTGTCAACTCTCCTATTTTTTTTTGTTTGTTTGTATTTGACCTGCACTCAGGAGTGCTTTGTCTTTGTGTTTGGAGGGCCATGCAGTTCTTGGAGATCAAACCTGGGCGTTCCCCTTTGCAAGTACTCAGCATAGTTCTCAATTTGTGAGACAGATTGGAGGCTTATTGTGGGTGACTGGGGACCAGAGCAGAAAGCCACTGAAGTCAGCTTTTTGCTTTTATTCTGTTGTTTTGGGGACACACCTGACTGTACTCAGGACTCCTCCTAGCCCTGTGATTATAGCCCACTCCTGGTGAGCTCAGGGGACCATGTAGGGTGCTGGGAATCAGCAAGTAAATTAGCATCTCTTTAGAATGTAGGGGGTTACATGACTACTACTACTACTACTACTACTACTACTACTACTACTACTACTACTACTACAACTACTGCTACTACTACTTTCTTTTTGCAAATTAGCTACAATTCCCAGACAACAGAAAAAAAAATCCTGTTTAACACCCTGCTGCTAAAGGGCTAGGCAATGGTCCCAATGTCTTCCCTTCTGGGAGACTATTATGTGATTTTTGTCTCCTTTTGTGTGTGTGTGTGTGTATGTGTGTGTGTGTGTGTGTGTGTGTGTATGTGCATTAATCAGTCTTTTACTCCTGGATGACTATGCTTTCTATGGTTCCTTTCAGATAATCAGTGTCTTCCTGTCAGTAGTTAATTTGGTCAAATCAGAGCTAGCCCAAACTTGCCAGTAGGTTCGAGTAAGTTACTTCTTTCTTCAGGACTGACTATTGACAATCAAAGGGAGAGAATGTGTTTTTCTTCCATTTGTATTTCAGTCCTGCTAGTTCCTCTCTCCCTGGTTTCTAGCTTCTTCTGTGAGCTACAGGGAATAGGAGAGGAAAAGGAAAGAAGCATTCCAGGCTTATCTTTATTTTTATTTAACTTTTTAGTCATCAAGATTTACAATGCTGTTAATGATAGGGTTGGAGCTCACAATGTTCTAACACCATGCCCTTCACCAGAGTATCCCACTTCTTTCTGCCTACTTCCTTTCCCAGTCTCCTGCAATGATCAGAATTGCTTATATTTGAGATAATATAGCCCCTACTATACGGAGTATCTCCAAAGATCCCCTTCAAAAAGAACAAGAGAGAAAACGCACAAGAGAGCCTGCTCTAAACTCTGTGTAGCATCAACACTCAGGGGCCAGCACGCCCCAGGCCCTGCTGACCTCTCCCCACTTCCCTCTTTGCCTCCCTTTAATTATTCCATCCTGCTGTCTGCACCCAGCTTCTCTGGCATCTTCCTACCCAACGTGTTGCCTCATTCCTGTCCCCTCGCCTCTGCACTTCTCTTTCTAGTGTGAGCGTTGCTCAACCTCCTGCCTTTGACCTCCTGTTCTTATTTTTTTCTGTCCTCTGCTGGTTGTTATTTCATGTGCTTCCAAGACCTTACTCTTACTTCCATGTGATTATGTCTCTATTTGCCTCAGTGATTCCAGCCCTGTCTTTCTTGGAAGCTCTCCCACACTTTCTGATTGTCAGTTGACCTCACAGCCATTGGTCATCTAAAGCAGTGTTTCTTAACTGGGCGTCATATGGCTTCCAAAGGGCCCCCAGGATATTTTAGAGGTTAAAGCCACAAAAATGGGTGTCCATGGTAGCACATGTAGCACATTATGAGACCAACTAGTAGGGGGCAGACAAGGGCGGTAACCAGGTTGAAAGAAGTTAGGAAAAGGTTGAGAAACTGATCGAAAGTTCTCTGTGGCTCGGAGTTCAGTCACTCTCCACCCTCTCCTCGGTGTGTGGTGGTGGTGGTGGTGGTGTGTGTGTGTGTGTGTGTGTGTGTGTGTGTGTGTGTGTATGCGTGACTTCTCCTTCTCTCCTTCCACCTTCTTGTATTGGTAGGGGTTGTACACACATGGAGGACAGGTGTCACACATCTGGCTGTGGTGCGTACAGCCTTGTCATCATGTTCGAAGGCACTTGTGCATCTAGCTATGGAATTTGCACATGTGCTCCTTGGGCATGCACATTCATTTGCAGCACTGGCGGGTTCCAAGTATCAGAACCTTGTGTTGGCAGCTTCTGAGGTTTCCTGTGGGCAAGGCAGCACTTTGCAAGGGGGCCAACCCCGGGTTCCTTCCTTGTGCTTCTCAAATGAACCCTCTTCTACCTGCAGCCAGGCTGCTCACCAGCACCCATGTTCCTCTTCCTGCTTTCTGCAGCAGACCCACTGCCATGCCCTTTTATCCAGCTCACCGGGGCTTCAGAATAACCTTCCTCTTCACAGCTGCTTCTCTCTAGTCCTACCACTGGAAGGGAATAATTAGTTGTTATCATTTTGGTGCATATTTTTTTCTGGTCAGCATATTAAAAAAGAAAGTAAATGAATCTATTTATGTCATCTATCTATCCTTTTGTTTTAGAGACAAGGATCATATTGCTTAAACTATTCTGTAAACTCATTTTTTCACATAACAAGGTATTACAAAAATGAAGTTATTCCATATTCATTCACAATGCTCTTCAAATATTCTGATAATTGAAGATTTGGGCTTTTTTACCTTGAGCTGCCATCCTTGGTACCCCTTCTGGTCCCTGCAACCCATCAGGAGTAATCCCTGAGGGCAGACCAGGAGAAAGCACTGAGCACCCCTGGCTGTGGTTCAAAAACAAAAACAAATAACACATACACACACACACACACACACACACACACACGGAAAGAAAAAAATCCCACTGAAAAATAAAGAAAAAGAAAACTGGTTAGCACAAGGTAGATACTACTCCTCTTGCACCCCATATTCTTAAGGAATGGGGTAAAGTATGAGAAAACCAGCTGGGCTGAGGGCCACCAGGGCCTCACCCCACAGTGCTGAGGAGGCAGGGCAGGCAATGCTGGGTATCACATCTGGGGACTCTTGCACAAGCTTGACCCCTTGAACTATTTCCCTAGACCCTAGAATGAGTGATTAGCAGATATTTATTGAATGGGAGACAGGAAGGATTGTGAGGTTGTGAGTAGGCACAGCCAAGCATTGATGAAGAGATTGCTCCCCCCAAAACTTGTGCAATTTGCTCCAGTCCCCCTTTTTAGCCTGCAGACACCCTCCTTTTGTGCATGCTGAGGGACACTCTGTGATCTGTGACAACAGCCCCATCAGGAGGTTTTCTTTTTTTTTCTTTTTTTTTTTTTGCTGAAAGTGGACTGCCAGTGGATAAAATAGGACAGTCAGATAACCAAGAGAATTGATTACCCCCCCATGGCCAATCCCATCTTGGGTTCAAATTCTTCTTTTGAGGATGTGGATTGATTTCAGAAGCTTTGGAACCATATCTCTCCCCTGAAGGAAATTAATCTTAATGTCTGAGAGGAGAGTTATATCTTCTAGTCAAAATCTTTTATGTGTGAGAAAAACCCAATGTCAATTATTCTTATAACCTCTGTTACTTGGGATTCTCTGTCACCTAATTCTTAAACACAATAAAAGCAATACTAATTGAATTAATTTACATAAGCCCACCAGTTTTATTATTCATTACTGTGGTATACAGTAATGAAATATGCACCTTCAATATCATTGTAAATTCTATTTGGTTCCAGCACTAAACTTAGTTTATAGACATGCTTGGCTTCTCTTGATAGCTTATTGATTATATAGAATAGTTATCCACTGACAACTTATGAAACATGAGCAGAGATATTTTTCTTTTATTCTGTAGTAGAGACCCAGGACCTCAGGCACTGCTACTGAATTGGAATAAACAGAGGAATCTCTTTTTTCAAAGTCTGAAAGAAACATGCATGTATATATGTATGTATGTGTATACATGCATATATATATGTATGTATGTATACACATACGTACATATATATATATGCATGGGCTTTGGCCATAAAATTTTTTTTTCATGACCAAAGACCATAACTTCTAAAAAAATTTATTGAATCACCATGAGATAGTTAAAAGCTTTCTTGTTTGGGTTATAAACTCACAATGATCAAACACCCATCCCTCCACCAGTGCACATCCCTCACCACCAATATCCCGGGTATACCCCACCTTTCCCACACTCCCCCTGCCTCCATGGCAGACTATTTTCCCCATACTCTCTCTCTACTTTTGGGCATTATAGCTTGCAACACAGACACTGAGAGGTCATCATGTTTGGTCCATTATCTACTTTCAGCATGCATCTCCCATCCTGATCGGTTCCTCCAGCCATCATTTTCTTAGTGATCCCTTTTCTATTCCAGCTGCCTTCTCCCCTTCACTTGTGAAATAGTATTCCAGCTATGGGGCAATTCCCCTGGCCCTTGTATCTACTGTCCTTGGGTGTCAGCCTCATGTGATGTTACTCTATACTCCACAAATGAGTGCAGTCCTTCTATGTCTGTCCTTCTCTTTCTGACTCATTTCACTTAGCATGCTTAGCATGATACTCTCCATGTCTATCCATTTATAAGCAAATTTCATGACTTCATCTCTCCTAACAGCTGCATAGTATTTCATTGTGTAGATGTACCAAAGTTTCTTTAGCAAGTTATCTGTTTTAGGGCACTTGGGTTATTTCCAGATTTAGGTTATTGTGAACAGTGCTGCAATGAATATATAGGTACAGATGTCATTTCTACTGTGCTTTTTTACATCTTCGGGATATATTCCCAGAAGTGGTATCATGGAGTCATATGGAAGCTCAATTTCTAGTGTTTGAAGGACTGTCCATATTGTTTTCCAGAAAGGCTGGACCAGTTGGCATTCCCACCAACAGTGAAAGAGCATCCCTTTTTTCCCCACATCCATGCCAGCACTGGTTGCTTTTGTTCTTTAGAATGTGTGCCAGTCTCTGTGGTGTGAGATGATACTTCATAGTTGTTTTGATTTGCATCTCCCTGATGACTAGCGGTGTGGAACATTTTTTCATGTGTCTTTTGGCCATTTGTATTTTTTTTTTTTGCTTTTTGGGTCACACCCAGTGATGCTCAGGGGTTACTCCTGGCTTTGCACTCAGGAATTACTCCTGGCGGTGCTTGGGGGACCATATGGGATGCCGGGGATCGAACTCGGGTCGGCCGCGTGCAAGGCAAACGCCCTACCCGCTGTGCTATCGCTCCGGCCCCGGCCATTTGTATTTTTATTTTTTGAGGAACCTTCTGTTAATTTCTTCTCCCCATTTTTTTGATGGGTTTGGAGGTTTTTTTCTAATACAATTCTACTACTGTAAAAACCATAACTCAATCTTTGCAGTATTCATTGTTTATAGGGACATGGGATAAACTTTAGCATTTTCTGCATTTGTGAAATAATAAGCCATTATTTAAATCAAGATTCTTCTGCATTATAAAGACATGAAGAAGGTTTTCAAAATCATTATTCTCAGCTGGTCTGTTTCCTTCTTTCTCTTAAATAATCCTTGATAGGCATTCAAGGGTTTTGTTCATCCCAGGACATGACTATAGCTAATTTGCTGAGAGCCTCTGAACATACCCCAAGCCTGCTTAGGACATCTACTAGGGAGTTAAATCATTTTAAGTGGAGGAATTAGGCTAATGTTTGCTGCTAGGAAAAATACCGTGAATCTTGGTATTCTACGCAGACATTTAAGGGTAGAAACAAATTATACAGCATATATACAAAAGAAAAATAAATCTATCTTATTTTACTAGAAGCTTGACACTTTTATTTAGAAAATTTATACTTCTGAATGCTTCTTCATACATTACAGATGCATTTCAAGGGTAACTCTATTAGGTTGATAGTTTATGTCTTAAAAAGAGATCAGGGTGAAAGTGGGAATAGGAACCACTTTGAAGTAAGGAAGAAAGAAGATAAAAGATTTATCTAATGATAAGATGAATAGAAGATTACAGCATATCTTTGATAAAGCAGAGAAATTCTGATATGCCCCAAAAATTCTGAATTGAAAATTATTCTCTTGTGAATAAATTACTTTTGCATTATCACTTATCTTTCCCAGATTCTACATGGAAAATAGAAGTAGAAATTCTATAGATTAGATTATACACATAATATATTTAGGTCTAGATATATACAGTGTATGTTTTTAATATGCCTTTCTATTATGGTTTCAACATAGAATGATACTTGTTATGATAAACTGGAAGTTGAGATTATTTGCTGGAGGCATTGTGGAGAAGAATTCTAGCAAAGAGATCAGAGGTAGCTGTGAGATTGATTTTGTTGGTTTCCAAAACAGCACGACAAGGGGGCTCATGATGCTGAGAGAAGTTTGGTCTAGATCTAACTTGGCTTAGTTACTCATCCTCATTTACGCTTGGACTCTAGTGAAAAAGTTATCTGCATTCTAATTCGCCTGTTGTTATCATTGGCTACATAGTTATACTACATATATAAAAACTATATATTTATAATTATATGCAGGTATATAGCTCGGCAGTCTCTTTTTCCTAAAAAATAGCTAGTGCACTGTCTATCCCTGACTGCAGATAACATATGTGCTATAAGGAGTGAGAACTCAGATAAGTGTCTGTGAACAAAAATGATACTAGACCTCCTGAATCTGATGACATTTATTCTTATCTACTATCAACTCTTTTTGAAATCCCAGCTTTTGGTCATGGAGTACTATATAAAATGATATTTAAATAAAATATTTGGCAAGAGCATTTTCTCAAACTCCCTTTTCTTTGAAGGCTTCCAGTAATCAACCTCTTCACATTGCTGACTCTCGGTAATGGACCAAGCCTCTATGAGAAGAGGGAGGTGAGGCCTTCACCAGTAACTTCTGACTTTTCCAGTAGTAAGATCTAAATATCCGTAAAGGGATGCATGACCAGGAGACAAAGAGGATCATGGAGGTTCCAGTCCTTGGAGTTAAACTCAGGGGAATCTTTTAGTTCATCTATAAAATAGCGGTTCAGAAAGACTGTGAATTGTTGGCTGAGTCCTTTGTCATTGTGAATAAGCATCATGTTCCCTTTATGCCAGGTAGCATCATTATTATTCCTAACATCTAGCTGGGGCAGGATTGTGCCAGGGGAGTTTCAATCCTGCTCTCAGGAAGGGCACCCTGGTGTGACAATGAGCTCATTGTTCTAGCAAAGGCCCCTCGTTGTATTAGTTTCCTGGTGGTGATTCATGGTTCTGAATACCTGTAACCCCATGCTCCTCCTTTTGGCTGGATTTCTCTACTTAGCTCATTTAAGAATGCAGAATTCTGGCTTGAGAGAAAGCCAAACATTTCTTGTTTTTTTACTCATCCTCTTGAGTGACTGACGTGGGCTAGACAAGGGCTTCAGTTGCTGGAGCTCTTTGACTAGACACAGTTTATCCGAAGAAGATACAAAACGTGCAACATCTTCCAACTGCCTCCCATCCTAGCAAAAAAAAAAAAGCACTATCGGAAAAATTACAGTTCATATTACCCTTAGAAGGATCTTAAATTGTTTTGTTTTGTTTGTGGTTTCTCATTTCCTGAGACTTTGAGAAAGTTTGACCTAGCTTCCTCCGCCTCCTTTTTAATATATTTTGTTGGAAGGAGAGAAGGTGTTGCTCTCGCGTCTAAGCGTCATGAATAGAGAAGAGGCCCATAGTTGTTTGCTGTATAAACAGTACAATAATAAAGATAAAGAACTAAAATCTTGACCTTTTTCTCTTCCTTCATAAACCAGCCTGAAATGCCAGTGCAGTGTCTGAACACGTTAATATAAAGGAAG
Organism: Sorex araneus; assembly: GCF_027595985.1. NCBI lineage: Eukaryota > Metazoa > Chordata > Mammalia > Eulipotyphla > Soricidae > Sorex > Sorex araneus. The sequence continues at coordinate 49,498,796 of NC_073310.1, read as the reverse complement.
AGACTCCGTTCTCATCCCGAACTTTGACCTTCACCAGCCAAGGGAAGAATGCTGGTGTACCAGTTATTTTATGAGGATGGCTAATATGATTCTTATCAGTGAGTTTGAGATGCAGTCTACGTGTAATATCTACTTCAGATTTTTATTCTAGGATTTTGTGCTCTGGCCCCATTTTCAAAGGCTACTTGACTAATTTGTGCCTATAATTTAAAATTATTTTGCCCTTCATGGAGTGAGGGCTATTGCATTCAAAGACTGGGAGTTTTTTGGGTTTGACTTATTTATAAGATGAAGAAGAATTGGTTTTCCCAGTGTCCTCACAATGGGCTTCGGAGCTGTCACTTGAACTCACAGTTTGGGTGAGAAGACTTTCCCCTGGGCTGCCTCGCATAGTCATATTTATCCATTGACTCATTAAATCAGTCATTCACTCCACACCCCACAGATCTTCATTGAGTGCTGACTAGGAGCTACATTCTGAGTTGGAACCTGTGAATACAAAGTTTGTGAATAGGTTTATTTCTGCTTCATGGAGCAACATTAAGTCAGGGAGAGACAGCTTTGCGATTTGATTATTATGTACATTAGAATGCTGTATAGGATGTTCTGGAAGCACAAAAGAATGTGTTTCTGAAATAGAGAGATAGCACAGGAGTTAGGGGGTGGGCGTTGCCTTGTAGAACCCCATCTTTATCTCTGGAACCACAAGGTCCTCCCCAGCACAGTCAGATGTAGCCCTGAATGCTCCTGAGTACTGCTGGGTGGGTTTAATGGTCCCTGGCATTGCAGGGCCCACGCAGCTTCTCAGACCCTACAACTGAACCTTCTAACATGGCTATCACTGGGGGAGACCCCTGGACTGCCTGAGCACTGCCTGGGAAACCTTCACAAAATTTTTTGTTCTTTTTTTTTTTCTTCTTTTTGGGTCACACCTGGCATTTCACAGGGGTTACTCCTACCTCATGCACTCAGGAATTACGCCTGGTGGTGCTTGGGGGACCATATGGGATGCTGGGAATCAAACCCAGGTTGGCTGCTTGCAAGGCAAACGCCCTACCTGCTGTGCTCACACTCTAGTCCACAATTCTTTTGTTCTTAATGTGTTTTTTTTCCTCCCTGTAGTCACAAAATGAAATTTTGATTCTGGAAAACCTTCCGTCTTGTTTTTTGTTTGAGAGCTAATCTGGCAATGCTCAGGGCTTACCACTAGCTCTGTGCTTAGGGATCATGTAATGTGGTACTCAGAGGATCACAACTACAGCACCAGGGATTAAACCAGGGTTGGCAGCATGCAAGGCAAATTCTCTAACCCCTGGACTATCTTTTAGGCCTCCTCCGGAAAAATTTCTGGAATATCAGTTTCCTGAGTTGAGTCTTACGAGGAGGGATATGGGGAAGCCAAAGGGATCAGAGAGAGTAAGAATACGATGCTGGGAGTTCACTATTGACTAAAGCTGCTAAATAAGAAGCGGACCCAGCACTGCACAATCTCTTGAGCACAGCTGAGATTGTGTGCTCAAAGCACACAAAGTTAGGAGTCCTTCCCAAGAAGGGCCAGAGATAGCCCCCCAATAAAATAAAACCAGACAAAATAACAATGCAAAATAAGAAATGATTTGTTATGAATATATGGCATATCTTGGGGAGAAAGAATAGTGTCATTTGCGAAAGCCTACTCAATATGGACCTCATGCAGAGAGTATGGTTGAAGAAACCAATCTACTTCATTTTATGGTTGTTGCTGTTAGTTGGGTTAGGCAATGCTACGGTATGTGGATAGGGCACACACCACAGGTTTATAGTGCTGTGGCTCATCCGAGGGCCTCACATATGCAAGGCATGTGCTCTGCCACTTAAGCTACACCCACAGCCCAGCTCTGTGTCTACTGTTCCATGCAGAGAAAGCTAAAAGAACATTAGTGAATTATATGCTGACTCCTAGATCTTGCACTTGAAAGTGGTTATCATTCTTGCTCATCTCTCATTAGCCAGCAAGTCATGACAAGTCATATGGCCATGTCTAACTTCTGAGAAGACAGGGAAGTGCTGTCCTCAAGACACAGAAGATGGCAGCTGTGACCGCCACTGCAACTGAACTTACTCGTAGGTGTTTTCAGAAAAACTTAGAAAGAAAAGCTCTTTTAATTGATGAATGCTACCTATTTTGTTTTGCTTTGAGGCCATACCCAGTGATGCTCAGTGATTACTTCTGGCTTGGCACTCAGGAATTATTCCTACCTGTGCTCAGGGTCCACATGGGATGCCGGAGATTGAATCCAGGTTGGGCATGTGCAAGACAAGCATCTTTTTCACTGTATCTCTCCAGCCCCAAATACATAATTTTTATTCAGCGTATTAAACCCACTTCAAATGTGACCTCATATTTGGGTCATATTTCCAGATAATTTATTTTGGAGAGCACACAAGGAAGCAGTTCTTTTTTGTTTTTGTTTTATTTTTTGCTTTTTGGGGGGTGGGGTGGTTACACTCAGCAATGTACAGCCACTGGCTCTGCACTCAGGAATTACTCCTGGCAGTGCTTGGGGGGGACCATACGGGATGCTGAGGATCGAACCTGGGTCAGCTATGTGCAAGACAAATACCCTACCTACTGTATTATAGCTCTAGCCCCAAGGGATTATTTTGTACAGAATAGAATTTCACTTGATGTGACTGTTTTATTTATTTTTAACTTTTTACTAATCGAATCACTGTGAGATAGACTCTTAGAAAGCTGTTCAGGATTGGATTTCAGTCATACAGTATTCCAACACCATCCCTCCACCAGTGTATCCACCAGTGTACTTTTCCTAGAACCAGTGTCCCCAGATTCCCTCCCATCACCCCCACTACCCCCTGCCTGCCTCTATGGCAGGCACTTTTCCTCTTTCTTTCTCCTTCTCTTTCCTTCTCTCTCTCTCTCTCTCTCTCTCTCTCTCTCTCTCTCTCTTGAGCATTGTGGTTTTCAATACTGATACTTGAAGGTTACCAAGAACACCCTTTTACCTACTTTTAACCCTCAGATCTTATCCAGCATGATCATTCCCCACTATTATTATCATACTGGTCTCTTCTCCATCTTACCTACCCTCAGCCACAACACACTCTTATGGTTAGTTTCAACCATTGACTAGTTATCCTAAGCCCTGTTTTCCCTGGCCATGAATATTAGTCTTCTACTATACATATGTATTTTTATATATTACAAATAAATTCAGTCATTCTATATCTGTCCCTCTCCTTCTGACTTATTTCACTCAGTATGATACTCTCTATGTCCATCCATTTATAGGCAAATTTCATGACTTCAGTTTTCCTAACTGCTGTATAGTATTCCATTGTGTAGATGAGTCATAGTTTATTTACCCATTTGTCTGTTCTTGGGCTCTGAGGTTGTTTCCAGATTCGGGCTAATATAAACAGTGCTGCAATGAACATAAGAGTGCAGATGGTGTTTCTGCTGTGTGTTTTTAGATTCTAGTGTGTATTCCCAGAAGTGGTATTGCTGGGTCAAATGGGAGCTCAATTTCTAGTTTTTTGAGAAACGTTCATATTGTTTTCCAAAAAGCTGGACCAGTGACTGATTTGTTTGAAGCAGAGATCTGGTCTCACCTCTTTTAAAAATAGGTTTGTCACCAAGTAAAGTGTGGTTGGAGGACCCACTCGAGATGGGAGATGCATGCTGAAAGTAGAATATAGATTGAACACGATGTCCACTCAATACCTCTATTGCAAACCACAACATCCAAAAGGAGAGAGATAACAAAAGGGAATGCCCTAGCACAGAGGTGGGGTGAGATGGGGGGTGGTGGAGTGGGGATTGGGAGTGATACTGGGACCATTGGTGGTGGAGAATGGGCACTGGTGGGGGGATGGGTACTCGAGCCTTATATGACTGAAACACAAGCATGAAAATATGTAAATCTGTAATTGTACCCTCACGGTGATTCACTAACAAAATATAATAAATTAAAAAAATAGGTTCTTATTCTGTATTCATACTATATTTTATGAGAGCTTGGTCCTTTGGTCTCCCATTTTTTATAGTCCTACAAAACATTTCAATGAAACTTCCAGCTTGTCTATAATGGAAGATGGGTGTGGATTGACAATGATGCATGTAGCAGGGAGTGTTTATTATTGCCCAATGTTTATGACAAACTCAGTTGATACAAGTAAGCCAAGTCCATCACTTTTCTGATAGTTAAAAATTCACAACCTGACAGAATGATCTCTCTCACATGTGCAACTGAAAGATACACAGCAAGGTAGTAACAAAGAGCCTGAGGTAAAACAACTGGAGAACAGATTCTTCTAATTGAATTGGTTGTTGGGGTAATAGGTTGAAAAGAAGGGTTCTTGAAGTCCTTGGGGACAGGAAGTGGGTACACTGGTGATGGGTGTGAAGCTGGGAGAATATACATGAGAAACTATTATTAACTCTATGATAAATGACAATTATAAAATTCAAATCCTGAATCAAGCAAATTAGTTGAAGCCTGAAATATTGCAGTGCACTGTAATGGCCCCCTAAAGAATTTCTTCTTCTAAAGGACTTTTTTGGATAAAACCATGGGAGTTGATGGAGGGTACCAGAAGCAAGCTATCACAGATGGAACCTATGTAACTTATAAATTGGCTGTTGCAAGAATGTTGTCCTACTTAAAGGAGCCCTTCCACTTCCTGGGGAGAAAGTTGTACTTCCCCTAAACAGAGGTTTATTTTTGTTGTCATGAACATTGTGAATTACCCTTTGTCATTTATGAGGAGCACAGCATCTACTTTATAACCCGGTGATTGTGAATCTTCACTCAGAATTTCCTGTGGAGCACATATTTCTATCCTTTGGTTCCGTTTATATTACTGTCTTTGTCTTCTCTCTTTTCTACCTTCTTTTAATTTATGTTTTACATTTTTTCTTTGAATCCTTTCTGAAATAAGGTAGAACATAAATATGTAATAAAAGCAACAAAGCTTTATGTTTCTTTGTCAAGTTGTAACAAATATCCTGTCTCCATCCATGACAAGACAAAATTTTCCAGAACGGATTCCTCATTATTTCATGAGCACGCCAAATTGTTGGTTGCCTTTTGGACTCTCTAGTATTTTTTCTTTTGCCAGAGTTTCTTTGTGAGAAATATCAACGGAGTTAAATATGCTGCTCTTTTTTAGTACTTATAATAGACCACACTTATTCTGTCTGCTTCTTCTTCAGTTGAGGCTTCAGGATGCAAAGAAAATATCATTAAAAATAATTGCGATATCAGGGTATCCTAGCTTGAGTAACTGTGATTTCTATGAAATGTGACCCCTACCCAAAGTAGAAATATGGACTCACATTCTTGTGGGTTTTGAGTTATGCTCCCATCCCACCCCACCCATCACATCAGTATCTTTCTCTTAAGTTTAAACTCCTGAGACCTGAATTGTGAGAAAAAAAAAATCTCTGGGGGTTTTAAATGGACAAACTTTATCCCTTGTAAGATGCAATAGTGTCCCAGTGGCCCAGGTCTCTGTTTAGCTGCCCTCAAATGTCCAGAACAATAATCCCACCATTGTCAGAGCTGAGTGAAGCTATTTAGCACTTTGGTCCTCTGGGCTGTAACTCTTCCTATTTGGCTTATTTGATGACCAACTCTTCGAGTGGCAGCTGCCCAGGGTGCACAGGGCAGCCCAGGGGGAGCATATGCTGTTCCACGGGCCACAATCCTCTTCCTCTCTCCCAGGGAGTATCTGTCTTTCTCAGGACTTGAAAATCTCGGGGCTGCAAACACAGTGGAGACAGACATAAGCACTGCATTTGGGACAATCTAGAGAGAAACTAGGATTGTAGAAGTAGAGAATAATGAGAAGAGAAATGGATATAGGAATGCTCGTGTGGAAGCGATGGAGAAAGGACGATGAACCTTCAAATCAGATGGCAACAGAGTATAGGAGAGAATTTGAGAGGAAGAAGGAGGCAGGACAAATGAAAAGAATATGGCCTCGGGTGAGAGCCTTTGTTGCCCCAAGGGACCCAGCCCCGGCAGCTAAAAACCTTCAGAACACAACTGGCACCAAGCTCAAGGCCATTCCCCATACGCCCGGGCTGAGCCTCACACATGAGTAAACATATTCTTGGACATCATGACGGTTTTCCATAACAGACAATAGCACTGTAGCACTGTCGTCCCATTGTTCATCAATTTGCTTGAGCAGGCACCAGTAACATCTCCATTGTGAGACTTGTTGTTACTGTTTTTGGCATATCAAATACGCCATGGGGAGCTTGCCAGGCTCTGCCATACGGGTGGGATACTCTCAGTAGCTTGCTGGGCTCTCTGAGAGGGACAGAGGAATCGAACCTGGGTCAGTTGCATACAAGGCAAACACCCTACCCACTGTGCTATCGCTCCAGTCCACAAAATATATTATTTCAGTTGTGCTTTGGGACAGGGATTGGGGCTTGGGATGGAAACATCCAAAAAATGGTAGTGGGAAGTTGTAATAGTGGTGGGATTGGTGTTTGAATATTAACTGCAATCAAATATTGTGAACCACCTTATAAAATAAAAAATTAAAAAAAAAAGAATACGGGCTGTCTAAAAATAATATTTAAAAGGATGAATGCCAGCATTGCTAAACACTGCAGAGAAAATGAGGGAAGGAGCCCTATGCATGTTATAGCAAAAAGATTTACATGCATGTTATAGCAAAAAGATTTCTATGCATGTTATAGCAAAAAGATTTATTTTGCTTAAAACAATTTGTAATCAGGCGGTGACTATAGAAAACCTTGTGAGAATAGTTTCAGAGTAGTGAGAATGTCAGCCACTAGAAGAGTAAATAGGAAGTAAGGTATTGATAATCACTCAGGTTTTTCAAAGAATGGAGATTAGGAATAGAACAGTAGGTGGATGAGAAGATAATGTTCACATTTTTATTTTCTTGTTTTTTTCTTTAAGACAGTAGTGTCAACATTTATTTTGGTGCTAATGGAAGAAGCAGGCAGGTATTTGTGAAACATAGAGAAGAAGAAATGATCAATAAAAGGGGTTCTGGGCCTTGAGGAGCCTAGGAACAACTGAGTGCGTTAGGGGTTAATTTGTGATGGGAAGTGTGATTTTAAACAACTCATAGAGCTCTGGATTAATTTAGGAAGGTGAAAGTATGTCTTTGCAACAGGATTAGGAGGAAAGGATGGATGCTGACGTGGATGAATTTGTGTGTTGGGTGTGTGGATGCTGAGGCAAATTTAGTGTCTGAGTGACATATAGGCAAAATTTCATACTAAAATTGAGGGGTCCGATGGAAGTGAATTTTCATGGGTTAGTGAACCTGGTTCCATTTATGTCATGAAAATGGTTTGTTCAGACCCAAATGCAAGATATCTGTTGGGGAGTTTCCTGCACTGAGTCCAGGTCTCTCGTGAAGAAGAATGGTTTAATTTCTGAGAGTTATCTTCAAGTCTCTGAGACAAATGTTAAATTTTATGTTTATTCTCTCCCTTTCCCATGGTATCTATACACTTAACAAGAAATACTTCGGGAAAGGGAGAAATTGTACAAGGATTTAGGCACTTGTCTTTCATGCGGCTGACTGGGGTTCATCCCCTGAGCTGGGCCAGGAGTAATCCCTGAGCACAGACCAGGATTAAGGCTATGAGCATAACTGCCCTCTCTCATTTCCACCCAAAACAAGAAATCCTTTGAAGTTTTTACTTTTTAAAGTCAGTTCAAAAATTGTTGATAGGATATTTACACTGAGCCAGGGCTTGGGGGATATGCAAAGGAGCAATTAATACTTCTTTCTTTAAGAATCTTGTTCTCTAGTGACATACAAATGCATTTCAAAGGGAAGCTGACTTTTTGATGATCTGCCTTCTATGAGTATCTAGTCCATGATTATATTTCAACTAATATAAATTATAGTAATCGCTTCTTTGGGATTACTGTGTTTTACTAAGATAAGAGAATTAGGAGAAAATTAATTAAATCAATTTATATAATAATTAATAAAACTTCCCTGCTTTAATTATCAAATTGCTTTATATTTGTGTTGCTCTGAGTATTCTCAGATAAATTATTTTGATATTTTAATTATAAATAATTTACTAATAACCTCACTAATTATTCAAATTAATTCTTTATAAAAACTCAAAAAATTTATTGATGTGACATTGGTTTAAAAGGTTAGAAATATTTGTATAGGAGGACAGTCTTGCCACATCATGCTTACCACTAAAGTGTAAGTATCCCCCTGCTGGGACCCATTGTACTCCCTCACTTCTTTAAGATGAGTCTCTCCTCTCTTTCATAATCTCAGTTCTGTGATCAGAGTCTAAGGGTTTATTTGATTGAACACTTGCTTTGTTTCTTTATATACCACTCAGGAGTGAGATCATTCAGCATTGTATTTCTTCTCACTAATTTTGCTTAACTTGACTCTTCCCACTTCTATGCATGTTATAGCAAAAAGATTTCACCTTTTGTTTAATAGTTATGTATTTCATTACATATCTATCTTCATATCAATTTATCTATAGATGTGTGTGTGTGTGTGTGTGTGTGTGTGTACCATAATGTTGTTATCCACTGGTCTGTTTCCAGGTCTCAGCCATTGTAAACAACACTGAAATGAACATAATAGTATATGGATTGTATATGGCTTCCAGCTGTGCTCAGGAGTCCCGGAAATACACTCGTGGTGGTAATGATTAGACACTTGTGGTGGGTCTGATGGTTAGACACTCAGGTCCAGTGGTGCTGGGGATCATCAGGGTCATAATTGGTAGTGACGGTGACTGGATGTAGTGCCAAGGGGTGAACTTGGGGTCTCGAACACTCAAGGGTACACTCTATTCTTTTGAACTAGCTCCCAGGCCTTGTACATACTTTTTTGAAATTAGTATTTTATGCTCTTCAGGTAGATACCCGGGCAGATTGCTGCATCCTATGGTAATTCTGTTTTTAATTCTTAAATCAATCTTTATACTTTTTTCCCATAGCGGCCAGATCAATATACATTCCCACTACCGTTGAATGAGGCTTTCCTTGTCTCCACATCTCTCTCCAGCACTGACCTTTTTAATGTAGGCCATTCTCAGATTTGAGGTGATACTTCTTTGTCATTTTGATTTGTATTTGCCTGATGATAAGTAATAGGAGAATTTTTTTCCTGTGCTTGTCAGTGATCTGTATGCTTTCCTTGGTGAAGTGCCTTTTCAACTCTTCACTTCATTTTTTGATGGAATTACTTGTTTCTTGGTTGTTAAATTTTGTGAGTTTTTTTAGTATGTAGCTGAGATATCAGCCTTTGACTGGTTTTATATGTATACATATATATGTGTATGTATATATGTACATATATACAAATATTTATACTTCAGCAGTTTTTGTTTTTTCAAATTATAATTTCTTTAATTTTACAGAATATTTTAGTTTAAAACAGCTTTCCCCCTTTGTTTTTGGATTCCTCTTGGTGGAATTTGCAGGACTATGTGAAGTAAGGGCCTCTGCACTCAAAGCACACACTCCCACCATCTCCATGGTCCCTATTTTTGCTTTTATCTTCTCTGCCAATTGGGTAGAGCCCCCAAGTCCCCCAATATGAAGCCAACAACATGGAGTGTTTTTCTTCTTTAGTGTATTTTATAGTTTGGGGTTTAATATCAAATCTTCAATCTATTTTAATTAATTTTGTCATGAGATAGTGATTCAATTTCTTTCTTTTGCACATGGCTGTTTCTCAGCACCATTTGCTGACAAGATTATCCCTTTCTCCATTTTATTTTATCAATTCCTTTGTCATAGGTGAATTATCCTTACATGTGATGATTTATTTCCAGCTTTCCAATTCTATTCCATTGGTCTGTATCTACATTTATTCCAATGCCATGCTGCTGTGACTGCTATAGCGGTGCCTATAGTTGAAATCAATTCTTCCTACATCATATAAGAAGGTAAAGGAAGAATTATGAAGTTAACTTAATTTGCACCTAAGTGTCTGTAACCATCACAAAATGCTTCATGACTAATACCCTTATTTTATAGACCACAGTGAAGAGGCCCTGGTCTTGACTGGGACTATTTAGCTGGGAGATATCTGACATTCAAACTCAAATCTGCTGATGCTATAGTCTTGTACTTTGTACTGAGGAATATTTTCAAGGGAAGCACAAAACTAAACTCTACCTTAGCAGACACCCTCTGGATGTCATTAAGAACAATAATTTAAGTGCTTCATTCTGGTCACTCAGGTTTCTGACTTCTAACTCAACCCTTTATTCCCAACAATGTGACTCCATGTTAAACTGACTAGTCTCAGAAACGCATGAGGGAGTTTAGAATATTCTCAGAGAAGGACTGTGGGTCTCACTCATTTCAGTGAGCTGCTTAGACCCTGGGAGAATCTAGCTCCTTGCTGAATAAGTCTAAGCTTCTGGATTCTTCCTGAGATTCTGTGCTTGACACTAATATTCAAGCTTCATTTCTTACACAGCAGACAGATAAAGGTAAAAAACTAAATGGCAAAGAGTTGTTTAGGGTGAGGAAATATTGACAGATTGTGACAAGTTTCGGGAAGAGTTGTAAAAGTGATAAATGCTCTTGGGCCAGATTCATGAAGGGAAATTATAACAACATAATAATAATAAAACAAAACTCAAATTGCAACTGTATTATTTATGGGTTAGTCTAGGAAGTAAGTATTGGACCCTTCTGAGTCCAAATGTTGACATATCTAATGGAAGATTAGCGGTCTAAAGTGGAAATCAAGTATTAATGAAATATTAGGCTTAACATGAAAAGATACTCACCTGAAAGCTCTGATGAACAAATGAAATGGTCTAAAATCGTAAAATGGATTATGCCATCTTATATGCAATTTTTATTTTTTTTATTTTTTTTGCTTTTTGGGTCACACCTGGCGATGCACAGGGGTTACTCCTGGCTCTGCACTCAGGAATTACCCCTGGCCGTGCTCAGGGGACCATATGGGATGCTGGGATTTGAACCCGGGTCGGCCGCGTGCAAGGCAAACGCCCTACCCGCTGTGCTATCTCTCCAGCCCCTATATGCAATTTTTAACTCCATAGCAATTTTCCATGCCCAGAGTTCCATTGATCAAAAATGGTAGCAATTCTGACAACTCAATTAATGTCTGGCCTGCTCTGAACTTGTCCTGGACTTAAAACCTTTTACTTCAAGTTTTGGGCTGGAGCGATAGCACAGTGATAGGGTGTTTGCCTTGCACGTGGCCGACCCCGGCTTGATTCCTCCGGAGAGCCTGGCAAGCTACTGAGAGTATCTCGCCCACACGGCAGAGCCTGGCAAGCTCCCCGTGGCATATTTGATATGCCAAAAACAATAACAAACAAGTCTCACAATGGAGACATTACTGGTGCCCACTTGAGCAAATTGATGAGCAACGGGATGACAGTGACCTCACCTTTTGGATATCCTCTTGTATCACTTCTACTCTCCCTCCTCTCCAGCTATATCCAGAATCTTATACCATACCCAGATTCCCCAACTTGGTACTATCTCCTGAATATTCTCTAGCTTTTTTCATTCAAAACATGACTCTTCTGTCCACTTTCCTACCTTCCTTACTGACCAACAAATTCCTCATCATTTCAACAATATAACAATTATCCAGGAATAGGTATATTGTTAGAAGCTTTTTATACTCCTTGCCCTTTGCAAAAAAGATCAAAGTCTTCCTCTTTGTTTTCTGTTTGTTTGGAGGCCACGTCCAGCTTTGCTCAGGGCTTACTCTTGCCTCTGTACTCTGGGATCTCTTTTGGTGAAGCTCAAGGGGCCATATGTGGTGCAGGGGCTAGAATCCTGGTCAAGACAAGTGCACAACTTATTGTATTATTACTCCAGCCACTAGATCAAAGTCTTAATTCAGAAAAAGAGCTTGGGAAGGAAGACACTCTTAGTTTCTCTCTCTCTCTCTCTCTCTTAATAATATAAGAATACTGCTATTTATTCAGTCATTGATTAAGCTGATTGAATTGGACATGAACTCCACATTACCTTTTTTTTCTTTTAATTGTATCACCATGTGAGATAGAGTTACAAAGCTTTTATGTTTGAAATTCAGCCATACAATGATGGAACCCCCATCTCTCCATCAGTACACATTTTCCACCACCCACATCCCAGTCCTCACCTTGCCTCTATGGCAGACAATTTCCCCAATACTCTCTCTCTAATTTTGGGCATTATGTTTTGCTCGAAATTTCCTACCACCATCTAAGCCTACCTGCCAGTGGCAGACACTAGATAATTTATTTTCCATTGCTCATTTTGAATATCATGAGAGCTTGCACAGCCGCAATTGTAAATGTAAATTTCTAGATTGTAAATGGTTGGGTTCCAGAGACATCTCTCTATGGCACTAATTCATTTTGGGATTCAACTGGGAGTCTCTGGGGCAGGGCTGTTAGTGTACTAAGATGGCACTCAGTGGCAAATTGTGGGTGTGACAGCCAGTCTTCTGGGTGGAGGGGGGGGATCTAGGGAGGGACAGCCCAGTTTCTCTGCAGCCATGCAGCCTGAAGATTCAGTCCTAGAACTGCATATGGTGGTGGGGGCTAGCTTGTGGAAGCTCTTGCACACCAGGATTTCATATAGAGTAGGCAGGGAGAGCACGCCTGCTCTATCTGAGGTGCCCCAGTGAAATTGGCCTGGTATGGGGTCCAGAGAGATCTTCGGTGCTGTGGTGTCTTCCAGGACTCACTTCTGTGTCTCCGGGCCAGGGCTGCTGGTGCACTAAGATGGTACCTGGAGGCAAATTGTGGGCATGACAGCTAGTCTGTTGGATGGGTGGTACCCACAGAGGGACAGCTGGGGTCCTCAGCTGCCATGAGGCCTGGAGATTCACTCCGGAACCCGCATACCTGGGTCTTGTTTGTGGAAGCTCTTGGTCACCGGGATTCCATCCAGAGTAGCTGAGTTTTTCTCTTGTTTTGATTTTTCTCAAAAATTTCCCAGTCTCTGATATTCTATTTCCTGAATGTGTGTGACAAACAAAGTAGACCGAGAGATATAATTCTTTAAGATACTAAACTTCCAATATACTCTTAAAACCCTAATAGTGACACTCTCTTAATAGATTATTACTAAATAGAACTCATTTAACTGTATGAATGTTTATATTACTTTCTTCCAGGAATCAGTACAAGCTGATTGTAATTACTTCATGCTTTTAAAAGGAATAATACTGCATCTCGGAAGGGGGAGCTTCATTCACTCTTAGTGGTTAGAATATTGCCCTATTTGAGTGATTATTTATTTTACATAGAATGAATATTACTATGGAAACAAATGTTTTATTGAAACAAACCATTCATTGGAGAGAAAGATGTATCTACAGTATAGTTTTAGAGGATTTGATTTTACAGGAGAGAAGCACATTCTGTTTGACTTAGTGTGGAATTGATTATACAATAATGGAAAGCTCTTATAATTGACCAGGCCAGGAACTAGGAGAAACTGAGTAGCTGAAACCATGACTAATACAAGTAAGGAGAGCTGTTGAATAGAATACTTGATCCAGCATTTCCATCCAAGCCCCTGGACTGGCCCCCAAATCCCACCAGAAGCAGAACCACTTCACAAGAACTGTGATGGGATCTTGTACCTGCACGAGTTAGTATATCCCTTCTTCACATTGATCATTCATCTCCCTTCAGAGCTAGAGAGATCCTACAGGCATTGTCTTGCATGTGACTGATCTCATTCAATGCCTGGAATTGCATAGTCCTGTGAACACCACTGGGAGCAACCAATAAGCACAGATTTAATGATAGCATCACCCAGTAAGGAGGCTTCCTCCAACATTATTGGCTGAGCATTGGGCAAAAAGTCTTTCTTTTTTTTTTGTATTTTTGAGTCACACCTGGCATTGCACAGGTGTTACTCCTGGCTCTGCACTCAGGAATTACTCCTGTTGGGGCTCAGGGGACCATATGGGATGCTGGGAATTGAACCCGGGTCGTCTGCATGCAAGGCAAACTCCCTACCCACTGTGCTATCGCTCCAGCCCCCCAAAAGTCTTTCTTACATGGAGGAGGTAAATAAAAGGAAAAATTACTTTTTATAGTCTTAACAATGGAAATAAAACCCTGTTCTACCAACATTTAACTGGATAATTCACCAAGTACAAAAAGGAGTCTTCCTAAGGCTGAATATATATATATATTTATTATAGTTATAATATTAATATATATAATTATTATATAATATATATAAATTTATTATGTTTAGTACAGAGAAACTTAAATCTAACTCAAGCCAAAAGTGCAACTTTCTTGACTGTAAAACTCTCTAGCAAATTTGGCCTTCTGTTTCCTCTTATGTTTTTGGTGGGGAGTGGTTCAGGCCACACTTGGTAGTGTTCAGGGCTAATTCTGGCTGTGTTCAGGGATCCCGCCTGGCATGCTCTGGGTACCATATTAAGGGCTGTGAATTGAACCTGGATTGGCCACTTGCAAGTAAGTCTTATGCCCTGTATTCTATCTCTGGCTCTGGAGTTCTTCCCCAAAATGAACCGGGATTCAGCTTCTTTTATTATATGAAGAGAACTGGAATTTTTTGACATATTTGTACCCATTTGTGCAATTGGAGGAAATCTGTAATATTCAGCACATGTGGGAAGTGAAGTTTAGCAAGTCAGGCTAAAAGATGAGATCAAGTTCTTGCACTTATAAGTGTTCTTTCAAAATTGTGCAGTCTACCACATAACGTACTGCAGGGTAAAACAAAGATTTGAATGGAAATATACACATAGTTCGTTTTGTTTGGAACAGTAGGATTTTTTCCCCTTGCTAATAAAAAAGTGGGTTTTTTTGAGCATCTATGCTTAGATAAGATAACATGATTTAAATTATTTAGAACTTTCCTTTTCTCCTTTTCTCCATTGTTCCTGAAATGAGTGCAGGTCGTATACTCTGATTATGGTGCTCAGACACACTTGGTTAGTGTGGAATCTCTAATCTCTAATAAAGTGTACCAGAGATCACATGCTTTTCTGTTGTGATGGTACTGAAGATCACAATGCACAGAGGTGCTGGGATTGTGTGGTGATTTACCTCAGTACAGCCAACTGGATTGACCCCTGGACCCTTGGTCCAGCAGGTCAGTAGTAAAGAATGAGGCAGATGGACACCATGTCATGGTGTAAGCTAGCTGCAACAGTCCCAAACAGGGGGATAAAATAGTCGTTTATTGAAAACCATTTCTGCACCTCCATCCTGGCTCCCTGGCTCCAGACATACAAGCTGTTGATTCTGCTAGCAGGAACATTAAAAGAGGTAGAGCATATATTCAGACCAAGGGCTGCAGTATTTGTATAGCTGTGGGCATATGTTGATACAAACGTAGCAATGTATTAAAGTCATGGTCATTCTTATCCTATTCTTGCCTGGTCACTGGCTTGCTGCCTTTGAGTTCAAACTAGCTAGACGTATTTTACTCAGGAGACTATCCAGACCTCGGGGTTATTAGTCAGGGGATGATTTCCAACAATATTGCACCCTGACATGTGGGGTTCCAGGGCTCAGTCCTGAGACTGCATTGACATCATACTTACAAGGCATGGGATCTGTTGCTGAGCCATCCCTAGGCCTTTAAATACAGAATTTTAACAAAGCTCTGGAATTCATTATGGATTCAATATGGATCATTATGATGGAGTTTTATTCTTCAGGCTGAATTTTCTAAAAAAATAAATTGCATATCTAGTACAAAGCAAAACCATTAATATATAAAATTCAATTTTTTCTAAGTCAAAATATGTCACACTTGTTTAGGATAGAATATAATCCTTTGTAATATATACTATATAATTACATTTTAAACATAATGTGATTTTATATCATATATGAAACATAATATATCTGGCATTATTTAGGTATAGTTTGTCATATTTCTTTCTTTATCTCTGGTTTTCCCATTTTGAAACTCATTAAGTGGCAGTCTAATAAAATAGGTGATTAGGAATAGGGTTCAAGTATCATTTCAAATGATTTATTTGGAGTCTCTTTGTTATTATGGTCTCTGTTTCTGCCAACATAATGAGGAAATTGAAAGTTGGCTCTGTATCATTTTAAGCCACTATTCATTCTCATTTCCCCATTTTATTTTTATAAACCTTATTTCATTGGCAAGTTGAAGATAGTAGGTACATTTAATTATGTAATCAATGAGTGGTCAGTGTAAAAACAATAGGAAACAGAAGCAGAGTGTTGTAAAAGTTAGCAAAAAGCAAAGCTTTGAGAAGAATGGTTAAGAAAATGAAAGGACTGGGTGGAACAGAAAATTCTCTGTGAAGAGCAATTGTTTTCCAAACAATAGCAGAAGGAACCTTATTTCCTCTGTTTCCCTGTCCATCCAATTGTGCTCTACTGGGCACACTACAATAAATAGTTAAATGGCTATTGTGGATTTTTGTAATTATGCACATAGCACAAAACTTTCTTGAAAAAGAGAATGGAATTCTTTATTCTGGTAACGGAGATGCTCTCTCCCTACCCTCGCCCCCCTCAACACAGGCACAAAGATTTAAAAATCTACCTTATACTACATTTAATTTGCAGCAAAGTACTTCATAGTAAGTTATTAAAAATGTCATATTCAAAAAAGCATGAGAAAACCAATGCAGTGGGGAATCCAGCCTTTGCAATGTATAGAAGGATCTACTTATTATGCATTTGGGTTCCCTTCATACATAAATTCCAGAAGAAAGCACTGGTAGGCAATGTTAATGATTATGGACTATGGAGAATAAGAGATCTCGGAGAAGATCACAGCCCCAAATGCATAAGATATATGTCAATGAACAAAAAAACTCAAACCTCTTGAGACCCCTGTGTACTCACCTGCAGTATGGAGAGAAATCATGCTTACCCCTCAGGGATGGTGGAAAGAGCATATGAGAAAAAGTATCTTATAGTACTGCCTAAAATGCAGCAATTATTATAATTAGAATAGGGTTTTTAATTCTTTTTATGAGCCCTATGATCTTTTGCTTTTTTCTCATTCAATCATCACTACCATCTGTGTTGTAGACATCATTAGTGTTATTATTCTATAAAATTTATTTTAACCTGCAGATGTTGAAATACCTAGCCAATATTCCTTGCTAATAATTGGAGGGATTGGGGTATTTAAACCAGGGATTCATATTGTTGGACATTTGCCTAGACTGTTGTGAATCAATTTTTATCTCCTGCACCATTTGAATAATATTTTCAGGTAATTCTGCTTTAAAATATAAATCAACTCAGATGTGCATTTGTTTCCTTTGGTGTAGTAGATTAATGCGAGTGGTTTTTTGGTGAATATTTTCTTTTCTTTTTTTTCTTTTTCTTTTTCCTTTCTTTCCTCCTTCCTTCCTTCCTTCCTTCCTTCCTTCCTTCCTTCCTTCCTTCCTTCCTTCCTTCCTTCCTTCCTTCCTTCCTTCCTTCCTTCCTTCCTTCCTTCCTTCCTCTCTCTCTCTCTCTCTCTCTCTCTTTCTTTCTTTCTTTCTTTCTTTCTTTCTTTCTTTCTTTCTTTTTTCTTTTTTTTTTTTTGCTTTTTTGGGTCACACCTAGTGATGCTCAGGAGTTCCTCCTGGCTCTGCACTCAGGAGTTACTCCTGGGTGGTGTTTGGGGGCCCATAAGGGGTGCCAGGGATTGAACCCTGGTTGGCTGCGTGCAAAGCAAACGCCCTACCTGCTGTACTATCCTCCGGCCTTTGTATTTTCTGATTCTTGATTATGATATTACATTTCATAGAACTTTGGAACTAAAGTAGAAAATTAGGACTTGTTGCAAATTTACAAAGAAGAGTATGAGGCTATGGTAATTACTTTTCAAATGCTACGTTGGCATTCAATTTAAACAGTTTCCTGGTGACCCTAGCAGCCCTCCTATTCACTCTCCATCTTCAGGCAAACTGGTCTGCTTTGTTTCACTATAAATGAGTTTGCAGTTTCTATAATTTTATGTAAGTAATTCATACACCATGTGGTGCCTTGAGTTGAATTCAGGCCTACCAAGTGCAAAGCCTATGTTCAGTTTGTTGCACTATCTCCAGCCATGTCTTTTGCTCTCTATAACTTTTATGAGATTCATCCATCTTGTTCATATTGTCATATGTAACAAAAGTCTCTTTCTTCTTGTTGTATAGTATAGCACTTTAGTAATATACTGTCAGTCACTATCATCCGTTGCTCATTTGTTTGCTCAAGCGGGCACCAGTAACATCTCCATTGTGAGACTTGTTGTTACTGTTTTTGGCATATCAAATATGCAACAAATAGCTTGCCAGGCTCTGCTGTGCGGGCGAGATACTTTCGGTAGCTTGTCAGGCTCTCCAAGAGGAACGGAGGGATCAAATCTGGGTCTGCCGCATGCGAGGCAAACGCCCTACCCGCTGTGTTATCACTCCAGCCTAGTAATATACTATATTTTGGAGTATATTATAGGTGATGATACTTGTTTCTAGTTTGGATAATGTTTAGTTATATACCAAAATTAGTAATGTGATAAAATTTAGTAATATACTAAAATTTGGTAATGTACTATAGTTGATGGATATTTGCTTCTAAGACAATTTTTTTTTGCTTTTTTTGGGGGGGTCACACCCGGCGATGTACAGGGGTCACTCCTGGCTCATGCACTCAGGAATTACTCCTGGCGGTGCTCAGGGACCATATGGGATGCTGGGATTCAAACCCGGGTCGACCGCGTGTAAGGCAAATGCCCTACCCGCTGTGCTATCACTCCAGCCCCTTCTAAGACAATTTTAAAGAAAGTTATTATGGACATTGATCTATAAAGATTTGAGTGAATATTTAATTACATTTTTCAGTCATGGAGTTGAATTGATAGATTGCTATAGAGTGAGTATATGTAAAACGATGTATGAAACCGAAGAACATTTCCAAAATAGTTTTACCATTTTACATTGTAACCAGCAAGTACATGAGTTCCAGTTTCTTCACATTTTGCCTACTTGTTGTAGACCACTCTTTTATTTTTAAATTTTAAATTAATTAAAAAAAATTTTTATTAGTGAATCACTGTGAGGTACAGTTACAGACTCACAAACTTTCGTGCTTGCATTTCAGTCATACAATGATCGAGTACCCATCCCTCCACAGTGCCCATTCTCCACCACCAATGGTCCCAGTATCCCTCCCACCACCTCCACCCCCCATTCCCTCCACCCCACCCCGCTTCTATGGCAGGGCATTCCCTTTTGCTCTCTCTCTCTCTCTCTCTCTCTCTCTCTCTCTCTCTCTCTCTCTCTCTCTCTCCTTTTGGGTGTTGTGGTTTGCAATAGAGGTATTAAGTGGCCATCATGTTCGGAGATCACTCTTTTAAATGTTAGTCATTTTAGCCACAGTTATTAGCTCTCATTGTGTTTTTAATTTGCATTCTTTGATGAGTAATAATTATCTTTTCATGCACCTAAACGCAATCTGTGCATTTTCTTTTCCAAACTGGAGCCATTAGTTCTGTTGAATTATAAGAACTATTTTTATTATTCAGACATAGGCCTTTATGAGTTATGCTCTTTTACAAATATTTTTCCTCATCTATAGCCTGATTTTTATTTTCATGACAATAAGCCATAGATAGTTTCACCCTGAGTTCTCAGATCTCATTGTCAGCAGCTTGTCTACTTATAGCTTATCACTGAGATTTTTGTATACCGCCTCTCCTTCTAGATGAGGCCCTAGACCTTGAACAATGGCTGTTCTTTTGACCCTTTATCCGACCCCTTATTGCTCTTTTGTCCATCTTAGAGAACAGAGGCCATGCTTGATGGGTGTTGAGGGAAGTGACAGATTCTTGGTGCTTTAGCTCACTGAATCTTAAACTCCAGTGGAGAAACTGCATACATGGGCATCCTCAGCATGCTCCAACCAAACAGTTATATAGGAACAAATATCAGTTAGTGTCTATTTTATGCATTAATGGAGAATCTAGTCTCTCCTACTTACTTATCAAATAGCCACTATTACTAAGGGCCTTGGCTTTAATTCTAACTGTCAAGAAAGAGAACCTGAGGATCTGACTACATATTTCTGATGCTGCATGCTAATTACATAAGAAAGACAGAGGCTATTTGAGTATGGTTATAAAATTTGGGACGGATGCTCCTAGACCTGAAAATCTTATGGTTTAATTCAGGAGACTTTACAAACTGTCATTACTGTTTAACTGGAGTTATTTTCCTTGAATCTAGAGCCTCTTGCTCTTTGAGAAAACATATAAATAAATTTTTATAATTATAAATTAATTAATAATTTTAGTATCACAGAATCATATTATTATATAGTTATAAATATATTTATATTTTATTATAAAATTATAATTTTATAATTATGATTATAATTAAAATTTTATACTTTTATATAAATTAATTTATAATATAAATTATTTTTGACTTAATGTACTTATTAGTATCTATATTTCTTTGAAATTTGCATAATTATCAAAGAGAAATGATTTATGAATGCTTATAAAATAATATTTTCTTTTATATCTAAGTCTCGGGTGCTGATGACAAACTATGGGGTCCCCAATGATAAAAATATGACTTGTTTTAAGGTAATTTGTTCTATAGATTCAGTTGGATCTTGAGCCTACCCATTTCTCAATTCAGCAATTTCTCTGAATTATTAGATAATATTAGATATCTAATAATTATTAGATAGGCAGGGACATGAGACTCTCTGCCGAGCCTGGCTGTCTTCCCCAGAGCCCCTGAGAGGGGTGGGCTCCATTTTCCCTCCCTGTCCCAAGCAGAGATCCCTCGGCCAAAGACCTCCAGAACCTAGCCATAGCCATGCTCAAGGCCCCTCTCCACATGTTCGGATGAACATCACACATGAAGGAACTGGCAGAGGAACCCAGATGTGTGGGACCCGGGGCTGAGACCTCCAAGCCTGCTCAGATTGGGACTGGTCCTTTCCACCCAGATTCCCCATTTTCTAGTAGCTAGGCGGTCACACCCAGGGACTGTCCCTGGTGCCATGTAATCCCACCAATGGCCAACATCCAGAGACTATAAAACCAAGCTCCCAAAAGTGCATGGCCACTTTGCACAACATCTTATGGCCTAGTTCTCCCTCTGGGAAAACCTGGCAAGCTACCGAGAGTTTCCTGTCCACACGGGAGAGCCTCGCAAACTCCCCATGGCATATTCATATGACAAAGCTAGTAACAATGATGGGTCTCATTCCCCTGACCCTGAAAGAGCCTCCAATGTGGCACCATTGGAAAGGACAAGTAAAGAGAGTCTTCTAAAATCTCAGGGCTAGGACGAATGGAGACTTACTGAGTTACTGAGACTGCTGAAGAAATTCAATGATGAACAGAAAGATGATGATGAAGATGATGATGATGATTAAATAGGCAAGGTTTCTTGCCTATCTAATACATATGCAGTTGAAATGCAATGGTTGCCACCAATAATTTGTTTTATTTTATTTTTTGCTTTTTGGGTCACACAACCGACAATGTGCAGGGGTTATTCCTGGCTCATGCACTCAGGAATTACTCCTGGTGATGCTCAGTGGACCATATGGAATGCTGGGAATTGAATCTGGGTCTTATTAAATAAGAACTCTGTCTTATTTTATCCTATAGACATTATCTAGGTTTTGTTACAACATAAGCTGTACATTTTGTGGGTAGTGCAAGGCAAATGCGCTACCCACTGTGCTATCGCTCCAGCTCAGGTTTGTTTTCTTAGTAGTGGGAAAATTCATAAAAAATAATTGAGAAAAAGAAGAACCAACTTCAACTTTGTTGCCCTTATCCACTGTCCTGGCAGGCTTTGCTCATGGAAGTTTGGAAGTTTGGAAGGCGCTTAGGTTGTCTGGCAGGGCATGTTCCTCTTTGCTCTCAGCTGGGGATAATCATCTGTGACTTTTCTTTCTCCCACTTTAGTACCTAAAACTTTTGGCAGGTTAGGTTCTCTGTGGAGCTCAGTCCTGAGCCAGTGTCGTTGAACCAGAGACATGGTGGCAGCTTTGGGGTGTGGGAGCAGCTGCAAGGGTTTGGTATGGAAAGTACTGTCTCCCCTCTCCCCACCCTTCACCCCGCCTCCCAGCCCCGAGAGCGCTTCAGAGGTCTTGGTCAGGAATGGGTATCCAAAAAATTTTTTGCAGCTAGTTGATGTCTTTCAAGATTTATTTAGAGTCCCTGGAACAAAGCTGGTCCATGAGCTAACATGACAGGGACACTGGGATGTGGGCTTGGCTCTGTGACTTCTCTTTGTGTATAATGCAGACATGCTCATGGTTGACTTTCTTTATGTGCAGAGTTAAACAGATATTTGGGTTTTTTTTTGCTGTATGAACTTATTTTTTTCCTGAACAAACAAATTTTCTATTTTTGTTCTTTTAGTTATATTCTTAGAAGAACACACTACAAGAAAGGGTTATTTCCTTTGTTTTCAAAACGGCATCTCTGTTCTTATGCATTCAACCTTCCATTTAGATATCCATTACATCGCAGGATGAAGGTGAACTCTGTCTTATTTTATCCTATAGACATTAGCTGGGTTTTGTTACAATATAAGCTGTGCATTTTGTGGGAAATTTCAGCGGGTCTTTCTAAAAAAAAGGAGTAACTGAAAGAGAGAAACTTAAAGAAAAGCTTGTGTTTGGCTTCCTGAAGGGAGAAGTCTTGAACATGAGATGGTGTGACTCATAGGGAAGGCTGGTAAAAAAATGGTGTGTCTGCAGGAAGGAGCCTTAGAAGGTTTTGAAGGTAAATTCCAATTAGTGGATAAAAGAAAATGAAACCTATTGCTAAAACAAGGTTGTGTGACTATATTTGCAGCTGGGAACATGATTAGAATGCAGAGGTGATAATAAAACACAAGTGGGGAAGGAAAACTTTAAAGAACTAAATGAATAAAGAGCTAAGGTAAAATATTTTAAATCAAGTTTAATGAGCCCAAGACAGAACAAGCCAAAAGCAGAACTGAAATGTGCTGAGGAAAAATAAGAACTTAAATGCACCTCTTTCTGATAATGAGATGGGGGATGGAAAGAAATGACAGGATCCTTCTCAACAAAGGGCTTCATTAAGGGGAAGTGAAGGTGCAAGTGAGTGTCCAGTGGGTGGGAAGTGGGAAGCAGGAAAGGGTGCCTTACTTTGCTTCCCCCTTGCCCCCTCCCTGTTATAACTGCCTTTTTCTGAGTTGATTATGTACATCTAAGTGCCTCAAGTCATTTTTAGCTCCAATCTTCCTGCATCTTGACTCATGGCATTGTGCACTGAGCTGTAGCTGGCAGCTTGCAGATTAACAACCTGCCATTGCATTGATTGATCACCTACTCATTTGATACTTAATCATACATGACAGTATGTGCTACTTCATTTTCATGCTGACGGTGTTGTGTTTCACGCCCAGATTGTAAGCGTTGTGAGGACAAGGATGAAAGTTGATCCATCTTTGCTTTCCTCACAGCATCCAAGTGCAACCAAGAAATACAAGCAGATTTTTATTTGTCTCTGTCACAACTGCAGCTGAGCTAAGACAAATATCTATGTTGAGATTTCTAAAATTTCTTCAACATTCATATTTGGGGGACTGCACTGCACTGTAGCACTGTCATCCCATTGTTCATTGATTTGCTTGAGTGGGCACCAGTAATGTCTCCATTGTGAGACTTGTTACTGTTTTCGATAATCGAATACACCACAGGCAGCTTGCCAGGCTCTGTCATGTGGGTGGTATACTCTCAGTAGCTTGCTGGGCTCTCCGAGAGGGATGGAGGAATCAAACCGGGGTTGGCTGCATGCAAGGCAAACGCTCTACCTGCTGTGCTATTGGGTGATGTGGGGGACATTTTTAGTAATTCTGGAATCTTCAGACCAAGTCTATTGGATTGGTGTGGCCTGGGGCTGAGGAGAAGTTAACACACTTCTAAGTTCCTATTGTTGGACCCAATATTCAACTTAAATTGTTATTATTATTTTTTACTGAGGAAAGAACTGAGAGATTATTTTTTAATTCTGTATGCTCAGTCATATCCCATATGGCTTCATATTGCAAAGAATCGATAGGGAAAGGTCACCTCACTGTGGTGTTCTGGAACTGCCTATCAGTTTACATCTTTGCACCTGGCCTCTTAGATGAGTATTACCATGCTTTGGATGTAGCAGGGAGTTTCCACTTAGCAATTTAGAAATTAATTTGCAGAGAAGAGCTTGACAATGATTTGGTTAAACTCTACAGATGATTATGTGCTCATGGCTTTTTTAATTGATTCATTTTGTTTTGCAACTAATAGTTTATTATGATGGTGTTAGTTCTCTCCCATTGATTAAAACTCACTACAGGTCTATAAGGTAGTCTTGATCCTGAATATTTTGTTCTTATACATATATTTTTAATTCATGTGTTTCACTGTTTCTTGATTTTTATTTGCCTTTGGGCAAATAAAAATTGGTTGTGCTCAGAGCTTATTACTGGCTCTGTGCTCAGGGATCATTACCAGGGGGGTCAGGGGAACAGATGCTTTGGATTGAACCTGAGTTGACTATGTGCAAGGCAAGCACCCTATCTGCTATACAGTCACTCCAGACCCCAATTTTCAGTTCTAAGCCTTACTTATAGTATGTAACCAATTACATAGCAAAAGCAACTAAGTGTTTTATAAGTGTGTATATATTCCTGTGTGTTTCTATAAAAATACAATATAAATATAGATCACTGAGTAAGACATTAGGCTTGTAGACTGTGGTGACAGGAAGGAAAAATACATAGATCTACATATACCACTACTGACAACTCAGTCAACTGGAACATGCCCAGTGGTGAGAAAGAGGAAAACACCAGACAGGTGTTGTCACTTCTAGTATGTAGAAGAACCAGGAAAGATCTGTGGAAATTAGGTATTTTGGAGCTTAGAAGTTGGTTTTGAAACTGAAGGCACATAATTGATGTTACATTGATATTCCATGTAACTTCCATGATGATTTTCTTAGAGTGAAAAGACCATCGATCCTCTACTCTAGAACCAGATGGAAATATATTGGCATGAGAAAGGAATATTGGGGGCGGGTTCCTTCTAACCAGGTTTTAAATTCTTACAGGACCTATTCAACTTTGGGAAAGATCTGTTGGCCTTTGGAAACAGACACTGGTGATTTGGCTTAAAAAGAGCTCATTTTCTGAGAATTCTCCAGTTTTCTTCAGTTTTTGCATCCGTTCCAGTGAAGTAAAAGTATAATTTAAAGCAAAATAACCTCATCCTCATTCTTTACCAAAAAAATGTTTTTCATAGTTTATTTCAGTTTCTCTGAAACATCAGTACAAAGCCCACCCAAGAAGCAGAAAGAACAGTTTGTGTTAGTGAGATGTTTTTAAGAGCTGGGTGGAGAGCTCAGGGCTAGGTCTTCAGGCTCTGGGATCAGCTGGCTGGAGTTTGCTCTGCACTCTCTCATCCCATGACTCTGTGATTTCCCATCCCCAGTTTCCTTCATTTGTATCGCACGTATTTGTTTCACCAGATTAACTGAGAAGGAAGCTAGTCTTAAAACCATGCCTGCTTTGATGTGTGTGTTCAATAAATACACCCATTACCTCCTACAATTAGCTAAATTTTTTTAGTCATCCTTTTTAAAGAACTTGGATTTAATGAATTATTTAATCAATAAAAAGTATTTTATAGAAATAGAGGCCTTAACCAATTTTCAGTTTATCAAACAGTCTGATAAAGGTCAATGGGGGGGGGTGGCTGGAGCAATAGCACAGCAGGTAGAGTGTTTGCCTTGCACGAGGCTGACCCGAGTTCGATTCCCAGCATCCCATATGGTCCCCCGAGCACTGCCAGGAGTAATTCCTGAGTGCAGAGCCAGGAGTAACCCATGAGCATCGCCGGGTGTGACCCAAAAAGTAATAAATAAATAAATAAATAAACAAAGTGCAATTGGGAAGGCATATTTGCAGTTCTGCTGACTATTTGTTTCATGAAGCTCCAACTCCATAGTCCTCTGGAAATGGGCCCTTAAGGCTTATTGTCATGGATCAGGGGAGTTTTTTAAATTCCCAGGGAGGTTCAGAGAAGGGAATGGCTATTAATGTGCCTGACCCCAGGCTACCCTGACCCAGGAAGTTGACAAACAGCCTTCCACTTGGAAAAGGTCAAAAGGTCATTTTTAAAAAAAAGAGAGAATGGGAAATGGACTAATGTGGTTAGGAAAATGCATGATCATTGTTGTTCCTAATCTTCCTGGAAAGAGAGATGTGGGAACCAGAGTCTTGGGAATGAGAGCTGCAAGTTTTAGAAATTATACCAGCTTCTACATCTAAGAACTCCAAGAAATAGAAAAAATGTCAGGAATGTAAATGGAACAATAGATTTTTGTTCAGTCCTTTAGGTTAATGTTAGGATCTGTCCTTTATGTATCCATGTGACTCTTCTATCCCAAATTTTTTCTGGGAGTTTTCCCTACAAGTTCGGTTTTGGATAATGTTTCTGTTAATGAACCGAAAGATAAGAAAAGAAAACACAAGTTGCTTATTAATGTCACTTTACTCACATATATCACCTCAATTGATTTTAACAGAGTTTAATCTTGACAGAGACCAAAACATTTATTTTACATACCAGAAATCCAAGGCTCAGAGAGTATGAGCAATTTGCTTAAAGTCACACAGCTCAGGCATGAAATTCAAACACAGGACTACTAGAGCATAATTCCGAGATAATCTCTTTACAGAGTTTCAATGAAGGAAAGGGGAACAATAACTGTCAGAGAACTTTGTCCAAATCCATTTAAGAATTTGTCTCATTGTACTAATTAATTCATGGAGATGGGTTTTGTGCTCAAATTGCATTTCACTTACTATCTTTCTGCATAGAGACTAATTTGAAAACTCTTCAAAACTGAAATGTAAGAGATTTGATGGGTGGGATGTTGAAATGGTTAGTGGTTACCAGTCAGCACAATAAATCCAAGTGTGAAGTTCATTAATAGAGGGAAGTGAAAGAATAGTTAAAACAACTTCTGAGGGTTGTGAAGAACTAGGAGGGAGTATAACTAGTTCCTTTGGGGATGACATTGATCTGTTTTTAGCTTACAACAGCATCAGGGGCACTGAGGCTTCAGATGTGTATTCAAGTACACTTTAGGAAAAGTTTGATTAATTTATTTGCAGAAAGATGCCCCAATCTACCCATATACTACTCTTTAATTTGAGACTCAAAGGGTTATACAGAAATTGCTGTAATAATGATCCTCACTACTTAGATAAGACCTGCCTATACCAAAGTTTAAGTGTGCAGGGCTTTTTTTTTTTGTATTTTATTTCTATGTTTATTTGATTTCCTTCCATCCAACAATGAGTAGCTAAAGATTGAAAGGAGAGAAGAGACAGACAGACAGACAGACAGACAGACAGACAGAGACAGACAGAGAGAGACAGAGAGAGAGAGAGAGAGACAGAGAGAGAGGAGTCTTTTCTCTTCTGTATGCATTCTATCAACACAGCCTCAGAGCTGAGCTCCCGTAGGAAAAGCCTTTCAAGACAAGGCAGAATGATGTCCTTCCTGCCACAACATAATTTTCCAGCTGCCAGGGGAAAACTCCATATTGTACCTGAAACAACAACCAAGAGAGAATAGATAATAATCACTCCCTAAGGGCAGTGGCTTCAGCTTCCCTCAGAAAGGGTTGTAGGAAGTTACTATTAACTCTGTATTTTAAGAGACAAAAGGGATACCTATCCTTCCTGCCAGGGCTGTCCGGCTCTTAGCAGGCTGCTCTCAAGTTTCACCAAGGATCCAGACCACAACTGGTGTAAGACTTGGGACTGGTGAGGGGGCCAGGCACGAAAAGTCTGTGGAAAGGCTTGAATTACCATCTTGTTCCTCCTAATACGCACAGGGAGTGCAAACACCTTGTGTAATCCACAGCAATGAGTGAAGATAAAAAATTTTGATGTCCATAACTAACAATTCTTGTCTAGAAGCTTGTGAAAAATGTGTAATTTTCTTAGAAGTACTTGACCGGAAGCAAGAGTAGCCCCAAAAGGTTTCTCTTGCGTTTCCTCAATTCTCAGAATGCAGTGACCACATAAGCCATGACCATATGTCTCAAGTAGCCACCAACTAGAATTTCTCTGTTTTTCTTTGGAAGATGCACAGAGACCCACATCCGTCTTAAGGATTTTTGCAAAATGTGTCAGAGTGGCCAGCTCTCCCTGCCCATTTTTCATTAAGTGAAAAACATCTTAGAAGACTCATAATTGAGTGGTTTCAGGCACTACCAAAGCTTTACTTCATCCCTGCCCGTGGGTTCTGCAACAGGCCCAAAAGTAGTTAGCACTATTTTTATCAAAAGCAAATAGAGAATAATAATTTCCTCAGGATATACATCCTCTCAGAAAAGAAAAAAAGATTCTCATCTTGACAGGAAAAGGAAATGTATCAACAGTGTCAGTTGAGAGTCCTCTTCATTTTTATATTATCTACTTTCCTCCAAGCGTAGCGCTGCAGATTCTTATGCTTCAACAGGGTCTCTTGAGGTGGTTCAGTTCTCTCCCCATAGCTTTGATGCCAGCAGATAAGAATCTATCTAATTTCTAAACCTGCCAAGAATAGAGATTGCCCAACTTCCCTTGGTACCTCCTTCCAGTGTTTAACAGCCCTCACTGTCAGGAAATGCTTTCAGAGCTGAAGGCAAGCCCCTGGTGTTATAATTTGTGTCTGCTTTCTCTTGACACGTCCTCAGAAAGGTGGACCCATCTCCTCACTACCACCAGAGTGTCAAGGTACTTCAACACACTTGAAGGCTCAGAGTCAATCATGCCTAAACTCTTTTGTTTTCCACAGTGAAAACAGAAATGTTCTTGCTCTAACTTTTCTTTTCAAGTCCTAGTTCCAAACTTAAGCTTTTGCAGCCATGCTCACATTTATATTTTGGATCCATAAATATCTCAGTTAACTCAAGGTCACAAGAACATTTTTTTTCCCACTCATGCCTAAAAACAGTATAATGGGAAAAATATTTCTCAACTATGTGTTTGGGAGATAGATTAAAAGTTCTTCCATAGAAAGGCAATAAATAGAAGTTTGAACTCCTCAAATTTTCACCTATATTCTGATCTAAGTTATGTCTGGATATTTTGTAGGGGGCAGAGAGGAATTATATGTGGAGGTATTCAGGGACTCCCTGAGTCTGTGCTTGGGGACCCACTGGCAGTACTTACAGATCTGTATGGTTCTGGGCCTAAGAGATAGTACAGTGAAGGTAACAGGTAAGGTGTTTGCCTTGCACACAGATGACCTGGGTTCAATCTCTAGAATCCCATGTGGTGCCTGAACACTGTCTGGAGTAATTCGGAGAACAGAGCCATAGTTAACCCTGAGCATCACTGGGTGTGGCCCAACCCCCCTTCGCCCCAACAAAAGAACTTTATGGTGCTGAGACTGAAGCAGGGTCAGCCATATGCAAGGCCTTCAGCCCAGTTCTACCTCTCTGGCCCATGTCTGGATTTTTGAAGAAATAATTATGGTAAAATTAGCATCACAAAAATCACCAATTGGTTCATGTCTTGTGTTGGTAATATTAAAGAGAGACGTATTTCCCTGAAATACAAAAATTCAACATAAGTGGGTCCGCATTTTAGACTGATAAGTCAAACCAAATAGAAGGAAACCAAATAGTTGCTAAAGAATATTGTAAATGTCATAGAACCTTTGTTTTCCATAAATCAACACTAACGCCATAGTATACAGCATTTCATTGCATAATCATTACAGACTTTATGACAATTTTTATTTTTTGCAAAGAAGTAAGGTCAACCATGAAGTTAATCATTTTTTTAAAAAATATAACAAAGTGCAACAATTATGCAGTGACCAAAATTTTGTAGTGAAATACAGTACATAGTTATTCTGAAGATGGGCTGGGCCTTTATCCCGTTCAAAAAAACACCAGGGTGTTCCTGACTCAGGAGTTTATGTTCTGTGAAATTTAGTTTTGCATCTATAAAACAACTGTTTGGAATTAAACTTTTTTGTGTATCAATTACTGCCATGCTGAAGAAACCCTTTAGGTAGAATGTCAATGTTGACTCCTACTTGGATACTGCCACTCTAGAAATAAAGCAGTGAGACCATTCCAGATTTCCCAAACATCTTTAAGAGAAATTCCAACTCAGTATGTAAAATCTTTCTAATAAAGAGAAGAAAATGGCTCATGCTCTTGATTTTTCTTATAAGCCTCTTGTAGGTTCAGAAATAAATAGCTGTAAAGAAACAGGGTAGTTTGGTTCTTGAATCAGTGTGTTCAATATACTCTTCTTGGAATTCTAACTTATATACGTTAGCACAATATGTTGTTTACATAACTTGCTTTAAAAAATATTAGTTACATTATTAGAATGCTTACTTCCATGGAATCAAAAACACAAAATTATGTCTAATTAATTTTTGTGAATGATATCTGATTGAGTAGGGTTATCAGTTACACAAGTTACCACACTTTATAAAAGGAAAAAAGTGAGAGTAATTTAATATTTCTCGAAGGTCACAAATGACTCAGTGTTGGGGTGATTAATTCACAGCCACGGTGATGTGAGAGAACTAACATCTTATTCCTCTGCTGAAACATATTACCCTGGGGCCCTCCAGTGAACCAGGGACTTATGAGAATTTTCAGATATCTTTTTTTCCCTTCTGCTAGGTGGTAAATTTATTCATCCAAGAAGATAAAAACCATAGTCTATAAGTACTGAACGAATCTTGTGAACATTTTGTCAAGTCCCCCACCCCCACCCCACACCATTTTTTATAGATTAGGCCTTTGCAAATTATTCCAGATCAGGCATACAGCCTTACTTACTTGCACAAGCTTTGCTTACACAAGCCTTGCTTACACAGGCTCTGTCTCTTCCATTCTACCAACTGAAGCAACAGGGAACACACTTCAGTTATGGGGTAATGAAACAAATTCAAAGGCCATCTAGCACAGAGTGATTTTTTTCTTTTTATACTGATATTTCTGGTGCCTGTTTGGGACTTACTCTTTAAAAGTGTCCATAAACTGTATATAGGGTACCATGTGTTTCTTCTGGTACACTAAAAGTAATTTTTACATTCACTATGTGGGCGGGTTTCATTTACTAGCATAGAACACTGAAATTAATGTCCAATTCACCCCCCATTCCATCCCACAAAAGCATTCCATTCTGCATGTCTTATGCAACTGCTTGTAAGGAACACGCACCATGTGGAAAAGTAATTACTGCCTTGCCTAAGAAATGAAGCTGATTCTATCAGCATGTCGAGACTTTTACAGATAACAAGAGAGCAAAGCTATATCTTACCAAGAATACTGCAAGGCTTTTTCCCTTTCCCTTCACCTTTTGGAAATTCATTCTTTTGTAATGATTAGGTATGGAAAAAATGAGTTAAGTACTACTTGACAGTTTGCTCAATAGAAAGTCTGTAATATCACCTCTTCCAGTCTTCTTTGATATAGAACCAACCATCTGTATCGATGGCTTCTTTCCCTCCTTAATAAGTTGTAAATTGAGCAACATAATTCTTCCCATGTCCAAGACTAGTCAGCCAAAATTCTGTGTTCAGAAATTGGCTGACTGGCTGTTCGTACTTGTCTGTCATCACGTTCTTTTCATTACAGTCCTGAGTTGCTTTTTGTAGACTTTAAGGAGCTTAACTAGCAAGAGATTTAGTTTGGGTGTAAGCTATATGTTTTTCTGTGCTGTGTTAGACCAAAATTCCATAGCACACAACAGTATCCAGATGATTCCTAACCATGTAAAAGGATTGGTTTGGGAGACTGACAAATCTTCCGTAAGACTTTTCTTTTCACAGTTGATAAGATTGGTGAAATCAATTTTTGGCCTTGGGCTCTTATTTCACAGAAATGGCCTACTAGTAGTCATGTAGTGTGCTCTCTGTTTATTTGTGAATATATCTGAAAGGCACTGCCATGCGGGCGGGCTACTCTCGGTAGCTTGCCGAACTCTCTGAGAGGGATGGAGGAATTGAACCTGGGTCAGCCCCATGCAAGGCAAACACCCTACCTGCTGTGCTATTGGCACATTCGATATGCCAAAAACAGTAACAAGTCTCACAACGGAGACGTTACTAGTACCCACTCGAGCAAATCAATGAACAATGGGATGACAGTGCTACATATCTGAAAGGAACACTACAGGGTAGAAAGATCAATGAAAGGAGGGCTTTTCATTTTGTTGACCCTCCATGAGAGTTCTTCAGAAATGCACAACCTTTTGTTTTGTTTTGATTTTGGGAACACATTGGAGGTGCTCATGATTGACTCCTGGCTCAGTGTTCAGTGATCATTCCTGGTGAGTTTTGGAGAACATAGGGTATGCCAGGGCCATATGGAACCAAGGTCAGCCCTGTTGCCATGGACAACTTTTTAGAAGAGGAATTGGGTGGATGGGACAATAATACAGTAAGCGTCTTGTCTTGCATGCAGCCAACCCAAGTTTGATCCCTGGCCCCACATATGGCCCCCAAGCACCTTTTTCCCCCTTTGCTATTATTATTATAAATTTTGCTTTTAAAAAATAAAAATGTTTTGTTGTTTTTGTGTCCTACCACAAAGGGTATTTTGTTTTGCTATCAGGGTCTTTTTTTCTGGGCTTTGGAACAATAAAAAAGGTTTTGGGGTGTGTATGATCTAAAACTGTGACCCACTTGGCTGATTCTTGTTCAAAGTGGCCCCAGAGTGACTTGAGCCTTTCCTCATGGATGCAGGGCCCACTGTATAATCCAAAACAAAGGTTTTGTAGGTCACACATATCATCTCCCTGTATATTTTTGAGGCAATCCTTCTCTAAAGTAAAAACAAAACAAAACAAACAAAAAGCAGAAAATCATTGCATCTGCTAGCTGAGGTGGTAAACAATTCAAGCATTGATTGG
The DNA here is from genome assembly GCF_027595985.1 of Sorex araneus. Classification (NCBI taxonomy): domain Eukaryota; kingdom Metazoa; phylum Chordata; class Mammalia; order Eulipotyphla; family Soricidae; genus Sorex; species Sorex araneus. The sequence goes on along the minus strand of NC_073310.1, from coordinate 49,465,865 downwards.
CAGAGATTATCTAGGGCTTACAATTCATGTCCAGTGTGAAGGAAGGAGGAAAATAGAGGAAATGATGTTTTATTACCCAATCACTGCCCTGATCTCATGAAGGTGAGAATTGAGGAGAATATCTATAAAATAGCAGCATGAAAATTTCAGAAGGATGGGACCATGCCCATTTAATAGGTGTTTGAGTTCTCAGTCACTTTCGGGTATTGTGCAATATCAACAATATTGTAAAATATCGGATAATTATACAGTATGGGATGAGTCACAGTTCTAAAAGTTTTGGTTATCTCTAAATAGGACAAAGAATCACAGGCATACCCATAGTTCCCCAAGTGTAATTACACAGAGGAAATTTACCTGCCTGAATACCAAAGAGAGTGGGGAATTGGTAGCAAGAATAAATAATGTCGCTTCTCAATTATTATTTCATCAATTTTGTTACTGTCAACCATCTTCAGTATAATTACTGAATGACTTGGGACCTATCAAAGACTCAGAATATCACTACTGCAATTTCCTCCAAGTCTGCATGCACATAGTGACTAATAAAGCTTTTTCAAGGGACTACATCTTGGATTATTTATTTATTCATTTTATTATTCAAAATAATTTCAATTAATTAATCAGTTTATTAATTATATATCGTATTATTAATAATTATTACTTTATTGTGGATAATTATTAATATTTATTAATTCACATAAATGCGAATTAACACCGAAGAACGCAGATGATTTAGACAGGTACACATGGTCACACAGAGAGTGGTGGGGAACAGCTTAGTTACTTGAGAAGACTTGAAATTTCATTCCTTTCTTGTAATCATGACCTTGTTCTTGTGTCATACAACTTCCGGCAAGTCCCTCACTCTTCTCTCAGTTTTCTGACCAGTAAACTGGTGATACATTCCCTGCCTTCCTTTGAAGGCGTATGAAACTCGCAGTTAATTATTATCTGCCTTTGTGACCATGGCTTCCAAGAGTCAGAAAATATATAAGAAAACTGAGCCTCTTGGTGTTCAAGGGTATCTTTGAGGACGCACTTGGCACCACCCTGTATGCAGCAGGTCCCCTGCTCGCAGTTCTGGGTGCTTGTTCCCTGCCCTGCGACTCTCAGAGGCCTCATGGCCCTGAGCCGTGGCCAGCCCTGCAGTGAGCAGGACTGTCAAACACAGACCTCCGGAGGTTTCTGCCTCCCAACCGCCTTACAGAAAATAGAGCCAGGAGTTCCATCTGGCACTCCATTTGCTAAATGTCCCATTGATGTCAAATACCAGAAAATGTGGCTGTTTAAAATCCCAGGGAATACGATTTCCACTCAGCAGCTTCCTAATGGACAGGCGCCCCACTCCGTGCGGCGGAAGCCCTTCACCGCACAGTCTGGTCACAGACCCTGCACATCAGCCTCCCTGTCGCTCTCCGCTGTGAGCGGGGAGCCACCAGCCTTCCCGCGCTAGCAGCGGAGAGATATCCTGGATGCCGATAGAGGGCAGTGTTGCACATCTGCAAAAGCCCAACCTCCCTGCTCCTGTAAGACCACCAAAGCACTCTGGCCTTCACCCATTCTCTGGCACCAGCTTCATAACAAACAGGAGCAATTAAGGCAATGGCCCTACAAAACACAGGACTTCTGGTCAAAGCTCATTATGGCTTCATCACCATTTTGATATTGTAAAGGGCTTCATAACAATTTTTAATCGTTGTTCCTCCCCAGTATTTCGTGGCAGAAGGCCACATCTATCGGTATGCCTTATTTTTCTGCAGACTGGGTAACTGAAGTCACGTAGTAAACTGCAGAAGGTTAACTGGGTGATTTCAACCATTCAGTCCAGAGCTTGACGGAATAAGAAAGAAAACATAAGGTTTCCTTATTCTACCCGGGGAATTCTCCGAATGGCATTTCGCTATCTTTGAATGAAAACTATCAACAGTTTCCATTTGCTCTTGAATAATTAGGGATGCTTGTCTGGATTTGGCAGTTAACTTGGACTTCACAGAAAACACCCCTCTCTTGTTGTCCTTGAATAGCCATTTATCTCTTTAAACATTGATAACTGATGACCAAACAAGCTAATTAGACCCGTTCTGCAACCCAAGAGATAAATTAGGGAGGAATGAGATACAGGGAAAAAAATCAGGTCAAATAGTGAAATGGAATCAAGCGTTTAAGGGTATCAGTGTTTCACCCTTTGGGGTTCCCTCCCTATCATTCTATAACTGAGAACAGATTGCTCTAAGCAGAAAAACTGTCAGATCTTTCTCTTACACTCAACCACCATTGACCCTTGACTCATTACAGAATCTCATTTTGCATCCCACATTCTGTAGTCATTGAATCATCTTTGGGCTACGCTCAAATTGGCTGAGTGTCACCTACATATATAGTCTATTTCATTTGAGGCTTGGTAACACGTTCTCTTGCACAATGTCCTGCCAATTCACTAAACGCTCAGAGTTTCCCTGTTAGGTATGAAGTGTCATCACTAAAGAGATGATTTCTTGCAAAATGGCTTTGATAAATTGATGAATGGAGTCAACTGACAAATAGCTCCGCAACAATGCAGGATTGTTTGATTGCCAATTTACCTCTAAAGTACTGTTAGGCCAAGGAAGGTGTTATGGCTTAAGAAGGTGCTGTTTTAAATTTTGGAAAGATCAGATTAAGCTGAAAAAGGCTTAACCTAGACCTTGGCAGTACATGTGCACTTGTGCCTTGTTGCCTTGAAGACCAGTGGAGTAGAAGTGTCTCAAATGTATGGAATTTAGGCCGCAGAATTATCTGTGATATATTCTTCTGTCTGCTGGCAGTTCTTGGTCTGGCACTTTATTCAACCACCTAGAAAAGTCTGTTGATGCCCAGAGAGGCAAGTGTTACTTTCGCTCTTAGTAAGCTCTGTGCCAGCTTTGGGGCAGTCGGAAAGGGCGGAGGAAACACAGCACTTTGATGGGTCTGACCTGGTCTAAAATGACACACCCAAGTCTAAAGTTTTGCCCACATCCTTTCCACTGCAGCGAAATTGTGGGTGGCAATCACCTTTGCAAGCTCTGGCGTAAGAGTGCCAATGAGAACTCAATAGATCTTGATATAAATGCCCTTATTCTTTTTTGGATACACCTGAATTCGATCATGATAATAAAACCATTTGGTGCCAAAGTCGCTGCACGTTTCTCTGGTTCAAAATGGCACCTCCTGTTTTGTCTCATCATCTTGTTTTTAAAACAAGTCCTAGTACTTGTTTTAAAAATGTCAGACACAAAGGAACTTGTGATGCATTGCTATACACCAGGACAGAGCAGGTCAGAGAAGAGTAACGATTTGCTCAGAGTTGTGGCAATGTGTGGCAGAGAAGGGTTTGCTTCTAGAGTCAGAAGCATTTAAGATTGGCTGCCCAATGACCATCTCACAGAACCTCCCTGAATGCGTTATTATCACCTGTAACATTTCAAATTGTTGAGAAGATGGAACAAATGAACATTCACATTATAGGGTGCCTCTGAACAATCTGAGATACTTATTAATAAGTCAGATTTTGAACTTCCCCTTATGCCTCCAACAGATTAATATGTAGGTTTCAATGGGTTATTTTGAAACACTATGGAGAGAGATGAAAATCTTTGCCGGATCCCAGTCTCTCAGTTGGTTCTTCCCTGTTTCTTAGTGTCAGCTTAATCGCTGACAGTTATGATTATGAGACTGTGGCTTCACTTCTATAAGTGGAGTCAACTGTCAGCCTTGCTCTTTTCACACGTTACCAACTATTCCTCTTTTCCGGATTACTTCCTTCCTTAGCCACATTCAGGATGTAGAAATACAGAATTCATCTTGTTGTTTACCTTATTATATCCACTACTAGAAGTTTTGATGTTGAGAATGAATGTGAACCTATGTCTTCATGATAAAGTATATATAGAGCATTATGTCTTAACGTGCTATGGCCTATCACGAGAATAGGATGAGACAGATGCAACTTTTGATCAAGTGGCTTGTTGATGAAGATGTGGCATGGTATCCATAAAACCCTCTTGTTTCTTTTTAAGTCTAATGCTGACATTGTTCATGTAATATAATACAGTTGTGATTCACATTTAATATATGTACATTTTTTTAGTCCAGCCCCGTGGTACTCAATATATTTTTATTTGTAATTCTGACCACGACACATTTTCTACCATTTTTCTAGAACTCGAAAAATTGAAGTCAATGACAGCAATGAGAAAATAATTCTGTTGTGTCTACAATTTGTTTAAATTACTGGCTTCAAAATATTTCAACATTGTTCAAATACTTTATAAAGACCTAGTACTTCTTTCTAAAAATGTTCTGATTTTGTTTATTGAAAAGGCAAAATTGTAATCAAGGAAAATTGAAGAGAAATAATTTACTATTCAAACACATCAGCTGATTTTATTCTCTTTTATTTACTTTGTTTTTGTCCATATACTTGCAACTCAATGAGGCGTCTTTTGAAAATCTTAGCCATGACCAAGAATGATCCTGATAAAGGTGCTTATCTTTGATAAGTAAAAATAAGTGTTCACCTTATTCAAGTTACTGGGTAGCCATGGGGTCTGGAGATAACACAGGTGAAAATGGTTTGCATACAATAAATGCCAAAAGGATTGCTATTTTGATCTAAGGCTTGTATTTTATGAGGGTGTTCTCCATCTCTCCATAATATGTTGGCATTTGGTTTTAGAGGGTGACAAATACAAGGTAAAATGAAGAAAGATAAAAGGATCTGAAAAAATTTCTGAGTATTTGACCCAACAAAAGAGAAAAATCAAAGACTACTTACTTAATATCTTCCAGTCTGTGGAAGAAAGTCTGTGATCATATAACAGTGGAAACCAGCTGTTACCCATCTCTTCGAAGGTCAAATAAGGAAGTTATAGGCTTCAGTTGAGGAGGAAATTTAAAAATTTTAAAGATCCTGATTGTGGGGATTTGACCAACTAGAAGGAGTTAGCATAGCTCAAGCCCCCCTGACTTGATTCTTGAAGAATGTCACATCTGTTTCACGTACAAACCACTCAAAACCTTCATGGTGTAAAACAAGCAGCATTTTATAATGCCAGTGGATTCTGTGGATCAAGGAATTTAGACAGGGTAGAGCATGAAGTAGCTTATCTGTTCCACAATGGCTGGGGCTTCAGTGGGTAGGATTCAAAAGGCTGGGAGTGACTTAATAGTGAGAAAGGAATCATCTATAATTTCTTGACTCCTGTGTCAGATCCTGGACTCATGTGGGCACTTTTCTCTGGGTAGGTTCAAGACCTCTCCACGATCTTATGAGGACACAGGTTTTTTTTAGCATGATATCCTCATGACAGTTGCGCATTTTAACATGTGGTTTAGTACTCCTAGAACATAGCTTTGAAATCATTTAAGTTCCATTTCTCTCAACTAGATGGTAGAAGTAATCAGAGTCCTGTGGATATTCGGTAGGAGAGGAGGCCATCTTTACCAGTTAAAGGAAGAACTTGTAGCTGTGTTTTAAAAGCACTGAAAAGTGCTGACTTGAATTTATTTTTCCATCTAATCAAACAAACAACACGTATTAAGACACCAGATTCAAGGCCAGGAAAATTGAGAAGAACTCAGCATGTTTCTACTCCGAGGGGGTCACGATGTGGAAATGGTGGGGAACGTAACCCAGAGTCAAGTTGCTAAACTTGGAAAAGGGACCTTGTGAAGCCCATTTGGGTTTTCTGCCACTAACACTTTCCTCCCCAGCACTGAACATTCCAGAATGTATTCCTAGTCCTTCCGAATCCAGCTAAGCTCGCAACAAGTAGTTTTTCAATTTGTTTTTATTCTCCCCTTTGGCTTGTGCTTGCTGGCTAGTAAGTGGGCACTGGGATTCCTAATTTTTGGCAATGAGTCCCGTTCTAAATGTAAACAGATGGAGAAAGTGCCAGCATGGCTGAGTGTAATACATTCTAATGCAATAACATGCTGACAATGGCTGGGCAAATGTAGCTGCATTAACAACTGTGTTTGCTCAACCCTTTCCAGGAGGGCTCAGAAGTTCCACATCAGGGAGGTGCACAGCTAATGCCTCTGTCAGGGCCCCCAGGAGAGGCGGGCAGGACCATTTCACTTCAGCAGACATTTGAGCAGCAGCCATTTGAGCTTTCAGGGGGATGCACTAGGTGAGCCATAGGGACGTTTAATCATTTCTTCTGTGTTCTCCAGCTTTTGAATTTTTTGCAGAGCTTACAATACAATTAGGCAACCTCAAAGTAACCTCTTGCTGCCTCCACTTAAAATAACCATGTGTCTGAAATTGGCGTCACTGCCAGACTGACCACACTTGACTCTAAATGGGTTTCTTATTTGTTCTGTTCTGCTTCCTTGGCACAGTGAGAGTCTGACTGAGCTCAATCACCTTCCAGCCCAGTGGCAGGGTTTTCTTTCCTTCTTTTCTGTGGTTGGATTCAGAGGAGGTAGCCCTGCATTGCTGGTGTTGGAGTGGCATCTAAATATAGTGAAGCAGTTGCACCATATTAAGGTCTCCTATCACTTGTTCACTTGTGCAAGAATCTCCGTTCCTTTGGCTGGGATATATGGTCACCCTATGAATGTCATCCTGATGGTCTTGGAATACTAAAAGGTTTGGTAAAAATCACATGTCCTTTAGTTAAATGGAATGATGAGCAATGGTTCTCTTAATAATAGATAGTTAGGACCAGGAAGATAGCTTAAAAGGAGTGTGGTATTCTGGCATGTAGGAGGCCCAGAGTTTGATCTTCAGAAGCACATAACTTCTTTGATCATCACTGGCTAGTCCCCAGTATCACCAGACCCAGATTATAATGCCTGGCATAGCACAGTGTGTAGAGTGTTTGCCTTGCACAAGGCCGACCCGGGTTCAATTCCTCCATTCCTCTCAGAGAGCCTGGCAAGCTACCGAGATTATCCCGCCCATCAGGCAGAGCCTGGCAAGGTATCAATGGCGTATTCGATATGCCAAAAACAGTAACAATAAGTATCACAATGGAGACGTTACTGGTGCCTGCTCGAGCAAATCGATGAGCAATGGGATGACAGTGATATATACAAATATATATATATATATACATGTATGTATATCTATGCACATATATATGACTTGGTAGTTCACAGCACCACAGACCCAAATGGCACCACATCACTGGGCCCAGCTAGAGAGGTTCCTATAAAAAACAATCAACATTTATTAGGTAATATTGATTTATTTTCTTACAATATCTTGTAAAATCCCTAGTTTTGGAATGACAGTTTCATAAGTCAGTCACTAGTTTAGGAATGACAGTTTCATAAGTCAGTCACTATTATCTCATTTTATAGCAAAATTAAAGGAGGATTCTGGAATTAACATCTTGATTGAGCTACTTTTATGTAAGTTTAAGTATAAAAGTATAGATCTAAGCTGCTTATGTATAGAGCCAGATTTTGAACCCCTTCATATATTTCTCACTAGCCTGTATTATTCTTGATTTTGACCATTGTTCAGTTAAACAGTTATTGTAGAGCAGGATTCCAAAAGTTTGGGAGACCTGAAAATGGTGCTTTTATTGGGGTATGAATTTGGGCACCCCTGACAGTGCTCAGAAGTCACTCTTGGCTCTGTGCTCAGGAGTTACTCCTGGCAATGCTTGGGGACTGTATTTAGTATTGGATATCAAATCAGAGTTGGTTGCATATAAGGCAAGTGATTCAACCCCTGTACTATCTTTCTAGCCCACAATTGCATTTTATGGTAGAGATTGGAGAGAGAGAGAGAAAGAGATACAGAGAGAAAGAGAGAAAGAGACAGATAGACATAGATATAGGGAGAGATAATATGGCATTATGTCTTAGCAAAAACACCTGAGACTGACAAAAGACATAATAGGATAGAAAGGATGTTAAACATAAATATATACATTTAAGATTTATTCAACACCTTCTATGTGTAGACAACTGTATTAGGGGCATGAGGCAGGGTCAGTCTGGCTGGAGACTTGCTTTGTGTGTTCCATATGTTTCTACTTGCTGCCTCTGGATGGAAGGCAGGAGGTGCATAAGAGGGTTCCAGGCTAATACAGTAGTTGCACCATATTAAGACCTCGATCCCTTAACTTCTAGCTTACTGCATTTGTCTGCCATCCATCCAAGAGATATCCCTCTTTTCCATGGCTGGGGCTGATATCAACTTGTCAAATAAGTCTGGAAACAATTACAAGAACAATAAATCATATTTACTAAGCACTTACTAAACACCAGGCACTGTTTTAAATTCTTCGCATCTATTATATAGATCTTCCTTAACTTACAATGAAATTACATCTGAAAAAAACCCTTTGTCATTTGAAAATAACATGGTCTGAAAATGCACTTAACGTACCAATGGTACCTAATACCATCTCTTAGCCTAGACTATGTTCAGTGTGTTCAGACCACTTACATTAGCCTACAGTGGGGCAAAATAATCTAACACACACTCACAAAAAATCTCTTATAATATAGTGTTGACTGTTATGTAATTCACTGAATACTATTCTGAAAGGGAAAGGCAGTGGATAGAGTACCAATCATTTGTCCTCCTGACCATGTGGCTGACCAAAAGCCCAGTATCAGGAGACAGAATTGTACCACATACCGTAGCTTGGGGAAAGATAAATTAAAAATTTGAAATCTGGTTACTACTGAATGCATATAGTTTCCACATCATCTTAAAGCAGAAAATCATAAGTCAAACTATTGTAAGTGAGTGACCCTTTATAGCTAATCCTCATAAGAACTCAGGAGGGTGACTACCATTATTATCCCCAAGAATGGACAAGGAAGAGTTTTGTCACAAAAAGAGCTTTGTGTCTTTTCCTTTCTCAGTTTGGGTAGGCATATGACACCATTTATAGACATTATTTTCTACCCCCAGGACAGTGAAGCGGAACTATTGGGAGAGTGGGATCAGAAACATCATCTAGGGGCCAGGAAGAGAGAGCAGCGTCACCTTTGAGAGGGAAGAGCAAACCCCTTTGCCAGTCTCATGGAGAGCATCATGGATGCTTTCCCTCTGGGAGATCTACTGGGTCAACCAAACTCCTCTGGGAAGCCTCGGTGCCCTGCCCTGATTAGTGCCACTCCCAGTAGACCCTGAAGTCACAGGGGATCCAAAGATGTCAGTTGTTGTGTGCAGCAGAAATACCCGGGTAGAAGAAAATGAGAGCCCTGGGGGAGGGGCAATAATCTCCTACAGAGTGGACAGGACCCCCACAAGAGGCCCCACGTAAGCATCAGGCACGCTGCTGGTGACCCAGTGGACAGGGAGCAGCTGGGCTCACTGCATGTTGTCATCCTAGGCTTGTCCCTGATGGACGGGAAGTACTTTTCTCAAAGTGAGCACTTAGTGCCGACTGAGAGAATCGATGGAAGAGAGGGGGCTTGGAGGTGCCAGAGGAATCATAAATATTTTATAGTGTCGAATCAAATGGAAAAGGCAAAGCTATTTCTTTTTCAAATGGAAGTGGCGGAGACTTCATTCCATTCAAGATTAATAGGTGCACTGCCCAGTAATCAGAGCTTGGAGACAAAGTGAAAGGGAGCAGCCAAGATTCTGAAGCATGAAAATGGAATCAGGACGGCCAGGGCTGGTGAGGGGCGTTCCCACACAGACATGGTTGCTGTGTGCATGTGTCTCCTTCAGACATTCCTGGAAAGTGTGTCTAGGTCAGGGCAACATTTTCAAAGCACCAGGGAGAGTCAGGGAATGCTTATTTAGTTACTGGCATAATAAGATTAATAACTCTCTCAGAGGAGATGTGTTCTTGTGAGTTGAGCTGGAACACCAACATCAACATTGCAGTGTGCCATCCTGGGGGTGCAGAGAGATCGTGGGAGGAGGGGAGGGGACGATGCCCACCCTCCACCACAGCCATCCCACATTCAATCATTCCAGAGTGCTGAGTATCTGGGGCTCTTTGTAGAGCTTGACAGGCACAGAAATCCCACCTCTTCTTTGGGGAATTTCCTTTCATGTTTAATCGTCTCTGAAAGCAAATGGAGGTGATTTTCCAATCCATTCCCTCTGCTTGTCCCATTTCCCCAGTGTCTCCCCCTCTCCAGTCCCTCGCTCATTTTTGAGGAAGGAGGTGGCATTGCTTCCCCCAGCCAGTGCCCTCTTTCTCCTTGCTTTCAGAATACTCTTAGACACCAGTTTGGAATTTACAGTCAGCACAAGAGGTGGATCTGCCCTTCCTTTCTGCAGTGGAGCAGAGAATGGGCTGTGTAGTTTTGGGGAGTTCTGGGGAGTTTTCTTTGGACAGAAGACAGGCTTCCAGAAACCCTTGCTGTATTGCCCAGTTTTGCTTCCCGCAACGATTCCCAATCTCTGTTGGTCACATCCCTGATGTCAGTTTTGTTTCTTTTCCAAAAAATTAAAACAACAGCAACAACAAAACGGTATGAAAGATTCTTGCCTGGGGTCACAAAATAGAAGGCAAGCTCTCTTACCTTTGGACCAGGATTAATATTTCCTTCATTTCCTCCCTCCCGGTGTTTGCCACTTGCCCTCTCAGAGTTCTTGTGCCAGAAAAGCATGGACTTTCATAACAGATTCACCTGTGTGGGGCTGTGTACAGGTAGAGCCAAAGGTGAGTCCACCGAATCAAGCCCTGCCTGAGTAAATGATCCGGCAACAGGAGTAATTGACTCAGGGATAAACAGGCATCAACTTCCTTTTCATGCCTGCCAGGACCAAGCTGAGGACTAAGAATTCTTAGAGTACTAAGTGGTGCTGAGGTCTCTGCTGGTGCTTACCTGGGGAAACATGTGCTGCCTGGCCTGGCTTTTACAGCTCTAGAACCAAATCCTCCTCCGCAAAGAGGACTAGCCTAGTTTCCCAGCCACAGAGGGGAACAATAGCAAGCAAAGGGAGATGGATTATTCCCCTGCAGGGCCCTGCTTCCCCAGCTGCCCAGTCTGTCTGGGTGGGCTGCTACTCTCTTTCAGAGGACCCACGATGTGCTCCTTGTCTTTCCACTTCTCCTATCTCTGCTTCTCTCTTTGTCTCTGTCTCTTCCTCTCTCACTCTCTGGCCACAGCCAGTGATGCTCAGGGCTAACTCCTGACTCTGCATTCAGAGATCACTCCTGGCACACTTGAAGCACCATGTGCTGTGCCGGGAATTGAACTCAGATGGTCTCTGTGCAAGGCAAGTGCACACTGTCCTATCATCCCAGGTCCACTCCTCTGCTTTTTAAAACTCCCTGTCCCCTCAACTGCAGAAGGAACGCCATGTGACCACAGAGGTAAGGGCTGTAACACGATGCTGGGGGTCTTCAAACCCCACTATCGTCCTTATTTCACCTGGAGGTCCTGGGGTCTCTCTGTCACCCTCAGCATCTTGGGAAGTGCTAACTAAAGGTGGCCCAAAGCATAGAAACTTGTAGCTCTTTGCATCAATTTACTCATTATTTTTTGTTTGGGGGCTACACCAGGCAGTATTCAGAGCTTTATCTTGGTTCTGTGCTCAGGGATTACTTATGGAGGGGCTCAGGGGATGGAAACCCGGTCTGCATCATGCAAGGGAAATGCCCTGTCCACTATATGCACCTCTCTGTTCCCTAAAAGAGCTTTTTTTCTTCAACTTAATGAACATCTCCTACCCACTATCCAGTTGAAAGACAAAGCGAAGGAAGGTCCTCTCACTTCAAAACACCCACACTCTGTACCAGGAAATATCAGCAAGGAAAGATTGTGTGCCGAAGAAGATTATAATTGCCTCTCTTTCAGCTGCCTCTTTAAAAAAACAAAACTGCATGAAAGATTCTTCCCTAGGAACATGAAAAGGAAGAAATGTTTTTACCTTGGTGACCAGGATTAATATTTCCTTTGTTTCCCCACTCAGTGCTTGTTACCTGCCCTCTCAGTGCTCTTGTGACAGAAAAAGAGTGTTCTCATACAGACTTCCCTACCTGGGTCAGGAGGTGTGCAGGTGACATGAGGGGTGGGCCCGTCAAACCAGGTCCCACCTGGGTAAACAATTGTGGGGCAGGAGAAATTGACTCAGGGATATACAGGCACCAGTTTTGAACGCAGGCCGTAGGGAGGTGCTCCATTCCTGAAGAATAGGGACCTGAAGAATAGCCACTTCTCCTGGTGCCTGTGGCCACACATGCCGTCAGCAGGCACAGATCAGTGTCACACACACTGAAGCATCCCACAGCAGCAAACTTTAACTTTCTTCTACTGCTCCCTTTCTTCCATTCTTTCATTCCTTTCTCCTCTTTTCCTTCTCTGCTCCCTCAACATTTCCTCCCCATTCTGACTTTTGAAACCAAATGATTCTGGCTGCCTCCACTTTGTTTCACAACGTTAGATTAAGGCCTTCCCTATTTTGTGCTTCGCTTGCTGCAGTGGAGTGGGAGGTGGAACAATGTGTAGGAAGCTGGACTAGAGACTGATTTCATGGAAATGATGGCTTATGGCTTAGCTCTCTTGCCAGAACATCCAGAGACTTCCAGAAAGTCTCCTGGGGCTCCCAGATGCCAAACTATCAACTCTCCAACCACCAAAATTGGTTCTTATCCTCTCCCTGTTTGGCCTCAGCTGGAGCAGAAGAAAAACAGTGGCTGAAGCTCCGTGAAGCTGCCCAGGAAGTGTTTTCTCTCAGCTGTCACTGAGTGTCTGCCTTCCTCTCTGAGGAAGTCCCAACTGTGGTCCCAGTGCCGAGGTCACCTTGGCCCAGCTCCCTGCTATGCCTTGGCACCCGAACGGAGCCAAATGGGAGCTATAAAAGGGTTGCAGAGGCCAATGAAGTAATGTCTGAAAATGTTGGTGAGCTCTTGGGTCTCCAAAACATTTTTCTTTCTAATTCTAGAACAAGGTTCCCCCTTTTAAAAAATAGGGGCCCTTTGTGTGTGTGGGGGTGATAGGGGGTAGAATTTACATATGTTATGCTCAGTAATCTCATCAGTACACTGTGTTGAGTCCACAGTCCCAGGGCAGAGCCCAAATGTAACCACTTCAATTATTTATCAAAGTTGTTTCTGCTCATTCCCCATACGGATGTTGAAATGGTTCTCTAATACAGTTTTTAAAAATAAGCTAGAGGTTCGTGACCTCAGCTTCGGGGAATCATTACCTTCTCATCAGTTGACAACATCAGTAATCAGTCAGCTCCAAAAAGCATGTGTGTGTGCTTCAAAAAGCCTGACTCAGCCCCTGCCTGTCGGGATGCTCCCTTGGGATGCATGTCTGGGTTCAAACTGAGTTTTCCTCAACACTGGGCAAGTTTCAGCAAAGTAGGGCTGGGGTGGTGGTGCCACTCTTGTGATTAATCTATTCATCCCCTTCACAGCAGATGGAGCAGGAAGCTAACACAGAGACCCCATAAGTGGCTAACGCTGAGGAGCCTTCAGCTTCATAAGAATTTCATCTGCAAGACATTGTCAGGTGCCTTGGTCATCAGAAATGTGACCTAATCATATTGATTTTCTTTTAATGTCCACAAGACGGGGAGCCTGGGAAATGAGGTGGAAGACACTGATGGATTTCCCAGACTGTTCAGAGGCTTCAGCGGAAAGAGGGGGCTCTTTGGAATAGTGCTCTCAGGGGACTTGATGTGAAGATGCTGACAAGAATCACCAACTAAGTCCTTTCTGCAGGCAGTGGAGTCTTAGCACATGTTAGGAATTCTTTGAACTGAGACCTTAGATCAAATAGGATTCTTGTGGTTATAAACTGCATAATATTGTTGCTTTTCAACTACTCTCACCCCTCATCCTCCTTAAACTGGCAGTTTTATGGAAACTTTGGTGGTGGGAGTGTTCACGGGTGAAGAGGTGGGTGTTGGATCATTGTATGACTGAAACTCAATCATTAACAACTTTGTAACTGTGTATCATGGTGATTCAATTAAAAATAAAAAAATCATTAAAAATAATAAAATCCCATAATAAAAAAACGAGAAAAGAATGGCAGTTTTATATAGTTCCATCAGACATGTACACTCCCTCTTATTCTATGGTGCCAGGAGGACTGGTTATAGCTGAGCTCCAGGGTCCTTGGGATTGACACATAATAGTAGCACGCCAACCACCAGATGTCTTCTGTGTTACGACTCTTACTTTCAAATCTTTATTTTACACTACCTCTATTATTTTCCAAATCTTTGTTCTGCCATGGCTCTCTTATTTGACAAATCTTTATTTTACAGTTTATGCAGGTATATTTCTGTAGGTGGCAGCCACTCCAGAAACAGGAACCTCTCTGTCCTGGACAGCAACCACCACTTGCAACGTGCAACTGCACAGTAGGCTGCCTGCAGCTTCTCACTGCACCTCTAAGCTCTCCCAATCTCCCCCTCTCACCACACACACACACACCGTCTGTATTGTCTGTGTGAATGAACTTCTATTCATGTTATTTGTTTCCCATTTATTCCACATTTATAAATATCACCTATACCACCCTTAACTATTTCTGCTAGCTGACTGATTATAGCCTATGTAAGTGAAAAAAATTGTTTTGTTTTGGAGGCACACGTGGTGGTGGGCTTACTTCTGACTTTGGGATCACTCTTGGCAGTGTTCAGGAGACCTACGCAGTGTCAGGGATCGAACTGTGGTCAGCTGCATGCAAGGCAAGCATCCACCTGCTGTACTGTCTCTCCCTGTGAAATTTAAAATGATCAATCGGATTGTCTTTATCTGTTTCCTTCTCCTTTTCCTTGCTTACCTTGTAATAACTCCATGCAGAATTTAGAATAGTCCCTCTGGTGCTCTAACACCCAAGACCCATTCATAAAACACCTGTGAATCAAGTCCATGAAAACTTTCATAATTTTCCTCCACCCCAGAAACTGGTCTCTCCTATCCTGAGGTCTTGCTGGTATTTGGCTATCAGTATTCATGAAACACATACCTCTGATTTTTTCTATTTCTTTTCACAACTGCCTTTTGAACTAAAGATGTTTGAGGATATAGGTCCTTATATACATTTTTGCATCTTCTAGGTGCTTTTACTCTTTTATTAACTGCTATTGGCTACCTAAATCTCAATGCTTTTTGTCTTTAAACTCATGCAGCAAAATTGATTACTACCACTGAGTCTTTCTTCCCCCCAAAATGTATAATGAGGCTGTAGTCTTCACTTCATGGGACAAAGACAATTATAATCTTTTATATTAGGATAAAAAGACTGTTGTCTTTTTAATCTCATGCAATGCAGGGTATTTCCACAGCGTGTACAAATGCATTTTCTTGTGTTGACAGGATTTAAAGAACACTGTGAGCTGCCCTGTTTTCTCAGTTCTACACTATACTTATCCACAGTTTAGCCTCTATGTTCACTGGCTGTAGGATGAGGGGTCACTAGGGGCAGGAAGGATGTCTCAGTGACCTAAATGTATGTAACCAGGCCACCTTCAAGCATGATGCACATGAGAGTAAGTCACTGAACTCAAATTTCTTCTCAAATGTAGAAGCCTTGGGACTCCCCATCACCCCACCCACTTTCTGTGCCTCATCTCTTGAGTGATTCTGATACTCAGCCAGATGGCCAAGTGCCCTCCTTCTGCCCCCTCACCTGCACCCACATCTCACTGGCCATTCCAATTTTCCTGGTCTGTGTCCTTGCATTGTCAACACTGCTGCCTACACTCCATGTTTTCCAAATCTCTTGGCTGCCACTGACAGCTCTGTCTTCTTTCTTGTTTCCATCTCATCCTCCCCCAGATTGAGTTCTATAAACTGCACCTCTGATCATGGATCATGTCACTTCCCTACCTATACTTCTTCCTGCCAGTCATATAAGTTCTTCCTGATCCAGCCTGACCTCCATTCTAGAACCTCAGTTCTATGACTGTCCATCTGAGAAGTTGTCCTGATTTTCCCCACATCCTTTCTTCTCTGAGACATCATGTTTGCTGCTCTCTCAAAATGATAAATTCATCCTCTCTACCTGGTCAATTAATTCTTGAGACCTGGCTATCACCTCTATCCTTCCTGCCCCTGGCTGGGTTGGATACCCTCCCTGGTTCCCTATGGTACTGCAAATTTTCTGGACTAATGAAGTTGGAGCCTTCAGTCAAGCAGTAGCTACTTCTAGCTGCTGACAAGTGTTCATTTGGCCACAGCCTACTTTGATTTGCTTCTATGATGTAATATGATTCGTGGATCCTTGTTCTTAGTCTATTCAATCAACTGTTTTCCTTGGACAAGACAGTGACTAATAGTGAAGATTAAGCTCTAGTTTGTGACATGCTAATCCTAACCTTGAATGTTTTGTTAGAGGATATGTTACAATGGACATTAATTTATGGGTGACAGTGGTAGGTGCAGAGTCCTTTAGCTAATTAAATAAAAATGCACTCCACTACTGCCATCATGCCCCCTTTGGGAATAAAACACCAAATGAGGAGGAAGGTGACATGCTGGTCATTGAAGGTAAATCTCCTAGGGTTTCAGAGTTAGGATCTAGTGACAATAAAAAGAGCAGTAAGAGCTCAGTTCCAGATGTAAGCAAGAAAAAGAGTGCCCATAGATTTGCAAACTCTTACAGCAGTAGGGTGTTCGCCTTTCATGCAGCCGACCCTTGTTTGATTCCTCTGCCCCTCTTGGAGAGCCTGGCAAGCTACTGAGAGTATCCCACCTGCACGGCAGAGCCTGGCAAGCTACCCGTGAAGTATTGGATATGCCCAAAACAGTAACAATATGTCTCACATTGAGAGATGTTACTGGTGCTCGCTCAAACAAATCAGTGAACAATGGGATGACAGTGACAGTGACAGTATTAAAATCAATTAACAGGCTTCTGCTCAGGTACCCTATACTGCACTCAGTTTCAACACATCCTTTCAATGGGAGATGGGAGACAGACAACTTTTGAGTCCCCCTGGGATGAGAACTGAATTCAAAACAGGGTACTAAAACCCGAATCTAAAGGTTGGCAGGGCTTGTGACACATCCGACTCATGCAGGCTTAGTCATTTCAAACTGAAGTTGTGCCAGCTCAACACCCAGCAACACTTTCCAGTCACTGATCTTCAACAAACAGGAGATAACCAGTCATTTCTAGATACTGCGCACAGTCTGTTCTGAGACTCAGCTAACTCTAAAGGATAGGAAGTGGCAAAGCAGTCCCATTAACTTCCAGCTTCGCCACCAGTTCACACGTAGCCTCTGGCTCGCCTACTTCCAGTGAAGTGTTCTTAGTACTGAGCTTCCACTAAAATTGAAGTCTTTTATATATTCAGTGTGTTTCAGGTTTGAAAAAGATTGCATAACTGAAATAACAATGAACAAAAAAAATCTCATACTACTTTGCTCCACGGGGTGAAACTAAAATTAGAGACCAGCATTCAACTGAGATTTAAGCTACTGGGCATTAAAGGTAGTTTACAGCTCTCAGCTTGGCTTCACCCAAATAAGCAAGTGCTCTTAAAGATTCATAGTCCCATTGACACACCGACTGTGGAGACTATTCCTAAGGCAAATGCCTGCGTTGATTCAGGGGACAAACAGAAAGACTGTGGATGGGGGCCTGAGATGGAGGAGCCGGGGGGTTCCTGCTAATTGGTTCAGTGTAAACTCAAGTCTAGTCTCTTTGGCAGACACAATTGTTACTATTGAGAAAGACTAAAACTAATCAAAGCTATTTACATAGATGTGCCAAGCCCAAGAAGATGTAATTATGTGCACAGACCCATGCTGATGAGGGGTGTGTGGCAGACTCTCCTGCACAAAGAGGGAGTCCTTGTAGTGACAAAATGGGAGTTCTCTGAAGGGGAAGCTGGCTAATGCAGAATGAACTCACCCAGATGCAACCTGACAGCAGATAGTGTGGCCTCCGAGAGCAGTCACTCTGCTTGGAAACCGCGAGAGCAGCATACCCGTGTCAACCCCAGAAAACCTCCCTCTGCCTTCTGTTAAGTCATTTGCAGCAGAACCTATCTCTTTGTTTTTTGAGTCACGCCTGGTGGTGTTCAGGACTTCCTCCTTTTTCTGTGCTCAGGGATCACTGCTAGCAGTGCTCAGGGGACCATATGCGGTGCTTGGGATTGGATCCTGGTAGACTGCATGCATGGCAATTGCCTTCTCCACTGTGTCATCTCTCAGGCCCTAAGTCATTTAAAACAAGAATGCATGTTTCCTACATCTCTTTTTCATTGAGAGAAGCAATGAAATGAGCAAGGAAATGTGTGTGTCATAGATCTTACACATATAAGTATATATATCTCATATGTTTCTATTTATATATTGATATAACTATGTATACTAAATATATGAAATATACAAATTAACAATAACTCAGAAATGTTCTGGCTTTCAGTTTTGGTTAGGTCTGTGTTGACTTTTAAATGGTGATGAATAATTATAACCAAGGACCTGGAGATGGTTCTTCCTAATAGTGTTTTTTGCAGAAGGACAATTGAGAGAAACGAAGTGAATCACATTAGGCCACAAAAAGCTAACTAGAGGAGGACAGATCTCACACCACAGTCTTAGGTCTCCAAACTCAACTCTCTCTCCTCTAAACTATATTATCTTCCGTCAGAAAATCATGCATATTAGGGGACTGGAGCAACAGTACAGCAGGTGGCCTGCTCGCCTTGCATGTGGCCCACCCAGGTTTGATCCCCAGCATCCCATATGGTCCATTAAGTACCACAAGGAGTAACTTCTGAGTGTAGAGCCAGGAGTAAGCCCTAAGCATAACCAGTTGTGTCCCCAAAAACAAATAAAAGAAAATGATGCAGAGCATAGAGATGAGACCATTCTTTTCCAGGATTGTCTGAAGCCTATTGTGCCTGCTACTGTAAAGCCTCAGATTCTCCAGAAAATTCTCCCACCATTTGAAGCCCCACCAGTGGAGAAGTTGTGAGGGGAGCTTTGGGGTTTTTTGTGCACTCTTGGACAGTCAGAGGTGAGAGGATCTGGAAACACCAGGAGCAAATTATTAACAAAGCTACCCTTGGCAAGCACTGGACACTTCGACACAAACATTTATGAGGCAGTGGTTGTGGCCAGGGAATGTGCACATGCAGAGATAGTCTGGGTCCTCAAGCAAGGTAAGATTGGAAACATGGGCTTCTCACACACCTGGACCCAACCTCATTGAGACTCTCTGGGGCTGAATCCGATGGTCTGGATATTTGGTTTTTTAAAGAACCCAAGTCAGTCTGACATTCACTCCACAATGGAGAGTCCTGGAAGTGCACACATGAAAATAAAGGAGGAGTAGCTCACCCATGGGGGGAGAGGAGAGAAGCTTTCAGAGAACCAGAAAGTTAAGTCATTTCATTACTCATTCATCCACTCATGGATTATTTAGGAGAAGTGTTCATGTTTTCGAATGCTGGAATTTTGGTAAAGCAAAAGACATGTTTTGAAAAATCTCAGTTCTCATGGAGATAGTTGTCCAGGATACCATAAATGGGATCTGGTTTGTGAAGCAATGAAAAAGCATAGAATATTCTAGTTACAAACCAATAATGCAGGACGAGAGACGCCTACAAGTTGAATGAGGTCTTGCTCCACAGGTCGGGGACAAAGGGATGGGTGATAGATTGGGAGACAAAGAGATCTACTAATGGGGCTACCACTGAAGCTTCAGAGTGGGAATATTATCCCTGCTTAAAGATGGAATTGGCCCTCAATTCCTAAATAATAGAAGAAAAAACTAAGAGTGGCACATGATGACCAGATCTGAATTGTGACCATGTGAAGCAATATTAGCATGGAGGACAGCTCTGTGAAGCTGAAAAATTGGCCAGCAATGTGACAGGGCAGAGAAGGAAGTCCCAAGTCACATTCATCAATTGAAAAGGAAGTGCCACACCAAATTAAGTTTGTAGCTTCCACCTATGTGAGGTTATCATTGTTATTATCTGTGAAATAAAACCAACTCTGCTTACCATTTCAAGTATTTGAGGTTTGTTTTCTTTCTCTCTGAGCCTAAGAAACCACGGTACATAAGTGCGTATCTCATTTTGCCTCTGAAAATCAAGTTGTTGTTGCATCCTGAACATAACATATTTCCTGTAACCCCATGTAATAGGGTAAAAGATGATTTCTGTAAGCTAGCAACTTAATCCTTGATTTACAGTTTAGCATGATGTTTTAGTTGTTAATTGAGGAATTTCTAGGTCTGAGAAATCATATATATATAAAATCCCTTGAATATGCTTGTTTTTCTCCTAGAGTTTATCATGACATTAAGATGTTAAACCCTTTGCTCTTTTTTTTTTTTTTTCTTTTTGGGTCACACCTGGCTCTGCACTCAGGAATTATCCCTGGCGGTGCTCAGGGGACCATATGGGATGCTGGGAATCAAACCCGGGTCGGCCGCATGCAAGGCAAACGCCCTACCCGCTGTGCTATCGATCCAGCCCCCCCCCTTTGCTCTTTTCTTGTTTGTCAAACTTTGCTTCTAAATTTTAGCTCTGTATAACTAAACATGGCTACACAACTATTTTATTGTTTTGTCATTATTGTTATGCTTTGCTTGGATTTATTTTACAAATTTGATTGTGGTTTCTAAAATGTCTTGAATTCCTTAAGAGAGTTGTATTACTGGTTAGATGAATATCTCTACCCAGTTGGGCTGGAGGCTGATGCCAAAAGTGCTGACCAAAGGGCTGAGGCATTTTTAACCCTTATCATTCCAGAAACATCTGTTAGGAAGGGAAAATGAATGGATGAACAAAAGTTTTAATCGCATAACTAGAGACCAGCAATGTTTTTGCCTCTGTAACAGCTTGTTCTGAAGATCCCTTGTGGTAATAACACTGGGTGTGGGTGTAAAGGCGTGAGATTACACCTAGAATCAGCCAGTCTATATGTGGCAAAATCTTGGTTTTCACAATTTTAAATTAAAAATAGAATTGTCCTTCATTTTCATGTCTCCACAAGCAGGATCCCATTTGAAGAGATAACCAGGACCGCCATCTCCACTAGTAGTGTTTTAAAAGAAACCTGTTTTTGCATTGTCCCAGCACTAGAGCCTGACTGACACATAATCAGCTCTCCATAAATATTTCATGAATGAATAAATGAATATAAATGAATGAATGACAACATGACTTAACTTCCCTTTTTCTCTGTTAGCTTCTTTCCTTCCTGATGGGTGAGTTTCTCCTCCTTGGTTTTCCCATCTCATCCTCTGTGCATTTCCAAGATTCCCCAGATCTGAGTGGGTATTGGGATGATCTGGGGTGTCTGAAAATGGTGCATCCCCAAGTTTAGCTCCCAGGATTCTCAGGGAGACATGGGGTGGGGCTGGAATTGATAGAAGTCCATGTTTTCAAGCTTGTCTACCTATTCAAACAGGACAGAGAGTATTTCTACAGGTCAACCCCTCAGACTCAGCCTTGTTGCTTGTCCCATAATTGAGCAACTTCTGAGACAAAGCATGACTCCAAAGTGTCACTTGCCTTGACCATGTCCTATATCCAGTGGTGAGCGCTTGCCTCTGGAAAATGCACAGTGGGAGCACAGCGCTTTCTTCCCACATGTCTATCACCATCTCTGTGTGAGTGCTGGGCAGGAGGCTCAGCTTGAAATCCAACGGTGATCTGAAGGCATAAAATGATCATGTGGCTGTGTGCCAGGTCCTGAGCCCAGGACCTCAGGCATAAAAGGCTTCATTTCTGATGTGGCTTCCTCTTCATCTGAATTCCTCAGACATCAGGTTTGTTCAGGGCTCTTGGCTCATTTGCTTCAGGCAGATGCTCTTCTGTCCAGCACTCTGTACCATGGAGGCACTGCCTTGGGAGGCAGGGGAGAGGCTTCCATGGGTAGAGGGGTTACCTAGGGTGGACTGCTGACTCCTACAAATCTTTCCTCTCTTTGAGAGAGAGGCTCCCTCCTGGGTCTGTGTTCAGGGCTAACTCCTGGTGGTGCGAAGGGGACTGTATGTGGTGCAGGGGATGAGAACTGTGATTGGCCACATGCTAGACAAGTGCTTCACCCCTGTAGAGTCTCCCGAGCAAACACATGTTTTCAAACTTACTGAAGATTGTAAGTAGGTGATAGAGGTTTAGGAGATCCCCCTTTTCTCACTAACACATAATAGGGCAGACCAAATCCAGCTGAGTTGATCAGAACATCAGAACAAGTTTTTGGGATTTGTGTTTGTTTGTTTGCTTTGGGGGGGTGCTGGTTGCTGTTTTTTTCTTTTTTTTTGGGGGGGGGGTATAACCATGCTCAGGACTTATGGTTCTGTACTCACGGATCACTCTTGATAGTGCTCGGAGGCCATGTAAGTTTCCAAGGATGGAACCTGGACCACTGCATTCAAGACCAGTGCCCTCCCTGCTGTACCATCCCTCCAGTCCCAGAACAATTTTTGTCAATAAGGGCTGGGTGTATAGCAAGGAAATCTAAGGATGGGGGGGGGGAGAGAAACTTGGTGGATTGACAAGGCCTTTAAAACTCTCCAATCTGCGAGCATCTCATCAAATATAGAAGAGATTGGAGACTAGAGAGTGACTTGTCTCCCCAGCTGAGCATAGCCACCAGAAGCCTTTATCACTCCTCCAAGGTCAGCACTGACTGATGGAGCCAACAGGGAGGGTGCTATTGACGGAGGAGAAGGGGAGGGGGGACAAGAAGTAGGAGGGAGGGACGTCAGAGACTGACATAACCCAGGCGAGCTGGCTCCTAGGGGCTGAGGCTCTGGAAAACAAATTTGGAAACATTATCCCGCAAGATCTCCATTGAAGACTTTAAGCCCAGAGGCCCGAGGGAACCCAGCGAAGAGAGGAGGCCTGAGCTCGCAGTCTCAGGGGCTCAGCCGTTCCAGGGAAATCAAAACAGCATGAGCCAAACAGCTCATGAAAAGATAAGAGATTAGACCAAGTTTGGAACCATGTAAAGACGAGGGAATCTCTAACATTCTTAAGGTCCCCATAGAGAAAGGGTTTTTCAACTTAAGAATGAACTGTGAAAAGCCGAATTCTACTCTAGGGTCTCCCGTGAAGCATAAAAAAAAATAACAACCCAAACTCTCACACAGGCCATCTGGGGAAAGGGCATATGATCTAATTTTATACTGTCCCAGTGCTGACAACACAAAGCCACAATTTGGGGTGCCTCCCCCCAAAGACCAGACGGTTGCGAGTGCAGGAAGTTGGAGCTCACTGCTGAAGTGAGTTGCTATTTCATTTCTAAAAAAGTAAACATAAATGGAATACTTTTATTATGCTTTTCCACTGAGTGGTGAAGCTTTTTTTTTCTCTTTACTTTTTGGGTCACACCTGGTGATGCACAAGGGTTATTTATTCCTGGCTCTGCACTCAGGAATTACTCCTGGTGGTGCTCAGGGGACCATATAGGATGCTGGGAATCAAACCCAGGTTGGCCACATGCAAGGCAAACGCCCTACCTGCTGTGCTATTGCTCCAGCCCCGTGAGTGGTGAAGCTCTTTCATCTCGGACTGGATTCCAATGGCTCCCTGGGCAGTTGCCGTGGGTTTTGAAAATAAGAAAAATTAAATAGAGAGGGATCTACACTGTGATCAACCATGACGGTGAGAGAAGGAAAGGAAAGTTTCTTCAGGAAGGAAACTCCAGGGGAAGGTTGGGTAGGCCCCTGGTGTTGGGGCCTGCAAGTGTCGGGGGTTAGGTCAGAGGCACTGACATTTTTCTGCTGAAGGACTTAAGTGCTAAACATTTAGAAAGCCAATTCCTAGAACTCTCGGGTCCACTCTGAGACTTTACATTCAAGGTATCAGAGACATAATCTCCCATCCACAGCAATAGTCCCCCCAAGTGTTTAAAAAATGTTCCGATTAGGAATGAATTTTCATGTTAGCAGAGAACAAAGCTCTAGAGGGGTCTTTTGGAATCCAGAAATGCTGAGAGAGGACCCCCTCCCCACAAGCTCATCATCCAACGCCCAGAGCCCTGACTCATTGATATTCAAATTGATATTCAAAAACAAGGGGCTAGGGAGATGGGAAGAGGTGAAGGCATATGCCTTGTGTCCAGTCAACCCCAGTTTGATTCTGAGCACAGCAACCCCCAAGCATCAGCAGGGATGGCCTTGTTGCCCCCGCCACCCCAAGGTTTACTAGGGCCCAGTACTGCACCCAGTACTGGTGCTGCAGGCCTAGACAGGACTGAATCCTTAGACTCTTACATTGAATAGCTGGACCAGTTGGCTGAGAATCACAGAGAGAGGATACGGGGACCTCCCAAATACTCCTCGAATGACCCCCTACACACATTTTTAAAATTAAAAACTATAAGCAAGTATCTTCTGATTTTGGATTCCTAGATGACAAGAATAGTTCTATACAACAAATGCATCATTATTTGGAGGTTCTCACAGCCTGTGGCCCTTCGGAGGATTTTTGTCAGTAAAGAACGCAAAAAATAAGCACCAACTTGAGCCCTTTTGGGGAAAGGGCGATATCAACATGAACCGCAAATTTTCTTAGCCCTCTACCTAGCAAAAAAGCCTGTGGGAACCAAAGATATATCTGGTCCCCTCATGCTAGTTCTGAAATGTGGAAAGGACACTAATACAGTATATTCCTAAAGGTTTGTGTCACCATGCCAGGTTCAGTTTCACCTTACAAGGCTGTCTCTGGGATAAGCCTGGCCATGCGGTCTCCTGACCCTGTTGGTTTCTTCAGGGTCTTCAGGGTCAGGGGAATGAAACTCATCATTGGAAGGACGAGTAAAGAGAGGCTGCTAAAATCTCAGGGCTAGGATGAATGGAGATGTTACTGGGCCCACTCGAGCAAATTGATGATCAACAGGATGACAGTAATACAGTGATATAGTGATGTACTAGAAAGTTGCAAAAATCCAGATAGATTTTATTTGTGGTTAAAGAATACATAGGCAGAGTAGCAAAATAGGAGAAAACAGAAAACTCAGAAAAATATCCACCTAAGTATACTAACCAATTTTTTTTAATATAGGAGCAAAGACTTTATGTGAAAACACAGTCCTTCCAACAAATGATACAGGTCATCCACTTGCAAAATTACTCACACTCACAAAAATCATTTCAAAATGGATCACAAGGGACAGGGAGATCACTCACAGGGCTGAAGCACATGATCCCTAGCTTTGATCCCTGACATCACATGGTTCCCTGAGCAGCATCAGAAGTGGTCCCCAAGCACTGTACCAGGAGTAGCTCCTAATTACTGGTAGCCTAAATTTTAAAATTTCAGGGTCATAAGCTTAATTATGGTTGGTTACTTCTATGGTTCATGGAAGCTCCTCCCTCTTGTGTCTTCAGCTAGTTTGTGAGGTGTTGGGAAGGACCACAAGAATCAGTTCTTTCTTTGTCCTCTGAATTTCACTCAGGAGATTTCAAGTTTATAAGTGTTGTCCTAATCATATGCAGGGTTTACCTATCAGTGCAATGATAATTCCTCAGAAATCCAAATGACTTTATGCAGTCAAGTGGGAAGCTAAAGGAGAAGATAGTAGTAAAAGGTTTGGGACACATTAAGAAAAAGTTATCAAGTTAGCTAGTCAAACTATGCTTATTGTGAAAATACAAATTCTTAAATTTTAGTGTCTAAACAGAGCAGCAATTTAGTTCCATCTCTCACACAGTTGATGCAGGTATAATTGTGTGAATACTTACACAATGGGGCAAAGGGAATATGTGACGCCTGTTTCGTGGTCCAGTTGTCCCAGGGGGTTGGGGAAAGAGAGAGTGTTTGGAGGAGGCATCCTTTTCTCTTGCATTAGAAGTGACACACATCATTTCCACTCATAGTCCTGTTCCAGTTGTTTATTGATGCATAACAAATTACCCTAAACTTAGTGGCTTACAACATTTGTTTTGCTCATGAGCTTACAATTTGGATAGGACTCAGTGGGGAGAGCTTGTTTCTGCTCCATTTGGTGTCTCCTGGGGTAATTCGATGGCTGCAGGCGGCAGTCATTGTCAACTCACCCCTCCCCCGATAGGGAAGGTTAGTGTGTCTATTGGTACCTCAACTGTGACTGTAGCTAGGACACCTACACTTGGAGTTTTCATTGGTTGCTGCGCTGCCCCATAGCTAGGAGATGGGGCCCAGGCTGGGGACGCACTCCTAAAAGAAACAGGCAGAAGCTGTATCACCTCAAGTGCCTTGAACTGATGAACCTCACAAGTCCACCTTGATTTAAGAGAGAGAACATAAAACCCGCTACTTGACACCGGAGTGTGACCGTGCTTTGTAAAACTGTGTGAAATGGGGCCTATTAGGTGTGTGACTATCTTCGGAGAATATCAACTGACACAACATCATTGGTGAGAACAAGTCACGTGAGGCCATCCAGATACAAAAATAGAGCTGTCGCTGGGTAGGCACTTCAGTGATGGTGACATAAAAGAACACGTTTCAGGGACTGGAGGACAGAACAGCAGGCAGGGCATTTGCCTTGCACATGGCCAACCTGGGATTAATTCCTCATATCCCATATGGCCCCCTGAGCACTGCCAGGAGTAATTTTTTTTTAATTTTTTTTTAAATTTATTTATTTTTAATTAGAGAATCACCGTGAGGGTACAGTTACAGATTTATACACTTTTGTGCTTATACTTCCCTCATACAAAGTTTGGGAACCCATCCCTTCACCAGTGCCCATTCTCCACCACCCGTAAACCCAGTGTCCCTCCCACCCTCCCCAATCCCATCTCCCCCCCACCCCACCCTGCCACTGTGGCAAGGCATTCCCTTCTGTTTTCTCTCTCTAATTAGCTGTTGTGGTTTGCAATAAAGGTGTTGAGTGGCCGCTGTGCTCAGTCTCTAGCCCTCATTCAGCCCGCAACTCCCTTCCCCCACATGGCCTTCGACTACAATGTAGTTGGTGATCGCTTCTCTGAGTTGACCTTTCCCCGGAACGTGAGGCCAGCCTCGAAGCCATGGAGTCAACCTCCTGGTACTTATTTCTACAGTTCTTGGGTGTTAGTCTCCCACTCTGTTATTCTATATACCATAGATGAGTGCAATCTTTCTATGTCTGTCTCTCTCTTTCTGACTCATTTCACTCAGCATGAAACTTTTCATGCCCATCCACTTGACTACAAAATTCTTGACCTCCTTTTTTCTAACAGCTGCATAGTATTCCATTGTATAGATGTACCAAAGTTTCCTCAACCAGTCATCCGTTCTGGGGCATTCGGGTTTTTTCCAGATTCTGGCTATTGTAAACAGTGCTGCGATGAACATACATGTGCAGATGTTGTTTCGATTGTACTTTTTTGCCTCTCTGGGATATATTCCCAGCAGTGGTATTGCTGGGTCAAATGGGAATTCAATATCTAATTTTTTGAGAGTCGTCCAAATTGTTTTCCAGAAGGGCTGAACCAGTCGGCATTCCCACCAGCAGTGAAGAAGGGTCCCTTTCTCCCCACATCCTCTCCAACAGCGGTTGCTTTTGTTCTTTTGGATGTGTGCTAGTCTCTGTGGTGTGAGGTGGTATCTCAAAGTTGTTTTGATCTGCATCTCTCTGATGATTAGTGATGCAGAGCACTTTTTCATGTGCCTTTTGGCCATTCGTATTTCTTCCTTGGTAAAGTTTCTGTTCATTTCTTCGCCCCATTTTTTGATGGGGTTGGATGTTTTCTTCTTGTAGAGTTCAACCAGTGCTTTATATACCATTGATATCAACCCCTTATCTGATGGGTATTGTGTAAATATCCTTTCCCATTCTGTGGATAGTCTTTGTATTCTGGTCACTGTATCTCTTGCGGTGCAGAAGTTTTTTAGTTTAATGTAGTCCCATTTGTTGATCTCTGTTTTTACTAGATTGCTTAGTTCCGTGTCACCTTTGAAGATACCTTTGTCTTCAATATCGTGGAGGGTTTCGCCGACCTTGTCTTCAATGTACCTTATGGTTTGTGGTCTAATGTTGAGGTCTTTAATCCATTTTGATCTGACTTTTGTGCATGGTGTCAGGTCAAGGTCTAAACCCATTTTTTTGCATGTGGTTGTCCAGTTGTGCCAGCACCATTTGTTAAAGAGGCTTTCCTTGCTCCACTTCACATCTCTTGCTCCCTTATCAAAGATTAGATGGTCATACATTGGGGTTGTGTGTAGGGATATTCCACCCTGTTCCATTGGTCTACGGCTCTGCCTTTGTTCCAGTACCATGCTGTTTTAATTGTTACTGCTTTGTAGTAAAGATTGAGGTTGGGGAGGGTGATGCCTCCCATCATCTTTTTCCCAAGAATTGTTTTAGCTATCCTTGGATGTTTGTTATTCCATATGAATTTTAGGATTGCTTGATCCATTTCTTTGAAGAATGTCATGGGTATACTTATAGGGCTCGCATTGAATCTGTATAATGCTTTAGGGAGTATTGCCATTTTGACAACATTGATTCTCCCTATCCACGAGCAGGGTATATGTTTCCATTTCCTCATGTCCTCTTTGATTTCATGGAGTAGCGTTATGTAGTTTTCTTTGTAAAGGTCTTTTACTTGCCAGGAGTAATTTTTAAGTGTAGGCCTAGGAATAACCCTTGAGCATTTCCAGATGTGGCCCCCAAGCCCAATAAATAAATAAATGCACAAATAAATAAATAAATAAATGATCCCATTTCCATTGTAGCTGGTACCTCTGCCATAGGTAAAGGGGAGTTTCTAAGTTTCTTGAGTGGCTCATTGGTCATTAGTTCAAGGGCCATATCGAGGCATCTACAAAGGTACTTTGCAGGGTATTGGCAGAGAAAGCTCTATTATGCTATGAATATGTGAGGTTCTGCTCAATGTGGGACTATGCCCATGTGGTTTGCAGAAGACACCCTGGCTCTCCACATGAGCACATTCTTCTTTTTTGGGGGAGTCACACCCAGCGATGCTCAGGGGTTACTCCTGGCTTTGCACTCAGAAATTACTTCTGGCGGTGCTTGTGGGACCATATGGGATGCCGGGGATCAAACCCGGGTTGGCTGCATGCAAGGCAAATGCCCTACCCGCTGTGCTATCGCTCCGGCCCCCTCCACCTGAGTACATTCTTATGGCATCCAACCAGGCTGCACTTTAGTTATGGAAAGGTTTCTGCTCAGCCTGGGAGCTGCAGAAATGCAGTCAGCTGGCTTGGCCTGGTCTCTCTGTACACCCTCTTTATCTGGAGAACCTCTCTGATTTACTATGGAAGTAAAGCATCACCAGTGATGACAGTAAACCTGTGGAACATTCCTTCATCTTATTTAATAAATTTAATGAGCACTTACTGTGAGCCAGGCACCACTAAGCTCTAAGAACACAATGCAAACTTAATTAATAGAGGCCAGGGTTACCTGGCCACAGGTCTAGTGCCTGGTTTCAGCTGCTGTTCAGCAAGAGTGTTGCATAGACAAGGTAGGTGCATCTCAAAGAGTCTAGTGACTTCCCTAGCATGCTTGCGGGTGTGTCAATTAACCTAATTAAACTGCCTAACTGGTAAACTACATGCTCCCCATGTCAGATGTGCAAATCAATGATGGAAAATGAAATGATAGGGATATCTTTGCTGTACACTTATCTGTGGCAATTAATTGTAACAGCCTGAAATGGCATTTGTGCCTTGGAATATGGAGACAGCTGAAGAAATTATGTATGTGCTGCTGAAACTAATTTGCATTTAATTGTAATCGGCATTCATTTGGGGTCCTGGCAGCTGAGCTGCACTGTGTGTCAGCCAGACGTATCAGCAGATCACGAAGTTACCCTATGAGTGTTTCAGAGATGCTGACTGCATTTGTAACAAGTGGCACTTTGGCATACAAGAAACGTATTTCTTCAGAAAAGACAAACCATGAAAGAAATGTCAAAGTAGGGAGTGGAGGAAATCGCTGGGTGCCTTTGGAAATATTTCTCCCCACCCATTGTTGCAAAAACAAAAAAGAAACCCCAGACTTTCTTTATCTTCCCTTTCAGATATAGTAGTAGAACACAAATGTGCTTTTCCAAATTGGCAGAGAATGGGTGTTATTTAACAAAGAACACATCAAATGTAGGACAACTTCATAGGAAGAGCTGAAAAGAAAGACGAAAGGAAATGGAGCCCCAAGCTTTGCTGGTTCTGATGTCTGTCAAGGGAAAAGGCTTCCTTGGTCATTGAGAAAGATGAATCCTGGGTTTTAGGAAGTTAGATGCCACTGTGCCTCAATTGAGTAAAAGTAGGGTTATAAAATTGAAAACCAAACTGAAAAACATTTATAAGTAGAGCTTTTGCATTGAAATGCATGCTTGCTGTCCCTTTCAAGGTGTACCTGTACTGCTGTACTGGTGCTTATGTTAGTGACTCAAGTTTAAAATCCTCTTTAGATGGGAATTTTTTTTTTGTTTTTTGCAGTTTATTTTTTTATATTGTTCATTTTTTAAATTGAATCATTGTTAGATAGACCCTTACAAAACTGTTCATGATTAAATTTCAGTCATATAGTGCTCCAACACCACCCCTCCACTAGTGCACATTTCCCTGAATCACTGTCCCCAATTTCCCTCCCATCACCCCACCCTGAGCCTGCCTCTATGTCAAGCACTTCTCTCTCTCTCTCTCTCTCTCTCTCTCTCTCTCTCTCTGACTCACTCACACACACACACACACACACACACACACACACACACACCTCTTTTTGGGCATTGTGGTTTGCATTACAGATACTGAAAGGTTGTTGTGTCTATCCCTTCACCTCCTTTTAACACTAAGTTCTTGTCCAGTGTGATCATTTTCAACTATTATTGTCATACTGATCCCTTCTCTATCTTACCTACCATCCTCACACACACACACTTTTTTTTTTTTTTTTTTTTTTTTGCTTTTTGGGTCACACCCAGCGATGCTCAGGGGTTACTCCTGGCTTTGCACTCAGGAATTACTCCTGGCAGTGCTTGGGGGACCATATGGGATGCCGGGGATCGAACCCGGGTCGGCCGCGTGCAAGGCAAACGCCCTACCCGCTGTGCTATCGCTCCGGCCCCACACACACACACTTTTAATAGACACAAGGAAACATTTTCTTTGTACTGTTTTTGTTCTGAAATAATTTAGATGCAAATAGTAAAAAATAGATATAAACTGAATTTAATATAGGTATGTATGTGATCACACAACAGCATTCCAGAATGCAGTGAAAATTGTTTTCTTGAGTGGATTTTTATCTGGCTCTAAAGCCATTTCTTGAAGAGCACAACACAACCTGTTTGAAAGATATTGGCATTGCTGCAAAATATCTATGGTCTAACTTCTCCCATACTTACTTGGCCACAGCGTTCTTTCTTTATGTGTTTTTATTAATAGCCCATGTAACTGCTGTTCCTCAATATGTCCTTTGGGAAATGATGAACTACAACAATCGTAAAGGAAAGGACAAGCAGGAACACTCAGGAATACACTAGAGACTTCTGATAACTTGACATTATATACTCCTATCTTCTTTCTCAATGTACCAGCAAAATAATAAAGAAGATATAAACTCAAAGGCAGTAGAAGCAGTACTAGATAAAGGATTAGAATCAATTTCTGGGAAATATAAAACCCATGAAGATGATAAAGTCTTGTCTAGGAAAATGAATGGAGCTACAGCCTAGATTCCTGAGAGGAGATACTATAGGGAAGTAAACTGATTTGACATGAATAATCTGGGAAGCTCAAAACTTGGAGGCACAAGGTATTTATTTAAACATAGTTTATTAGATAGGATGCACTTAGTGATTAAAGAGTTGTGCCCATCCAAAATCCATAAATTAAAATTGAATCCCCTGGTGTGCTGGAACATGGGGTAGAATCTTTAGGCAGGTAATTAGGGTGGGATAAGGTCCTGTGGGTATAGCTCTCATGAACTAGACTAGTGCCTTGATAAGATACACTATAGAACTTCTCTTTGCTATACACCATCTAAATATACAATAACAATACAGCAGTCTGGGTTCTGGTGAAATAAAAGGCTTTCTCTGATCTTGAACTCACTGTACCAAAACTATGAGAAATACACTTCTGTTGTTTATAATACATTAAGTCTAATGATGTTGTTATAGCAAGCTGAGTTAACTAAATTATTCTGACAGCAATGTCAGTAGAAATTCTACATGAAGAAAGGTTAGGATCCCTATGTTCTCGAATATGCCTCTTCCTTTAAGAACTAGGTATTCCTTCTTCTTTGCAGAAATCTAACCTATTTGAAAAAGACAAAATATAGAGGGTGGGAAATGGAAAAGAGCATACCTAAAGACAAGAGGACTAATAGATACTTAGAATGAATGATAAACTCGAATATTTTCTTTCCCCACTCAGTTTTCTCTGTACTGGCAATCAGTATAATGTTCCCACTGCAGGAATTCCTACGATAGGTGATTCACCTGTGAAGGAACTTGAGGGTCCCCCAAATACCCACAGTGTATTAACATTTGGGGATTTAGCCCTTGGAAAACTACATTGACATTTTATTTTGGGGGAGTGGGGCATTGGGCCACACCTGGTGGTGTTGAGGGCTTACTCCTGATTCTGAGTTCAGGGAATCACTCCTGGTGGGGCTCAGGAGACCATATTGGGTGCTGAGTATCAAATCTGGATCATCTGTATGCTAGGGAAGTGCCCTACATGCTATACTAGTGCTCCGACCCCATACGTTGCCATTTTAATTAATTTATAAATCTTTTAATAAAGGCATATTTGACTTTGCTTGTTTTATTTTTAAGGTCACACCTGGTGGTTTTGGGGGTCTGTTCACTCTTGGTCACTACTGTGTGTGGGATGAGGGGGTTGGTGGTGGTGGTGGTAGTGATAAAGGGACAATAGGTGCTGCCTAAAATAGAACCTGGGCAGACCACATGCAAGCAAGTTCCTTACCCACCTTACTATTGCTCTGGCCCTGATTGTCATTTTTATCATTTTCTGACTCAAGTCCACTATTTTGTTCTATCATCACTAATATCCATTGATTCTCAATCAGGCTTTAAACACCTTATCTTTAAACTTGCATGACTACTAAAGATGAACTTATCAGGAAACTCTCCATCATGAAGGACAAAAATAAAAATTTAAAAAATAGCCATAGTGACTCTGAAAAATATAGATAATTTATGGAATAGAAGAATATATAATAATCAGACGTTCAGCAAAAGAGAAAAACAATTTGGATTTCATCATGAGTTGTTTCCATCACAGGATACTACCGTCAGAGAGTGAAAAGCTAAACCACTGAATGAGAAAATTATCTGAAAAGTGCATATCTTATGAGGATTTTCATCCAGAATTTAAAAGGAATTATTGAAACCCCAAGTAAAACTAAACTTCAAATAATCCAGTTCAGAGTAAGAGGGACAGACACCTAATTTTTGGAATATAAAGAAACATTGTGGGGCTGGAGCGATAGCACAGTGGATAGGGTGTTTGCCTTGCATGCAGCCAACCCGGGTTTGAATCCCAGCATCACATATGGTCCCCTGAGCACTGCCAGGAGTAATTACTGAGTGCAGAGCCAGGAGTAAGCCCTGTGCATCGCCAGGTGTGACCAAAAAATTTTAAAAAAAGAAACATTGTAAGAAAATAATACCCAGAATACCAAAATTATCTATTCCCAAAGAATAGAAGAAAAGGGCAAGAGATATGGTACTTTGTAGGAAATTTCCTGTAGTAGGGGAAGTAATGTTAGGACAAGAAAGGGATGTTTATTCTTTTGTTTCTTTTTTTTTAACCATTAAAAATTTTGTTTTATTGGGTCACCATGAGATACAGAGTTACAAAGCTGATCATGGTTGGGTTAGTCATACAGTGTTCCAACACACATCCTTCCACCAGTGTACATTTCCCACCACCAATGCCCTCAGTTTTTCTATCATCACCTTTCCCCCAGCCTGTCTCTATGGAAGGCACTTTCCTTATTTCTCTCTGTATCTCTGTCTCTTTCTCTGTGTGTGTGTGTCTCTCCCTGCCTGTGTCTCCATCTCCCCTTTGGGACATTATGGTAAGCAATACAGGTACTGATAGGTTACCATATTTGTTCCTTTACCTGTTTTCAGCATGCAGTTCTTTTCCAGAGTGATCACTGCCAACTATCTTTGTCATGGTGGCCCCTTCTCTATCCCAACTGAACCCCAGCATTTGAGGTAGGTTCCCAACTGTGGACCAATTCTCCTGGCCCTTGTTCCTACTGTCCTTGGGTATTGGTCTCATATTATGTGTTTCATATCCCACAAATGAGTCCAATCATTATATGTCTATCTCTCTTCTACTGATTCATTTCACTCAGTATGATATTTTTCATGTCCATCCATTTATAAGCAAATTTCATAACTTTATTTTTTTCTATCAGCTGCATAGTATTCCATTGTGTAGATGTACCATGTTTTTTTTTTTCTTTCTTTTTTGGGTCACACCCAGCGATGCTCAGGAGTTACTCCTGGCTTTGCACTTAGGAATTACTCCTGGCAGTGCTTGGGGGGACCATATGGGATGCTGGGGATTGAACCTGGGTCGGCCGCGTGCAAGGCAAACGCCCTACCCGCTGTGCTATCGCTCCGGCCCAATGTACCATGTTTTGTTTTGTTTTTTAACAGTCATTTGTTCTCGGGCGCTCAGGTTGTTTCCAGATTTGGCTATTTTGAATACTGCTTCAATGAACATAGATGTATAGATGGCATTTCTGCTGTGTGTTTTTGGGCCCCTGAAGTATATTCCCAGAAGAGGTTTTCTGGGTCATGTGGAAGCTCAATTTCTAGGTGTTTGAGGAATGCCCAAATTGTTTTTCAAAATGGCTGGACCAGTTGGCATTCTCACCAACAATGAAGAATTCCTTTCTCCCCACATCCACACCAGCATTGGTTGCTCTTGTTCTTTTTGATATGTGGAAATGGTCATTTTGGATGAGAACTGAGTGTTGATAGTAGGTCAAGTGATCTGCATGATATGCTTTCAGTAACAGTATCACAAACCACAATCCCTGAAAGAAAAAAGAAAAAGGAAAAAGTGCCTGCTTTAGAGGCAGATGGGGGTGGAGTGGAGGGAAACTAGGGATATTGGTGGAGGGAAAGAGACACTGGTGAAGAGATTAGTGTTTGAGCATTGTATGCCTGAAGCTCAATCTTGAATAACTTTGTAACTTGGTAATTCACTGTCACTGTCACTGTCATCCCATTGCTCATTGATTTGTTCGAGTGGGCACCAGTAACATCTCTCATTGAGAG
The DNA here is from genome assembly GCF_027595985.1 of Sorex araneus. NCBI lineage: Eukaryota > Metazoa > Chordata > Mammalia > Eulipotyphla > Soricidae > Sorex > Sorex araneus. Next base: position 49,430,768 of record NC_073310.1, on the reverse strand, counting down.
ACTTATTGTTACTGTTTTTGGCATATCCAATATGCACGGGTAGTTTGCCAGGCTCTGCCTCTCGGGCTCGACACTCTCGGTATACTCTACGCCACAGCCCCAGATGTCCAGAGAGAGGAAATGTCCAGGTAGCTTGCCGGGCTCTCCGAAAGGGGTGGAGGAATCGAACTCCAGTTGGCTGCGTGAGAGGCGAAAGCCCAACCACTGTGCTTCAATAAATTAAAAAGAAACAAAAATAAACAAAAAAATCTGTATTTTACTTTTAAAATAAATAAAATGGTCGACATATTTTAATAGGAATTTCTCTAAAGATACATAAATTGGGAAAGAGCACAAAAAAGTTACATTTGACAGATATGCATGGACAAAATATGCCAATACAAGCAATAGAATTGTATTCAGCCTTGAAAGGAATGAAATTTCAAACCATGACAAATTATTGATCTTGAAAACATAGTTGGTGATGTATAGCACAAAGAGGCAAATACTTAGTGATTTCATTGATAGGAGGTGTCTAGATTGAGAATCACAGACATGGTAGCATGCTGGTTTCCATAGACTTTGCGGGTGGGTCAACTTGGTAAGTGTAGAGAGGGCATTCACTGGGCACAGAGTTTCAGGTAGGGTCATAAAGATGTTCTGGAAATGAGTAGTAGTCAAGGTGTGTAGCACTGTGAGTGTACCTAATGTGAGTGTACTGAATTGCACAATTCAGAATCATTAACATTCAAATTCACACATGTATTTTACTATAATTTTAAAAAAGAAAAATGAATGATCAGAGAAGAATGGGATTATGGATACTTAAACTAATATGGCCCTACTTCCTACAAGCTTTTTTTAAAATTAGGAATATACCATAGGGGACAAAAAGTGTTAAGGAACCGAAGAAGAAAAGAAAATGAAATACTAGAACATTATAGATCAAATCAGAAAGTTGAGTATCTGATTGACAGGAGCTCCTTAAACAGAAAATTGAGTAAGGGAGTGAACAGAATTATCCAAGGGTTAATACAAGGGCATTTCCCAGAAGTTAAGAACATGGCTGGCTAAACTGAAAGGGTCTTCGTGGGCCCTGGCCAGTACACCAAGACTGAAGATGGACCCACTCAGAGGTGGAGCAGCACAAACTTGATCTTGTAATAAAATGACCCTACTATGTTCCAGTGCGTAGGTCAGACACACAGGGTCAGAACTATGAACAGGATTGAATGTTTTTATTGCAATCCTGAAGCCATAAGACAATGTATTAGTGCCTTCAGAAAGTTCAGGATAAAAGATTTCTTATCTACAATCCTTAGGCTGCTAATTTTGTTGGAGTTGGCATCAAATTATCTTTTTAAAACTAAATTGCTGTGAGACATACAGTTATAAAGATGTTAATAATCGGGTTTCAGTCATACTACACTCATCTCTCCACCAGTGCACATTTTCCACCACCAATGTCCCCAGTTTCTCTCCCGACAAACTTCCCCCCCCACCAGGTCTACCCACATGGAAGGCATTTTTCTTCTTTCTTATATGATTATTTGTTCTGTAAATGTCAGCTCTGTAATTCGGTGAGAGGAAGAACGTAATCTCTCCTATCAACACTTTCTAAAAGCGATTTTAGTTTATTTATTTAATTTTTAATTTCAGCTTTACTGCTATAACGAACATGTTGAATTGTGATGAAATATTTCACATGCTCCTTGTGGTGATATGATACTTCGGGTCATATTGTGATCCTCTCTTTCTTAGAAATGCACTAAAGCAGTCTTATACTTGAGCAGGAATTCAGAGGAGAGAGTCAATTTCCTTTTGCCATTCTTCTGCTTTTAAGTCTCAGAGTTCTAGGTGCCGTGGCCTCTGGTTCCTTGTTTTATGCGTTAACTTTGCAGAGGCACATCCTTTGAGAACTTCCTAGACAAATGAAAGCTTTGAGTTACTACATCTCAGCAAACATCTTTATTCCTCACATAGGTTTATTGGACACTAAACACCTACCAGGCTTCCAAGGCAGAGTGTCCAAAGATGACAGCTGTGGAGTTTAGCGAACTGAGAAAGATCCCAGGCTGTGTCCAAACAGGATGAAGAACCGTGGTTGGGGAAATGCTTATAGGTGTAGGAAGAGAATTCACAGACATGTGACAGAGTTATTGAGCTATACTGGGTTGCATACAGATAAAACCAGGTGAACTCAATGGAGTTATTATTAATTCCAGGAAAAAAAACTGTGTAGGAACAGCATGTTGACCTTTGTGTTCATGAGCTTTGTGGTGAATGATAATGGCATAATTGACTATTGTTAGAAATAAGTGCGGTGATTAAACCTAGACTAGGATGTGGGGAGAAGCAGCAGATATATGGGAGAGAGGTTTAGGTTTATTTAAATCATGATAAGATGTTATTGACATCTATTAATGTATATTAATGTCTCAAATTGATAAATCAACAAATTAAGGATTATAAATTGCAATCCCTGATTCAGAAATTTGGTACAAATATTTGAGGGAATAGCCCAAACAGCTGATTATAATTAATTCTGAGAACCATGCCCAGATCATAGGGATTGATGGACATACAGGATGTAAATATCTCACTGTATCACTGTATCACTGTCATCCCGTTGATCATTGATTTGCTCGAGTGGGTGCCAATAATGTCTCCATTCGTCCTAGCTCTGAACGCAAATATCTATGATGAAAAAATATATACATTAACTAAAGGCAACAGTCTTAATTCATAAAATGAAACATTCTTTGAAATACAAGACTGTGGATGATATACAGGTTAAAATCAGACACTCAACAAATAGATAAAAGATCAAACATGATGGCCTCTCATTGTCTGTAATCTGTATTGCAAACCATAATACCCATAAGTAGAGAGAGAAAGTAAGAGGGAAATTGTCTGCCATAGAGGCAGGGGGAGGGGTGGAACAAGGTGTGGGGAGGGATTCTGGGGACTCTGGTGGTGGAAAATGTGCACTGGTGGAGGGATGGGTGTTTGATCATTGTATGAGTGAAACTCAAACATGAAAGTTTTGTAACTGTTAAAAAAAATAAAATAAAATCAGATACTCTTGTGTGAGTGAGTTGCCGAACACCTTTATCTGACAGCTTTTGATACAGAGGCAATCCTGATGGACCCTCTGATATATATATATATATATATACATATATATGTATATATATATATATATGGCAGTGCCTGCCATAGCAAAGGAAAAAAAAATCACAGTCTGTTGCAGAATAGCCCGGCAAAGGGAAGAGACCAAGATATGCACTCAGAGGAACAAGGAAAAACAAACTTATTTAGCATCTGTGCTAGCCCAGTAGAGTTGCATCAAAGGCTAAACCTCATTCTAGGTTCAGGTTACACTTATACAGAGCACATGCCCAAGGTGGGGAATGATCTGAGCTGGGAATTGGGGCTGAGGAGGAAAGGAGGCAGAGTTATTCAGGACTAGGACCAGCACACACAAGAATTTTGGTGATATGCATGCTGTGGGAAAGGCAGCCCAGATAGAGAAAGTAAAACGTGGTTGGAGATCCCGTGCGGGAAGGGAGATACGTGCCGAAAGTAGACTAGAGACTGAACACGATGGCCACTCAATACCCCTATTGAAAACCACAACACCCAAAAGGAGAGAGAGAGAGAGAGAACAAAATGGAATACCCTGTCACAGAGGCAGGACGGGGTGGGGGGATGGGACTGGGGGGTGGGGGCATACGGGGTCCATTGGTGGTGGAGAATGGACACTGGTGGAGGGATGGGTTCTTGAACATTGTATGAGGGAAACACAAGCACAAAAATGTGTAAATCTGTAACTGTATCCTCACAGTGACTCACTAATTAAAAAATAAATTAATTAAAAAAAAGAATTTTGGTGATATAGTACACAGATAGGATAAAAGCAAAACTGGGAATCAGGCTTCCACTGACAATGGTGATCTAGTGATGAGCAAAAAGCAGGAATAAGAACCAGACCCCCCTTCACAGGAATCAAACCCTCCCCTCAAGAAAGGTCTAGGCCTTGGAAATCCGGTACAGGTATCAGGCTTCCCTTCACTGCCCCTTAGCATCAGCCATTCATTTGGGACTTGGGATTTCTTCTTCTGTCTTATTTGATTGCAGTACTTGTTTTTCTTAATTTTTTAATTTTTTTTAAATTTTTAATTGTTTTTTTAGTGAGTCACACTGTAGAGCCTGAGTGCAGAGCCAGGAATAACCCCTGAGCATCCCCAGGTGTGACCCCCCCCCAAAAAAAAGGAATAGCAGCTTCTACACCACAGGCCCCGATGTCCAGAGAGAGGAAACTCAACTCTCTTCTGGAAGGCCCCTTTTCCCCGAGCATGCGCCCTGTCATGGGGATCACACATGAACTGATGTTGGCCAATAGACAGCAGTGTCTTCTCAGAAGGAGCTCTTGCTTTACAACTTCCAGCACATGCACCCTTGGACTTGTCTCATAAAAAGCAATTCCCTTAAATTCTGTCAGAAGACATTTGTCTACATTGTTTCCTCCTGATTCAACCGGACAGCAGTAGTTTTCAAACTTATTTGGCCTATTGTTCCCTTTTCAGGAGAAATTTTTTTCTCAGCGCTCTCCTTTTCTAAAAAAAGGAAAGTACACAAGCCTACTACACCTACCAGGCTCATTCTAGAGACCCCCAAGGGGCCACTTTGGGGGAACACTGCATTGTCTCAGACTCTTCCAAGAAGTCCAGGCTAAGCTAGCTTCCCTAGAGTGTGAATTTCTTACAATTTGTCTATGAAAATATTTTCAATCTTTCTGGTCAGCTGTATCCATCTGCTCCTTAAAATCAAGGAAAGTACCTCACTTGTGTGTATTTCCCCAGTAAAAAAGACCTGAACACGATGGTCACTCAATACCCCTGTTGCAAACCACAACACTTGAGAGAGAGAGAGAGAGAGAGAGAGAGAGAGAGAAAATTGGAATGTCCTGCCACAGAGGCGGGGTGGGGTGGGAGGGATGGGATGGGGGAGTGGGAGGGATACTAGGTTCATTGGTGGTGGAGAGTGGACACTGGTGGAGGGACGGGTTCTTGAACATTGTATGAGGGAGCACTGCTGGCAGTGCTCTGGGGACCATATGGGATGCTGGGAATCAAACCCGGGCCGGCCGCGTGCAAGGCAAAGGCCCTACCCGCTGTGCTATTGCTCCAGCCCCGAAGCTGCTATTCTTATTTCAGCTAACCACTGGAGCACTAGGGCTGGAGATCTGGGGCAGCTGGCAGTGGGAAGGGAGGAGCTAGACCTCCCACGTATGGGGAGCTGGCGCACTGGTAGGATGGAGGGACAATAAAACCCGGAAGGGGGATGATTTACATGTCTCTTCCCACTCTCGGGAAACCCCATTCTCAGAGAAGTAACAACGAGAAATAGCTGCGTATGTAAATATTAGCAGTTCTGATTGCTGGTCGGAATGCTCAATGCCATGTTTTTTGTTTATTTTTTTCTGTTTAGTCTACAAAAGAAAAAAAAATCTTTCCTGATTGAACAAATAAATCTTTCCCACTGTGGTTACCTCCATTTCTGGCTCAGAGTCCACACTGGCTGAGTGTGGATAAGTAAATCCATCCATTTCATTCCGATTGATTTATTATATGAATAGACATAGGAGATGCCACCATTGGGATCGGCTGTTCTCTAGCCTTAGTGGCAGGCCATGCGGGTTGTTCGAGCAAACACACCGTCCCTTGGTTGCCAGTGTTGGAGATTCTGACTTTAGCATCTGGGGTGGAGAAGGGAGTTTGCATTTTTCTGAGAAGCCTTGCAGGTGTTCCACAGTAAGAAAAATAGCACGAAGTAATTCTGGTGGCTGATGACCTTGTAGAGCTGGAGGGCAGAGCAAGGTCAGGCTGTGTGTTTATTTGCAGCAGGGACCACACCTAGAGGGCACAGCTGCAGATACCACACTTTCCTTCCTAGGGTGTGATGTCGGAGTGCCACTAGCTACAGAAAAAAGGAACTTGGCAGCAGTGACAAACAACCTGTCTACATGCAGAGTAGAGGAGTGCCCAGTGTGGCCTGGGATGTGCCAACGGTGCCATGTCACTCCCCCAAACCCTCAGCCCACCATATTTCACTCCTGAGACATTTATTAGGTACTTAATGCCAGTCACTGGCAAGTTAAAAGCTGGCAAGTTAAAAGGTATTGAAACACAGAAGTCTTAAAAAGCATTCACTGTGTCCACACTTTTTTTTTTGGGGTAAAAATGCAACTGTGTTACATTTGTCCAGAGAGACAAAAGCATGCAGTGGTGAGGCGCAGAGCAGAGGGTGATAGAAGGCATGGACCTGGAAAAATTGCTTTTGCTACAGCAGAAATGGCATGCAACTGCGTTTCCTAAGGACCCTGGGAAGCTTTGTTGCTTGATTCACTCCAGTGGGTTGGTGTCTGGCCCAGGGCAGTTTGGGTCACTCAGACCCAGGGAAACAGCTCTGGTTTGTAAAGCAAGGTGATAAGGGGTTCAGAGACTACATTCCAGTTTTCTTAACTTGGCAGTTTCCAAGGAAACGGGATTCTACATCCACTTCTCAGCACTGCTGGTTTAGCAGACTGTGATGTTCCTCATTGAACCTAAAAATACTCTTTTTGACGGGACATGGCCAAAGTCAAGCAGGATGTCTCCCAGGGCAGCAGCACAGCTGAAAGATGAGGCAGCTTCTTTGGTTTAGAGTGATGACTGCTTTCTTCCCCCCTCTGACTTGTTCCCCAGTCACTTCTCAATCCCACCCCAGAAGGAGCCCCATCACCCAGCCAGTCCTCCTTCTGCCTCTGCCTTGAGACAGAGTACAGCTCTGAGATCCTTCTTCATCAATTTCTCTTCCAGATCATTGGACAAAAGCCCACGCCCCACAATAAACCTCCCAACTGCCTCTCAATGCGATGTCCCACAAAGTGCTGGGTTGAGCCTTGACTACCCATGGTGTAGCAATAATCCCACACGTGTCCATTTGGGAGAGTGTTTCTGGTGGTCTTTTTCAATGGATAAAGGTTGACAAAATAGAATCCTTCCCCCACTGCCCCCGCCCCGCTAGTGCACTGGCAAATATTTCACAATACGATCTCTGCAAATAAAGGAAAAGTATGTATGGGTGTGTGTATGTGAGTGTCAGGGGACAGCCCTGATTTATATTGTCAATGTATGGGAAGCAGATATTTTTATCATTGTTGATTTCAAACTCACAATAGGACTTGAATGAATGTGGTATTGGGAAGAAATTGTACTTTCACCTTTTAGGAAATTTGTTAAGTGGGATCCTACTTGCTTGACACTGTCATCTCCTTACCCATCTTCTCATGTTATGGCTTTTTTTCCCCTCATGAAACTTTTCTCAGAATCTGTTTCTCCAGTGTCATAGCCTATGATATTCCTTGCCCCCTGCCCACATGAGGAGATTAGCATCTAGCTGATGTATAAGCAAATTCTGAGAAATGTCATGAGCAAAATAGAAACTCACTGATAGAGAAGTTGCATTTGAAAATGGACTTAGAGCAATGAAACCAGAGTTTTGGAGACCAATAAATAAGTATCCAGCCGTGTGGTAGTAACTATATGATGTTTCACAGAAGGTAACTTCCTGGCCAGAGTGAGACCAAATAATTTTGTCCTGGAGAATATAAACATCCCTACTTAAATATCTTCATCAGTTCATCTTACTTTGGCAGGGGTTTATTCTACGAAACCTCCAGCAAGACCTGCTTTTTGAAAAAAAAATTCTACAAAGAAAATTATCTAGTGGAATACCCATGAAGTAATTATAGATAATCACCTAGGATCTGGCAGCTACAAGTTCAGCCACTTGGTTGAGAAATGAATTCCCTATCTGCAACTACAAGACTTCATTATGTGCCATCCTGGTGAATACATAATGAAAAGACTTAAAAAGTATCTGATAGCAAAGAAGCTCCTGCAGTAGCCTGCCTGGTCCACAGAGCAGGGCCCTAGGGAACCAACGACTGAACTTAATGCAAATTTCAAAGATTTCAAGATTAACGGCACTTCTTATCATCTTTTTGAAATCCAGTATGTGGAAACTATGAAAAGCCAACAAAGATGGAAATAGCATAATTTAAAAAAAATTCAATTTGATGGAGGAAGAGAAAGAAATGATTTAAGATAGGCTAAAAAGATTGATATTATTTTTCTGAAAATGTGTAAGCCCTTTGACAAGAATACAAAGAAACTGGATCAGTATTTACTGACACACTTAGGCAGTAACTTTCTTGTGCTCAGGATGTTGCAGGAAAATCTCCTCTTTTTCTTTTTATGTTCTTTGGTATAAAATAAAATTGATAAAAGTCAGATTAATAATTGAGAAAAATTTTGTACTTATAGGAGATGGAAAGATATAAGACCCAAATTTAGTCAAGCAACTGAGATTTTTACATCATCCCTGAGCTAAGCAAAGATGGCAGGGAATTGGGATTTCAAAGGGGATGAAGACAATTCATAGGAAGATGGAAAGAATAAATGATTGGGACACAGATGTTTGCCTGCCATTTCTCTGATATAAAAACCTTATCTCTGGCACTATCTCTCTGCCAGCTGCAGGCTTTCTCTCTAGACTTGTAGGCAGCAAGGAGAGTGTAAATGAATCTTTTGTGAGTGTAAATAAATCATTGCCTTCAGCTTAAAACAATCCACTTACCAATGTGGCATACTTTGGGGTCATATATTCTCCTCCTTTTCAAAGTTAAAATAATGTTTACCATCTACTGAAGGAGAAAAGCGTTGGAGTTTATGTCTCTTAGAGGATCTTTGCTTTCTGATGTGATCCTGGATCTTTCTCAGAAAGCTGTATTCCAAGGGCCCCCTTAACAACTGGCTTTATGTCAAGTTTAAGGCTGTGGAAATATGAGCAGGAGAGCAGAAGATGAGGGTTTTGTCAGGATATTTGTCCCATCTCTCTGGTGACAACTCAAGAGTCCAAGGACCAGACCTAACAAGATAGCCTTGGCTCTGGACTCCAATTACGGGCTGTATGACCTCTGTTTTTCCTTCCCTGGGCGAGCTAGGAGCTGCTCAGTGTCACTAAAACCTGACCTAGCTCAACTTCTGTCTTCTTTTCCTCTCATTGCCACCTTTTTTTGACTAATCAACTCTCGGAATACCTTTGTACCTCATGTATGGTTTTGAAATCCTCCTGGATTAAAACTTTCTTTTATGTCTGCAGACTGACCAAAACAGGAAGCAAAGAAACTGTTATGAATGTTATAAAATTAATGTGGTACAGCTACAAAGCAGTGTGTGTTGGGGGCAAAGGGATTCTAAGCAGCGGCACTCTCATTTGTGGGCAAGAAGAAGACATCTCTGGAGGGGAAACTTGGGTTGCAGTCCAAATCTAAAGTTCAAAGGTAATTCATTGAGGAGGAAGTAGCAAGGGAAGGGCATTGCAATTATTGCAAAAAAGCATGACAAGTGAACAGAATATGATCTTTGAGAGAATGACCAAGTATCAAATACCATGAAAGAATGCATCAGATACAAAGAAGTAGATTATCCTGACTTTAACTTCTCAGATTCTACTTTCTGTGATGGTAGGTGTTATGGCCACCACAGAAGCCATAAATTGCCCAAGATTTAGAAGATGGGAAGGAATGGCTAGTAAATTAATACTCTAGAATTCAGAAGATGGGGGAAAACTTAGCTCTATGTCCTCCCACTTATTCTCCAATGCAAAGGACCATTTGCTTAATCATAGCCATTGGGGAAAGTTTTTAGCTGTACACTTACATATGATTCTGATGTTACCTAAAGTTTACACAGCAAGTACTTTTTCTGTTAAAAAAAATCAGATAGGGGTTAGAGCAGTAGTATGTTAGGTAGGGTATTTGTCTTGCATGCAGCCCACCCATGTTTGATCCCAGGCACCCTGAGATCCTTTTCCCTTCAGTCTTTTAGAGGAGTAATCCTGAGCACAGAGCCAGGAGTAAGCCCTCAGCATGCTGATGAGCTCCCCAGAAATAAGATAGCCACTTTGGAAAGATTACTTCTTGATTGCCCCAATTCTTCAAGGTGGTAAGGAGTAGTGTGAAATGGCAAAGAGACTTCCAAAGTTGCCAATAAACAAATTAGGCTATGGCTTGGAAAGAGACCAGAGCACTTCTCCTTAATCCTTTCCTTTCGATGTTAGTGCAATTGCATTTTAAAACTTAATCATTACCCCTTTCCCCAGTGCGTTCACGTAGTTTGGGACACAGAGTTGAAGACTTCTATCCACACTATTCTGTACTTAAAGCAGACGTAGTTACTTGCCTTTAAGGGGGCATTTATTACAGATCTAAAGTGTATTTAAATAAAGGGGGTTATTTTAAGGTGGGGGAATGGGGATTACTGTGCTGCATACATCTTTATTATCAGAGCATGGCACATTTTCAAGGACACTTTCTGCTCATTTATCACTTAATATTCCCCTGGAGAATGTTCAGTTATTTGCCCAGAAGTCTCCCAAAAGACTGCTTTCATGATCAGGCATTGCATCCAAGTCCGACCATGTCTCATAGGGACACCCTATTATTCCATAGTTCTTGTTGAGAAGCTGCACTTACATGTTTATCCACTGTAAGAGGTCCAGGGCCAGTATCCCACAACAAACACAAAAACACCCAAATAGGGACCATTTCTCTCCTAGGTCACATTTAAGAGAAAGATAGTCTTTCAAAGATGGCAAAGAAGAGAAATATGACCATACAAATAAGTCCAAGACAATGCCCTCAGAACCTTACTTTTTCACTACCAACCATTTGAATCCCAGAGAGAAATGCCCTTCTGACCCCTACTGGCTCTGATGGCATATACACCAAATACAAAGAATAATTTCAAGTCCTGATGTCAGCTCACTCTCCAAAGCATTCTTCAATGATGATTGGACCAGAGGTTAAACACAGGAAAAGTTGACTCAGTCCTGATTAAACAGGTGGAAAGACAGAAACAAATAATCACACTGTATGTAGCAATAATGGAGCAACAGAGTAAATATTAAGGGAAAAGCTTGCTATCAATATTTAACTAGCAGATTAATGTACAGAGGGTGTACTTTGGAGAATATGAGGGTGACCAGAGAGGCAGAAATGGCTCAATTATGATACATTGTCACAGTCAGGAAAGAGGAAAGGGTTGTCTGCATTGTTTAACCTGAGGTTAAGAACGCACAACAGCTGCAATCAAGGGTGATTAAGCAAGGTGTTGCTGATGAGTGATAATTCCAGGCTCATTAGCATAAAAATTTGTCGAAAGGATGAAAGAGAACAAGATATAAATTCTAGTCAAGAGTTTTTGGGTTTTGTTGTTTGTTTGTGTTTTTTGGGGGGCGGGGCTAAGTTTTCTATATACCTGTGTCTACATTGTCCATAATTCTCTTATGAATTATGTTTTCTATTCAGTGCTCTGCCAGGACAAAGAAACTAAAGGCCATTTCACATCTGGGAGGAATGTTTTTTAACTATCCCAGGCCCTGATCTTCCTGCCTTTTATTCACGTAACCAAAAGTATTTCTTAGTAAACTACTAGGTAAACATTCTGTAGAATGGGTATTATTAAAGCACTGCACAGAATGTTTTGCTATACATAAGTGAGAGTGTGGGGGAATTCCAAATTAAAATGTTCATTTTCACATGGGAGCAGCTCTGATTTTTGAAGAGGAATGTAGTTGTAGAAGCCAGTGAATCCTTTTGGTGAAGTATTTTAAAGAAGCAAGATTCCATTGGACACATTGGTGACGGAATCTTATGTCCTGTTCCTCTTCCCCAACAATTTTCCCACTTTTCCTTCATATTTGGGGTGAGACGGCCACCAGCTGTTTTTCTGAGAATCCTTGTACCAGGAAATGCAGAAAATTCTCTGCACCATCATCTGGAGTTCCCACCTTGGTGGGTGCCAGACAGCTTGACACTCTGCGCCTTCTCTGTCACAGTGATCCCACAAATGTACTTTATCTTTACATGTGAGAACAGCATGCAGATGCCTTGGCACCTAATAAATAAAAATCATTGTTTCTCAACAGGAAATGACAAATTGCAATCCCACTGCAGCTGCATTATATTGTGGTACTCTTTCTCCCGGAGCTAATGAAACATGACCCCCTGAGATTCCAGGAACTTACATGATCACCTCTCCATGATTTAATATTACTAGATCTCTTCATTTTCACTCTGAAATTTTGTTTCCCATTCCATTATTTTTCTCACTAATAACTCCTCCAGGAGCTCTGCAGAAATTGGAAAAATCAGTCTTTAAGACAGGATCTGGTGTAAAAGGGGATTGAAACTACTGGAGGTCAGGGCTGGGGAGATAGTAAGTACAGGTGTTAAGGTGCTTTCTGTGCATGCAGCCAACTCAGGAATGACCCCTGAGCACAGAGCTAGGAGTAACCCCTGAGCACTGCCCAAAATACCTTCACCTTCCCCAACACATAAAAGCTAATTAGATGTTTGGGGGGGTCAGGATTCTCCAGAAGGAGTTGTGTTTTATTCCTATGTTGGCCACTGTGAATCTGGATGAACCTGTTCAGCTGGTTAGTACCTTTATGTTTTTATTTTGGCTAAAGAGATTATAGCACCCATATGAGCTTTCTAGGAAATCATTTCAAAAAGTAAATGAAAACCACACAGAATTTCCATAAAATAATTGAATGGTGATTGCCATAGATAATAATAGGATTTTTCAAATTTTTTCTCATTCCAAGCTTAGTACACTGATTTCTGATTGTGATAGATGCTGGTATAAGTCAAATCCCTTTTTAATAAACTCTAGGGGAGGGCACATTCTCGGGGGGACTGAAGAGATGATTTTGAGTCTTTAATCGAGTTGTCTATATTCAGGTTGAAATGGGGGAAGTCTGATTGCAAGTGAGGGGATCGTGCAGTCAACTTCATTCTTTCTTTGGGCTGTGAAATGTCTTTCTGTTCCTGACTTTGGAGTAGTGGAAAGTGAGCTTTAAGAAGGAGCCCATCTGACACAGGGACTGCAGGAATTCAGTAAAAACAGCAGAGAAAGAAGAGCAACAGAGAGATAATAAAGGCGGTCAAGTCAATAGCTGAGAACAGGCCTGGACTCAGGCATAACCATAGGCTTTGGGTAAGACATGATGAAGATGACTGACTATTGTGGTACCCAAATATAGGAGAAGCTATCACTTAAAAAATTCTATACTTTATTTTAACACCATAGCGTTATGAAAGTAGTTTTTATATTGGTGCCTAATAATAGCAAAAGAGAAACTAAGGGTCTTTGGTGAGGAGAACCACAGCTGGTTAAGAAGTCATATCACATGCCCCTAGCAGAGTGATCCCTGAGTACAGAGGCAGGAGTAAATCCTGAGCACTGCCAGGTATGACCCCAAAACCAAACAAAACCCAAACAAAAAATATAAAAAGGAGTCATACCATATGACCCTAATGTCATTCTGCTTATTTTAAAGCCTGGTTTGAAATTCTGTCAGATGCCTGCGTGTGTGTGTGTGTGTGTGTGTGTGTTGTGTTGTGTGTGTGTGTGTGTGTTGTGTTGTGTGAGAGAGAGGAAAAGGGCTAGTAGAGGAACCAACCAACCCAAATTACCGCTGATAGTTGAATATCATTAGGGTTGGAACAGAGAAGGAGCAAAGAAGCAAAAGGAGGGAGGAGAGGTAAGGTTCTTAGCAGTAGGGAGCAGGACAGGGTGGCATGTGGGACCAGACATTTCTTAAAAGACTAGTTTGCTCAGAGTTTTCCACTAACTTCCCAAGATTGGAATATTCTCTTAGGAAGTTTGAAGAGACATGCATATAATTCTCTTCCAAATAGTTTGAGATGATGTGTCTATACTATCAGTTCTTCATTATACCATCCTAATACACACACACACTCACACACACACACACACACACACACACACACACGCATGCATGAGAAGTACCCCAGCTATAAATACACCACTATAAATTAGAGCCCATGTGTATGGTTACTTAGGGGAATTAAAGGACAACAGAAGGTTCTGTGTTGCCTATTTAGAGGTAATATGGAGAGAAGAGCTTTATCCTAATACATATCTAGGTTTATTTTTCCTTCCTGATTTTATATAATACCCATTGACCTATTGCTGCCAAATTAATCTTTCTAATCACTGTAAGTAATTCTGCTAAAATATTATGTCTTTTATTAGAATGGATAAAAAATAATTTTAGGGAGAGGAGGAGGTATTTATATCTCTATTGAGAGAGATTTTTTCTATATTGCTTCATTTTAATTTTATCTGTTTATTTATTTAATGAATCACTGTGAGATACAGCTAAAAAGCTTTTGTGATTGAGTTTCAGTCATACAATGATCAAACACCCATCTCTCCACCAGTGTTACATTTCCACCACCACTATGCCTCTCGCCACCCCCACCCTACTCCATCCATTGCCTTTATGGAAGACAATTTATTTCCTTCTTACTCTCTCTCTACTTTGGGCATTATAGTTTGCAATATAGATACTGAGATGCCATCATGGTTGGTCCTTTATCTGCTTTAAGCACACATCTCCTATTCTGAGTGATATCTCCAATCATCATTGACTTAGTGATCTCTTCTCTATCTAAGGGAGATTTTGGACCTGGGAATTTGTAGCACTACCCCAGTGCAGTTTTTCATAGTTAAAATTTGTACAGAGTTATTCTGACCTCCATTCTAGATTTTCTTCAAGAAAACAAAATATTGCACATTTTCCTGGCTGTTTTGAACATATTGCCAGATCTTAACAGATAGTATTGAGTCAGATAGTATTATCTTCATTTTTATGAATAAACTTAATTTTAATAAGGAAGCTGAGGTTCAGCAAAATTAAATAACTTGAATAAAGCTACAGTGAGAAGCAATTACGTTAGTTCTGCCATATGGGGTTTCTAAATTCAAGAATCCATATAATATCTTCTTCCTCATCCTATCTTTATCATACTTCCCTACTAATTCACAAATCATCTGAGGACATAAACTAGATCCTTATATGCCTTTCCTGTTCTAACACCCCTATTCACCACCTAGTGCAGGAAGGCAATAATAAATACATACAGAGAAAGGGAGAAAGGAAGGAAAGAAAGAAGAAAGGAGAGTTGGAAGGAAAGAAGGACAAAGGGAGGAAAGGAAGGATAGAAAAGATAATTAAATAGTACTCAGGTCTCTTAATGCCAGTCCACCACACTATTTGCTATCTTGTGTATTATCAGTTAAAATAAACTCAAAGTACAAGTGGAGTCTACATTAAATTATCTTGATGAGTTTCTAACTTCTGTTTTCCATTTTTTCTTTCTTTTTTGGAGGGTGGGGAGAGCGAATTGCAAAGTAGTGCTCAGGGGTCCAAGAGCCAATCTTGGTGTTACTTGGTCAATTGGACCAGCAGTTAAATTCTTGGGTCCTTAGGATATGGTGATGTTTGGATCACGTGGTGCCAGAATTTACCTGCACCACTATGGTAGTGCTAAGGTGTCTCTAAGGCTGTACCTATCAGTGCTCAGGAGAACATGTGGTGTTGGGGATTGAACTGGGATAGTCCACTTGCAAAGCAAGAGCCTGTGAAGTACTTCTCCATCTGTTCATCTTTCATCTTGATGTATTTTTGGATTTTATTCTTTTTCTTAGAGGAGATATATACTTATTTAGAGACATTCTGTGTTGGTTTGCAAGTTAGCGTGAGTTATGAAGAATTAAGACAAAGTTGAAGAAATTTCTACCTCTTACTTTATGAACTTAGGAACAAATATGTATGATGATGTTCTCTTAAGACACATATTGCTAAATAGGTGTGAAAATGGAATTGACTAAAGTGTCAGTATGTAAACATTAACATTTTGCAATGTTTCACTCTAACAATCACTATTCATGAAATAGTGAAATGGAATCACTTGAATTTACTTATAATTATAAATTTGGAATAACTATTATAATCCAGTTATAACTATAATGAATATGTAAATATAATGATAATCATCAACCTCGTCATTTATATTTTTAATAGAATTTAATGTGGCAGTAAAATGTGCTAAGCTTTGTTCTTAATTTGCATGGGTTAACATTTGGTTTTAAATAAATTCTATTACTGCTTCCATTTTTGAGACTATCCCACTCCCACTGCAGATCCTGGCAAGCTACCCATGGCATATTCGATATGCTAAAAACAGTAACAACAAGTCTCACAATGTTACTGGTGCCTGCTTGAGCAAATCGATGGACAATGGTATGACAGTGCTACAGTGCTCTAGCACTTTGATTTATTTAAATAATAGATCATTGTTTGTATAGTTTTTTTTCACGATGGTTGTCTGCAGTTTACTGTCTAGAATGGGTTAGTGGTGCTTAATGGTACAACTTAAGTTGTGCTTTGCAAGAAAACGCTCTCTGGAGTTCAGAGTAACAGCCTAAAATGACTGCAACACAACTTGACAAATCATCTGTTCTAAATTAGAAGGTGCATTTTACCTGTGATTTCATAATAAGAATACTTTGCACTTGCCAATGTCTCTCCGTGGATCTGTGTTTTATAAACATTCCCTCCATCTCCCTGCACCCACAGCACTGAGGAATGACTCCCAAGGTAAGCAAGCACATTATGTGCTGGCACAGCTCTGTGCTTGGGCTACTGCACAGGGAGCTTCCACTAAATTCAAAGGGAATTCTGAGTGTGCTGGGATAATTGAACCTAATACTATTTCCCTTTAAAACGTTTCTTTTCTAAGGTACTTAACTACAAAGTGTTTGACTATCAAATTCCCATAAGTTAAAAGGAATGCAAATGAAGGGACTGACAATCAGAACTTAAGAACTAGAGGGACTTTGTGGGGTTACTTCACTTTCAAGATGATGGTGAAAACCCAATATATTACCAGGGATTTGACAATGGAGGTGAGATCAACTCAACCACTGCCCTTTTGCGACATGCCTAGACTTATAGAAGTCCTTAAACTTACTTAGCCTACCACACACTTTCCAGAAATTAAAATCACTCAGTGCCTCTTTAAAAACCTGTCTTCTGAGTCAGAAAGATTACATTTATTTATGCATTTAACTAAATCACCATGAGATACATAATACAAAGTTGTTAGTGATTAGGTTTCAGTCTACTCTCAGCACTCAGTTATTTCCAGCGTGATCATTTCCAACTATCTTTGTCATAGTTGTCCCTTCTCTATCCTAGATGCCCTCATCCCACTACCACTTTTGGTAAATTTCCAACCACGAACTATTCCTCCTGCTTCTTGTTTATATGGTACTTAGGTATTAGTCTCATATTTTTTTAATATCACAAACATGGTTCCAATCATTTTGTGTCTGTCCCTCTCCCTCTGACTCATTTCACTCAGCATGATACTCTCCATGTCCATCCATTTATTCATGAATTCCATGGCTTCATTTTTTTCTGGTGGGTGCATAGTATTCTATTGTGTAGATGTACCATAGCTTCTTTATCAACTCATTTGTTCTCAGGCACTTGGGTTGTTTCCAGATTCTGGCTATCACAAACAACATTGTAATGAACATAAAAGTGCAGGTGACATTTTTTGCAATATGTTTTTGGACTCTCAGAGTATATTCTCAGAAGTGGTATTGTTGGGTCATATGGAAGTGCTATATCTAGCTTTTTGAGGAATTCCCGTATTGTTTTCCAAAGAGGCTGGACCATTTGGCATTCCTAACAACAATGAATAAGAGTCCCTTTCTCTCCACATCTGTGCCAGCACTGGTTGCTCTTGTTCTTTTTTTTAATTTTTATTATTTTTTAAGTTTTTATTTTTTTGAATCACTGTGAAAAAAATTACAAAGCTTTCAGGTTTAAGTCTCAGTCATATACTGATTAAACCCCCATCCCTTCACCAGTGCACATGTTCCACCACCAAGAACCCCAATATACCCCCCATTCCCCCACCTAAGTAGTTAATGATCTTTACTTTATTCTCTCTATACTTTGAATACATTCAATATTTCAATAGAGAACTCACTATTATTGTTTGAAAATTTCCCCCAACAAACAGGCCTGTTGAAAAGGCATCATTTAATAATTTCTTTTCATTGCTGAGAGTGAAGACTCTGAGTTCGGCTGTGCGGTTTTGGGTTTCTGATATTTTAGCTCAGTTCACAGTCTAGATACATTTCTGCAAGAAGCCACTCTGGGTGCCAAAATGGGTTAGAAGACCTCTCAATCAAAGTCTTTAGGAGAAGAGGGTCCTCTGACTTTGATCGAGAGGTCTTCTAACCCATTTTGGCACCCAGAGTGGCTTCTTGCAGCAATGCATCTAGAATGTGAACTGAGCTACAACCTCATGCCACCCGGGGAGGGATTTTCTCTCTCTGCCATGTTTTTCTGAGGGGAAAATGGCGGCGGGGGCAGCATCCACGTGGTTAGAGCCACCCTCTAACCCCCAACCCAGACTATGGATGAAGACCAAATGTGTGTGAGAAATATATGTTGGTCATATGAATGACCAAATATGTGTATATCATACGAATAACAATATTGCACCAGCAAAATGAAACCTTTCACACTCTACTCTATGGTACCTTGTAGTCTATGGATTAAGGAATTTTCCAATTAGTCATTAATTTGTTTCTATGTTTCCTCATTTATTTCTCAACTCACTGAACACGTATTTTGTGCCAGACTATTCCAATTCTTTGTTCTACCAAATGATTCCAGTGTGGTTTGTTAAGTTTCTGGTTTGAAAAGCTCATTTTTCTACTCAAACCTGTTTCAGAAATGAGTCTATAGATGCATTGGTTCTAGATTTAGTTTTTTTGCCTTCTGCCTCATTGTGGACTCCTTGTCTCTTTGGGATGATTCTTCCAGATATGCAGGTTGTCTTTCCTATCCCTACTTTTGGTTTGTTTGTCTTTAGGGAGGGGCTCCCAAGTGGTGTTCAGAGTGCCCTATGACCACTCCTAGAAATTCTCCACCAACTGGTCAGTGAGTCAACATGAGGGCCCACAAAGGCAAAGATGCTCAGGCCCCTGTGTTTCTGGGAGTTACATACATGTTCCCCATGGCCACTCCTGGTCTATACGCAGGGGACCATTGGTCCCAGGAATTGTGAGCCCTATCATTGTACTGAGATGTAGCGATAGCACAGTGAGTAGGGTGTTTGCCTTGCATGAGGTCGACTCAGGTTGATTCCTCCGCCCTCTCGGAGAGCCAGGCAAGCTACCGAGAGTATCTTGCGCACACAGCAGAGCTTGGCAAGCTACCTGTGGTGTATTTGATATGCCAAAAAAAGCAGTAACAAGTCGCACAATGGAGACATTACTGGTGCCTGCTAGAGCAAATCAATGAGCAACGGGATGACAGTAACAGTGACAGTGATCATTGTACTATCTCTCCACCCCTCCAATTGTTTTCTTTTCCTGGCTTATCCAACTGAATTCCTCCCAGAAGGTCTTCCTGCCCCAATGTCACCTCGTCTAAGAATCACACTTTATCTTAGCGATAATAAGTAGCACCAAGGCAAGGAGCTTAACAATTTCTACCAACACTGCGACTAGTTAATACATTATCTTTTTAGTGATAGAAATGCCTCAAGAGTAAAAGTGACATGTGGAATTTTAACTTTGATTAATAATTTTAGTTTTTCTAAAAATACAGCTTATGTGGGTTTTTTTGGAATGTAATAAATATTAACTTGAATTTGTTTTCTCATGTTCCCATCCATCCTTAGAGCCTGAGAAATTTTAGGTTGATTGGTTCTCACCTACTTTCTTGGGTGAATGGTTTGTGGGGTACACAAAAGTCAAGCTTTTTTTTCCCAGTCCAAGTAGTTTCAATTTCATCATTACTCTCCTCACCCCAACATTTATTCTTTCTTCACGCATTATTAGATACTTAAGATTAATTTTTCAATTTTTTTAAAAACATGACTTTAGCTGATTGTTGTATAGCAAAAATGATAAAAAGAGAAGTAAGAAAGCTAACTTTCTGCTTGAAATAAGCATAGAAGGAAAATGAGTAAATAAACCCATGTTATTCAACAAGTTGCTATGATATATCAGTTACTTGTTTAATCAGTTCAGTCAGATAACAACTTCCTTTTTGCTATTGTAAATTGTTAGAATCAAATAAAAGTACAGGATAAAAATAACATCAACATCCATTCTCTTAGATTTGTATAAACATAATGTAGATTGATAGAGTGATTTCATTTATTTAACTGGGATTGAAGTAGAAAGACAGGTAGTGGAAGAAACCCTTGACAAGAAATTTTGGAAGCCAAGGAAAGACTAAGAAATGTTTGGGAGTTCCTAAACCAAGCTCTAGTCTTACTTCTGGGGATACCAGCTCAAATCCTAAGGCTCATCAAGAGACCAAAAAAAGGACAATTCAGTAAGAAGTCAGTGGGAAAGAGTATGAATGCAGAAGCCCACCAGGATTTAAGTTCTTTTCTTTCTTTTTAAATTTTTTAAATATTATACCATTTTATATTGTGCTTTATTTTATTTCTTTCTTGGTTTTTGGACCGCACCCAGAGGTGCTCAGGGATCACCCCTGGCAGGTTCAGGGAACCACATCCTGATATATTTATATTTGTTAGAGTATAAATTTTGTTTTTTATATTAAGAATTTTTTTTTTTTTGCTTTTTGGGTCACACCTGGTGATGCACAGGGGTTACCCCTGGCCATGCTCAGGGGATCATATGGGATGCTGGGATTTGAACCCGGGCCGGCCACGTGCAAGGCAAACGCCCTATCCGCTGTGCTATCTCTCCAGCCCCTATATTAAGAATATTTAAATATCACATGGCTGATTTCCTGCAAGATGAGCACCCCACCTGCTATACTATGCCTTCAGCCGTGAAGCGCAACTTGAATTAAATATTATTGCTACCTTTTGCCTCTTTTGTCTTTCTTCTCAATTCATCTCTTATTTGTTTGAATCTGAGTGCCCTTTAATTCTTTGTGTGGGTACCACACTCCTTATTCTATGGGTACTACACTCCTTTTTGTTTTTAAGAATGCCACCCTGCTTTATTTATTATATTTTAGTAACATTCTGAATTGGTGCTTTTTCTTTCTTTATTGTAGCACTGTCATCCCGTTGTTCACCGATTTGCTTGAGCAAGCACCAGTAACGTCTCCATTGTGAGACTTGTTGTTACTGTTTTTGGCATATCGAATTTGCCAAGGAAGCTTGCCAGACTCTGCCCTGCGGGCCGGATACTCTCCGTAGCTTGCTGGGTTCTCCGAGAGGGATTGAGGAATTGAACCCAGGCCAGCTGCGTGCAAGGCAAACGCCTTATCCTTGTGCTATTGCTCCAGTCCCTTTCTTAATTATAAATTAATTTTTGTTGCAGCATCATTTGTTTACAAAGGTAGAAATGTTTGTATGTAGGAGTCAATATCAACGCACCACACCCACCGTCTTGACAACCTTAGTGTAGGGTTTTTTCCCTTTGGAACTTTGTAGATTTTGTTCCATTGTTTGGAATGGAGTCTTGCATTACTCTGGGGAAGACTGAGGTTGGATTGATTTTTTTCCCCTTCATTCTTAGTAATTTGCTTTTATTGCTTGGAAGTCTGAAACATTCATTAGTATGCTTGAAGTTCAACAGTCTAACTGGGCTATAGCTCAGTGTCAAATATTCTGAGGAAATTAGAAAGGAAGGAGGTGAGATCATCTTCCTTGCTCTGCAGCTTTGTCCGAATTTCTGGGCCCATTCTCTTTACTATGATAGTTTTTAAAAAAAAACATTCTAAATAAGATGCTTAATCAGGAATTAGATATGATACCATTATTTAGTTCAGAGGGCAAAGTAGCAGTCGACTTTTTTTTTAACTTATTTTTATGTAACTCTTTGAATGTGAGCACAGATGTGGTGGTGACTTTGTACTGTCAGGGATTTAGAATTCTTCTATCTGGTTGTCTGTCAAACTCTCAATGCATTACAATGGCACTTAGCTTCTTATTATGGGCACATCCGCATCCAGAAGAAAGAAACAGAAGGAAAGGAAGGCCATTTCCACTGGACCCGACCCTCCTCGCCCCCCTCCTCCCCCCCTCCCGCGCCCTCAGGCTCCCTCACTCTCATTGAAAACAAAGATTCTTAGTCTGCCTTCTCCCCTCCGCTCATGAAGCAGTCTTCCAGCTATGGGGCAATCCCCCTGGTCATTGTATCTATTGTCCTTGGGGGTCAGCCTCATGTGATGCTACCCTACACTCCACAAATGAGCGAAGTCCCTCTATGTTTGTCTCTCTCTTTCTGACTCATTTCACTTAGCATGATACTCTCCATGTTTATCCATTTATAAGCAAATTTTATGACTTCATCTCTCCTAACAGCTGCATAGTATTCCATTGTGTAGATGTACCAAAGTTTCTTTAGCCAGTCATCTGTTTTAGGGCACTCGTGTTGTTTCCAGATTTTGGCTATTGTGAACAGTGCTGCAATAAATATATAGGTACAGATGTCATTTCTACTGTGCTCTTTTGCATCCTCGGGATATATTTCAGAAGTGTTATTGCAGGGTCATATGGAAGCTTAATTTCTAGTTTTTGAAGGACTGTCCATATCATTTTCCAGAAAGGCTGGACCAGTCGGCATTCCCACCAACAGTGAAGGAGCATCCCTTTTCCCCACATCCTTGCCAGCACTGGTTGCTTTTGTTGTTTTGAATATGTGCCAGTTTCTGTGGTGTGAGATGATATCTCATTGTTATTTTGATTTGCATCTCCCTGATGACTACTGATGTGGAACATTTTTTCATGTGCCTTTTGGCCACTTGTATTTCTTTTTTGAGGAAACTTCTGTTCATTCCTTCTCCCCATTTTTTGATGGGGTTGGAGGTTTTTTTCTTATACAATTCTACAAGTATCTTGTATGTCCTGAATATTAATCCCTTATCAGATGGGTATTGGGTAAATATTCTTTCCCATTTTGTGGCCTCTTTCTGTATTTTGGTCACTGTTTCTTTTGAAGTGCAGAAGCTTCTTAGTTTGATGTAGTCCCATTTGTTTATGTTTGCTTCCACTTGTATGGTCAGTGCTGTTTTGTCCTTAAAGATGCTTTTAGCTTCAATGTCATGGAGAGTTCTGCCTACATTTTCTTCTACTAAGAAAATGATGGCTAGAAGAACCAGTTGGGGTGGGAGATGCATGCCGAAAGTAGATAATGGACCAAACATGATGACTTCTCAGTGTCTGTGTTGTAAGCTATAATGCCCCAAAGTAGAGAGTGTATGAGGAATATTGTCTGCCTTAGAGGCAGGGGGAGGGTGGGAAAGGGGGGTTATACCCAGGATATTGGTGGTGGGGAATGTGCACTGGTGGAGGGATGGGTGTGTGATCACTGTGATATTGTAACCCAAACATGAAAGCTTGTAACTACCTCATGGTGATTTAATAAAATTTTAAAAATTCAAAAAAAAGAAAACAAAGATTCAAGTGATAGTTCTCTTATGTGATTGGCTACAACAGTCCAGTGACCACAGAGAAGAACAAGAGGTTAGGGTAGAAGACATGTGTGCTTGCATGCGTGAGTCTGCGTGCGTGTGTGTAGTAGGAATTCTATTATTAAAGGAAGAAATTGAGCAACTGCTTGTCATTGTTTCACCAGAACTCCCCTTACCTAATAGTAGGATTGAAACCCAGTCCACGAAAGGGATTCAGATAACTTCGCCAATTTTAGAGCATACCTTAGTGTTTGCCTGTCTCCATCCTTCCTGTTTCCTCTTTACTTGTGGATATAAATATCTTCAGGATAATTTCCAGAATTTTCAACTTCTTCTAACTCAAAACCAGGCAAAGGAAGAAATACCATTCCAGTTTGCCTAACTGAGATTTGGATCATTTACTGGAATTTATCAAATCTCTGACACACCCAGATGACTTGTCCTTCTGTGGTAGATCCAGGGAGGCCAGGCTTTGTTGTCGCTCTCTGCTCTTTCTGGTTGCTCCAGAGTTTTCTGTGTTTGGTTTTAGGTTTTAGTTTATTGAAGTTGGTTATAGTTGGTCTTGATAATTTTGGTTGCTATTTCATTTTGCTTGCTATTTATTCTCATCTTTCTAGTAGTCAATAGAGAGTAATTTATGATACAGAATTTTCTTTAACTAGTGATTTACTTTATGTTCTTTTTAATAAATGCCTTCCTGGAACTTCCTATTTCCCTCTTCACTCAATGATTACATTGATCTTGTCATTTACTAACTTAACTAAAAAAAAACACCCATAACCTGGGGCTCAGATTATGCCTCATTGGTTTTTAAAAGTGCCTAGATCAAGCATGAGGTCTAGAACTAAATGCCTATTGTTGCTTCATGGGCCAAAATAATCTAATAGTTCCATGTTCTGGAATTCTCAGAGGGGGGGGAAGAACCAAATGTTTCTGTATGTTACTCATTTCTATCTTTCTGTATTACCTCAATTTTTAAATTGGCTATTTGGCTCATCTTTTTATCTGGATTGCAGTTTTATTATTTTAACATGTTACTTTCTACATATAAAATAAAGTTTTGGGATAAGGGGAAAAAGTTTATGCTCACTCTATCATTTTGAATCAAAAGCAGAATTTAAGCTAAGTGAATATCTGTCAGTTATTCATAGAAATGTCACTTAAGAAACTGCCTGCCTCCTAAATGACCCTCTGGGTGGCCCTAGCTCTGTTGTGTTTTCAAAATTTATCTCATGTTTGCGTTCTACAGAGCCAAACTTAAATGCCACTGAAACCAAATATCTAGAAAGTTCATCTTCCAGCAGCTGCTGTGAGATGGGTTGTTATGAGCCCATAGATGATTTATCACTTAATAAATCCTGTATACTGAGATGTTGCCGTTGGATAGAGATAAGCAAAAGAGAGGTTTAGGTACAAGGATGCCTTTTCTCCACACAAAAGATAAGAGATGTCATCCTATTACAGAGAAATCCATACCAAGCAGGGTGTGAAAGGAATATTTTTTAAGAAAGAATCTGAATAGGGGCTGGAGTGATAGCACAGTGGGTAGGGTGTTTGCCTTGCACTCGGCAGACCCGAGTTCGATTCCCAGCATCCCATATGGTCCCCCAAGCACTGCCAGGAGTGATTCCTGAGTGCAAAGCCAGGAGTAACCCCTGAGCATCGCAGGGTGTGACCCAAAAAAGCAAAAAAAAAATCTGAATACCCTACTTCTCCAAATTATTATTTCAGAAGAAGAAAACTCCTGATAGCATAAACCAGTCACTCATTTTGTCTCCTCCTTGCCTATTCCTACTGAGATTCTCTCATTCTGGCTGCTTATCATAATTTCTTTATTCAAGACTATTCACTTGGTATCTACTTGTGCCAGGAACTAGTCAGTGCTATGAACACTACAGTGAACCTAATAAATATAAATCACTGTCCCTGTCAACTTGCCTAGTACCAAAGCAGATGTAAATAAAATTAGTAAAAAAAAAGTATACAGTGTACTGAATTGTGATAATTCTATGGAAATGAAGAAAATAGGTAGCAGAGATAAGAACTACTATGGAGAAGGTCAGGATTCTAAGAATTGTTTGACATTCTTAATGATTTAGTCATGTGGACACAAACCTTTTCTTTGAATCCCATTTGTAGAGCTGAGATGCTTTGGGTTTTAAAAGTTACAAAATTGGACTAAAACAAAACTCAGAATGAGTAAATACTAAGGGAGGTCCAAATAGAAATGCACAAAATATATGAGAAGTGTAAAAATTTGCTCCCTAAACTCACAGGCCTGTCACCCTTTACATAAGGCCTCCTGGATGCCTGTTCTCTGAATCCAAAGAGCTGAAGTGCTAATGCCACATTTCTTACCCTGTGAGCAGCCTCCAGGTGAAGGATATCTTCCAAACCAATAGCCAGAAGTCTCACCTTTGGCATCTCATCTTGTGTCATCGATGGCTCTGCCTCCACTGTATTTAGTTTCCAACCTGAGAGGCTCTACTTTTCCCATGTTTGGAGCACAGTGGATGATCCCATTTACTTCCTACAGGAGAATAGCTTTGTTCTTTCAAATTGTGGCAGTGTCAACATTGCATATTGAATATACACACGCTACTGGACCTTTGTCAGAGTCCTTAAAGAGTCATGTGTCGATCTACAACTATAGCAGTTAGAGAAAATGGACACTCTAGTTTTCTCTTACAGAAACTAGAGTCATATGTTCTGATAGGTATTAAATAGGAGGCAACACTTGGGCCCTCAGAGTCCTGCTAAGAAAAGACTGTTTTGCAGAGTCACTAGACACCCAATAGAGTGTGTAAGTAAAACATGTCCTTTATGCATTAAGCTACAATACTTGTGCCTGTCTTTCTTATGACACCTAGCCAAAATTGACAAAGAGTAGGCCTATTAGAGAAGTGAGATCTTAGCGCACACATTCTAAAGTACAATTCCTTTCACAATTGACATTTGGAATCATGAAAGAACATTCTTTCATAGGGAAGGATTGTAGAGAATGGCATTTAGGATTGCAAACTTTGTGTTCGTTGGGTCTGAGTTTGAATCTTGGGAATGCAGTTACAAACTAGTTTTGCAACTTTAGCTGCATATCCCAGTCTATAACAAGCTCAGCTTTGTACTTTCAGTTTTAGGTTATTTTAAAAATTAATTAAAGTCTTGCACACAATAAATAATCAGAAAATTGGTCCTAACCTGGTTTTACTAGCTGTACATCTTCAGTCACCTCAACCTTATAATAAATAGGTGAAACTAAATTAAAACGCATGGATGTTATTTGGAGGACAGAGAGAGTATTTCTTCTAACAGCTAAGAACAATGTAAAATTGAAGGTTACCCTAAGAAAAATTATATTTAAAATTCCCCCAATAAGTTGCTTTTATATGGAAAGCTTGAATTAACAGCAGAATTGCAAATGATCTGAGGATAATGATTGAGTCATCTTTAAATACATCAAATATTCAAAATCAAGAAGCCTATTCATCAGCAATGAAAATTCTCAGAATTGGACAGAATTAGAGAAATAATAGCCTTAATAAGCAATGGAACCATTTTCATGAAGGATTGCATAGAGATCATTACCACTCTCAGCTTCATCTCTGCAAGATAATGATGGAGCCTTGAAGGGGGTGGAATTTACTTATGTAAAAAGCTCACGTTGGACACAAATAGTCTGTGTAAGTAAAACATGTACCTTTATGCATTAAGCTACAATACTTGGGCCTTTCTTTCTTATGACACCTAGCCAAAATTGACAAATACTAGGCCTACTAGTGAAGTGAGATCATAGTGCACACATTCTAAAGTACAATTCCACCTCATCTTTGTGATAATAATACAAAGATGAGATGACGGTTGGGAAGATGTTCAAATAATAAAAGAGAAACACTGAGAAACAGGACCTGCCCTCCATTCATGCAAGTTGCCTAGTTCAAGCAGCCCAAGGTGATTTGGTTGCCCCCTTAAAGGGTAGCTTCTTTATTTTCAGTTTGACATTCTGCCAGAGCAAGCAACATTCCAACTCCATTAACAAGGGAGTGATAATGTTGCTTACTGGCTAAGAGTACTATGTGTTTATTAAACTTTTACATCA
Source organism: Sorex araneus (assembly GCF_027595985.1). NCBI lineage: Eukaryota > Metazoa > Chordata > Mammalia > Eulipotyphla > Soricidae > Sorex > Sorex araneus. Next base: position 49,403,275 of record NC_073310.1, on the reverse strand, counting down.
TAATAGGTTCCATTCCATTCATATGTGTCAAGGAAACATGTTTCTGTATAGAGAAAATCTTTCTCTTGAGACTCACTATTTGACAACAAAGCCCAATTGACAATTTCTCACTTACTGTATCATAGACCCACCCCAAACACAAGATTAGAAGTCATCAAATAAAGATTAGAGCTCAACCTAGATTCATCAAGCAGGATTTTTGACATTTTTGAAAAGTAGTAAATTGTAGGTGATAAATAAGGAAACTTTCAAATTGGAGAATTTGACCCTAACAAATTAGTCTTCTTTGTCCTCTGTCCATGCTATAGTGAGTAACAACTGTATTTTCTGGGCTTCTTCAGTACTTCAAAATTTCTGTCCGGCAAAAAAAAAATTCAGCACTGTCTCTTCCTTCTCAGAGAAGCCTATGCTCAGGCCCCCTCAGTAGTCAGGCAGGATGGGTACAGCTGCTTCCGAATAGGACTTTCTAATTTGCTAGTTTGCTTTTTGATTTTTAGGCTTTACAGGGATCAGAGTCTTCTGGAAAAAGTGCTTTGTAAAAGCTGCAGAGATATTTTCACCCCTACCTCCCACTGGTCTTTTCCCCTCAGCTCTTGGTGAAAAGCAAGGCTAACTTAATGTCTAACATGTCTAACTCTGTGTAATTGTAGACTATGTTATTTCTTTTTTTCTTTTTTTTTGCTTTTTGGGTGACACCCAGTGATACACAGGGGTCACTCCTGGCTCTGCACTCAGAAATTACCTCTGGTGGTGCTCAGGGGACCATATAGGATGCTGGGAATCGAACCTGTGTCTGCCTCGTGCAAGGCAAACGCCCTACCCGCTATGCTATCACTTCAGCCCCAACAATGTTATTTCTTAAACCTGATTGTGTGGGAAAGCTGGTCATCTTTTTAAAGATGTCAACAGGGCTGGAGGGTGGCTGAAATTCTGCATTTCTACAGCCACATGGGTCACATAGCAGTTACTGTTTCTTTGATCACGTTGTCTGAGTAGGAACCATATGGGCCCTTAGTAAGGTAGTGTGGGATTATGAAGTGAAATGAGCAATAGGAGAAAAATGCAACTTGATGAATCTTGGACTAATCACTCAATCTCCCTAAATTTTGAATTCTTCCTTTATAAAGTAAGAATTATTACACTTAACCTAACAGAGTACTTTGAAAATTGCCAATATTTTCAGTATAAAGAGATACAATGTCATCACAGAGAAGAATCCTTCAAAATGGGATTGGCATTCTTCTAAAATAGAATAGGTTTATAGGAAGTTTATGGTTAAGAAGTTTCATGAATGTGATCATACGATGTTCTTATTTATATTCTCTTGCAATGTTTCTTTGGAACATTAAAGGAAAACAAAGGAAAAAAAGTCGATTATCATTACGGACTAACATGCTTCATGATTATCAGTTCTACTCAGCTAGAAGCCTTATTAATTCAAGTTTTTTAACCCTCGAGTTAAAAAGCTTATTAAGGGTGGAAGGAAAACTGGGATTATCGATGAAGGGGTGGAGTCAGGGGGTGGTGTGATTGGAGGTGGGAACATCGTATGACTGAAACACTATTGTATACAGCTTTATAAATCATACTGTCTATTTTTTTTAAAAAAATCTATTCATGAGAACTTATAGGCATAGTTTAGGAAATGAAGTTAATTTTTATAAAACTGATTTTGACATGCAGTACAATAACTGTAATTGCCGCTAGGAAGTAAAATTGGAATGGCATGAATTCTATCTGAGTTGCAAAGAGATCTAGTACAATTAAGACTAGGTGGCTTGGGGGCTGGAGTGATAGCACAGCGGGGAGGGAGTTTGCCTTGCACGCACCCAACCCAGGTTCGATTCCCAGCATCCCATATGGTCCCCTGAGCACCGCCAGGAGTAATTCCTGAGTGCAGAGCCAGGAGTAACCCCTGTGCATTGCTGGGTGTGATCCAAAAAGAAAAAAAGAAAGACTAGGTGGCTATTAGCAAGTAAGCAAGGAAAATAGGAGATGGAACAATAGTTTTCATTGTTCCAAAATTTAAGTTAAATGTCTCTGTCCTTATGATGCATTTCAAAGCCAATTAGAAGAGCTTTGTTAGCTAATTAGGGTTAAGAAAGGTGAAAATAAGAAAGGTTCATAGTTAAGGTTTTGTCAAACAACGATATTATATCAGTCCATATGACTCTAGGCTTTAAATTTTTTCTTTCCAGAAAGTATTTCTGGATTAATCTGATGGACTTGCCAGGAATCATGTTTTCTGGAAACATAGGTAAAATTCAACTTCAGTAAAGTGATTATCTGACTCTGTCTATATCTCTGACTTTTTTTCTTTTTTGGTATGCAGAGAGAGATGTAAAAATCCATTCACTAGGAAAAATGTCCTATTCTTGCTTAACTTTTGAAAGATGCCAAAGGCATAGGGTATAGAGAAAAGCATGAATATTGATTCACTGCAAAGAGCATACAGAGCAATCTATTCCTCCTGGCGTGCTTGTCCTTTTACAACTGTTTTCCTATAGTCAGAGGAAAGTAAATATAGAATTGTTGGCCTATGGATAATGGAGATTAAGGTAGGTCAATTTTGTTGTAACAAGTTTTCTAAAGCTCTGCATGCTTTGGCTTCCAACTACTTTTGTCTTGATTGCTGCTGTGTTGATGCTATTATTATTACTATTATTTTTTGTTACTACTACTATTTTATTTTGGTTCCAATGGAATATATATTTTCCTAAGAATATATTCATATATAGTGTATAAATATATATTAATACAATTAATATATATTATTAATAAAAATAAACATATATATTTTTCCTAAGAATTACCAGTTGGGTGTAATGTCATATTCAATTTTGCCCTGCACTTAAATTAGCATAGGTATATACACACATACTTTTAGATTTATTATTTCTTGTAAAAATAAAACTCTTTAGCAAATGGACTACAGAACACTTCACACAAGAACTGGGGGTTACATTTTTCATTTTTAGGTCAATTCTGTATTACAGTACTGGAGTTGATATTCTAGTTTCAGAAAATGTCTTCTTAATCTCCTCTTCTTGTTAGGAGTTTAGTTTTAAAAGAAAGCTTCAACATCTTGAAAGTTATTTGATTCTGGAATATTACCAATTTCTTTTTTCACGAGATCCTAACTTTTATAACCAAATTTAAAAAGTGCTTATCAAGATAACAGGCTGGGATTGGGTGAGGGCGTGGGAGAGGGAACCTGGCTGCACGGTTAGGGGGAAGTTGATGCTGGTGGCAGGATCGGTGATGGAACACTGTGTGTCAAAAACCATACAGTGGTTTTTGTAACTTTGTAAGCCACAGAGCTTTAGTAAGTTTTTGGGGGGAGAGGGGGAAGCCTTTTCGTTTTTTGAAAGGAGGGAGCTGCCCCATTCAGCACTGCTGGACTCCAGCATCACAGCATCACCCTCTGGGTTCGGGGCAGCATGCCTGTTTGCACTTAGCTATGAGTTCAAGTGTGCTGTGCTTTTTTCTCCTTTGGGGTTCTTGCCTCTATTCCCCTGCCTGGGAACTGTGACGTACTTGATACCAATGTCTTTCACAAGAACAAAGCCATCAGGTTTGGGATATTTTATGAAAATGTTTAATTCAACTGTTTCTTTGGAATGTAGTAGTCATAGTTTGGAACTTAAGTTACAATTCAGTTCTATGTGTTTTTTTTCTTTTTATGCTACTCAGTGTCTGAGAATACAAATGTCATTTAAAGTTAAGGCTTCGCTGTTCATTTTGAAACAACAATTTACAAGTGTCATATTGTCATAGAAAATAAAAATTTCTGTAAAAAAAATTTGCACAAAGTTTTATGATGGTACAAAACATGAAGCAATAATATACCAGTAAAATGAAAACATTTTACTACAGAAAGTTTTATAGATTTCAATAAAGAAAAAATATGTTATTTTACAACTTTAAAAATTACGAAACAATCTAAAACAATATAAACTGAACATTCTTGTAACACTGCCTTTACAAATTAATAACTTTATAAACATATAATTTTTAAATATATTTATCAGTGCAAGATACTTTAAAATTTAAAGTTTCAGTATCATTTTTTCCTTGGCTGAGGACAACTCAAGTCTGTTGCCTTAAAAAAAAAATCAAGACTTACTTAGTGCTTTTGTCCTGGTATGATTACAACTAACTGAATGAATGTCTCTGGGGACAAAAATCTATTCTTCTTTCATAGTGATCGATACTTTCCTGGAAACAAAAGGCATTCTCAATCCAATTAAACCAAGATGAATGGACTGTCCGTTCATGATGCAAATGTGACTCCCACAAATGAATCTGAGTGAGACCTACGGAGACGCAGGAAGGGAGAAAAATCTAAAAGTTCTATTTACAAAATGGCATGACACAAACACACAGAAAATAACCAAAGCTTCTTTGGGATAACTCATCGGCTGCCTGATGAGACTTTTAATTTTCTGTGCTCTAGGTTTGAGTCTTGCCAGGCCTAAGGCAGCCTTTATTTTCCTTTTGTGAACCACTGGAAGTTTCTAGAATCATTCATCCACATCTATGTTTTTTCAGGGTTTCTGCTGAAAGAATTTTTTTAAAAAAAACATTTGTTTTGACTTTACTATATTTTCCCTCTTTTCTTATCTTAAAACACTTCACCCCCAGGCACCAGGATTTATAGTTTCTTTCTTAAATTAACTGTTCTTTCTGCCACTTCCCTTGTCTGACTGGAAACCAAAACAAGAAGGTTCTCATGGGTCATGTTTTACATGTTTGGATGTAAAAATTCTCATGATTTTGATATTTAGGGAATTTTATTTAGTCCTTCCTTTTTGGGCCTTATTTGAATACTAGTATTCCTTCCCTCAACATCTAACTACATCTGTTAAATGAACATTTTTATCAAAGACTGTTTTGATCACAACAGAAAGACAAATGGCTCAGGAAAAAAGATACTGTCACTTTAACCAGTTAACAAGAAAGCCAAAGTTAGACTTTGGAGGGCAAAGTTAGAAATTTCCCTTATTTATTTTTGAACGTAAAGTCTAGTAAAATTGTTTGCCATTGCCAGCAGGTTAAAGCTGCAAGTTTCTTTTCTGGACAATGGCAAATGCTTAAATTCTAAGAGAGAAAAGAGAAGAGAGTTTACATTTGAAAATACATTCCATATGAAAGAACAATAAGAGAGAATATTGCAGCTTTATACAAAAGGGTCAAGAGACATGAAATTCAACTACAGAAAAAGCAGAACGATTAAGCCACATTGCCAAGTCTTCAGAGCCCTTGCCTTCCTGGGGGCTGACATCTCACACTAAAATATACTTTCTTCTTAGTCAGTGGGCCACCAGGCTTTGATTAAAGAGGCGGGCTTTCACCAGCAAGAAACAGAGCGGGTCGTTAATGTAACACAATGAGAACCAGTACAAACAAAAAGGCACTTGAGAGGACATAGACTAGCCAGTGCCAAGGATCTTTTGTCGCGGTTGTCGGCAGCACACCCAGTCGCCAGCAGTGTGTAGTGATGGCACAGTTTTCTGTATGGAGTTCACAAGCACGAGGATTAATACAACACTGGAAAACATCAATAAAATTTGACGGTATTGCTTCGTAAACAGAGCTGACACACTATACTGGTACTGAGTCTATAGTACTTTAAAATAAAACACCCTAATCCTTCTTTGCCTACGCACCACTCGGCAGTTACACACAAATACAGCTCCCAGAGTCACCGAAATGAGCTCACTCTACTAGGTTCTGGGCACTGGGCTACAGGTAGCATGTCCATCAAAAGGGCCCCACTAAATACACTTGGTGCCAGCATCTTGGATTTTGCACAGTTTCCAAAAAGAATCCATAAAAAAGAGAGGAGAGAGAGAAGGAGAGGTTGGGGGAGTCAAAACGAATTATCAAGTCGATCACACTTGGTCTCAACACCAGCATCGGATTATTCAACTGAAACCAACAGAACGAAAGCTGACTGTACATGATTCCGATTGTTAACACAGCTAACTTGTTCATGTCTGTCGGCCATACTCATCGAAGCTCCTGAGAAAAGCCTGGCTCAGCGTCATCAACGCACTTCCCAGCCTGTACAGTGAAAGAAGGTCAAGAGTTCCCCAGCTCGCTCAACTTCAGTCCTTCCACTTCAGTTCTCTGACTTGTCTGTTCACCCCTGTCTACCTTCATGCCTCTGAATAAGTATTCTGTGTGTTCAGTTTGTCCTTTTTCAACTTCACACCGTCCACAAGTTCAAAGTTATAGTTCTCCAGGGCAGATAAGTTTCTTTCGGACATCCCATTGTGCCAACAAGCACAGTACAGCACAACCCCACAGACGGCACCCAAGAGGACCCCCAGGGCACTCATGGCGATAATGGTAATGAGGATGGGATCCAGAGTCTTCAGCACATTGCCCGGCTTCCTGGAGATATTCTCATCACCTTCCCCTCTGCCCTCGTATCCAGGGGTGCTCCCTGGGGAGAAAAACAAAACTGGCTCCATGAATGCAGTCAACATACCAGAGGATGACAGAAACAGAAAATGGGAAGGCAAAAGGAATAGGTCTCACACTCCACTTTTATCTGCTTTCTTCCAAAATTGTGAATTTCTGAAGTGGGGCTTGACTTCACCATGGCTGGGCAACCCCAAGGTTTGTGTTTGACTCATTGTTGGGATCAAAGCATGGGATAAGTAGGAGAGAGTTGGTGCTGTGATTGGGTCAGAAAGCTGAGCACCAGGAACCACTGATTCTGGGTCAACAGTGAAGGTTAAGTTCTAATCTAATTCTGATTTCACGCAGACCATCGTCTGTGCTAGACTGTAATCTATGTTTATATTTCTTGGTTAGACATGTGGTCATTAAACTTTTGCAAGAAATGCTCAGTTACATACTTGTCTAGCTGGGGAATGAAACTATTCCCTCTGCATTTCCCTGATCCCCGGACCAGCCATGAGGAAACCCTCCCAGCTGCCCTTTCATATGGTGCTGGTTTGTGCCAACAGCCTACGCACATATTTGTTCTTCCACTCAAAACATCTTTAAGTCAAATACATTCTGCCCTCTGCTCCCAGCCTACACTCATTTCACTCGAGAAGGAGAGTTCTCTTGCACACAGGGATGCTGCTGTTATTTGAAGTGGGTTATGACTCGAATCTAGAAACCATGTCTGATGCCGAATGGAATACATTTAATAATCAGCATCTTTGTAGCCTGGCTGGATTCACCAGAGACAGTCACACTGTTCTGCAGTTCAGCCACTGGGGAAATGTCTTCTTTAGAGTGGAACATGAGAAATTATTAACACGGGAGCTTTGAGCTTAATTACCTGGTACTAGAAATGAGACTAAAATGTTAATGTGCGACATGCTTAGTGTTTATTTAATGGTGTTTCGATCAACAAGGATTCCAATCAAAGGAAACTGAAAATATGAGATGTGAGTCCCTAAACGGGCAAACAAGCTGGGGGGGCATATTAATATTCTCTTCCTTGATGAAACATGGTTTTGAAACAATTGCCAATAAACTTTACAGCTCAGTGTGAAGCACTAACTAAGCTGAAGGAGTCCCATGTCAATATTCTTAACAGCATAGTAGAGTGCCATATTTATCTCTCTCTATCAAGTTTCAAGTCGACCACTCGGAGGACCACATTTCTCATGGTGACTGACACTGATGATGGGCAGAAGACAGAACTGCCAGCATCATCTAGATGTGAGGGACGCTGGGGCAAGTGTCTAACAACTCACAGCTAACAGTCTGGGAGGGAAAAAGATAACTGATAAAGTGGTTTACATCTGATCACAAAGCAGCGCTCACTAGAAACATGTATGTTCAAATTAATCATCCTAAAGTCTGAGGCTGCCACCTGATCAGTTAAGCAATTTAAGGCTTGTCTGCTTTGAGTTCAGTCTCCTTATCTGTGAAATGGACACAATAAGCCACAGAGAGGCCCTGCAGATAAAATCAGTTAAGGTACAGGACGTGCTTGAAGCATACAATCTCTTCAATAAATCCTTCTCATTACCATGCTAATTATTGACTCTTGGTGATGACAAAACGAGGGTTTACTGAGGAGAATTCACCTGGAAGAAGATGAATCACACTCTAGAATCACAGAAATTTGGCTGCTGTCCTTTAAAGATCATAGCTGGATATCAACAGAGCAAGAATTTGGGCTGGTTTTAAGTTATTGTAAAAAAATCATTGTGGCTGTTTGGGGAGGTCTACACTGATTTTCTGTTTACATGGTTGTGTAGTGTTTTGCTTTATTTGCCATTCACTTTATGAGCCCTTTTCTCTGCTCACGCAGGAAAGGGTCACCGCATACACAGCTGGGCCTGGCAGTGCTTCCCCCTGAGTCCATGGAAGAGAGTACCTTGAAGGACAACAATCTGAACTAGTATGCAGCCCAGGGGCCTTAGAACACACAGGACACAGGGGTTCATTTGTTTTAACAGTTTTGATATATCACTTTACCAGATTTCTAGAAGGTATTTTTACGCATACATGGAAGGAACAGTAAATTATGTTTCAAGATAAATTTACCTGTTTCATCAATTTTGTTTTCCTGAATCTTTTTATCCAGGTCGCCCGGTTCTGACAAGTCAAACAAAATTAAAAGAGATATTTAAACTGTTGAAATACAATGATACAATGCACCCAAACTACTACATAAGTACATACACACACACACACACACACACACATACAGAGAGAGAGAAAGAGAAAGGGAGAGAGAGAGAGAGAGAGAGAGAAAGAGAGAGAGAGAGAGAGAGAGAGAGAGAGAGAGAGAGAGAGAGAGAGAGATTTACACTCTGTACACTTTGCTGGTACAGAGTTTTAGTATACTCTGATCCCACCAAAAAACAGTGAATGTTGAAATCAGCGTTACAGTAACATAAGGTTGCGTTACTATTAGGGGAGGGTGTTGGTTTAAGAGAGTGAAAGGGTGGAGACAAATTATTTTGGTATCTGAAGTGAGGGGAAAATCTGTTGAAAACAGGAAACAGAATCGGGGTTGTACATCTTGCTACCATCCTGCGCTTCAGTACATAGCTGCTTTCTTAGTTTGACGAGCATAAGTTTGGTTTTGTAAACAGTGTGTTGGTTCTTTGAGGCAAGAGATGGTGACCTGTGTCTTAGTTTTTAAGAAAAGAAGAAGGAGGAGTCTCTAGGGGCAAGAGAGATAGTACAGAGATTTAGGTGTCTGCCTGGCAGGCTCATGTTTGATTCTTAGTACCCTTAGTCTCCTGAGCACGTCTGGTACAGCCCTGGAGGCTCCTGGCATTGAATTTCTGGTTCACTGGCTGAGATTCCCCCGTAGGGTCTAAGCACTGCTTGGGACAGGCACCCCAACACCAAAAAAAAAAAAAAAAAGAAACTCTTGCTGAAGTGATGAAGTGGGTCCCAGATTCCTTGTGGTTCTGGGTTGAGCGGAGGCTATTTGAGCTATTTGAGGACTATTCATGGCTATACGCCAGCATTTAAAATAGCATTCAGAGGCCTTGATAAGTGCTGGCTGTATTAGTTCATGAATTAATGAATATAGTTGATAATATCACAGTACCTATGCCTAAGTGTTCAAAAATACATATTTGATAAGTAATTATACGAATGTATTGGGCATCTTTTTATCGGTATAGCAACATAAAGTATTTTCCTGTATTTGATCATACCTTTCTGAATACAATGAGTAGGAATAACTTCAGTTAAGACCAGGCAAAGAAAAAGAAAAATACCTATGAAGTCCTCCAGACTACCTACATATTTACTGAAGCACATGCAAGGTGTTTTGTGTCTTAGATGGTCAGTTATAATTTGTTGAACAGAAATGAATTTGTTTTTCTGTTTTGGTGCATAGAGTTTTTTCATATATTCTAAAAGCATCACCATCATCACTTTCTGTTTCTGTTTTTTTTTTTTTCTTTTGGTGGGGTGGGGGGGAGTCACACCCGGCTATACTTAGGGTTACTCTTGGTTTTGCAATCAGAAATTACTCCTGGCAGTGCTCAGGGGAACCATATGGGATGCTGGAGATTGAACCTGGGTCGGCTGTGTGCAAGGCAAATGCCCTACCCTCTGCACTACCACTCCAGCCCCTATCTTTCTGTTTCTCATTTTTTTTGTTTTTGAGTCACACCTGGCAGTGTGCAGGGCTTACTGTTAGTTAGCTCTGTGCTCAGGAATCACTCCTGCTGGGCTCAAGAGATCATACAGAGTACCTTAACTGCTGTAACATATTTCTGGCCCCACAATTATCATTCTCAATTTAGAATAATGAAGAAATAGTATTACAGGCACTACTCACTACATGACATGTATTTCTGAACAGCAGTGTAGACTTAGAGGTGAGTAATTAATAAAGTAGTTGTAATTGAAATATTAGGCCTTATCACACTTTGTGATAATTTGCTAAGAGCTGTAGACATTAAATAAATTTTCTTATAAAATATGAAGGACTTATTCTCTGTTATTTTATCCTCCACTTTTTAAATTGATCCTAATAAATTATTGCCATGCTAGGAATCACATATATGCAATTTATTGTATAATTAAAAAGCTTTGTAAATTGTTAAAAGAGCATAAAACTCACTATAGTCAACAGGCTTCCTCTGTCTTAAATTTACTCAAAAGATTTATCCTGTTCTGTTATAATTAACATTCTATTATATAATGATATAAAACAAAAGTTTAAGTGTAGCAAATGGAGCTTAAGACTAATGATGTGCTACTACATTGTCATTACTGATGCTATTTAAAAATATATATCAAGAAGTAGGCAATATGAATTTATTTTCTATGTCATACTTTTCTATACATATAGCAAGCTGATAAGATCCTCAACTCTGAAATGCTAGGCAAAGTCCCTAATTTTCATTAGTTCTTTTGAGTCATTTCAATTATGTTTAGAGCCAGAAGTATTTACTTAATTCCTCATAAAGCAAAGAATTACAGCTCCTATGATTCATTAACAATGCAATCTTAACTCACAGTAATCACAATTTTCAAAAGCCCGCGGTTTTGTTTACATTTCCAGATATTGGTAATTATCCAGATGTGTGTTTTCTACTTTGATAGAAATATTTTGGCCTGGTGTTTATAGACAAGCAGGTATGGGTTTCTTCTTTATATTTTATACTGTTGTATAATTTTACAGCTACCAACCAGATATCCTAAACAAACTAGGTTAAGTAATGGACTGGCTAAGAGTAAACAGCCAATTTTATGCCTGCTATTTCAGAACATACATTTCATAAGATATACTTACAGGCCACATTAAAATTCTAGGCTTAAATGAGCAAGAAAAGACTATCGCATGGAAAGAATCAAGTCTCAGACAAGTACTTCATTGGTTTCTACCTCCACTCCTACTTACTTGCACAGTCCTCTTGTGAAATGTGGTTATTAATACTAATGTCATCCACCGCGATTCCACCAAGGTTTCCTTTTCCGATTTCACCCTCAAAAATAACCTAACAAAATGAGATGATTTTCAGTGTATTTAAATGTTCAGTCCCCAATAGCAGTTTTCACAAACGCTTGTTCAGCTCAAGCTATGACACAGAAATCAAATGCATGAGATTCCACATAAGCACTTTGTGACTTTACACTTTGCCCATCAATCTATATGAACTGCCTGGAGGTGGAATAAAATGTCTCCTTCTACTCTTTTTTTTATAATACAATGTGGAAAAAGCCATGAATAAAAGGAATGCTACATTGTCAGAGAAGCGCTTCCCCATTTTTCTTCTTTGAATCAGTGCTATTCGGGAATAGAGCGATAGTGACAGTGAGCTTACGCAGCCGAGGTGATCATTACTGCAGAAAGCGCTCAGGTTCGGGAGAGATGGGCAAGCTTTTGAGAAAAGTTTCCCTATCACCCTCCTGCATGCAGTCTCGAAAATCTTATCTGGTAGGGTTGCTCCTGAAGCAGATGCCCTCCTGACCCGGGGAAGGGGCCTTACCTGGTAAAGTTTCAGAGACTTGTGGAGGAGGACACGCCCCTCTTTCCAGTGATCTCCTTGGTGTCCAATAGCCATCCAGACCAACTGGTCATATTCCTCTGGTGTCTGGTATCTCAGTTTAACTCGCAGTGTGCCCACGTGCGAACCAGACATGTGATACCAGAAGGTCATGCAGTGGGCAGAGTTCTGGGAATAAACCACAGGGCTCACCAGCCGAGCCACTTTGCCTTTTTGATTTTCATCAGCTTGAGAATAGATGAAGTTGCCATCTCCTGCTGTGACAAAAAACTGCATTAGGGAAAGTGACCAAAGTTACTTCTCACTTTGTCTCTTTTACATTTTCGGTACCCAAATCTTCTCTCCCAGGCTTATCACCAAATAAGCAGGATGAAGGGGAGCAAGAGCGGTTATTGCAAGACCTCAGGCTCTGCCCTGAGCTTCCGTGAATGGACACGAAGTAGATTTGCCACTTGGTTATTATTGTTCTATTTGGGGAATTTTATTTTGTTCTATTTGTTCTGTGGGGAGTGACTCTCAGCTCAGTGCTCTACCATACTGGGGATTAAACTCAGGAGCCTCTACATTGAGAGCATGCGTGAACACAGCCTGTTGAGCTATTTCCAGGTCCCTAAAGCAGTACTCACTGGAATATGACTCATATGGAGTCCACTGGTCCAGGGATGTGAGACGTTGGCATAAAACACCTTTTCACCAAGGCAAGCAGATTACAGAGGCAGAGAGAGCTGTGCAGCTATTTTCATGCAACTTTAAGCTTATTCCATGTGAACACTCATTCCATGGACTAATTTGTTTGGGGGCCTCACCTGAGGGCTCTGCAGTCAGGGATCAATCCTGGCAGGATTTGGGGAATAATATGGGGTTCTGGGAATGGAACTTGGGTTAGCTGCATGCAATACAAGCATCTACCCACTGTACTATACTTCTGGCCCCTCAATGGACTAACTGACATGTATACTTAGCTATCAACTGAGCAGCAGGACTTCTGGTTGATTTAGTAATTATCGTGACTTTAGTCATGATACTGACTATAATTACTTGAGAATTGCCAAAGAGTGATTTTTTTTCCCTAACCAATTTAGTCCTCTCCTACCCTGTTGTCCAATTCAAAGCATTTTCCCCTTAGTTTTCCTTAATGGCTTATAAATTCCTTAGATACACCTAACAGCTTGAAAATCTTAAGACCTGTCGCCGTTTGATGTGGTCTTCTGGTTCAAGGAGAGGCAAGGTTGCATTTTTGCGGCTTCTGAGAACGTGCCATTTTGGCAACGTAGACACTTGTCGAGCTGTGAGAACTTACTCTTGGCTTTGCTTTTAATTACCCCCAGTGGGAACATTTCTTCCTGCCACCACCTGGTCTAAATACACAACTCACGTTTCACTGTTTGCTCTGCAAATAGAAATCACCTACCCTAATGTCTCACCTGATGTAAGTGTGAATCTAAGGCTCAGCCCTCAGTGGGCAGAAGGATGTTTAGTTAGCTGCCCAAGAGGCTGGTGAGTGACTTGTGTCACTGTGCATACGTGGACATGTCCTTGCACCTGCTCGCTTATGTCAAAAGCGTCCAGGTGGAGGGGGTTGTGGCCCCGAGAAGCTTTCTTTTTTTTATTTTTTTCGCTTTTTTGGGTCACACCAAGCAATATGTAGGGGTTACTCCTGGCTCAGGAATTACTCTTGGCTGTGCTTGGGGGATCATATGGGTTGCTGGGTATTGAACCCAGGTCGACCACGTGCAAGGCAAACACTCTATCCTCTGTACTATTGCTCTGGCCCCACCAAGAAGCTTTCTGTCTTCACTTGAAGGTTTATAGGAGGGGGCTCCTAAACACTTTTTATAAAGTCCATGGGTGGCACTTAAAAAAAAGGGTGGTAAGAAGTCTTATAAGTGATCTCGGGGCCTCCTCAGAACCAGACACACCTGCAGCAATAGACCACATGGTGGTCCTCATTCTGAGGGACTCGCTGAGCCAAGTGGGACATCTGTCTGTCAGATGGACAGTTAAAAAAAATACTTTTCCTGCCTCTGCCCCACCTTCATATCCTGGAAAAAAAAAGACAAGTGGGAGATGTTTCAGAGAGGAAATGCATCTACTGAGCCCATGGTGGTATTTTATTTCCCTGCCTCTGAGACAGGTGGTAGGATCTAGGAGAAAGCTGGACATGGGAAAAGGAGGAAGACTGCTGAGGAAATCTCTGTTTCTCTGACCTGCTGACATTTCGATCCTTGAAATTTTTCCTTCTGCTATTTTTCCATTTAAAGTTCTTGGGCCAGGGAGAGTATTCAAATGGTGGGGGAGCATGTGCCAGGTACCACAAGGGCATCATTCTGATGACCCCCAGCACTCCTTAGGATGTCCCCAAATGAAAGCAAACTCCTTAGTGACTCCTCACTATCTTTATGAAGCTAGTCCACCTTTTTGCACAATACTGGAGGCCCATACCCCTACTACTGAGCTAACGGTTTCACATGGAGAATCTCTCCAGAGCCTGAGAGATACAGTACAGTGGGTAAGGAGCTTACTTTGCAAGCAGCCAACCTGGGATCAATCCCTTACATCACATATGGCCACCAGAGCATGGCCAGAACTGTCCCGTTAGTGCAAAGTCAGGAGTCAGCCCTCAACACTTCCAGGTGTGGCTCCCACACCAAATAAATGATGACAACAACAACAAACCCCCCCAAACCTAATGCAAACAGAATCCCCCTGAACCACAGCCCTTGAAATCTGGACAGGCATGGCATTTGACTTCCGTGTCTGTACTTGTGCCACTCCACTCCTGACTGAACATCTCCATGGCAGGCCGGCTTCCCCCATCTCTCCTACAATTGATGGCTTTGACATCTTTGCATCAGCCAACAGCGCTGTCACATTTCCCACACACAACCAGACTATGAGGGCCTCCAGAATGTCATGCGACCCCCTTATCTGTATCTTTAAAACCCAATGCCTATCTCCCATGCCAGAGAGAGGATGCTCCATTTGTTCTATGAGCCAGTTTTAGGAATCCTCTGCAAGAAGCTACACCGCTTCATTGTTAGAGGTCACAGGCAGAACAAAAGGGGGATACCTTTAAACACACTGGCAATGCGTCCACAGGCTAGTTTACTTAGTGGTAATTACAGACAAACCAGTGTCTGATTTGCAAAGTGCCTTCCCAGTGCCAGTCTGTGTGCATGGGCTGTCTGTTCTTTTCATCTAGGTTTTTTTCCTCCCCCATGTTAACAAGTTCCTGCCTTTCAGATGCCGGCCTCACCCAGATCTCTCAGCAAATGATTGTGCTTCTAACGCCGAGAGAGGCTCTTTCTAGTCGGGGCTGCCCAGGCACTACTGCCAAGTAAATCGGGGGAGTTTGTCTGTGAGAACAAAAGAGACAAACCCTTCAGAAGGAGTCACACTTCTGAACTGTTAATCAAGACAAACCCTCTTTTTCTGATACTCCAACACATAAAGTGCTGATATTTTTCCTTTCAGGGTTTTTATCACAGTTTTGGGTCAGGAACTCTGTCTTCATTTTCTCAATTAGCACTTTACTTCTGCAAGCCTTTTAGCTTTTGTCTCTGGCTAACATAGCTTTTAACCTCCTTTGAATGTCAGATCCTACTGAGCCATTTTGCTTCACTTTGCATCAATTTTTCCACCATTACTGCCTTCATTTCAACTAATTGCATTTGGTTAATTTGATGCCATTTATATGTACAGTGCCATTTACAGTCAAAGTATTTTAAGTTTTCTTAAAATGCTTGTCTTAAGATTCAATTGAAAGTGTCTCAGAATTGAAGGAGTCCAATTTTATCCAATTTCCTTGTCATTCTCATTAGGCAAGGAGGTAGCTGTGGTGGAAGAAGCCCTATTCAACCTACTTAATGGCTATATTCACTGGGGAAAAAAGTGAACGACAAAATGGGAAAGGCACGAAGTACCCTCTGCCCAGCCATTGGCCTACTGACCCACTCATTCAAAGCACCAGCATGGGAAGAACTTCGCTAATGAGATTTCTCAGTAACAGCAAACGCCCCTCAGGTGCATCTTTCGGGAAGCCTCTACTTGAGTAAGCATTCCTCGAACTCTTGAGTAGGGCTGAAGTTGGGTGTTTGGGGTCTCTGTGTGTGTGTGTGTGTGTGCGCGCGCTTTGTAAGGGCACTGCTGCCTCTCTATAACATGCTTCATGTTGAATAAAGCAATGATTAGGTGACATTAGTGTGGTGTTGGACAGAGTTAGTGGGAGCGGTCAGCAGTCCCCTCTGTCAACCCTCCTGTATCATTCATGGTAGAAGGAAGTTAAGATAGGAAGCAAGATGGGCTATCAGTTGAAGTGTGGTAAGGGTTTCTTTTGACCTGCTTAGAGTTTTTAATCTTCCCTAAGGGAATAAAGGAATAAGCACAGCGGGTGGAGCATTTGCCTTGCACGAGGTCAACCCGAGTTCGATTCCTCCGTCCCTCTCGGAGAGCTCGACAAGCTACTGAGAGTATCCTGCCCACATGGCAGAGCCTTGGCAAGCTACCCATGGCGTATTTGATATGCCCAAAACAGTCTCACAATGGAGACATTACTGGTGCCCGCTCAAACAAATCAATGAACAAAAGGATGACAGTGCTACAGTGCTACTTGCCTTTTCATTTTCCCCTGGGTGGGGGAGAAGGGGGATTTTTGATTTTATCTCATTATCTCATTAGCTGAAAAATAAATGAAATAACATGTGTGTACATATTTCAAAGTAATCTCAATTTTAAAATAGTTGAAAGTATAGCTCATGCTGTCCATGGGGTGTGTTCTACTGTTTCTTTTGTTTCTTTTCAACTTTTGAATACTTCTGACATTGGCCATGAAAAATGTTCAGAAAGTGTACAGAACAGGTATTAATGCACACGTTTTGTCCATTTTGCTATTATTAGGTTGGGTAATCATTTGAAATGTTTAATCAACCTTCTCTACTACTCAGTCTTGATCTTCCCTAGGAAAAGAGATCTTGGTAATTACAGGAAACAACAGTACAAATGAAAATATAGTATTTTCTAAATCTCATAAATTCAGACCCCAGAGACCCTCCCTAGTAACACCTTCTCCAATTCAAAGAAACAAGACCACAGTGAACTCTTCATTACCTGTGTGATCCTGAATTGGTCCCGTCTTGCTAGTCAACACACTCCATTTCAGTTGCACGTGATTGTCATGTTCCCAGTGACAGAAGGTCTTGTGAGAACCCCAGCCAAATTCACAGTTTAAACTATATGTTGGGAATTCTTTTGTGGGTGGAAGGAAAAAAAAACAGAGAGAAACAGAGAAAGACAAATTTAATCATTTACAGTTAGAAATGCCCTTAATTTGCTGAGGAGAAAACACAACTTAACCATAACTGAACATCTGTTCAAAAATCCTGGGAAAGCCACAAAATTCAGTTGGCCATGAAACTCAAATAAATGGAAATGTACAAATATTTGCAAAATCACATTTAGAAAATTTTCTTTTAAAATCTAGCTTTAAAAAGATTATGGACAGCATGACTAATAGGTTCTATATAAAATTTCCAGGAAGGGTGCTTTCCAAAGAATGCAAATTTCCTCTGGAACATTCTCCTTCTTTCTACAATATTTAATACTTCATGTTACTATTTTTTTGTTTTCTTTTTTCTTTTTGGATCATACCCAGCGATGTTCAGGAGTTACTCCTGGCTCTGCACTCAGGAATTACTCCAGCATCCCACTTGGGGGACCAAGTGGGATGCTGGGGATTGAACCTTGGTTGGCTGTGTGCCCTACCCGCTGTACTATCGCTCTGGCCCATTTGTGTTACTATTGATACTCTGTTCTTGAGGATGATTCATATGAATTGATATCAATCAATGAAAATAATCTTAATTAGAGATTGATCTATGAACCGCCAAAGTGGCTTGGCTGAGTGCCTCCTCCTGAGGCTGTCTGCATTCACCAGTTTGTTCTTCCGGTCACTGGTGTCAGTCTCTGATGCATTCCTGGAGATTATTTTTTCTGCTGTGTTTTATATCAGGTCAATTAATTTTAAGGGTAAGTTTCTGCTTTTTTTAAGTGAATGAGACAATTTGCATATAAAGTGATTTTCCCACTTAAAACTTCAATGCAAGGTTATGTAAAGCCAAAGCACATTTAAATAGCTACCTCTTATTATTGTTTGAAAAAGCATTCACATGCTTCCTTTGAAATCTGAAAGAAAAGAAGAATGGATGTGCAGGAATGATTTGTCCTACATTCTATAAGTTACCATTTGACTACCGTGCTTCTTAAAGCTCTATAAAACTTATTTATTTTACTCTTTTCTTGAACAGTGTTGAAAATTTTAAATATGGAAAAATGAAATAATGATAAAAATCTTAAAACCAACATGAAACATAATCCTGAAGATAAAATTCTCGTACTTGATCATCCCCACTCTTCCCTATAATAGAAGGGGCAGAGGGCGGGTCACTCTATTCACTGGTTTTTGGCCATCCACAAGATGGCAGCATTGAAACAGAGAGAAGTGCCCAGTCTGCCAAGTGAACCTCAGAATGGGCCTCTAAACAATCCCTATGAACAATAAGGGAAGCGTGGTATTATACACGGGACTAGGGTCAGGCTTAGATCACATCTTATTTTGACCTTCTCTTTCACTTCACCCAAGTGCTTAACACAAAATAGCTTGCTTTTTTCTCTGAGCTTGGGCTCTTCTCCCTCTTCCCCACCTTAACAATGGCAGGAGGAATTTTAATGGGAAGATTTATTGAATCGATAAAGGTAATTTACATTTCAGTTTCCAAGGAACTCTTTTCAAGCGCTTCCATAAATTTGGGGAGGGAAGCCCCCTCTGAACTATCAAAACTGAGCTGGGTGAATTCGTTATTGTGATGACAATGTGGCCTCCCAAAGGGTGGATAGGGCCAGTTTGGGAAAGTAAACTCAAAAGCCATGTGATGCATATAATGGGACTACTACTTTCAGTTAGTGCAAAAGGGCTATATTTCACAGCTACAGTGTCATGGGAGAGAGATATTTCATGTCTAGTCTATCATGAGCATGAAATAGGACTTCTTAAAGCATGCGAAACCCTCTCCAAAATTTACCACACTTCTGTGCAGCAAGATTGAATTATGCAGATGAAGTACACTCAACTGAACAGTGACTAAATGGTCGAGCAAGCTTGGATGTCAATGCCCAGGATCCTGGAATGTATTGTTGCATATTCTCATGTTAGAAAATGTGAATGTTGGAAAAATTTTAATCCATGGGTGGTCAGTAAGCCATTACAACACATACACACATTTCTGGTTATATTCGCCTTGTTAATGCCTTAAATTTATTATATAGTACAGAAAACAGAAAACCATACTGCCCATTAATTTTGCTGTTAATATTATGGTGATGCCATAAAATGCACACATTTGAATATTTTTGTAATGACCAGGACTTGAGGCAGTTTTACCAAAAAGGTGATTTAGGTGTTTCTTCTGCTGCCTCTAAGAAATACACCTTTGTTTTCCAATATTCTTTCTGATTCTTAGAACTAGACAAACTGCTCTTTTTGTCTCTTTATTATTTTAGATCGTACTACTTTTCTTTTGATTGTAAAAGAGTTTACTTCTCTTTTGCTTTCTTATCCCAATCATAAACATTTCAAATTATAATTTTGAAGAATATTTCTTTCATCAACACACTTTGCAAAGAAGCAATCTGTAGTGTGGGTAGGCTCATTGTTGAAACGTCAAGCCTGGCTGTAACAGCTATTTAACACACAAAAAACACACAAGCATTTTCAGAGAGAGAAAGGGGAGAGAAACAGGGTAGTTCAGAAGCAGAAAAGAGGTGAGCAGAGAAAAAAGGAAACAAAGTAAACAGACACATGAAATAAATATACAGGACGATTGACCTTTAAATCTCCAAAATATTATCCAGGCCCTGTAGAGGCACAATTCTCATTAAATTCATTGGGAATAATCTGGCTAAATCCCTTCTTGACTCTTAAAAAATAGCAGGAAACAGTATTCTGAACTTAAAACAAATTTATAGCCTCTGTGAGCAAGCACCAGCTGCGCTCACTGAACCAATCTTGCCCAAGTTGAATCATTAGTCATTAGCACCATATATGCACAAGGATTTAATTTTGAAATCTGGTATTCAAAACTTCTATTGCATATGTTAACCCGCTTACACATAGACTGGTGCTTCAGTCCAAAAAAGTGGGGATTCTGGGGTTCATTTAATCATAGATTAAGAACACACTCTAGCTGCTATAAGGAGGAGTTAAAGTTCCTCAAAAGGTATGAACTTCACCTAGGGGAAATGGGTTAAGAATTCAAGGTTCTCATCAGTTCCTGGTAAAACATTAATAGGCTTTTATGTACCTGATTAATACTCACGCAGTATATAAACATTATATGCTCATTGCATTCATTATATTGATAAGAATTATCAAAATGAGAGTTTAAGATTCGCTTCAGTCTATAATGGTTTCAAGAAAGATGGATTTTAATGAAATTTTAAGAATTTAACTTTCTACAGCTTATGAAAAATTTGAGGTATGCAAACTTTTGTGGATCCATCAGTGTGAGTAGTTTCTGAGTTAGTTGCTGATATGCTGGGATCCTTGGGAAGCATTCTGAGGACTGACTTAGCTAGACAGTGGTTATGAACAAAACTCTTCAAAGGTGGACCGACACCCACAAGGATTCAGAGCCTAACTCATGACAAAAACAATGGAAAAACAGAAACCAAGTGATTTGTATAGGACTTTGAACAGGCAGTAGAATCCCAAACCAGACTATCCGTAAAAGTAGCAGGCCCTACAGTTTGTTTCATTTTAGTTTTTGGGGTCTTTTTGCTCATTTGGTTTGGGGCCACACCTGGAGTTACTCAGGGGAAGTGCTCTTGTTTGAAGTGCATTTTACAAGTAAGGTGCTGGCAGTGGGTCATGATTTCTATATTAGCCCTCTGGCCACCTGTGAGATGACCCTGAGACTCCTTTGTGAATCTATCGTACCAGAAACTTGGAATTTAATGAAGCAATCAAGTGGGTTTCCTTGGCCATTCTGCTTTGATAAAAACGACCATTAACATTCAGGAAGAATAACCTTAACTTTGAATCTGATACAAGCTTTGAATTCTATCAACAGCTGTTCACATGATGATGACGATGATGAAGAATGAATCACAGCTCTTTTTATACTCAAGAAGAGAGATAGGATAAAGCAAGTTAGGTGACACCTCATTAGGAATTTTAGTTGACTCGAGAAAAGAAGCAAAACCACCCGTCACACTGTTTGTATCATATCAGGACTTCATTATTTCACCCTCTTCTCTCAGAGTCTTAGAGAGAGTGTGGCTATGATTCCTTCTCTACAGAAAATCATACTGAGGTAAAACAAAGGAAGAGAGCTAGAGTACTCCTAAGGTAGCTTCTGTCCTCTGATGTGACTGCACTTTCCCAGAAGGTGACATTTTCTAACTAGAAAACATATTGAGCTAGGATGCTCGCTCTTCAGGAACTGGGTTGATTACTCCTGTGTCATCTCTTGGCAATTGGGTGTGTTAGAACTGGGAGGGAGCCGGAATTTTGTCAACCTGAACATACCACAGGGAGACGTGGGGTTAAGTTCAACCAGAGAGAAGTTTGTTTTTGCAACTTAATCAGGTCAACAGCACAGCGTCCTTTAAGGAAGCATACTAATTAGCGCGGCCTTTTCTACTTCTGCCTCGCTGGGTAGTGACACACTGTTGAGGAAACATTGATATACACCACACGCCCCGTTAATAAAGGACTGTGGAGGCCAAGGCTGAGTGAGCGTCAATAAAGGAAAAGGACAAGGCTGGAAACTGACCCGTTCACCTTTCCCTAATGATTAACTTTCAAGTATTTAAAACCTCTGATTGCTTAGATTGACTGCTTCCCTTCGTGTGTGTCTGGGGGGAAAACTTTTACAAAATACTAACCCCAGACAAAAGAGGGCCACGGCTCCGCTGTAGCCGGCCTCTGATCAACAGTAAACCCAGAGCTGTAAAAGTCACTGAGCTCTTCTATTAACACTCGGATGCGGGCGCCGTCCTGCGAGCGTGGCTCTCCCCGCATGCAATTACAGCCCTGGTTTCCTGAGCCCCCCAGTTCCGTGGCACGCCCACTGAAACGCTGTTGTAAAACTGCCAGCCCGGTGGCAGGCAACACTGACAAACTTTGCCTGTCTCGGTTTTGCAGAATCGTGATGAAAATAAA
Organism: Sorex araneus; assembly: GCF_027595985.1. Taxonomy (NCBI): domain Eukaryota; kingdom Metazoa; phylum Chordata; class Mammalia; order Eulipotyphla; family Soricidae; genus Sorex; species Sorex araneus. The sequence continues at coordinate 49,381,099 of NC_073310.1, read as the reverse complement.
TAGTCAGGCGGCTGCCTGTGCGATTTCCTCCTCCCCTAGTTTGCAAACACAGTTCGTGTCCTAGATGGGCTGTGTTTAAACAAAGTATGTTACTCAGCCTCTTCGGTTGAGAGCTGGGATTGTCACCATTTGGCAATTACTGATGGAGCAGGGAGGCTCACTCCCTGCTGCATATACATGTGGATGAAAGGGAAGCAATATTTATGGCTCGTGCTTGGAGACCAGATGCTGCGTGGCATCTCTCTTCTGGGCCTTTTGAGGGAAAGGGAAGTGGGGAAGCTCAGCAGAGCACTATTTTTAGAGGGGGAGGAGAAGCCTAGATGAAATCTCCATTTTTTGCTCTCAGTGGATACCTGATTGTATGGTGCTGTCTAGGATGGTTGGCTTCTCCGTGGTCAGCACCGTGGTACCCCCTGAAAGACAAAAAGGAGAAACAGAGGAAAATGAGAAAGAGGAAGCCGTGTTTGACAACCTGCTGCAGAGGAACTATACTTACATGCATCTAAATATTTCCTGTAGGAAATTCTTCTCTTAGTTCCTGCTCTAGCAATGGCTTCATTTAAGATGTCCTCACCACATTATCAAATCCACATACACCACTGCTTTTTCGTCCACACTTATTTACCCCACCCTTATTCGGATAAACATCCAGGAGGCACAGAGAGTTGGAGGCTTCCTTCAAGGGCATTCTGACTACCAGACTAAGTGAGACACACAACAGTGAAAAGCAAAGGCCTCCAGTGTCGCTGGTGACTTGGGTCTTAAACTTGACCTCGACCTCTTAGCTTCAAATAGTTTCCCAAGGTTTCAGATGTGTGCCTTTAGGCAAGCTGCAAAGCCAGTCCCCACAATCTATTTTTTTTTAAATGGAAAGTTTAAAGTGGATGGCAGTGAGTCTTCCTTTCTTTTGCTGCTGTCATTGTTTATTTTTCCCAAGAACAAATATTCTGCCCAGTATGTGGTTTGGTAAAGCTGCAGGAAAAGGGAATGAGGAGAGATATTTCTTCACAGTCCCACAGAAGGGGAAGATGGAACAAATAATACCCTGAACATTGTGAGCTTGCAATCAAGTAGTCTGGGTCAACCATGGAATTTTTGGTCAGGGGCAGGCCCACCAGGTGCAGATTTAGTTTGACACCCCCTTTCTTTTGGATCTGAGCGTTTCCACTTTCCTCTCATTCCACTTCTGTTTTAAGGAGTGCTCTCACTCTTTTAGATTAGGCTCATCTGAACTTTAGTATAGCTGTTTCGAAAATACAGTTTCCAGTCCATTAATCCTCCTCAGACCTCATTGAGAACCAGAATCTCTTGGGAAAAGACCTTGAAATCTGTACATTCAAAGACTTTGGGATGACTCTTAACATCCACTAAGTGTGGGAAATACTGCTTTGCTCTTTATTGCTTAGGTGCTTGAGAAAGCGATTTCTACTTATATGTGTGTGATGTACAGACCAAGGTCAGAGATAATGTTTCTCCTGTTTCCCAACAGATAAAATCTGGGGAAGGCTGAGGATAAGGACGTGGGGTGGGCCCAGGCTAATCATCATGAGCACTGGAGGTGGTTATGGGGTGCTATTGCACATGTCCCTGCAGTATTAGTCAATAAAGGTCCGTGATCATCTCTTTTCTGGCCCAGACTCTAGTCCTATCCTGCAGTTCCTGGGGGTCAGAAATCATCCAGAAAGTGAATCAGAGAGCCGTAAAATCTTGCTCTTGGAATGGTCCAAAGATTGCTGAGCTAATCGACTGCAGCAGTGAGTCCTGTTAGCCCCTGCTCTCCCTGGTAAATATGCCGGGTGAGTGGCCACACGTGTGTGTGGCCTCAATGAGGCAGGCACTGCGAAGAAGGAATTATATATATTATGGGTTAAGAAGGTGAATCTATAATGGCAGAATTGGAGAGAGGCCAGAATACATTAGCATTCTGTTCCCGGTGGTCTTATAGGAAAGAGACTCAAGGTGAAAATTCACCTTTTAAAACCGATATGCATTATCAGTTTTGTTACAGGTTGGGAGCCAAATTCTGCTGCTGGGTACACACAGATCCAATGTGAAATTTGGCCTCCTCATCCCTTTGAAGCCAACTGTATTATGTAATGACTTCAAAGGCATTTTGCAAATGAATAACTTCAGGGGTAAATTTTCACCTTGGCAAGGAAGTAGGGGAGAGCAAAATCTCTCCTCATTTCCATGCTTTTGGTACAGTTCACCTGGAATTCAATGTTGTTTGTAAGTAATGAGTGTTTTGCTACAATACCTATCTCACTCACTAGACACTAAAGGAGGAGAAATTAAAGTGACAGCTTCTGTTTTAAAGAACTAAACGCCGCTAAAGAGAACATTGATCCCAATTTCCAAGTTCCCACCTATCAAGGTTAAAGTGAGAATGCTTTTAGTTTAGTTTCATTACATTGAACATTTGGAGTTTGCCACTCTGACAACAAAGCATGAGACAGAATGAACAAAGAGGGCAGAAGTATGTGTGGGTGAGGAGGAGGCATGCTGTCCACAATAAACACATAGCTGGGTTGCCCCTGGCAAATACTCACATACTGAGCAAACTTTTTTTTTTTTCCAGAAAAGGATATCATCTAGCTTCATCAGGGAAGGAAGTTTTGTTTTGGTTTTCAAAAAGGACAGATTAGGTGTCAATGAAGCAAATGAATATGAAGCATGAAATGGTTTCTAAGTCACCTCTTCTTGATGGGGACACAGAACAGGCATGATCAACAGTCCAGAAGTTTCTAACAGATGCACATATCTATTGAATTATTGAGACAAGTAGACTGGCCTGGCCTGAGCAAACAACTTTCTTTGCCATCATAATACGTTCAAAAAAATTAGAATGAATTATTTTGCTGCCTTTCCCGGAAATTATTTTAAAAGTTGTATATAAACCTTATACTTTGAAAGGATTTTCAGTGTTTCCACTACAAATGACCCATTTTCTGTGGTTTGTAACTTGTTGCTATATACAATTTGCTCCAGGCTAACATTCTTACCCTATTTCATTCAAAGACTTTAGTTTCAATTGATTCAGTCATGAAGTGATGGAAAAAATGAGAAGGTTGGTTGTTCTGATATGAAGAGTAAGTCTGAGGCTTTGTTGTTTCTAATCAATATTAACTGGCCACTTTGGGGTTTATGAGGAAAAGAACCCGCAGCACAAGAGGGTAATTGAAAAGGGTATAATGTGATGACTCTAGTCATTCCACATTATGAGGAATTTCACTATAGATGTGTAACAGGGGTCTGCAAAAAAGCCTGAGGTTTGTACAAGTGTTTATAGGCAAACCAGGGAAGGTCGCACAGATCTGGTTTCTAGAAAGCACTGTTTTTTCTTTCTTTCTTTCTTTCTTTCTTTCTTTCTTTCTTTCTTTCTTTCTTTCTTTCTTTCTTTCTTTCTTTCTTTCTTTCTTTCTTTCTTTCTTTCTTTCTTTCTCTCTCTCTCTCTCTCTCTCTCTCTCTCTCTCTCTTTCTTTCTTTCTTTCTTTCTTTCTTTCTTTCTTTCTTTCTTTCTTTCTTTCTTTCATCACATTTGGCGATACACAGGGGTTACTCCTGGCTCTGCACTCAGGAATTACTCTTGGTGGTGCTCAGGGGACCATAGAGGATGCTGGGAATCGAACCTGGGTTGGCTGCGTGAGGAGGCCAACGCCTTACCGGCTGTGCTATTGCTCCAGCCCCAAGCTGTTGCTTTTTCAACCTGAACTTGACATCTTATGAAGAAAATGTCTGTGTGCTAATTAGAGTAATTTTTGTGGTTTGTGGCTATGTAGATAGGTTTGTTTTCAAAAGCCCACAGTAGTGTGACACTTATTGGCCATAGAAAATGTAAGTGATTATCCCGAAAATTTCAAGGGAAACAGTCTTGAGAGGTTGGATTTAATGTAAACTGAGTTTATGATACTCAATTTCTGGGCTTTATTTTACCCCTCATTCCATTTCAGGGTACAGAGATCCCTCCCTGTTTCAGAGAAATCAATAGCAATGAAGAATTTGCATGAATCAATAACATTAGCCAATAACATGGCACCCTACAAAGTTACATGGAAACACGTTAGTTCCTTCATGAAAATGAATTAGGTGGGTTCTCTGAGGCCCTTCAGGGTGAAATATACATGCTTTCATCCAAGAGCTCAGGTTTGATGAATCAGATGCCTTATGAAAATTTACTTTGACTTAGGTAGCTGTAAAGACCCCACAGCAGCTTAACAACTAGGTGAAAACCCTGTGCCAGTTTCAAAATGGTCCCATCCCAGTTCCCCCCTTGCCTAATATTTCCTGCACCAGTCCAAGTGGAAGAGAAGGTCACAATTGAACTGCAAGGGTTTTAGAATATTAGAGAGTGATACTCTAAATTAATTAGGGAGGCATTTGGCATACACCCTTCCTGACATGTTTGCAAGTCAGTGGTAATGTGAAATAACAACTAATTCTGCTTTTGCAAATTTTAATGTAGAATGATTTACAAATTCCCAGCTTAAAAGCTGCATAATAAGTCTAATTTCATCAATTAGTTGGATAAAAGATCCTCTCAATTTTTTTTAATCCTCATTAGAAAATGAAAATAAACATTCTAAAGTGTGTGGTTAAGCACATGTGTTGGAGGGGTGGGCCACTTAAAGACCAGGGAAATACAGTTAGCTTTGGAAAAATTTTATTCAACTAAGCCTTTGGCTCTGAAATGGCAAAAATTATTGCTCTGGCTTGTTGTAGCTATTAATGACAGTTGTTTACACAGATGACGTGAGTAAAGTATAGTGCACTTGTTATGATCATGCTACCTCTATGCTCCGCAGCTCTGCTTCCACCCAGTGTTCTTTGTCATGAGGAGTTATGTACACACAAACAGACATTGATGAGCGTGTCAATGTCAATTACAATGTGAACTGAAATGACACAGCAATGGGATGAAGATGGTTTCTGCACCTGTGAGCTGGAAGTCATCACCTGTTCCACTGTGACAGTTGGCCTGGTCGTCATCGCATTCATCCACCAGGTTCCCATTTGGAGTGGTTGGTCCTGCAGTAGGTGCTGAAACAAAATCCAAGTATTACAATCTCACACCTCTGAAATGTATTCTTCAGCCTCTGGCTGTTGAGTCTGTGAACGTATTTGCAGAAAACCTTAATCGGTGGTCAGGCCAGGAGCACGGTTTGCCTCTCTTTCAGGAGCTAAATATACTTGGATCTTGCAGAGTGCATTGGGGACTTCTGTATTTTGGTATTTGAACCCTGAGGAGAGTTGGCTGCCTTAGCAATTTATATATTGTTATCTACATATACATCCATTTTTGGAAAAGTTTCTGAATTCTCACTGGTTATTTATTCATGACCCTGGAGTTCAGAACTTTGATGACAGAGATTTTGCTTAAATTCTCTTTCATTTTCAGAGACCCAGGGAGCTCGTTTGTCATAAATTCTATTTTATTCTTATTATTTACTGGTTTTCAGGTTTATATTATAATTTCCCCAAAAAAGGGAGTTGCAAAACTCACTTTCAGTAAAGTGTTATTCTTTTTCTTTCTTTTTCAAAAGCATGATTCCATTTCCATTTATGGCAGCATCTCCATTTCTGAGAGGGTTTTTCTCTCTGAGGAGCAGGTGACTAAGAGGAGCGATCTTAGATATCTGGGGGTCATTTGACCATAACTCCCTGAGGACCACATTCTAATGTTGGCAGGTATCTTCATATCTTTGAGTTGGTAGTTGAAAAGTAGCCAGCACTAATCAAAGACTATTTGAAGTTCTTTATATTTAATTTAGCTCCTTTTTTCAGCCTGTTACTCATTTTTGCAATCTGTTTAATATTTTACAGTTTTCGGCATTGCATTTCACTTTATAAGACTTAAGATAACGTATAGTTTTCTTAATGTTTGAGAGACAGAAGAGATGCTGGCAGGGACTCAGCATGGGGTGGGACTATTCTCTCAGTGGTTCTAGCTAATAGGAAGGTGCCCACAACTAACCATCCCCCCCTTCTCAATCAAACAATGACACAGTTCTTTGTTGTGCTTAAGTTCTGGAGAGCAGTTTTGACAAATGCAGAAAGATAGGTAGCTTTGACTTCCTTTACTGCCTCAACACAAACTGCAATAAAAACAAGGAAATCACCTTGCACAGTGCCACACTGAGCACTGAGGCATGCAGTCCAGACAGTAAAAAGACACACATACGTATCCTGGCTCTTGTTCTTACAACATCTCAGGACACTCTAGGGCAATCCGGGTGCTGGTCTTTACTAAGCTGTCTTGCTTTCACTAATGCACTGCTTTTAAGTATTTTTAAACTATCTATTAATCTGACTGTTTTCTTCTGGCATTCCTCATGGCATGTGGAAGGGTGCGGTTCAACACCAAAAGCAGCCTGAGTTAGACTTAAGTTGAAACAAAGTCAGAAATGAGTGATTTTTATGCTTCAATTTTACACTTGGAAATGTTTCATCTTCTGTGGTTTTCATTGTTTCTTTAAGAATTAGTCCAAAGTGAGCTCCCTGGACCCCTGGAATAGGATGGAGCCCCATGTAAAGTTGGGCTATACCTCAACTTTTTCCCACCCTTTTACGAGTCTTCCATAGAACAGGGCACAAAACAGATATTTCTCAACACCGTGGATCAAATTAACGGTCACCAATTTTGTTACAAAGTGTTGCATTGTTTTACAGATGATTTTTCCTATGGCTCATGGCAAACTTCCTCAGTTTTGTGAGTCCTTAGAAACATCTGCGGCAATTCCTTCACCAACAATTTCTTCCTCACTACACGGTTGACACTGGCAAACTGCTACCAGGCTCAGTCTTTAGTATCATCCGTTCATTCCACCTCCCAAATCAGTGTTGCTTTCAGAACCTAGGCTGAAGATCTGCATGCTAGCACACCAGACTCTCCTTCCTAAATTCTGTATCTTTCAGTAACTTTAACAAATGTGTCTGTTGTTGGTTCAATCTGCCCATCCTTTCTTTTCCTTTGTATTATTTGCTTAAAGCACTGTAACATGGTCATTCTTAATCTGTGTTGATAGTGATTGAAAAATGTAGAGGTCTGGGACATGAATACAGACATGAAAACTACCAAACAATAAAGAATGGGAGATGATGGCCTTCTTTTACACATGGAAAAGTTTCTATGAATTATTCACTAGAAGTGATTTTTAGCTTCAGATGATGTAGTGCATAAGAAAAATTTTATGACATTTAATGTGCCTGGGAATGTAATTATATTTGGGCAACTAAAACAAATAATTTTGAAACCATAGAAGAAGGTGATATTAAAAAGCTTTCTTCAAAACAACTATGAGCATATGCTCAATTGATTAACATCTGGGTACCAACAATAGCCATTCTTCAAGCTAACCTGGAGAAAGACCTTTATGAGGATGAAAAAGTTGGCATAAGGTTACTCATTTATGCCCAAATCTAAGGCAGATGGGACTTTGAATGCATAGAAGCATTAAATGGTGCATTGAACAACCATCACATCACTAAAAAAAATCATCTCATTCATATGTGCTAAAATTACAGAAAGGAGTACCTTTGTGAGTGCAAAAAGTATATTTGTGAGTACAGTATGTAAATTAAATTTGTACTTGATATGAGCTTTGTATGATGAGCTAAATTTAGATCGTAACATCTTTAAATAGTTCTCACTGTACATTCATATGCATCATATCATTTAAGTTTTGTCTCTTTGCAATAGCCTAAGAAATTTATCCAAGATAATACCATGATACTTCAGTCTGTCAAATGCTGCTTGCTGTTAGTATATGAGAAACTTGGATCAAACATAGCCATATAAAGAACATTTGAAAAAGCAAAGAATGTACTGGTTGTAGGGGTTGGGGAAGAGAGAAATTTTAGAGAAAATCATGTAGTTGGGCAGGGGTTTTACTTTGGAGTGATGGGAATGCTTTGGAGGTAGATTAAGATGGTGGTTATGCAATTGTTATGGATGGACTAAATGGCATTGAATTACTAGTTGTTTATTTTAGAATGATGAATTTTATGTTACATGAACTGCATTTCAAGAAATTGTTAAAGAAGTAAAAGGAGACATTCTCACAGAATCTGAGGACGCTGGATAGACCACCAGGATGGTCTGAAGGCATAGCTTCCTGAACGAAATATTTAGCCTCTCAGACTGGCAGGGACAGAGAGACACAGAATTACTGGAGGTGTGGCTGGAGGGTGCGGACTGGGGAGAGGAGGTGGGAATTTGCAACAGGGGCATAAATGCATGGAAAAGGAAATAAGAAACAAAGTAGGAAACTAGAAAAGGCTCTGGAAATTGCAATTACCTTCCACTTCACAGCCCAGCAGTTCCATTCTGAGTCCAAGTCCACTGTGAGTGGCTCTCTCGGGATAGATCCTGATGAATCGGGTGGAAAGAGGTGGAAAAGTCCGTAGCTCAGGTGTATCAAAGTTGTTGTTGCCTTCAAAAGACTGTGAAGTATAAAAAAATTTGTCAGTTATTAAGATAAAAATAATGGAAGTATCCCTTTTGATGGTTGTTTCACCCCTATTTAGTAAGAATCTCTAAAGGATTTCTTACTGAGAACCTAGTAAGAAATAGATCCTACCTCATGGTCTAAAAGAGTTAACCTATTTCAAACACATTAGGACAATATCTTGCACTGGTAAACACCATCTAATTTTGATATATCAAAAGGAGACTCTGAATGATAGGCAATTTGATTTTTCTACTGTGCTTCATTCTACTATTTTCTAAGTGGTTGACAATCCTTTCAAGTGAGAAAGGGGGAAAAACAACAATAATTAAAGCTTCTCTGAGAAGCGACAGATGTGATTTCTCAGAAATTCAGGGTGCACACTGAGGCTATACTAGAAGCTGAGGATTTAATGAAACACGTTTTTAAATGCTATGCTGATATGCCTGGGGGAAGTGACACTTTTACCACTTCTTTGAGGTAAAGGAAGATAACTCAGGAAGAGAACTTGCCATCTTTCAAACCATATAATAAGACACCACATTTTCAATAACCACTCCTGTGACATTCTCTCAAATGAGTGGGTCCCACTTAAGCTAAAACTGGGTCCTTTAGAAGAGAGTGGAATTAAATTTCTGAAGTGGAAGATAGTCAATTTAATGTACTGCAAATACTGTTTGTTTAAGAACTCAGATGATCCCAGCCCATTGAAATTGCTATTTACTTATGCAATACTACCAGTTGGAGGCATTTGTAGATGAAAGGCCTTTCCCATTTCAGGAAAGTAACAAGAGGCCTGACTGTTAAGTAACTTTTGGAGGCCTGGTTGAATTGCAGGGAGTCAGCTGGGTTTTTTTGGTTTTTTTTTTAAAGGCATTCCTAACTGGAAGTCACTGTGACATTTTTTTTAAAGAGCTAGGCCACCCATGGCTGGTGCTATAGCTCAAGTGTTTTATTTACTTACTTTTTGATGGGAAAAACCACACTCCTTGTGGATGTGTAAGAAAACAGAGTGATAGCTATCCAGTTTTCCCAGCACCATCAAATAAAATTAAAAAAAAAAAAAAGAAGAAGAAAACAGAGTGATGACTAGATCTTTCTTGTTCTCCAAGAAAGACTTCAGACTCTCCCAATACCCTTCTAAAGTTTGTGCAGAATGGAAGAAGGGGTAGCAGACGAGAAAATCCAAACTGTTTTATCACTGGGACTACCCTTATATATTGAAAATACAATGCTTACTGATGTAAAGCATCCTCAGTGACTAAATACTTCAACTCACTCTTTACAATTCCATGAGGTAGGCTCTATCAATCCCTTGTTTTTATTGACAAGGCATAGAGATGACATATAATTTGCACACACTCATACAAAGAATAAGTGGCAGAGCTTGGCTTCAACATAGGCTGTCTTGGCTGGTGCCCTTTGTCATACTGCCATGATGCTCTGCCTTTAGAAATAATCTAATCTGATGTCATCTTAATTGATGAAAACACTGATCTCTAGGAAATTGAGGTCTATGCTCAAATTACTATATTCCTTTTTATTAATATTTCTTTTTAAAGAGTTAATTAAAATTATTTTTACTTAGGTAATATGGTTTACAATAGTATCCATATTACTTGCCTCAATGCCTGCCATACTTTACCACCTCACCATCACAGTGATCCAAGATGCCTTCTCTCCTATTCTCCCCACTTTTGCAGCCTCAGTTCAAGCAATTATATATTGATGAGGAACAACTGGTATTGTTGAGAAACAACTGGTATTGGCAAATTGTTTCTGGTAATTCGCCAATACCATTGTTGTTCCCATTTTTTTACATTACTTTGAATCCTTACAATTTTGGCTACCAAACCTGGTAGATTCCACTGAATGGATAGCCAGGCTGTCACTATGTCAGCGAAGAGTGGGAAATATGCACAGCATCTGGGCCACACAAACAGCCATGGAAGCCCCCGGGTAGAGGGAGGAATAAAGCCAAATAGAGGACACATGTAAAATGAGATAGACAGACTGGGTAGGCTGTGACATAACCAGGGATTTTTTTTTTTAGTTCTGGAGTTCTGGAAGTAAATTAATTGACTTTTTTCAATTCAGAATAGCCTCCAGGAATCTAAAAGTATATGACCAATGCAGACCTGTTTCTCTCAATTAAAGTTTCCTTCTATTCTTTTCAAGAGAAAATTTATGATCAGGGTTCTGAACTTTTGATAAAACTAGAGTTGCTGCCAGTAATTGAGAATCTGACATATATTATTGCTAGGCCCAATTAAGTGCTGTCACTTAGAAACTAATTATAATAAAAATACCATTAGTACACATGCAAGTTCTATCTCTGTTAAGATAGCTCTAACAATCATAGGAGAATAACACCAATATCAATGAAACCCTAGACTCCTAATTTTAACTTTAGGAAAGAATAAGCACATTGCAAATAAGCCCAATGCAAGTTAACATTATAAAAGCTGACAGTGTTAAGAATAACAAAAATAATACACCTTTAGGAATTGACTAACTTTGAGAACATAAATTTGCTTATAAGGTACCTTTGTGTCCTTTTACTAATCATATATTTGAATAAGACTTAAAATTTATATATATTCCTTAAAAGTCTAGTAGTTATAATACTTATATATCTTATACAGCATTATTAATTGTGTGTTTGAAGTGATAAAAAGGCATGAAAAAAGGCACAGAGGATTTTTAAATACACTAAAATTGTTTGACTTTACAAAATGGTGTATTAATTTTATTGTTACATAAAAAGGGTAGACCTAAGCAGGTAACCTTCATTTGTAAGTTTAAATGCAGTATTTTAAAATATCTTTATATAATTTAGAAATGTGCCTTCTAAACTGATGGCTTTCCCAACTTCCTTTTCATATTAAAGATTTTATGTCACGGGAAGGACCAGTTAGGAATTATAGATTAGGGTTTTCATAAACAATTTAGAGGTTTTTAAATGTTTGAAGTATCACAGGAAGGAGATAATAATGAGAAGAGTTGTATTTTGAATAAGATGTAACACAACCCATCTCAAATGCTGTTTTTTTGTTTAAACTAAAAACTGTGTGGCTTCCTGTGAAATTTTAGGCACAATAACACATAACAGAGCAATAGCTTTGACTTGATTGCAGATGCGCAGGTTAGATAATAAAGATCGGGAAGCATATGAGGCATCTTATCGAAAGCATATGGTGATTTGTTTTCTTTCTCTCTTAGAACCTGAGTGATGAAGAACATGTCACAACAGCACGCCCTGCCATGTGACAGCAGCTCTGGGAAGTTGTTGATTCGCAGCATATTCACGCTTCACGTTAAGTCAAAATGCTCACTACTCCTCAAGAAGAAAGCAACACTTAGGGGAACTCCTGTTTCTGATGTTTATTTTGCTTTTTCTTTTACCCAAACAAGAGGGGGCAGACATAACAGGGGGAAATGAAGTGGACACGAGAACTAGCCACACAGATAAAAATAACATTACCCCCGACGATGTTTTAGAAACCACAAGTGAACTAAGGGCAAGAGGGGAGAGACATTCTTATATCTCCAACAGTGTTATCCCTACTGGTGGCTCAACACCCTGGTACTGACCTGTCGCCCTTGGGGGGGACACAGGGTTGTGTGCTCAGCCTCTCCTTGGGCTGGTTGACCTGAGGCCTTGTCTCCTGACTACAATGCTTGGGTCTGAGTTACTGCATTTAGCTCTGTTCCCAAATGCCTTAGAATGGGAGTGAGGCACTTCCATGGGCCAGAATCTTATTTACACAGAAGGAGTAGGTCCTGGGCAAAGCAGGGATGAAAAGGCTGGGTGGGATCAAGAGGTCAGTTGTGTTAGTGTGAGAAGGATCATCAGATGAATATAATTCCCATACTGCATACAGTACCGACTAACTGTAGCTGATCATTTTATCTCAAATCAGATTCCATGCTACCTAGCATACTCCTGGATACCTTTTTTCTCGTGAATTTTGTTTGTTTGTTTGTTAGTTTGGGTCACACCTGGCGATGCACAGGGGTTACTTCTAGCTCTGTACGCAGGAATTACTCCTGGTGGTGCTTAGGGGACCATATGGGATCCTGGGAATGGAACCCTGGGTCAGACACATGCAAGGCAAATGCCCTGCCTACTGTGCTATCACTCCAGCCCCTCTCATGAATTTTTTGTGCTCAATAAATATCAATAATTTGAATCATCAGCCTCAACAAAATCAGCCAAGAATACGTTTGACTAACCAAAATTATACCACACATTCTGGAGAATGTTGAAATAATTTTACATGGAGATTCTCTTCTCATGTCATTGGGTTCCAAAGCCTTAAAAATATACCTAAGTATGTTCACAAAGGCCAAAAGGGGTCAGCCCTGGTATCACTGGAAAGGTAAAAGGATAAATAAAAAGTGGAACATGCACACAATGGATTATCATGCAGCTGTTAAGAGAATGAAATGATGACATGTGCAATAACAATGTGGATTGGCCTGAGGACTCTGGGCTAAGTATCATGAGGCAGTCACAAAAGGAGGAATACTGTCAGATTCCATTTATCTGAGGCTCTCAGAGATGTCAAATTATTTTTTTAATTTATTTTTTTATAAAGTTCACAATAATTCATTAGATTTAATGTTCCAACATCAATCCCACCATCATTATAACTACCCACCACTGCATTTCTAAGGTTTCCACCCTGACCTTCAAACCCTGTCCCCAAAGCAGGACCTAAATAATTTATTTTGTATTATTTGTTATGAATAATCCATTGAAATAATCCAAAAACATTTCCTTAGAGGAAAGTGTTTGAAGATTGTTGTATCTCACCCTGGAGGCATTAAGCCCTCGTATAAGCGATTACCAACATATAAAACATTACGTGCTCCAGGAATTCTAAAATTTTAAATGTTATGCAGAGGAGGATAACTCTTTTTTTTTTAAGCTGGATGGTGGAGAAGTCAAATTCTTGAAGACCAAAAGAAATCAGGGAAGGGAAGGAGGGAAGATATTGTTTAATGGGTGTTGAATTTCAGGTTAACTAGATGAGAAATTTCCAGAGATTGACTGCACAACAACTTAACCCTAAACTCATCCAACACAAGTTACAATGGTTACTTTTGATGTTCAGTGCATTTCACCATTACTAAACATAAAAAATAAACTAGACTTAAAGGAGGGGAAGTGAACCATGAGGAACAGGGGGGGTCCCATCTACTGAAAAAACTAAGCAGAGAGATTTTGCTACTGTCAGTCCCTACTCCTTCCATACCGCTGCTGTCAGTACCCCTTCCCTTCCCTAAGACACAAAGGTGATGAGCAATGCAGTTCTCTGAATTTACCTCCAACATCACGTTTCACCTCATAGCTATCTTCCCTAAATATGAGGACCTCACTGGCATCATCAGGCACCTCCACAGATCTCTCTACTGAAAAGAAACAAGATGTCCTGCTTCCTCAGGGATATATGCTGGGGGCCTTGATTTCAATCAGGACCTGAGGAAAGATTCTTCCCGGGACTGCTGGGCCACGGGCTTTACCTTAGGCTTGCGCTTGCTGTCGTCCATGATCATTTTCCAGTCTGAGCCATTGTTGCTGTGCCCAATCTTGAATTTCCTCATGAACACCTTATTTTCCTTGTGCTTCCCCCCTTGAATGATGATGCCCCTCACAATCTTCTCCTCTCCCAGGTCCACTTGGAGCCACTCATTGACATAAGGATGAGGTGCTGGGGGCAGAGCCCAACCTGAGCGACTGGTTACCAGGCGAATATTTTCAGGCATCCAATTCCTGTCCCCTTGGTTTGAGGCTGTAATCTGGGAATCAGATATAAGTCCAGACACCATACCCAGCATTCCAGAGCAAGGATAATCTAGAGGGTGGAAAGAAAAAGAATTTAGCTAATGAGAAGTTGTTTTCTAGAAATCTCCAGGCTTAGAAAGACAATACAACATATTTAATGAAAACAATGTCAGCAGCCATTCATATATATTCTAAAATCTTGGAATCATTGGGCATTAAAACAGTCTTCCTTCTTTATGCTTTTCTTCTCTTCTCTTTTCTCCATCCTTATTGAATGACCCCTCTACACACTACATTCCAATAATCAACATCTTCATTAGGAAATGACATTTCCCCCTACTGAATTTTCTTTCAAGTTGAATGTCAAACTATTGATGTTGTAGTCCATTTGATATCCAGAGGTTGTTTCTAGATGACACATAAAATCTGCCCAATACAAGCTCAGTTTAGGACCGTTGGATATATATGAAAATCAATAATCGCAAAGACAAGAAAGTTTCAAATTGAAGGTCACAAAAAGGTGAAGAGAAGAATGGCATTTGACTTAGCTGCAAGAGTAGGAGGGGGTGGCAGTGGGATAGAATATTGAAGGACAATATTTTCCTTCCAAAGAGTCCTCTCCACCTCATTTCTAACTGCATGAGGGATTTTTCACACAAATAGCCCACAGTCATCTCAAATATACTATGCCCAATGGAAATAGTTCATTTCCCTTGGCACCGAGCCCCTTGACTGGATTTTGAATTTAAATTAACTGCATCCCTAATAAGCTAGTCCTTGTCTTCCCAACTTGTCTTTGTCTCTTTCAGATCTTTCCATCCATTTTTTGCTAACAAATGCTGATCTGCTTTTGTTTAAATAAACAAAAAGGATCTTGGATCTGCCTTTCTGTCTCCACTGCTTTTGGTTTCATCCTCATCTGACCACTTATGGCCGGGGTGCTAAATGGGTCCCTGGTTGGGTTCCCAGACCCCAGCTTTGAAATTATATCACACATCCCTGCTATATCACTTTTCATAAATTGGTGTTTGTGCAATATCATTCTCATGCTTAAAATTCCAGGCTAAGTAAAATAAGCCAGACTACAAAAAGACAAATATCATTTGACTCCAGTGGTATGAGGTATCTAGAAGAGTCAAATTCGTAGAGACAAAAAATAGAATGGTGATGTGCCAGAGGCTAGAGGAAGCCAGGAATGGGGAATTAGTGTTTAATGGGAACAGAGTTTCAGTTTGAAACAAAGAAAACTCTGGAGATAGATAGTGTTGATTGTATAATAATGTGATTAAATTTAATCACATTGAATTGTACAGTTAAAGTGGTTAAAATGGGGCCAGAGAGAGAGAGAGAGAGAGAGAAAGAAAGAGACCGAGGAAAGAGAAAGAGAGAGAGAGAGATTAACAGTTCAAATGCATGTTTTCCATATTGGAGATCTGGGAGTAGTACTCAGTACTGCATGGATTTCTGGATGCTGCAAAGAACCAACCCCAAGCAAAAGGCCAAGAGTAGCTCCTGAGCACTGCTGGGTGTGACCCCAAAATGAAACAACAGAAAGTGAGGTCAAAATGTTGAATTTTATATGATGTATATTTGCTACAACCATAAAAGAGAGTATTTGGAAATTTTTCCATGGTTCTCTATTTTTAGAGAAACAGAAATTTTCTCATTGACTTTTAAATTCCTTCATTTTGGGCGTACCCTATTTATCTAATTTTATTTCTGATTATTGTTGGCCTATTCCAGTTCATTTTTTTTCCTCCTATATTCCATAGATAACATTTTCATCAGTCTCTGCTCAAAATGTCCTAATGGCTTCTCGTGCCTCCTACTGACAGATTTAAGTTCTGCCCATACTTTACTACTAAGTTAAATCTCCTCACTAAAACTCCTCAAACTTTCTCTAGAAATATCAGATTCCAGCATTAAACTGTTGTTTGGATATTAGTAATCTTGTATCTCCAACTACATGATAAATTCCTTAGAAGCAGTGGATAGAATAATAGGTCTATTTATATCTTCTATAGCAGCCTGAGAAGCTTCTGAGCAGCAAAGTATCAATCATCAATTAGCTGATTGGTGGCTTGATAACAAAATGTTCAACACTTCAATTATTTTCTTTCCAACTGTACATCTCAGTCAAGGACACGCACAGTAGTGATAAACTATGTTCTTAGAAATCATAACTCAATTTCGAATAACAGGAATAAAATTTGCCTAAAAATATAACTTCTAAAGATGTATATATGGAATAAGACTATACGCATGCTTTAAACTTAAGAATTACTCATACATTTTCACATGAGTTGTATATTCATATCATGCTATTTATTTACTATATATTTATGAAATATTCAAGACATACTTGCTTGGGAATTATGAGTGTACTTTCAGCCTCATAGACTACATCTTCCTTATGTGCCCTTACTAGCAATGTCATTATGTAGACTCTTTGCTAGTGGCAGCTGAAATGAGAAACTCTCTCCCTGTGAGGTAGTTTGGGCAGTGGGAAAAGGGGTTTCTCTTTGTACTATCTGAATTGCATAAAATCCAGACCAAGATTTAAATCTTATAGTCATTTATTCATTTTTCTTTGTGATTCCTTCAATCAATCTTGTTTTTTCTTCTCTGGGACTTCTCAGAACATTTTCTCTGCATTACTCATTGATGATTCTACTCAATTCCTTGGATGGCTGCTCTTGAGTGCCTTGGATGTTAAGTTCTCTGAGGGCATTAAGTTCTTTGAGGGCCTGAACCAAATAATATTTGAAAACATTCTGTGACCCCATGTGCCTGTTTTATGAAGAGTATGTGCTCAACAAATATTTGTTGACTGAAAAATCTTATTAACATGATAAAAGGCAGCTGTCACGTCTCCCAAGCACCTTTTTCTGTAATTCAGCTACAATATTTGCTCCAGATTTGGATCTAAAGATCAAGAATAAACTCAACGGGGATTAGAAAAAGATTTACCCAAACGATTTGATTCAGGGACTATGAAATTATAGTGAAGACACCTTTTTTTTTGGTCACTGTGGTCACACCTGCCTGATTAAAAACCAGCTTTTATAAAGTTGAGTTGGTAATGAGGACCAGATGTTACCATTTGGAGAAAAGCACAATTAACTTGAAGCTCACAAAGAGAACAGAACTGCCACCAGATTGATATCTTTTTTTTTTAGTAGAGACTTGGCTTGATAGCCACAAACCTAGTCATGACCAGCCATTATTCAGTCAGCATGTCTATGGTACAGAGATTGTCACTTCTTCTGTATGTCTGCTTCATCCAAAAGAAGAGGAAGAGGGGCCAGAGAAGTAGTACAGCTGGCAAAGTGCTTGCCTTGCATGCGCCTGGCCTGTGTTCGAACCCCAGCACCCTAAATGCCCTCCCTGCCTAAAAGTGCCAGGAGTGATCCCTGAGCAGAGAGACAGAAGTAATCCTTGAGCACCAGCGCTGAGCCCCCCACTACAGAGGAAAGAGAAAAAGATGAAGAGGCATCTTGATTTGCTTTTGCCTGGAAACTACCTGACTCAGTTTCAGCGATGAAGAGACATGATGTTAATGATTCGAGGTCTGAAAAGGATGTGAGGTGCTACCATTGTTTTCCAGCGTGCTTTAACCCGGATACACAGCAAATCCTTTGAAAATGGTGTTTCCAGATGTAACAACCAAACACAACACAACAAGGAACAAAATGCCAAACTACATTGGGATTTCAAAGAAACAATAGAAACGTTTGAAAAGCATAAGTATATCCTGAACTTTGTACTTTCATAAAGTTCATTGATTAGCTACCTGCTCCCAAACCAATGGGACATTATGCATTTAGCCTGGCAAAATCTGTTTATAAAGCATAGATGCTTTCCTAGACAGGAAGGAATGTTGAGTTCTGTAACAAATGATGAAGATTATATTCACTGATACTATTTTATGGTAAAATCTTTGTACTCCCCTTTTAACAGGAAAACTGATATGCTCTATGATTCAAGTACTCACTAAACTTATTTTCAAGGAATCTGAAGGTACTAACCTAATTTTTTTGGATGAACCTGAAGCACAGAGGGTAGGGCATTTGCCTTGCACATGGCCGACCCGGGTTTGATTCCTCTGTCCTTCTAGGAGAGCCCAGCAAGCTACCAAGAGGATCCTGCCCGCATGGCAGAGCCCGGCAAGCTACCCGTGGTGTATTCCGTATGCCAGAAACAGTAACAACAAATCTCACAATCGAGATGTTACTGGTGCCCGCTCGAGCAAAATCGATGAACAACAGGACGACAGTGCTAGACAGTGGTAGAAACTGAATGAGCATTATCCAATCCTTTGATGGCTCATGAAGTTCTTTTGGGTAGTGTGGTGCCTGAGAGCACTGTGAGCTTTCATTACCACAGGAAACCACCAATGTACGTAGACGACTTCTAGCAAGCACAGAGCAATGGAGGTGTAAAGCAGGGTAGTTTCTGAAATCTTGTTTTCATTACATCTCTAAAAGGCAATGCACTCTGTGAACTCTGCATTTTATATTCCTAAAAAAATAGTTTCTGAATAAAAAAAATTGGTTAAAACTTGGGAGTTTTTGAAGACTTTGGAAAATGTTTGAATGTATTCCCAAGCATAACTTAATGTGTACGCACATGCTCACTTTTAAATCAGTTGTTATTTTTGCTCATTTTAATCCAGATTGAGTCAGAACTTGCTATCCCCTACCAGTGGCCTGTGGGCTCCCAGGATATTACTATAGGGTTACAGACAAAAATGATGTAAGTGGGGAGGTCATGGCATGAGACTATGGGCCACCCAGAATGATGTTGGGGGGTGCCCAGGAAGGAAACAGGGTTGGAAGGGAGCCATGGTAGGAAAAGGTTGAGAAACATCGCTCAAGAGGAAAGGATAAACATCTGAAATCCAGTAATATGCCATCAGATTTGGATAAAATGACAATTTATCCAATTAAACACATATTTTAAAAATCAATGCACTAGGAATTTATTGGATTCCAGGCAGATAGGAAACAATGGAAAATAAGATCAACCCTCTGCTTATATGGAACTATGAGTCTCCAGAACACTGCATCGATTTCCACTCTGAGAAATGAATGATTTCCACTCTGAGAAATGAATGATTTCCACTCTGAGAAATGTACATGGTCTCTAAAGAAAAGAGGGTTGTCTTCTTGGAACTAAGAGGAAAACACCAATATCACTGCATCAGCAGAGGCCTTGCAGGCCGGGACTTAATTTAGGTTTAATTTATTGAGTACCCAGTACTATTTAACTTACTGGGCACCATTTGGGGAGTACTTTAAACCAGGTATGTTACAAACATTTTATTTAAGCTTCACTACTGTGGAATTAAATTTAATCTGACTAGCAAATGGAGAGCAAAGGAACTGGAAGTCTTGCCCACGGTCACGCATTCAGCGGGTGTATGGTGGCATGACATCAGGTTCATGTAACCATTACTGTGACATAAAATTCTCTCAAAGAAACCTGCCTGAGCCAACCATTGGGAGATTGCAACCATCTCATTAGAGAGAACATATCTAGATTAGATTAGGAGTCATTGTTAAAATTAGTATTATAAATTAAAAGCAGTCTCTGAAGTTTTAAAACATAGCTCTGTAATATAACTGAAAATTGGAAGTGTAGAGAAATAACAGAATAGTATTTTAGATATCTATGTTTAAGTAATTTGGATTTTAAACTAGTTTTTGTTTATTTGTTTGTCTGGGGCCACACCTGACAGTGCTCAGGGATTACGCTTGGCTCTGCATTTAGGGATCACTCCTGGCAGTGCTCTGCAGACCATATGGAGTGCTGGGATTTAAATCTAGGCTGGAAGCATGCAAGGCAAGTGCCCTGCCTGCTGTACCATCTTCCTGGTTCTAAAACAATTTTTAATACAATAAACTACTTAACTTCTTAACTTGTAATGACTCATATGCCTAGATATAACTCTTATGAAAATCCTTGTGAAAAGAAAAAAGAGTAGCTCAGGTAATTATTTTTATTAACTCAAAGAGCCTGGAAATTCATAGTTCATGCAAACACATTTGTAGTCTTTAGAAAGTTTATCTCATTTATTTGGAATAGTAACATATATTTGGCATGAGAAACAAGAATAAATTTTCACTCTGACCCCAAGTGTCCTTATTTTCCACATATTTATGGTAGCCTTTCTAATTTGTAATGTTCTGAACATGACCTAGAACTTTTTCATTTAACTACTGATCAAAAATAAAGCCAAAGTTTTTATCTAACATTTTAATATCTTCTTCCTCTATACCCCTCTCCACCCAATTCCTGCCTCCAAGGCCTTGAACTTTATAAATTTTAGATCTTAAAACAATAAACAAGTCTGTCTCTGGAAGTAAACAAGATTTTTGTAAAAAATCAGATGTGAGCTTTTACTTTCCAAAATGGATTTTACTGCAAACCCAAATAATTTTTCCTCTCCGAAATTAGCTTTTCTCTAAATTACTTGTAATTTCATGGAAAATTGCCCAGATGATTTTATTTTCCTTCAAAATTCAGCATTTTCATTCTCTAAAAATAATTATACTAAAAAGGATATACAAATAAAAACAGTAGTGTTGGCAATCATGGAGTGAGAAATCAAATGCCCTAAATATGTTTACTGACATAGCTAATATAATACTGCAAGGCAGCTCACAGAATTCTAAAAGGATCTTCACTTTTAATTACCATTTTTGTGGATCAGATATCAGTTCTGTTCTTGAACTTGTAACTTTACATTGTGTTTTCTTCTTGTTAAAAACATGAAAAAATTTCAAGATATTTACTTAAACCAAAAAGGACTGCAATTTGCTTGAGAACAGAGTGGCGGAAGAGAAAGATTACTAGAACTCCTGGCAGCATTCCAGAGAGGCCTTTAGAAGAGCATTTAGATGGCCCACAATGAGCAAAGCTCACTATTACCCATGGTGCTCAGGGGTCCTTAGATCTACAGTGATAATCTTAGGGGTTCATGTAGTGCTGGTCTCAAATTCAGAACCTTGGAAATGCTAGGCATGGGATTTTCCACGTGTGCTATCTAGTGCTATTGGCAAATAGCACAATTTATTGAGACAAAGCCCAACAGAAAGTTGTCAAGGTAATTGGTGAGTAAAAAAAAAATTGTCACAAATCAAATTCCTCCTTACCGATTATGGATGAGGCATCTCTTGATTGAGTAGGCAGAGAACATTTCATACAACAATTATTGATTACATATCTACTGATCTCCTGCCGTGCACCCAGGAGATGGGAAAAAGACACAGTGCTGGCCTTTACAGTATAGTGGAAAAGCAGCACTTAATCAATACCTACCAGAGTGGCAGGTTATGCTAAGTGCTCTTAATCCATGAGCTAATCCATTATCACAACAGCCTAGCATGGAGCACACATCTATGACTGGTTTTGCATTAGATAACCAAGGCTTTGAAAGATAACATACTGGCTGAAGAAATAAAATTGTGAGTAGTACACGTTGAATATAAGCTCAGATTTGTCAAAATCTGAAGCATATGGCTCTTCACCACCAAATGAAAGCCACCACTTATTATACTCCCCATATTTAACAGTTTAACCGAAATTGAAATTAGGCAATCTTCTGGCTGGCTCTTACCTGTTATCTTGCAGCCATAGACTTCAAATCTTAGAGAAATGCCAGTTTCCCAAGTTACAGGTTTGATTCGAACATATCGAGTTATCAGTGGTTTGGGGAAAACTCCAAACACAACATCGGTGGGGTTGGTGTTTCCCTGAAAGATCTATATGGAAAAAGAAAGTTCCATGTAAGAACAGCCTTGTATTTAAAACACTTTCAAAACTGTTTTCACAAATTCTTCTGAAATTTGCAAATTCAGCATCGTCTATCAAGGCTGAGGAAGCATTGAAACATTCTGTTAGTTTTTCAATGATGACAATTAGGAAGGAGTATACCTAATATCAAATGTAGTCCTAATTATTCCATTTTCCGAAAGACTGGAGTCCCCAACACACAATTGCAGAAATAGCATTTGTCAAAGGTTAGATGCCATTATCTTTAAAAGTGGGAAATTATTAACTTTTTTGTAAGAACCTACAGAATACTATAGACATCTCCTGGGAATTCTCACGATTTTACTTTCCCAGGAGCCCCCTTAAGAAATATGAGTTTTTAACCAATTAGTTTTAAAAGAGTCTACTTTTGGCAGATCTTGGGTGACCATATGGTGCCTGGATTTGCATATCCTGGACACACACTCTACTATTTGAGCTATCTTCCTAGTCCATGAGATGCTTTTTGAGTTCAGCTTGGGGTATGGCCTTTTGAAAATTCTAGGTAATGTTCCCAGTTAAAGTGCTAGGTTAAATAGTTTCTCTCCTTTTAACTCAATTTCTCGATGAAAGAGCTTTATGTTTGACATTAATGAATAACTTTAATCATTTTTTGGTTATTGGGACAATTAAGTTTTAGTCCTCAAAATCCAAACTAAGTATGGAATGATATATAACCTAAAATGAGCTTTTCCAGGACTTTCTGCTTCTAGTTTCAAACACTGAGTCATTTTACACAAAGAAAGATGAGGTACGAAGCAGCAAATCTAAGGAGTGTCAGATTCAAATAATTTTCCCACAAATATCTGTCAAGGCCACTCTGCCTGAGCTTCATGTTCTCTAGAAAGATCCCTGAGGAATTGAGATTGACATCATGGAAAACTCTGGCACTAGCCCTACAACAGGCGGAAGGAAAAATCTCCATGTCCCTGGAATTTGCTTCAACCCTAGTTCGAGGACAACCTTTGTGAAACGGATGTGTCTCAATGTACCTAGCAGTGTGCCTTTTGCAGAGCTTGGAGACAATCTCCTCTGAATATGTAACTAGAGCATTACTGAGCATTCTTGGCCAGACATGGATATTCCTCCTCATCTTGCCAGAGAGGTTTATGGAGGAGGTGCTCAATTTCCCACGGCTTGCTCTTTCCCTGGGAGAAAGGGTTTGCAAAAACGGAGCTGATGTTTTCATTTCATACCAATGAAGGTGGTCAGATGCTTTTGGAAGTTCACTGTTAGCCCTGATCTCTCTCCAGAGACAATTTAATATGGTAATTTATCCTGTTCGGTGATGGCCTTTAGATTTCTGTCCTACTTCCGCAACTCTCTCTGGGAAACACTTTGTGTGGGAGCATTTTTGTGTGACTAAGAGTAATGGGAGTTGAGTCTCCAGCCATGGTGCTTAAGGGCTCAGCAAGTCCATTTTAGGGAGAGAACAGCATCTGCTGAGAAATTGAAGCTCCAAAATAGGATGCGGAGGTGCATGTTTAACTCAAGTGGAGGGAGTGAAATGACTGCTGACAACCAGGTAAGAACATACAGTCCATGCAACAAACATGAAGGGGAGAGTTAGACCGAGCTGTTGTACACTGACAGAGCCTGCTCAGAACTTTTGTGCACTCCCTGGCACCTCTGTTGGGTTGGTCAAACTCCTAAAGGTTAGTGATTCAAGAGACATCTTCAGATGAAGCGTTCAGTTTTAAAAGAAATGTCCTGAGACCTGAAGTGATTTCTCTTCACTGTTTGAGTTCTTTGTTGGTTTGTAAGACGTGTGTGTGTGTGTGTGTATGTGTGTGTATGTGTGTGTGTGTGTGTGTGTGTGTGTGTGTAAGTAACTAAAGCTGTTTTCCAAAAGCCACTGCAAAACAAGAATAAATCATGAAACGTGTGGCCCCAGTGTACACGCTTAACCTTCACAAATGATGACTGGGCTTTTCATCCCTAGATGTAGGATTGGTTTCATGTCCTCCGGGGCCAGACAGTAGCCTTGAACTTGCCTCTCCATAGAACTTTCCTCCCACAGAGCAGCTGTCTACCTATCCATCTTGCCTGCCCTGAAAAAGAGTAGGGGCTTTGCAGCTAATCAAAGGGAATTAATCGTTCTTTTAGTTCACACCCAGGAGGCTTTTCTCAATTCCAGACCTACAAGGAGAAAAATCAAGGCCATGAGTGCTCCAAAGAGAGACAAGGACATGTTAATTGGCTTTGCCCCCAAGCCAGGGTGCCAGTTACCTGGATCTTAGCTCCTACGCTTATCAAGCTCAAGTTTGTTTGTTATTTTCATGGCCTTCAGGGCAGGCAAGCTTTTAATTTGGAGGAAATAGTCCTCAGAAATCTTTTGATTAGTAAAATCAGAACAAGCATAACTTCAAATAAACAGGCAGGCTGAGAAAAACATCTCAGTTTCCCATGATTCAGGGCAGCGCGCCAGGGGCAGGACAGCCGGTGTGGCCTCCTTGGTTGAAAGCAGTGGGGAGACACATTCATGCGCTCTACCTTTAGTTCTATTCAGTCTCACAGAAGCAGTCAAACACACTTGTAAATTAGTTTGTGAGTCACAGAGGACAGATGAAAAGCGTTTTCTAAAACCAGCCCATTACAGAGAGAAAAAGGAATCTAGGAAAGAGAATGAAGAAACATGGAAAAAACACATCCCAAACAACTCCTCAGGTTCTGAGAGGAAAGTGTTTAACCAATGTATAAACTACACCTCCCCGCCACCCCCCCCCCCCCCCCCAACACACACACTGGGAGATTTAGAGCAATTCTTGAATTTGACACTTGATTTGGCTGGTATTGACTTTTCTTGGAAACATCCATATAATTTCCCTTTGACTTCTGGTTCTGGGAACGTGAGACCCCCCCACCCACCCTTAGTCAGATATAAACCTCTAATTGTACTTTTGGTTTGAAATCAATTCAAAAATAAACCAGGTCAGACAGAAAGCTCCTGAACAAATGAGTAAAAACTGACTGTGCATTTCAAGGACTGGACTGGCTGGGGGTAGGGAGTAACCACTAAACTTACAACAGGTTTATTTCCTTCTTTGATGGTGATCCAGTCTTCCCCGTTGGTGCTGATGTCTATTCTGTAAGTCTTGACATAGTATTTCTTTTTGGTTTCCTTTGAGATGGCTCCTTGGATCCCAACAGCAGTGACAAAGCGCAGAAGGCCCAAGTCTACCTACAAGGCAAGACAAACATGGTCAGACCATCCAGCCCTGCTGTGCCACAATGTGGAGTTTCTTTTCCTATGGGCTGTTTTCAACCACCAAGGATCAATAAATCCTAATTCAATTCGGTGTCAACAACCTGCAATTCCTATTCCATTCCCGCCGGAGAAAAGCATAGACATGGTAAGACAATGATTGCTGGGTTTGCAGCCAGACCTTCATTATTCAGCAGCTAAGATGACTTGATTTTGAAAAAGAAAAAATTGAGTTCAATAGCAGGTAGTGTGACTGTAGTTTTAAGAGATTTAAAATAATTAGAATAATTTCCAACAGTATACTAATGTAGCACTTTCGTCCCATTGTTCATCAATTTGTTCGAGTGGGCACCAGTAACATCTCCATTGTGAAACTTGTTGTTACTGTTTTTGGAATATCGAATACACCATGGGTAGCTTGCCAGGCTCGGCCATGTGGGCGGGATACCCTTGGTAGCTTGCTGGGCTCTCCTAGAGGGAAACTAATGTATGCTATTTTAAAAGCAAAAATTTAAGACAAACCAGCTAATCTCATATATTGGATATCTGAAGAGTTCTGAACTAGAACTCAAGTCTAATATGATCTTTTCCTCCATCATCTCAGCATCCTACCTCCTTTCATTTGAAAATGAAAGCTGTTGTACACTGGAAACAATGATGGAAACAATACTAACTTTAGGAGCACTGTGGGGATTATGGTTTGGGAAATGGATCATGGATTCGTATTCTTAATACCTCTGTTTTTGTATTTTGTCTTTAAAATGTTTCTGTCTGTAAATTTCTTCCTCTTCCATTTCTTCCTGTGGACTGATTCTCTTTGATCCTTCCTGAAGGGATGGTGGACTCTAAGGCACCATCTGGCCAGGACTGATACCTGTTGTGAGACAGTTGTTCTGGTGTTCAAGTTTCTACTAGTGAATTTCCAGTGGAAAAGTTCCTCAACACAAAAGTCTTGATTATCCCAAACTAGCTTATCCCATGCTTGAAGCTTGGATTAAAGGGCATCATAGTAGCACAAAGAAAGGGTGATCAAAGTCTTTAGCTTGAATAACCCCAGAAATTGTCAGTGGCTTGAGCTGTTTCTACGGTTTTGTGGTATGAATAGGAAGGACTAAGATCTCAGGGATTAGATACGAACTCTGATTTTAGGTTAACTGTTTAGTCTTGGAAAAGTCCTTCATTTTTCAGTCAGTAATTTGTAAAATGGAGGAATTGGAGTAACTATCCTGGTAAGTCTCTGACCTTTCAGATCGAACTATTTGAGAGATGGAAGGTTATTAGTTCACACCTGGAAGTGCTTAGGGGTCTATTGCTGGCCCTGTGCAGCTAGGAATTGAACTGGGGTCAGCCGCATGCAAGGCAACCTCTACACTGTTTCTCCAGTCCCCTCTCATGATGAGTTCATATTTTCAGGAAAATAATACAGTTTGATTTTCACTGTAGTACTGCACTGTCATCCTGTTGTTCATCGATTTGCTTGAGCAGACACCAGTAACGTCTTCATTGTGGGACTTGTTGTTACTGTTTCTTCTTTTGCATATAGAATATGCAATGGGTAGCTTGCCAGGCTCTGCTGTGTGGGTGGTACTTGGTAGCTTACCTGGCTCTCCAACAAGGAATGGAGGAATCGAACCCGGGTTGGCTGCATGTAAGACAATTGCCCCACCTGCTGTGCCACGTATATATATTTTCATTACTAAAATGAACAACCTTAAAAGTCATTATTTGACTATATATTAAAATAAAAATTGTTTTTTCTCTGAAGTCATTCCCCTCTAATGACTCCCCACAGAAATGCTCAGTGGTATTTCTGTATAGCACCGAAACTTTCAAAACATGAAACACAAATATATAGTTGACATCTTTAAGAACTGAGCACTGGACTGATTAATAGCAGCAAGATACTTTGACTATTTATTATTAACAGGCAAGAGAATGTCACTTTCCCTGAAAGTAACAAAGAAAGTCACAAACCCAAAACAAAGAACCACATACACACTCTTCTAAATCCTCTTCCAGTTACTACTTGACAACCCAATTTTCAGAAAACAATATTGCAATTAACCCTCCAATGCCTACAGGCCATGAAAACCTCAAGAATTTTCATTTTATGCACAGCCTGCCTCATGAAAAATGACTATTGTCTTTCATGAATTGCTTTTTCCAGAAGACCCTTGGAGTAGTTAAATCCACATGTTGCCAATTCACTTCAAGATTGAACCAAGAGTTACATTCAGGAAAAACAGCAATAGTCCTGGCACATGGAAGTCAATTTGAAGTTACACAATTCAACAATAGGAGATTTCATCTAGAAAGGAAGGAGTTAGAATTCACCATGAAAGTCTTTATTTCTTAATTATAAAGATATAAAGTCTATGCTCTAACTATATTTCAGTGAAAAAGGAGGAAGACTATGATAGAAGTTAATAATATAGTATATGAATAGTGAATATTTTCATTTAGTGAGTAATTGCATAACCCACATTTTGTTTGTTTGGGGCTATACCCAGTATTTCTCAGGGCTTACTCCTGGCTCTGCACTCAGGGATCACTCTGACAGGCTCAGGGGATCATATGGGGGTCCAAGGGATCAGTTCCATGCAACACAAGTGGTCTACCAGCTATACTATTCCTCTAATCTCCCAATTCATTATTTAGTGTCTATACTACTTATTAAAATGTTCATTTATTGAAAAAAATGAGTCATGTCACTTTGTCTGAATTTGTGTGCAAATTTCAAAAAGTGGAGACAATTCACATTGACCAGATTCAGCATATAAATAAATATAGACTATTCCATTAACTTTGAATTTCAGTTAAAGAACAAGTATTTTTCACATAAGTATGCCCCATGAAATATTTGAAATAAACTCGCAATTGAATCATTGCTCACTTGAAATTTAAATTTAGTAGTTCTGCTTATTAGCTCTCTACCTTTGTTTCAGACGATCAGTTGATCTTAAGTTGCCACAGAAAGTTTCTGATTCCCTAATGCTGCAATCTAAAAGTTATTGGGTACTCTGGACTTGGTTACACTGAACAATTTCAACTGGTTTCAAAAGCTCTCAAAACACTGACTGCTTTACTGACTGTCCATTGAGTCATGCCCAATGCCATATTCACTTTCATGCTGAAGGGTTCTCAAAATCTTGACGTCCAAAGAAGCATGAAGCAGAGCTATTTAAATAAACTCTTTCTGTCAAACTTACAAATGGCTCTTCAGTTTGGAAATGATTAAATTCCTAAGAGTCCATATTCAGCTTTAGGCTATTTTGAAGTAACTTTAGAGCTTTATTCCCTGGCAGCTCTTTTCCTACTCTTAAATTTTGTTTTTGGGTTAAGTTTTCATTACCAGGTAGGAGAGAAGTTAGCTGTTGGCTAGGTGAAAGAATCCTCAGCCCTAGAAACAGCTGACTTTAAAAGAAGAAACAACTGACTGGAGTTACTGGGTACCCAATGCAGTAAATGTACAAGGTCCCCTGAGCCTATGTGTGAATCACTCACTAGTAAAAAAAAAGAGATATTTTATTTTCTCAAATGCAAAGAAATGCATTAGCAAGATCCCCTTGTAATTGCATAGTTTCCTGCTGAGCTTTAAAACTTTGCAGATTCTCTTTTAAACCACACAGGGATATTTGAAATTTTGTTTCATTTTTTCTTCTTAACATTACTGCCACTGGGTTTTAGTAAGGATGAATGACAACCTCACAAAATGATTAGGGCTGGCAACTGAACCATGGCAATTAAAATGGGATGAGACTTAGGCAACACAGCCTCTTGAGCACTGTG
This sequence comes from Sorex araneus, assembly GCF_027595985.1. Lineage (NCBI taxonomy): Eukaryota > Metazoa > Chordata > Mammalia > Eulipotyphla > Soricidae > Sorex > Sorex araneus. The sequence continues at coordinate 49,352,055 of NC_073310.1, read as the reverse complement.
GGAACACTTTTGATAACTCTAGGAGCTCTCTCGACTTCTTTCTCCTTAAGTAACTTTGGGGATGCCCTAACATTTCCCTCATATTCCAGAGAGAGTTTGGGAAGAGAGAGAGAGAGAGAACTTCAGCTTTAGACTTAGGACTGCTTTCACTGTCAGCATCTATGTAAGAGACCCAACACATGGTTTGGGTGTTCTTAACTTTCTCATAGGGGAAGCTGTCCTTTCTAGTAAAGATACTAGTCTCAATCGACCCCTTTAGTCTACCCTGATGCTGCAATATTATCCTTTTGCCACATTAAAATATGTGTTAGGAGCTAAGGAGGTAGTACAGGGGTACAGGGAGGAAAGTGCTTTCCTTGCATGTGGCTGACCCCAGTGTGACCCTTGGCATTGTACTATGATTTCCCAAGTACTTCCAGAGTAACCTCTAAGCACAGAGCAAGGAGTAGCTGCTTAGAACCACCAGGTTGTGACTCCCCCTGCCAAACTAATAAAAAGGAAATAAAAAATAGGTGTTATTCTTTACACAAGGTAAGTTTTTTCTGTCTTTGAACCTTCACACGTATTCTTGATTTAAAATAAATTTTCCCTTTTCAACAACAGTAAGTTTTTCTGTCTCCACTTTCAAATTCATCATGCTGTATTTCTATTCTACCTCTCTCTAAATGTCTATGATTTCTTTTAAAACTTTCTATATAGAAAAGTAATGGATCTCTTGAAAATTCATAAAAGACCAAAAGAAAATTTTCTTAAAACCACCACTAGGGAAGTAGCCATCTATAATACTTTCTCTTCCAAGGGTTTCTTCTTCCATGCTGTATATATGTGTATATATATATATATATATATATATATATATATATATGTATACATGCACATGAACACACACACATATAGGAGAGAGAGAGGATCTGAGTTCATTGTTATAAAAGTGAGGTCAAGAAGTGAGGTTTGGGAATATGTTTTTATGCATAGCTCTACTAATCTTATTTTTTTCTTTTAGATTTCATTTTTCATTTTGGGGCCACACCTACAATTGCTCAGGATTTACTCCTGGGCTAAGGGCCATTCACGTGTGGCATTGAGCAGTGGACTATATATGGTTATACGATGCTAGGAATTGGACCCAGGTTGTTCCTGTGTGAGGCAAATGCCCTACCCACTATACTATATCTCCACTACAGATATTATTTTAATACCATTTTTTTACATCTTCACCAGTGGCTTTATGGTAGAACTATATCTATTTCATTAATCTGCTACAGGTGAACAATTTTTCTCAGTCTGATTAACACTCAGTCAGTGGACCCTTAGGACTGCGTCTCTACAGGTACTGCATTAAGTGGTGAGAGGATAGAAAAATCAGTAAGAGTAAACTTTTTATCCAGAGCATTGGAGTAAGGGGGTTGGAGGCATTTCACAGCTGACTTTGATGCCTACGACTTTTATTGAAGGATACACAACAGGCACTTGCAAGTGTACACAAGGGAAAGAATGTTCTAGGCAGAAGGAATAGGAAGGATAGAGGCAAGAAGGCAGGCATAAGTGAATCTTGAACATCATACAACTTACCATGTTTCCCTCACCACTACAGACATTATTTATTAGGAAATATATTAATCTTTAAAGAATACTGGTCTCTGGAGACCTCTGAAGTCAGAAAGACTCAGTTATCATGAGAACCATTCAAAATCAGCTACTGGCCATCTCCTGATGGTTCAGCTTTTGGAATTAGAATGTCTCAACAACCTCACATCCCATTGAACAAAATCCGCGACCCAAGACATGCAGCTGGAAAGACAAAGCTACAACTCCAGAGCAGTTTTATATAATGCCACCCCCTCTGTGTTCTGGGGGTTTGCTGTTCTAGACAATACTTTCTTTCTTTCCATGAAAATTCAGACACACAATAACCATAATTAAGTAACCTGCTTTCCCTAAACCCAATCAGCTCTGCTCCAATCACTGTTTTCTTACTTTGAAAGAGTATCATTATTTCACAGCTGCTTTATTTTTAATTGGTAGATGAATGTGATTTCACATCTGAGTTTGATGTACTTCTGTTTAACATTAAGGGTGTTGGGGGGGATTGCAATGATAGGAGGGGGATGCACAGAGCTGCACATCAAATGCATTCACTAAAATTGTTAAATGTTTCACTGTGTGTGTGACAAACATAAACATCTGGTTCTTATCTGATGGTATGCAGACTATTTTACAGAAGTTTATCAGATTCCTTTTGAGCTCTAGTGCCACTCTCTGTGTTAGCTTATGTACACCAACAACAGGAGTGACCTAACTTGATATTCTGTTTCCAGTATACATACAAAAGTGGAACACTGCTGGTAGAATGTCTGTCTGCATCTTAGTCTCACTCTGCTCCACACAGGAACAGAAGATGCTGCAAGACAGCAGAGACCAAAGCACTGAAAGCGACCCTCTCACTGGGTGTAAGGAGATGTACACTAGTCAAAGAAAACAGCTGCTCTTACCCACTTCTGAGGGGCAGGGAGTGGGGTATGCTAGCATCTCTGATGGTGGGGAAGGGGACCACATGGCAAGCATCTGGGCCACGCTGCTCACTTGCTCTTATTTGTAAGACACCACAGGTATAATCCACCTGTTCTTTATGGCCATGGCATTATCTTAATGATGACAGGAAGCACATTCCCCAGATAAAAGGGAGCCAGCAGAGATATACATTTCAGGGGGGAATCACTTGAGGACAAAGCGCTTGTTTGAGCCTTGCATAGTAAATCATGTAGCAAACTTTTACGAACTGCTGGTTAAACCCTAGCATGCAGCCTCTGAGCCATGAAATGAATATCGCTGCTTCCTATAATACGTAACCAGCTATCAGTAATGTCATAATGTGGAAAGCCTCATTTCTAAAATGAAAATCTGTCTTGCTCAATCAAATACTGCCCATCCAGCTGACATTGGCAAGGGAGCAGTTAACAGCTTTTAACATTCCCAAGGCAGGTCAGGAGAAGAGCCTGAAAAAATAAAAGACAAAGAACTGAAGTCTGATTAAAAACAGGAAACTTTTTTTTTGGGGGGGGGGCTGAGGGGTGGGTGTGCATTGGCTTTTTTAAAGAGCATCTCTGATGACTCCAATTGCTGTTTAATTCATCACTAGACACTCTAAGCTAAAAAAATATTTTTAGGCAATTGTCTCATTTCCTTAGATAACACATGTGTTTTCTAATGGAGTCTAAGCATTTGAACATCAATGTTGTTCTAGGGTCCATGGAATTGATTCACAGCAATCACTTATGTGTTTCTTAATTTAGGATCTTGAACTTTTAATAGTCACCAATCAGAATACAACCACTTCATAGTCAGTCATGTGATTCTTTATGTTAGTTTTTCACTACCATTGAATAATAGAAAGAAAAACTACTGATGACTAAAATGGCTATTATTATTAGAAAATTTGTGGGCAGTTCCTACATGCTGGGCATTTCAATAAGCCTGCATTTACATATATTATTTCTTTCAATTCTCACAACCACCACAGTGAAAAGTAGATTTGTTTGGTTTGGGTTTTAGGCTGTGCTATTAGTGTTTAGAGATTACTGCTAGGATCAGTGCTCAGGGATTGCTCTTGGCAGTGTGGAACCTTGTAGTACAGGGCATCAAACCCTAGGCTCCCACATGCAAAGCATATGCTCTAGACCTTTGAAATATTCCCCAACCCAGAAGGAAGGTTTTGTGAATGAAATGACTGAGGAACAAAGTCAATGCATTTGTTCAGAGTTCAGAGTCACACAATATGTTAGTGTCTGAATTAGGAATTAGTCAGACTACATCAGTGAAGAAAGGTTTCTAAAATTTCAGGGCTAGGATGAACGGAGACGTTACTGAGACCACTTGAGAAATTCAAGGATCAACGGGATGATGATGATGATGATGATGATGATGATGATGATGATGATATCAGTGACTTAAATACAAGCCACCACACCTGGTGTTCTCCAGTTCATGTTGTAAGGACTACAATTAACTGAAGAACATTTAGATTTCTTCGGGGTCGAGGGGGGAAGCTTCACATTCAGCTCATATGTGTGACTACCAGCTCAGTGTTTAAGGGTCTCTCTCACAAGTGTGTTTTTGGGTGTCTTCCAAAAGTGTTCAAAGGACTATATAGAACAAAGGGTTGAACCAGGGTCCACTGAATTCAAGGTAAGCATCTAACCCGTGTACTATCTCTCTGAACCTAGAATTTCTTATCAAACAATAATTAAATAAAATAGCTGTTCTTTTTTGGAAATGAAACACTTTGCCTAATCATAGAGAATATGAAACCATGTGTTATTACCTTGACTATGGTTTTTGATTCTCAATAAGCAATTATACTGGTTATTAGAAAGCTAAACTTTACAAATGTCTCAGATACACTAGCTATTGCCATTGAAACACAAAATGGGCATGGTGGTGTGGGGGGGGGGGGAGTGGGAGGGGGAAGGGACCATTTCCAGCAAGATAATGAGGAAACATTTAAAATTTCTGGTAAAGAATAAAATAATTGAGGTACATGAAATAGAATGAGAAGAGAATTTCACCAATTTTTCCTACTTAAAATTGCCTGAATATTTTCTGTCTGTCTGTCTGTCCTCCCTCGTCCCCCCCCCTTTTTTTTTTTGGTGCCTAGTTGAAGGAAAACATTTTCCTTGGTGGAAACAACTACCGGTTACAACAAAACCTGTGCTGATAGTAAAACAACCCTGAGTGAATGAACAGATAAATTTTCCTATCAGAATATGTAAGCCAGCCACTTAGAATAACATTAGATAAGACTGTAATGGCACCAGTGCAGAGCACAGGCTGGGCTTTCCCCTCTGCCACTGTACACTCAGCAAAAGAACAAGGAAAGAGGCAACAAAAAGGAAGATACACCCACCCACACCTCCCTGCCCATTCCAAATAAGGGCCAACTTGGTTTATTTGGGAGCAATAAAAAGAGATGATGCTGGTGTCTGCTCTGCTCTGTCGGATTCACAGCACACTCTCTTGCTCTCTTGTCAATTTTTGTGTGTGTGCATGAATCAGAAGCAACTAATTAAAAAAAGAAATATTTAATTCTGATATGTTCTTTGAACTGGAGTTCCATCTGGTTCTGTTTGAATAGTAAAATCTGCTGTAGTTGTTAAAATTGGCAACCAACACTGGCAAAGAAGAAATGAAAAGGAACTTGTAGCAGGTTAATACCAGAGACATTTCCAGAGTTCAGTTACTCAAATCATGCCAATATGGAAACCATAAAGATGGAATGTGGAAGGGAATGGAGTTTGGGACCGGAAAACCAGTGTGATACAGCCAGCTTTGGAAGACCTTTTGAGAGCAGCGTTGGGAGCTGTGACATTCTCCCCAGAACACTTTGCTTCATTTATAAAACATATTTGAGACAAATATGGGTAGGGCGTCTTCACATACCACATGCAAAACCTTAAGCTTCCCCACCCCTTTCGTCATTTCTAGAACAGATACCAATTGTGCTCAGAAAAAAATTAGACCAATATTTCATTTTAGTTCCTTTCTAACTTGATAATCCTATAAAACCTGGATGGCAGGATAATCTATTCTGATAACAAAGGAGAAGAAAATAAAATCATTTGAGTTATCCTCCTGGATAACTGCTGAAATTTCCTAAGAGAAAAATATAGCAACCAAACAGAAAATCATTTCGAAGTTCGCATAGACTCTAGGATACATCTAAGGTTATTTGCAATCTTCACATAGTGTTAGAGAAAGATTAACTACATTCCTACATTAAAAAAATATTGTCTTATGACGTGAACTTTTTTCTGCTTCAATATGAAGTCTTTTGCTTCAATACCACGCTAGCTGGCAGATGGGTACTTCAGAAACAAAGCTTTAATAGCTCCATCAAGAAGATGACATTTAAAATGGTTCCCTTTCTACAACTAAGATATTCAAAAGCTCTTGCTGGGCAGTAAAAGATTCAGAGACTTAATATTTTTAATTAACATGTTTGAATGCATATTTGTAAGTTACATGAAATCTAATTCAAAAACCTAATCCTTTGATCTAGAAACAGGACAAGTTCTCAGAACAGACTAAATGTAATCCTTGAAATCTTGGTTAAAGATTTAATGTAGGGGCTGGGGAAGTGCTTGAGTGGCAAAATGCACAGAGGACTGCTTTGATCCCTGGCACTGCAAGAATAGCAGCAACAGCAAAACTTCAAACCTAGCTCCTTCCGAAGAGAACCTTGAAAACTTCTTAAAAAATAAGCAAGCTGCTTATTTGAATTTATTTTCATTCTTTTATTTTTTTAAGGTGTGTGTGTGTGTGTGTGTGTGTGTGTGTGTGTGTGTGTGTGTGTGTTTGGGCCACACTCAGCAATGCTTAGTGATTACTCATGGCTCTACACTCAAGAATGACTTCTTGTGAGGCTCAGGAAACGATCTGAGATGCTGAGGATCAAAACCCACTTGTCACACGCAAGGCAAGTGCCCAACCTTCCAGGCCCAGCCCTCTATCTTTTGAAATAGGGGCCACACCCAGCAGTGCTCCTGAGTTGGAGTCACTCCCAGCAGAGCTCTGCCTGAGTGGCCAAGATGCTCTGGACCTCATCAGGGTCATAACCTGTGTTGCTTGCAGGGTTGTGCAGTTCCTGATACTTGACTCAAGCATTTTGTGTATGGTAGGCATATGCTCTACCACATGGATTATCTTTCTGGCTGACCGCTGAAACTTCTTAAGATAAAAATATAGTAACCAGGGGCTGGAGCAATAGCACAAGGGGTAGGGCATTTGCCTTGCACATGGCCGACTGGATTTGAATCCCAGCATCCCATATGTTCTCCTGAGCACTGCCAGGGGTAATTCCTGAGTGCAGAGCCAGGAGTAGAGTAACCCCTGAGCATTGCCAGGTGTGACCCATAAAGAAATACATATATATATATAGTAACCAAACATAAAAATGTGCCTGGCTGGGAGCTTTGGAGGGACTCTGGGGATACTGGTGAAAGGAAGTTGTCACTAGTGGTGGATGATGTTGTGTTGGAGCACTGCCTAAAACTCAACTACAAAAAATGACTTTGTAAATCACAGTGTCCTACTACTTTTTTTTTTTTTTTTTTTTTTTGTATTTTTGGGTCACAACTGCTGGTACTCAGGGCTTACTTTTGATTCTATGCTTAGGAATCTCTTCTGGTAGGACTCATGGGAACATATGTGGTGCTGGACATTAAACTAGGGTTTGCTACATAGAAGAAAAGTACCCTGTTTACAGTACTATTACTCCGGCACTTAAATCACAAAATCCTCGTTAATCATCGATTTCTCGAGTCGGCTCAGTAACCTCTCCAATCGTCCTTTCCCTGAGATCTTAGAAGTCTCTCTGGACTCAGCCCTCCCAATGATGTCCCACTGGGGGCTCTGTCAGGGTCAGGGGAATGGGATCCAGCTTGTTACTGGATTTAGCATATGAATACACCATGGGAAGCTTGCAAGGCTGTCCCATGCAGGCAGGAAACTCTCAGAAGCTTGCCAGTTTCTCCCAGAGGGAGAAGTAGGCTACAAGATATCTTTGCTTTGCGGCCACACGCTTCTGGGAGCTTGCTTTTAAGTCTCTGGGTGCTGACCGTTGATGGAATTACACACACCTGGGTTCCTCTGCCGGTACCTTCATGCGTGAGGCCTGTTTGAACGTGTGGAGAGGGGCCTTGAGCATGGCTGTAGCTAGGTTCCGGTGGTCTCTCTGAGGCACTTTAATAATTTAAAAAAATTAAATATCTCTGATACGACATCTTTCTTTAAAAATTATTTTTAAAACTTATTTTTCTTTAGAAATAATAATAGTTAATAATACTTATAATGATCACTGTCACTGTATATGTCATTCTACTGTTCATCGATTTACTCGAGTGGGCGCCAGTAACTTCTCCATTCGTCCCAGCCCTGAGATTTTAGCAGCCTCTCCTTACTCATCTTTCCCAATGATTGGAGGCTCTTTTCAGGGTCAGGGGAATGAGACTGTTATTGTTACTGTATTTGGCATATTGACTACGCGACGGGGAGTTGCCAGGCTCTTCCATGTGGGCAGGATACTCTGGGTCCCTTGCCAGGCTCTCTGAGAGATGTCTTTATGATGATGTGTCAGAGCTGCGCGGTCCAGGAATACATTCACCTGCCCCCCTCGGGGGTACTCCTGGTGCAGAGTCCAGTGGCACGGTTATGGGGGCCTCATTTTACGCTCCCTTCCGGGAGAAACAGCTGTGAGTTCTGGAGTTCAGCAGCGATCCTCTGCCCGATTTCCCCAATAAATAGCATAAATTTTTTAAAAATGGGGTTCCTTCTGGCAATGCTGGGGGAATGGAAAATACCAGGGATCAAACTAGGCCTCTTGCATGCAAGGCTCATGCTTTTTTTGCTCACTCGATCGCTCTCTCTCTCTGTCTCTCTTTCCCTTTCTCTCTATCTCCCTCTGTCTCTCTCTGTCTCTGTCTCTCTCTGTCTTTCTCTCTCTCTACTATATATAATAGTTTTTAAAGAAAAAAATAAGTATGCTACTTATTTTGGTGACTGGTCTCATATATGTAGAAATGTGATACAGAGTGCTTAGTCAATTGGTTCAGGGGAGCATCAAGGTAAGTACTCTTGCTGGAAGGACTTAATATTGACCATTTAGCCAATATCTATGGGAGAGTTTCCCAAATATAATCGACCTACCGCCCCCCACCCACCCACCCACACACACACACACACACCCCTTTCAGTAAAAAGAATTTACTCAGCTCATTCCTGGAAATCTTCAAGCGAACAAACAGCAAGTTTTCTCCAACTCTACACAAAACTACTACTAGTCTGCTGACCTCATCATTAAATTGCCCTTCCCCCTCCCCCTACAAAGAAATTTCAATACCCACTTAGGGAAACACTAAGAGGATGTGGGCTAGCGTGGGGTGCTCCTTGTATAATTATTAGCTCCATTTATTAATTGTTTATGTGTAGTATCTGTGAAAACTAGAAGTGCTCTCTTAGTAGAGAATGAAGGGGTAAAAACTGGATGGGGAAAGTTGGCATGAACAAGCTAACGTGGTATCGATCAGACTTATTGCAGGGATATGACTGTAGATGTCATGTGAGATCAGGCTGATTTTGTATACAAATCTCTGGATCTTTATATTTGCATTTGCCAAAATAAAGAGGGTATAATAACAGAAGAATGACAAAAATGGCCTGAATAACTACTCTGTCACAGCAGAATTTTATTATCTCCACATACAATCCCAGTAGTTATATAATATTGATAATACAGTTATTATTATTATTATTATTATTATCATCCTAGGAACAAACTATAAAAACAGAGTCAGACTGGATTTTCACATCAATATGTCTTAAAATTTACTTTTGGTACTCAACTTATTTGATACGCCAAAAACAGTAACAACAAGTCTCACAATGGAGACGTTACTGGTGCCCACTCAAGTAAATCGATAAACAATGGGACAACAATGCTACAGTGCTACTCAGCTTACCAGAGATACTTAAATTTATGAAATTAAGTAGACAGAGGATGTCAAGTACCCAGATAAATAACACTTAATGCATCAAATTCCACATATATTTGCTGTATATGAGACTCTGAAAACAACTAGACTCAAAGATAATTCAAGAATCAAAGTAAGAAGAGCTACCATGTCAACTGATGATTTGGAATTCAGTAGAGGGAAAGGCTTCCCATGGAACGGAAGAGGAAGGTTTTATTGGGAAAGAGGCATTTGAGTCATTCCAACTGAATTTCATAGAATAAGGTTTTGGCTAGGAAAGGGGCCAGTGTTGATGATCTAAATCCTAAAGAATTCACCACCCCCTCCTAAATCCCACCCATCTGCCTACAGTTCAAAATATTGGATATGGTGAATATTTTCCTGATACCTCTCGGCAAAAATATTTTGGAGATTAAGGCTAAGAGCCCTTTCCACCTCTACCACCCAACACGCACCATCCTCCAGCTGGGCCTACATGCTTTCTGTCTTGAAGTGTGTCTGGCTTGCAAGTGTTTGGCTAGTGACAGAGACAGTGAAATCTTCTTAGTAATTAAACTTCATGACCATGTACTGTAGTACTGAGGTAATCCTGCTGAAACACTTGCTTTCACTGCCTCTGGGAATCCAAGCATTCCTGGGAATGAGACAGAACCTCGATCTGCATGAGTCAGAGACTTTTTTCCTTGTGTCGAACTATCATCTATTTATATCCACATTGAAAATAAAATACTTCAATTAAATGGCAGACAAATGGTGTGATGTTTTCTTCAGGGATTCACACCGTTGTTGATAACACACTGTTGGCTTCTCAAACATGTAAGATGAGGGCAATGGGTTCGTAACACAAACTTATAATGGTGAGTTTCACTGTTTCTAATATCCATCACATTGTGGAGGAAAATTGGTGACTGGCAATTACTCATTTCTAACCCAAATCAGTGGATAGGGCATTTGCTTTGCATGCGGCCAACTCGGGTTCGATTTCTCTATCCCTCTCAGAGAGCCCAGCAAGCTACCGAGAGTATCCTGCCCGAATGGCAGAGCCTGGCAAGTTACTCATGGCATATTGGATATGCCAAAAACAGTTACAACAAGTCTCACAATGGAGACATTACTGGTGTCCACTCAAGCAAATCGATGAACAACGGGACAACAGTGCTACAGTGCAACCCAAATCAGAGCTAGAAACTTGTGCGAAAGAGAGGGAAGGTTACCAGATCTCTGACCTCTAGTCAGTGAATTAAAAGTGAAGTAAACCATAAATCTCAACACAGAGAGAGCAGATTGAATTAAAAGCTCAGTGAATTCTAGGATGAGGGGAACAAATCTGGATGCTGTATGTGGCTACAAAACAAATCACAGCCCCCAGAAGCACCTCCATAGATTTGACATTTAAAAAATGACCTGGACAATGAATGTTAAGCAAATAAACTAGCCACCCCAAACAAAGAATTCCTCCTCATTCTAATGGAAACATCAGTGCTTAGCCCATTTAGCTACTACTCATGGTTATTAAGGAGATCATAATAATGTTATTTGTATAAACATTAACTAAGAATATTGCCCTAGGGGCTGGAGAGAACACTCAAAGGGTTGGAGAGGAAGTTTTGCATGCAGGAGGCCCAGGTTACATCCCAGGCACACATGTTAAACTGAGCATCACCACATCCCTAAGCACAGTGTCAGGAACCCAACACTGCCAGGTGTGACCCAACAACCTCAACCCCTTTATCACCACACAAAAAGAATGTGGCCTTAATGAATGATGCATTTTCCCCAGAGTCATTTGGGTATTTTGGTTCTTTGTGTATTTGTGTTTGTGGCTTTTGGTTGTGCGTGTGTGTGTGTGTGTGTGTGTGTGTGTGTGTGAGAGAGAGAGAGAGAGAGAGATTTTGCCTGCAGTACTTTTAACTTCATAAACATCTTTAACTTTCAATTCACCTAATCCTATATCACTCTATCACTGTCATCCCGTTGTTCATCAATTTCCTCGAGCGGGCACCAGTAATATCTCCATGAGTTCCTGTTGCATGCTAATGTAGCCCGATGGCGTATTGGCGGCTCTTTCAGGATTAGGGGAATGAGGACCATCATTGTTACTGTTTTTGGCATATCGAGTATGCCACCGGTAGCTTGCCAGGCTCTGCCATTGTGGTGTTTACAATTAATGTGGTGTTTACAATTAATGTGGTATTTACAATTGAGCACAGCCAATTACAGATTTCTTTGTTCCTTCTCCTCTTCCACTGCTTCACTTGATTGGCCTGCTGGTCCGAGTGCAGTAGTGTTTACAATTAATTTGAATCCTATATGTAGTGTCTAATCTTTAGCATATGGTCGATATATTTGTGAATTTAAATTCGGTGCTACATCTATCCAGCATTGCCAGCAAGATCTGAAATTCTTTTCTTCCAAACAAAAAGCCAACTGCCCATTATTGAAGTCAATGTGAAAGTGTTTGGGTAACTAACTTGAACTCTTAAGCAATAAAATGTGATTATCTTATCTTGGCGTTTATAACTGAAAATACTGTAATTGATTATAAAATTTCTAGTGCTGGGGCTGGAGCGATAGCACAGCAAGTAGAATGTTTGCCTTGCACGCAGCCGACCCACGTTCGATTCCCAGCATCCCATATGGTCCCCTGAGTACCACCAGGAGTAATTCCTGAGTGCAGAGCCAGGAATAACCCCAGTGCATCTCCAGGTGGGACCCAAAAATAAAAAAAAAATCTATTGCTCTGAAAAGTTTATTACTTAAAGCTAGAATCTGCTGAAAGATGAATTTCATTGGTTAGATCTATACTATTTTAAGTACTCTTTTAATTTATTTTTTGAATGATCTTTCATTAACTGGGTAAGTGTTTTTCCTCCCCAAAATCACCCCAAGAGGTTATTCAAGAGATAAAAGAAAAAATTAATGCCTCTATTATGGTCTCAAAAACCTCACTCAAACCTCCTCTCAACATTTAATATTTTTTTTAGCTAAGTAATTTGTAAACATCATGTCTACAGGATATTTATGTATTGGATGTTTATATATCTGGTATTTTAGACTTGTCCCATACACTTTCCTGTATGTTTGAAATAGAAACAACATCAATGCAATTCCATTGCATTACTGTTGGTTTTCTTGATATAACATAAATAATGTGATCCTTATTAGATGTTGAGATGAGAGTTCTGTGTGGCATAGAAATGAATGCAGATTTCAGATCTTTGGTAATCTTTGGATTTCGTTGCCTTATGGTCTCTGAGAAACAGCTTCACAGAAGGGTCAATAACTCTGGCTTCACATTGAATCATGACCATACAATACTTTTCCAAGGAAGAGAGATCTCATATACACATGACATATTTACCAGAAGCTTAAAGATATTTTTCAAATCTAAAAGACCAAGAAGACACTGAACAACAGGTACAGGTGGTAACATACATTTCTGCTTTAACATTGCGTCATTCTAAGCTACCCATACAGTTTTAACCAAATCTTTGGTGAGATACCTAAACAATTTAAGATAAATACACATTTGTACTCAAACAGCATCACTCCGTTCCAGCACACACAAAAATGACTTGTTTATTATTAGTTCTACAGTAAGTCACGCATCTAATTTTTCTCTCTCCTCCTAAAAGCTTGCTTTCAAAAACAAACACAAGGATGAATTTTGGGAAACTGAAGACTTACAGATGGGAGTGACGATCTAAATCAGTCTCTTGGCCTATAAACTTTGACAGCCTCCTTTTACACAGACCTCCCAAGGATTTTTCAGTGAACTAGGTGGGCCTCTCATGTTAATGAGTCTCCTGAGCTGATGCAGTATCGGGACAAGCAGGTGTCCAAGAAATCTCATCTACTTGGCATTCAAAATCCTGAAAGGAGCTGATGGGATTACCAAGATTAAAGCTGGTCACCCACCTCAGATTCTAAGGAATGCTGCCCCAGAGACAAAAAAGATTAGAAAAAACAGGCTGCCTAGGTACAGCTGGTTGTCGGAAATTGTGTGTAAACAGTCTCTGAAGGGATGCCAATCAAACCTAAGAATAGATGAAATGAACTTTGAGATTAATATTTGGTCAAGTGTGCTTTCGCAGTTGAAAGCTTATCGTTTAGCCAGAAAATGTATACTGATGTTTTTTGGGGGGATGATTAAGAAAGGGGTTGGTGAAGATTTTAAATGGGGCACTTTAAAATAATTATTCTCAAGACAACCATTTGTTCCTACAATTTGCAACTGATGCTCTACAGTTTGGGAGAGAGCAAAGGTTAGTCTGTGACAAGAGAAAAAAAAGCAGTCAAGTTGGAGATAACATGAATAGAAGGTCAGAAATGAAAATGAGGAAAAGATATGGGTACAATGATCTTTGATTTCCATACTAAAAAGAAAGGGAGAAGACATAACAATTTTCTATGCTCTGAAGACATCACTCTCTGCTATTCAAATGTTTCAATGGGTAGAACTACAAAGATTTTTCATGTTCCAAAAAGACAACTAGCTTTAATTTCATGCATTTAACCCGGGTCACACAAAAGGAAGTATGCATCTGCAGGAACTACTTTCGAACAGGAAAACAAGGATAGATGATACACTAAACATATCATGGTGTTCCATATCTAGCCCCAAATCCTTAATATAATGGAAGATGTGATTTGCCGTTATCAACTGAAACCAACTATTCTTTTTTTTTTTCTTTTTGGGTCACACCTGGCACAGGGGTGAATAGGGGTCACTCCTGGCTCTGCACTTAGGAATTACCCCTGGCGGTGCTCAAGAGACCATATGGGATGCTGGGAATCGAACCTAGGTTGACCATGTGCAAGGCAAATGCTCTACCTGCTGTGCTATCACTCCAGCCCCCAACTATTCTTTTTATTGATTTGCTTTAATTTTGAGCCACACCCGGTGATGCTCAGGGGTTATTTCTGGCTCTGCACTCAGAAATTACCCCTGGAATCCATACGGAATTCCAGTGATTAAAGCCAGGTTGGTGGCATACCAGGCAAACACTTTACCCACTGCATTATCCTCTCCAACCCAAACCATCCATTCTTAACACATGGTTGGACATATCTATTCCAATGATATACTTGGAGGCAATGGAGATCTAATGTTTTATTGGTGAACTACTTTCTTCTCCCCAGGCTATTGTGGGGAGAGGATTTCTTTCACAGGAAAAAAAAAATTATGGCACATATTTGGAAATGCCGAAAAAAAGCTTTCCTTTCCTACAATCTTGAAGATTATAGAGCAGTAAAAATCTTTTCATGTTGTCACTATGCTTTTTGATGCCAAGTTAAGGATGAAACATATCACTTTGCATAGTTTTAATAAAACTGCCAGTATTTGAAAAGAAATGGAATGAACTGATTTTTAATCTACTAAATTGCTCCTGATAAAGAGATTTTAATTGAGATGAATTTTATATGAGACACAAGATTTTTTAAAATTAATTTATTTTTTAATTAGTGAGTCACAGTGAGGGTACAGTTACAGATTCACACATTTTCGTGCTTGTTTTTCCCTCATGCAATGTCTGAGAGCCCATCCCTCCACCAGTGTCCATTCTCCACCACCAATGAACCCAGTATCCCTCCTCCCACTCCCTCAATCCCACCCCCTCACCCCACCCTGCCTCTGTGGCGGGGCATTCTAATTTGATATCTCTCTTTCCTTTTGGGTGTTGTGGTTTGCAAGAGGGGTATTGAGTGTTCATCCTGTTCAGTCTCTAGTCTACTTTCAGCACGCATCTCCCTTCCTGCAAAGGATCTAAGACACAAGATTTTTTTAAAGCTACATCTTTTAAAGAAAATAAGTAGATAAACAGATGTTCAAAAATACTTGTTCTGGAAAACAGCAAAGGTCTTTGACTAAGGAACTGAACTATTTCAATTCCCTTAGTCTAAGGTGATAAGCAGAGCTGTGTTTCAATATATACGTGCTGAACCCCAAATTAATTTACTCCTCATTTCCTTTTTTGTCCTATTCTGCAGAACACATAGGAATGTCCACATGGAGGTCATGTAGCATGTTTTCTAAATTTGTTTCAATAAATGAACATCATTTATTTACTAGGGGATGATTTAAATGGAATCTCATAATAAAATGAACCCATGTATTGATTGGTCCTTATTTGCACAGTGATACTAAATAAAAGAATTATTGCAATTTAAGTAAATAAGAACACCCTCCTTAATGACCATGGTGCTTAATTAAGGAATTTAAGGCTACAGAAATAGTATGAAAACTGAACTATAGAATATCATTGACTGACAGTCACTGTCACTGTCATCCCATTGCTCATTGATTTGCTCAAGCGGGCACCAATAATGTCTCCATTTTGAGACTTGTTGTTACTATTTTTGGCATATCAAATATGCCACAGGTAGCTTGCCAGGCTCTGCAGTGTGGGCAAGATACTTTTGGTAGCTTGCTGGGCTCTCCGAGAGGGGCGAAGGAATTGAACCCGGGTCGGCTGCATGAAAGGCAAACGCCCTACCGCTGTGCTATTGCTCCAACCCAACTGATTGACAGTAGCAATGTTTAGTTCGGATTTTAAAAATTTATATCTAAATCATGAGGCCAAGAATATTCCACAGGTTATAGTTTTATATTTTAAGATTTAGAACCTGAAGTTATTTTTCTTTTTTCCATATTTGCTCTAACTTTTAATACTAAGGAAGTATTAAAAACTATTTCCTTCAGTATTTCACAATTCTTTTAATAATCATCAGAATTTCCTATGAGAAATATTCTATTGAACTTGGAAGTCATCAAATTCAGGGCTCTGTCAAGTATCTAGGTCCATTAGCCTGGGCATCTTCTTATGTCTCTGTGCTTCTCTCTCTTCTAGGTCAAGGTTCAACCACATCCTCTGAAGGCCCAGGTATATACATCTGGGTCTTTGAAGGGGAAGACAGATGAGATGACTTTCTTCATGCAGCTGGATCCCTGGGGCTGCTTTTTTTTTCTCTGCACTTTTCTGGGTTAGTATTATGGCCCAGAACATGCTCAGAATTGAATGTGGTATTTATTCTTTTGGAGATGGAAAAAAGGCTGAGTATTGGCAAGACTTTAAGGTGTGAACAGTCTATAATGGAAGGTTAGCCTATGCCTTACAGATATTTCCTTCAAAGATTGGAGAGACATGAAAGATGAACTGTCTAGGCTTCATCTTATCTCCCCTAGTGGGCTGCACTTCCCTGTGAGCTAGCATAAAAGAATCAAGGAAAACAAGCCCCACTAGTGAGGTTTCTCTGTGAAATTCTAAGATAAGCTTCGTGGTGAAGCCAACCTAAACACTTACTTGATCTGAGGAAAGAAAATATTTTTAATTAAATTTTTTTCTATGTGCTGCCTCACATGATTGTTGGTAGTATTTAAAATGAATTCCAGATATGCTTCATATATTTATATTTTCATTTAGGCAAGCCCAGGGCACCAGCTGATATAGTAAATTTATTTTTAATAGAATCACAAAATCTGAAATGCTTGAAAGGACTTCAGAAGCTGTCTGGTCCAATCACCCATCCCCTGAAGAATTCTATCTAGAGCCTTCTCAGACTTGCTAAAAGAATAACAGAGTTTATTTATTTTTTTCTTCTAAATACAGAAAATGTAGTTAGAAGTTTAAGGCATTAGAACTATGAAAAATAAAAATGCTAGTAAAATGAAGATTTCATTCTTCTGGCAATCCAGAGAATGTCATAAATGCACTTTTAACCCTTTGAGGCAAAGATCTAAAACAATGCACAAATCATTTTCACAAGTACATGTGATTATTCTGAGTCATAACATGTGCAATTAGTCTCAAATAGTCACTCTATTCAATGGCTGGAAATATAAAAGCATAATGCCTTTTATTGCTATTGGAATTTAGAGAGCATTTTTTATTTAATCTACTTTCCTCTCTTTATTTGAATGTGGTCTTGAATGAGATTTGATGGCTGGGGGATGGAGTGGAAAAAGGAAATAAGTATGTGTGCGTGGTATGTGTGTGTATGTGTTCATGCGAGACCATGAGTGCGTGCATGCACGCACACAACCATGCATAGTTGTTTCAGGTCAGCATCCAATTTTGATGTGGTTGAAAATTTCTGTTTGGATGTGGAGCTTTCAAGTTATGCATTAAATAAGAACTACTTAAGGGTATAGAATACCCTTATCTATGTCCAGGTTATGAAATTTTCAATTTTTTTAAACTTTCAAGAAGGTTGCTTGTTAATGTGCTAGAAATTCTCAAACTTCAAGTTCTACCCATTCCGAGAAACACACAGTTTTTGCTCTGGTGTTTTCAAATTACTGTATGAAAGTTACTTAAAGCTTAGGAGTTCATGTGTTACATTACATGCTGCATAAATGTGAACATTAATGCACTCTATAAAAGGTACAATTATTACCACTGGGACAGAAATCAACAAACCCCACCAAAGGAATTTCTTAAAACTGCTATCATAAAATCTGTACATGTTATGGATTTCATTAACATTTTATTCCCTGAGGATTCCCAATTGTATAATAACAGAAGTTCTTTAAATTTTAAATACCACAGACAGGAACAGCTTTTCACCCAAAACAGATGTGAAACTATCAAACTTGCCTCTTATTGGTCCATAGATTTGAAACTGGTTGGTAATTGATAGTTCTTAATATGTTGTTGTTTTGATTAAGAAATGGAAATTTAGGAATATTTTTCCCATGAAAAGGTAAGTTCATAAACAATGGACAGATTTTCAACCACAGTTTCTTATTCTTGATTATATTACAAAAACCTCCACCTCTAATCAACATACCATAAAACACTGAAAAAAAGTAGGTGAGGGTCAGTGACACTAATTTCCAGGTGTGTTGGAGCTTATATAGTCTTATTTTTCCTAAATCTTCAATGACGATTTGAATTTTTGTCCTTGTGTTTCCCTTTCTTAATCCTGCCCTTATCAGTTCATTTTGAGACTCAATTGTGCAGTATTCTAAAATAACATCTGTATTTATTTAGCTAAAAAACAGTTCACTTTTTAAAGCTAAAAATAGTGACGTTTAAAATAAATAAGCAAGGAGGTCTATGATGCTATTTTCCTGCATAAGGTAAACAGATGCATTCATATTTTTAGAAAACAAAAGAACTATCGTTCTGTTATAACGGTATCTATAATAAGCCATTGAAACGTGACAAAAACTAGCAGAGCAACCAATGACTTCTTTCAAAGTACTGACCAGCGTGAATAGTTTAAAAAATTCCTTTATAAAAAAAGTTATCTACACCAGTGGTTTTCAATCAGGGCTTATTTTGATCCTAATGTGGTATTTGTCTGGAACACATATTTTTGATAAGACTAAGTTAGGGATGTGGGTGTGTGCATAGTGCTATACATCCGACAATGCACAGGACAGTTACTATGACAAAGAATTATTCAAGATAAGATGTCTGTTTAGTCTAGACCAAGAAATGCTGGCCAAGATGAAATAGCAAACAAGTGGGGGCATGGATGATTCCATGCTAAGATCCATGCTAAGACACCAGTCCATTTCCTATCATTAACTCTGTGGTTTTTGAAATCAACTAACCTCAGAAACTATGCTATTTAATGTATATAAAAATTATGTGTGCATCAATTTTTAGTCTTATCCTTAAATTTGAGATATCTTACCAAAAGTTTTCCTCTAGTATTGAATTGTGAATATTGGTTCCAAATAGACAATAACATCTAGCAATAAGAAAACAAAACTATAAGCAAAATAAAATATGCATGTTATGTAAATTTATTTAATTTTAAGTGTAAATGTATTTAAACATTGTGGTTCTTTCAATACTGTATTTCCAGTTATACTTCATAATAAAATCAAGAGATTTCTTCAAATGTCAAACATTTTCCTTAGGATATGTTGTGGTCAAATATTAATTACTGAGAGATTTTACTGAATTTTAAAACTAAATTAAGTGATTAACTTGACTAAAATGGGAAAAATATTTTGGCATTTTCAGTGTGACAAAACAATTGGTTAAAATGTTTAAATAACTATGTTACACATACATTCTATTTTTCCTAAATCATATCCTCCTTAAGAAACAATTCATAACTTCAAGTTTAATCTGTTCCTATATGCATTTCCTGTATATATTTCCTGTAAGTGACTTCCAATAATGAGAAAAAAAACACTGTTTCAGAAGTAAGCACTAGGAACATTTTTTTAGGAGACAGTGACTTCTGAAACATGGATTTCTTGGGCATAATCTAGGTACTAGGAAAAAGCCTATAAGGAAAGGTAGGGAAGAATAAAGGGAGGATAATCAGTTTTACCTGTGAAGGATGCAAATGTTTTTCTAACAGATTAATGTTTTAAGTTAACATAATATATTAATATTAGTTTCAATAAAAACATACACAGAGCACACCTGGGGTATAATCATTCAATTGAACAGCTGTATTTTCCCTAACTTTGCCAACATTATATTTTATATGCATCGTTCCACATTTGGGTAACCCAGTGAGCTATTTTTATCAGTTCTCTAGTTACACATTTAGACAGTATCATTTTATAGCAATTCCAGCAATTTGCTAATGATCTGAATGAGATAAAGCACCCCCCAAGTGTCTGGTTTATAAACAGGGAATGTTTACAATTACTATAACCTAGCTCAGTGTATGCTCTGGATTAGCCAGTTTAGCAAATGGAACCAGTTCCAAATAGTGCATTTCAGATTTTAACCTACTTGAAAAAGAAAATTTTTCTTTAAAAAAAATCAAAAAACATTTTCATAGAAGATGCCAGTTTCACAATTAACCCATCAACACAAAAAGTTGACAATTTGTCCACAAAGCTTAAAGATGAAAGGAAATCCTACATGAAACTTATTAAAATAAATGGCACTTTGGGGGCTGGAGAGATAGCACAGCGGGTAGGGCGTTTGCCTTGCACGCGGCCGACCCGGGTTCAAATCCCAGCATCCCATATGGTCCCCTGAGCATGGCCAGGGGTAATTCCTGAGTGCAGAGCCAGGAGTAACCCCTGTGCATTGCCAGGTGTGACCCAAAAAGCAAAATAAATAAATAAATAAATAAATAAATACATACATACATAAATAAATAAATAAATGCCACTTGGAAGCATTAAGCAATAAGGCATTAGTTTCTACTCTCTATTTTGGAAGACTCTACCTGCATACATTAAAAAAACCAAGTTTCTAAAGCAAATTTATCTAATTGAATAAACAAAACTTTTCTCTGAACCAAAAACAATCTTTTTCAGTATAACAATACTATGCCAAATGGAACAGTTCAAATAATTTATGAGTTGCTTCATTTCATTTGACACTTAAAGGATATCCAACAAGTCCCTTCTTAGCTCTGTAGGTCAAGTTCACACTTTTAAATTATCTTTGTCTCCATTCTCAGTTGTAACTGATAACTCACTTTATGAATCACGAGAGAACCACTTTGGAAGACGCTGGTAGCAACAACAGTCCTGGTTGGATTGTAGGGGAATTATGGGTAATAAACCTGAAGGACCTGCTGTGTTTGCTATTGAAAAACCGGTGAGAGTGTTAAGATGTCATCAGGTTTTCTATCTTGGTCTGTACAGTTATATGAGAGTATCTGCCCAGATTACTCATTTCAGGTAGCGTGAAGTGAAAAAAATTTACAAGTATAAGCCACTATGACTGCATCTTAGGCCTGTGTCATATTTGATCACCAGTGATGATTCAGCATCCTCTGTCTGCCCGCTAGGTCCCTCAGCATCTACTGGCTCTCTTCCCAAGTCTGAGCAAGGAAGTTCACTTTAATTATGTAACTGAATTTTTCCCCTCAAGCAAAATTTTTCCCCATATCAGGATTTGATAAATCATAGAAACACTCAGGTTCCAGGTTTCTTACCAAAAAAATCAGACCAAAACCTCTAATCTACTTAACCAATATCCTAAGAGTAAAATGGAAATCATATAACAGGGTTTCTAGAAAGGAAAAATACTATAGAAATACAGATGTGTTTTGCTAAACGTGGATCTGGAGTGGGAGTGCTACTGGGAGGGCTTTTGGCTTGCACACGACTGTCCCAGGCTCAATCCCCGACACCCTTTACAGTGCTCCAGATTCCTGTCAGGCATGATCCTAAGAACAGAACCAGAGTTAGGAGTAAGCCCTGAGAACTGCTGGGTGTAGCCCCAAAATCAAAGAATAAAATTAAAAATTCACGGTTTTGTGACTAGAACATTTCTCACAATTAATTAAAAAATCTCAAGGTAATGGAAAGGTCTCTTGGAGGTCTTTTTGTCCATTTTTGCATAAGGAGCTTTACAAAGGGCACTAATTTTTTCTGACACTGTAAGTCAGTGATTAGACACAGACACAGAGACAGAGACAGAGTATGGAATGTTTTGATTCAGCTCAGACCCATCTACTTCTTTCCTACACTAACACTTTCAGGGATCGGTTTCTTAAGTCAGAAAATATGCAATAAGTCCATAGTTTGTTGAGTTAGAGAATATGAAAGACCTTAATATATCTGTGAAAAATTCATATAAGGGAGAAGGGAAACAGAAACAAACAAGCTTCCCTTAGGCTAGCACTAGCCTTTCTCTTCTGGAATTTTCCTTGTCCTTATATATTTGCACAAGAAACAGTAGTAGAGAAGGTATTTTTGCCGCAGAGACTTGCTGGTGTATTCTTACAACTACAAAGTGTCCTCTTGGAGATGTCCTTTTGTGTGATTAATCCTTAATAGGGCTGATTTACCAAACCAAACAGGATGTCATTTTGAAGCCAACTGCAAGGAAGCCAACTGCTTCTCTGGAAAAGTAAAGGCATAAATAATCTAGTACCATTTTTTTTCCTTCACAAGACAATGCTCCCAAATTTGGAGAAGAGTAGCATTTCAGCTTGAGTTGGCTTGTCAAGTGGTTCTATTTCTAAAATCTCTGCAGAGTGTGGTAATCGATTAGTCCCCTGGTGCCATTTTTATTTCTTTGGATGAACAAAGTTCATATCCCATCCAGGCATTATGTCTTTCTTTTTCCACCCCCTCCTAGTCTCCTGGCATTTTAATCAGGGAAAAGTCACAGTTGTTTTGAGGAAAGCGCTCCCAAGAGCTTTAATTAAAGCTAGAAGGATAAATCTGTTTACAGTGTGGGGAACACTATCATTAATAAAACATTGAAATAATTAACAAATTAAATTCTGCTTTGTGTGTGAATGGTTACATTTAGGATCTATGAGAACATGTCTCCTGAACAGACACATATGCTTAGCACTTGGTTTGCAGAAGGGAAAAGAAAAAAAAAATGAGACGTATTTCTCTGAGATTCATAGTATCCTTATCTCAGACTCCAAGAGCCTGAATGGAGAAGGCACTATTACTTCCATTTTATAAGAAAAGAAATTCGTTTTCAGTGAGATCAATGGTTGGGATGCTAAGGATATGCTTGCAAATTAAGAATTTTGATAGCATCACAGATATATTGACGCTTTACTTCAAATCTCTGATCATTTAACCAGAAAAAAAAAGAAAAAGATTAATGATAAAATAAGCAGATCCAAAACACAGGACAGACTGGACTACTATGGCAAAGAAGGGCAAATTTCAGTTTGATAAACTCTACCATTGACAATTAGGGGGTTTTGGTGGCTCGGAACATTAAGTAGCCTTTTGAGCAGGATATGACCAAGTACAGACCTCCTCTTTGGGACTTCCCTTCATGTTCCTTGTCACTAAATAGCTTCTTGGCTTGTTTTTTAAGCTTTCTGGCAGACAACGGTCCTCACAGGAAGTACCAATGTAGACATTCATATCGACGGTTAATGATGTATTGTTTTTTATGTCACTCAGTAATTTCCTCGCAA
The DNA here is from genome assembly GCF_027595985.1 of Sorex araneus. Taxonomy (NCBI): domain Eukaryota; kingdom Metazoa; phylum Chordata; class Mammalia; order Eulipotyphla; family Soricidae; genus Sorex; species Sorex araneus. The sequence goes on along the minus strand of NC_073310.1, from coordinate 49,328,698 downwards.
AAACAATGGGAACCAAAGATCTTTTCCATCTTAAAGGAAAGTCGGCTTTCAATATTGCCTTATTAATTTAACACATGCAAGTGTTTGTCCTTGTTGCTACAGCAACATGTTTTGCGGGGGTATATTTCATCTCAAATGTGAAAAAGCTGAAAAAGAAAACAAATGCCTTCCGCATACTGATGTGCATATAAATAGAAATGTATGTGTGCTAGCGTTCCTGTGATTGGAGGTACGTGCCTCTTGCCCCTCATCTCAATTATGCTGTACTTGTTGGCTAATTTATAAAACACCTATCCAATGAAAACAAAAAGGCAACCACTTCCAAGGAGTTTCAAAAAAAAACTGAGAACACAAGAAATTATTCACAATTAGGTAATGGGTGGATGATAACAGCTCCCACCGTATACAGAGATCCAACAAGCATACAAATGAGTCCATGTTGTTCTGAAGGAGAAACAGATAGTGTGACTTTAAGGTAAGCTTAGGCTAAGCTTCCCTGACCTTCTCTTCTAGTAGACTGAAGGAGAAAGGACCCCGTGCTCTAGACTTAGAAAGATTAAGTGTCTAACTCATCTCCCTGGGAGCCTTCTTGCAGCAGGGAAAACAAGAAAGACAGCTGAGTTTATAAGATGGTGAGGGCCATAGATGGGGTGTACTGAAAGATGAAGAAACAGGAGGCCGAGTGCTACAGACTCGGCTTTTAAGTGGGATCACTCTCTGTGACCCGCACATTTCCCAATCTCTCCAAATGTCAGTGTCCTTATTTAACAAATGACGAGAGTTGGCTCTCCTTTATAGAACTACTGTGAGCACTAAAAGTACTCCGCACAGTTGGGCCACTTAGTAAGCATTTAATATGTGATAACTATTCCAGGAATAGCAAGTTTGTCATTCCTTTTACACCCAGTACATCCATGCTTTCTCTCTCCAGTACCAGGTAAATGGCCCCTCTCTGCAGCCCCTTAGAAGCTGAATGTTGCTGTGGAATGTACTTGGGCCATGTAATATGGGGGAAGTTCTCTTGGAAAGAACATAGGGGCTGGCAGAGTCTGTCACTCACTCTCATTCCCTCTGCTTCCCTTTATGCTGGAAACCTTTCAGATAGTGACCAATTCCTGGGGTTGGAGTTGTGTGTGTGTGTGTGTGTGTCTTGGTGTGTGTGTGTTGGTGTGATAAGAGGTGGAGCAGAATCCACAGCCAACCCAAGACAAAGGTAGAAAGACATACATTGCAAGGACTGGAGTGGTGGTAGTGGGGACAAGGGTACTCTCTTTCTTCTAACCACGTTTTGATGGAGTTGATTCATTTGAGATTATTTTTTTATGGGCCAATCTTGAGTGTGTCTTACTCCTGAGAATGATGTCAATCCTGTCTTGTCTTCTGGTGCCTTCTGAGAGCCTACTTTGTTTCTATGTTCCCACTGACAGGACACTGCTTTGCACAGAGGAAATGCTATGCTTGCAATTTCAGGACTCATGCAAGATTACGGGTCCCTAAATTATCAAGAGCTCTCCACATGGCCAAGAACAGGGCTATATTACCAGGCAAACACGCTTAGCACTGCAAAATGTGGACCTCCTTGGAGAGGCATGTTTGCAATCATACTGAACTGCTTGTTGGTTTGAGGATGTGCGAAAATAAGTATTCAGGCATAGGCAAATTCATTTCACTTCTACCTTGATCTAGAGCTGCACCTCGCAGTCCCAAGGTAAACGTCTCATCTTTTCTCACCCTCTCCACATTTCCCTGTGTTATCATTTGGAGGTTAGCATGAGTTCAGCATCCTGTAATAGGCCATTTCACTTTAAGTGTATGTTAAACTAATATTGACCTTTCCAAAGTAAAACAAAATCTGGTATTTGTGCTCAAAAGACTGAAACAGCAATAGATGTGGAAAGCAAGGGATTAATCATTTTTTTTCTTGCTTAGAAACTCTCTCTGGGAATCAGTCATTTTTATATAGCTAGAAATGAATGTAAGACAGGATCTGCCTATTCTCCTGAAGAAAACCCAGATCTTTCAGAAAATAAACTGTAGAATTCATCCATAGTTCAGCCCAAGGAGCCAGATATGGACGTTTCATTGGACAGAAGGTGAAAACTTGAGGAAGAGAGCACCAGGTCATGGTGAGAGTGTGCAGACATGAATGTTGGACAAGTTTAAGCCCTGCAAAGGGTTCCAGGAAGTGTCAGGAGATGGGGGATGGAGGCCTGCTGGGTTGGAGTTCGGGCGTCTGTGGGAAATAGCAGGGTTAGAGCGTGAAAGGGAGTATCTGAACAAAGTACTGAAAACAAAAGAAATATCATTAATGATACAAATACACACATTTCATACTTATTTGTGCATAAAAAATCCACAGACTAGTGCCCTCCATCAAAGCACTTCTTGGGAAGGTTCTATATATAGACTTTACAGAAAAAAAGAAGCCTCCACCCATTTCTTCTCTTCTCCTCCCCTGTAAAAACCAACAAGCAAAAAGTCCTTGACATAGAAATAATGATTTCACACACGTCTATAAGTAGGGTTAATATATTTCATCAAGGAAATGAAAATCTGTTGAAGTAGGAAGTCTATCAATAGAAAATGTGTAGTTGTTAGGCGAAATCAGATCTCTTAGTTGTTAGCAATGTGAGACATCTGTGCTCAAATTCTGTGAAGAGTCATATGTAAATATCTAAGATGCCAAATAGGTTTCCAGGGACATGATATGGACCTGATTTTCTCAGGTCATATTCACACATGGTGGTTTTGCAGTGATCACACCACTGTCCTTCTCACTAGAAGGTATTTGACATGGCACTGCCATTTCTTTCACGATTTGGGGACCACCTCTGGTGGTGCTCAGGGGATGCTCCAAGACTTTGTTGTCCAGGGGACCATGCTCAGGATGAAACTCAACACTCCAGGCAAAGCATGAATCCAGCCTTTGAACTATTTCACCTTCTCCAGATGACTAAAACCTCCTTCCAGACTAAAGGCACCACGGGAGATGTCACATACCTGAATCCATTCTCTATAGGAATCTTCTCCAGGTGTCCAGCCATTTTCAGGGTAGTTGAGGCGGGAGCGCTCTGCAGACCAGTTGGTGCTGTACTGGGAAGAAGCTGTGATTTGATCAGAATGAATCTCTCCTGATTCCATGCCCAGAGCTTCCATACATTTGAAATCTGAAGGGAAGGGAAATGAAGCCAGAGTTATTAAGACACACAGGACCTATTCTGCCTATTTCCTTTTTTGATCTGGCAGACTGAAAAGTTCATTTTGGAATTCACATGAAGTTCTTCCAAAAGATGACAGCAGGGGACTTATTGGAATGTAGCACTGAGATATGCACTTTAGATAATAACTTTTATAAACAAGGCTATGAAGACTCATAGTGATTCATTGATTCATTATGTTCCTTACTGGATTTGTGTCAATGGAAATACTATTAGAAATCTTTTAGGATATCACAGAAATTTTGATTCATTTTCAAGATAAAGATGATATGAATACATATTGATAACGTATACTTTAGCAAAAATAATACTATTGAATTATTTTCTCTAGTTGCCTATAAAAGAGAAAACAAGGCCACATTCATTTGCAACTCATAGACAGTGGACAGTGGGTCTGACTAAACTCTGTCTTTTGGGTTCCTTGCAATAGGCTTAGAGGCTGCCTCTCTCTCTCATTCCTTTGTCCTCATGGCTCCTGCTTCTAGTGTAGTCATGATCCTTAACGACCTTGTCCCATTGTATTAAAACAGCAAACTGATCATATGAAACTCTCTTAGAGGTGTCAAAGAACACCATAGTTGTTCACCTAACAACATGATACACATAGTGCTGACTGTGCATCATAAGAACATATTCCATGAGGCCCCACAAACTCAGTGAAACAGTGAAAATTGAGAAGATATTCACTGTATCACTGTCATCCCATTGCTCATCAATTTGCTCAAGCGGGCACCAGTAATGTCTCCATTGTGAGACTTGTTACTGTTTTTCGCATATTGAATACACCACGGGGAGCTTGCCAGGCTCTGCCATGCGGGCGGGATACTGAGAAGATATTACATTCATTTTTAAAGAACTAGTTTTAGGAAAATATGACTCCAAAGTTCCAAAGGGCTTTTGAGATCAAGTATAAGATTCTCAATTGTCCAGAAATCCCCCATTAACCAAAATCTCCAATTTTCTGAACTTCCCTTTGTATAAGATAAGGTTTTATAGCATAAATGGTTTTCTTTCATTCATTTCATACTTCTAGACTTGTTTGCAACATAATAATACTAAAAGGCACAAAATAAATAAACTGGTCATATAAATTAAGTATGAAAACACTTTAGAATTTTAAGGGGCTTTCAAACAGCCCCATTCTCTCCTTTATAACTTTACAACATGACAGCTAAGAGCTAAAAAAAATACACAATTTCCTCATTGTTTTTTCAGTTTTTTCTCTTGGGCCCTTCAAAAAAAGTGAGACCATATACACATTGAGAAAAGATGGAGTGGGTTGAATATTTTATCAGAATACAAACACAGATCACTCACTTTTCTGTTATGGAATGCTGTTACCAAAATGAAAGGCGTTTCATATTTTGCTTTAAGAAAAAAAAGTGGTGCCATTCCCAGCAGTGCTTGATTTAGTGCTATTGGCCTGAGAACTTGATACTCAGGCCTGGCAGACCTTGGGGCTTCCAGGGGTTATCTGGTGGTACTGGATGGGGTGGGGGTCCAGGTGCCAGACACCAGGGCTCACATATATAAGGCAGGTATGTGCTGTACCACTTAAGCCATCTCCCAGGTACTGAATATCCTTTATGTTTACAAAAGGAAAGAAAGAAAAACTAAAAGGCTTGTCAGGGTCTTGCATAACCAAACCTTTATGGACTGGACTGTCCATCTGTGTCACTGTGCCATCAGTGTGCGGTGCAAGTTTGCCTCGAACATCCGCTGTCAAAACGTGTCCTTTGATGATTTCAGCTCAGCATGTATTCTAGGAGACCAGGTAGTTGGTCTGGCCATATTTCATTGTCTCCAACCACATTTTTTTGCTATTTCCCAATTTCCTCCCATCATCTTAGAGGCTTCCAAACACCGCTTCCATGAATGGTTTTAATAAGAAAGCACACCAAACAATCCTTCCTATTGCTATTCATAAGAAACCATTTCAAAGGGAAAGAAAGCAACAAACAAACACGGGGCACTCCGACTCACAAACGCTTCCTTGGCGTTTCATGTGGCCCCAGGTGTGTGAGGAGCAATGACAGAATATTTCCCACAAGGCTCTGAGAAATGAGTCAACACTGACCTTCCGAGACAGTGCTCTGCAGGACACTGTAGTTTGCTGAGAAGCCTTCTTTAGCAATCGCACTGTCGGTGTAAAAAACCATGGATAGAATCCCTGACGAAGAACGGATTCGACCCGGTGTTTTCTGGCCACAGTAACGTCCAATGTGAGGGCCAACTGGAAGGGGGAGAAAGGTAGAGACTGAGCATATCTTTGCTTCAACAGCAGATGCAAGAAGCATCATTCACAAGCCGGCATCCCAGCAGAGCCCAGAGTGCTTCCTGCCCTGAGCAAGTCTACTCTGGTTAACTGGTTTGCACTGAACATATTGGATCTGGTTTGCTGAGAGGATTTTAAAGTGAGCTCAGAAGGGCAATAACAGACCGAACCACATTCCCCAGTGAGCGGATTTTTTTTTCAGGAACAGTATTGAAATGCTTGCTTCAATTGCAAAGGATGAGATCTGGGCTGTCAAATGGCACCTGGCATTCATTTCTGGGACCAAACTGCACACACTGTGCAACGCCGAAAGATTCCAGCTCGGCTCTGCTCCCAGGTCTCTTGGAGTTGCCTGTCTTCACTTCTGTCATTCTGGAAGGAGATCCGGGAGAGGTCCAGGTCCTGGAAACTGGCCCCAGGGAACTAGTACCAAAAGCACCAAGAGTCTGATGAGCACAGGGTAACCCTGATTGATTTCTCTCCTCATCTTACATGTATTTTACAAAAGTTCTTAACTTTTGTCTTGTCTTTCAATTTTATTTCCCCACTTCCGCTTTGCATCCCTTCTTTGTTGTTATTGAAATAGCAGGTGATCTCTTACACAAAAGGTGTGAGTTTACAGATTGTACTGTGGTCCTTGCTGGGGGTAGCACATCAGGCGGCAGTGCTCCACACACTTGGCTTTGGTGCTCACCATGGGTGGTATTCTTTAATTGTGGTGCTTGCACACTTGCCAATTATAGCTGTCATTCAGTGGGAGTGAATGCACATTCTCACTGCCATGCTCACTGGGATTACTGCAGGGCTCACAAGGGCACTTGCCTAAGGCCACATATCTGGGTGATTATGCTTGCCCAACTTTTATGTATTTGGGGTGGTTTTTGCCCTTCCTGGTGGTGCTCGGGCTCTGGACTTACTCTGGCTCTGGACTTAAGAATCATTCCTGGTTGTGATCGTGGGACCATATGAAGTGCTGGGGAGTGATCTCAGGCTAGCTGCTTGCAAGGCAAGCACCCTAACTCCTGTACTCTTGCACATCTTTTAGTCAGAATTAAAAGTTTTCATGCATTCTGGGCCATGGAGTGACCAGAAATTGTTTGCAGGGCTGTGGATCACAGTGAACAGAATTGCTCGGGCCTTACTAGGTATAAGTGGCAGCACTGGGGATCGAAACCACAGCCTTATGCTTGCAAAGCAGGCATTCTGAGCCACTCTAAGTTTCTGAGCTGTCCTCATTTATCTTTCTTTTGGCCAGAGGAGTGAAGGGAAAACTGCCAAGTGGTAACCGTGGGCCTCCAGGGCCACATCTTTTCGTGCTCAAAGATCTTTAGGTCTCTGTCCCACAAGGTGTGGGGGTCATGTGGTGCTCAGAATTGTACTGAGGTCATTCTCATGCAAGGTGTGTATCCTAACTTCTACATTATTTTTCTGGCCCCTCATTTTATCTTTTAATCCATGTATTACTGGGATAGGCGTCACAAGCGTGGACAAACAATGGATCATATCCTAATCACTTTCTCTAGAGATTAATGAATAATTATAGTAATTATGTAATTGATAATAACACTAATTAACAGTTATAAAAGTTAATAGATTTGAAACAATAGATGACAATAATTTACACATAATTTTGCAAGTCGTAATCAAAATGAAAGGAAATGCATCTTTCTGGCTTCAGTCTTTGTTCTTTTTACTCTCAGAAAAATGACTGCACGACAGTGTCCAGTGGGCAAGAGATGGCCCCAAACAGTTAGTGGATGATTCACCAGGTTAAAAGTGCTCAAGGCATGGAAATCAATATCAAAAACAAAGACAAAAGTTATAAAGTCATGTTGCAATTTGTCTTACATTGGTCACTCCATTGTTGAAGTACTTTTAGAGAAACCTTGGAAATTAGTTATTGTGAGCTGCAGAAACTGCCTGGGCTTGGGGAATCTTTCTATTTCCCTGTCCAGATTAACAGCAAGACAAAAAAAATGTCTTTTCCTCCAGGATTTTTCATTGCACATATGGTAAAACTGCACCAGATGGTTTGGGCTTAGAAGGACAATCTGGTGTGGCCCATTTCCCCCTCCAAGAAATCCATGGTTCTGTGCATTTCGACCAAGAGTTATTGCTTTGTTCAAAGCAGCACACTGGAGAAACCCTTCCCTGGAGGGTTGGACCATCGGCAAGGCCGTGGAGTTCCCAGGCGTAGGAGCAACGTGGCTGCAGAAGGCAGCTGATGAGGGCTCGCACAATGAACGTCAAGTGTGATAGCAAAAGTGAGACCTTCCAGAGCACCCTGATCTTTCTGACCTCCCCGCTTCCACCACACACACACACACACACACACACACACACACACACACACACACTCCAACTGAGTTCCTAGAGGGCAGCTAATACCAGTTCCCTGCTTGTGAGAGTGCCCAGATCTTTTGCTAACAGGCTTTCAGTTTTGGGGCCAATCTTTTTTTGCTAACAGGCTTTCAGCTTTGGGGCCATCTCAGAACAACAGCAACACTAAGCCAACTATTTTACATATTTAAATGAGTGCAAAATGGCTACTCTGAATATCTGATCATGTTTCCATGTGTTCCAAGTAATTGAGCTGACTGAATTCAAAGGGTTTTCTCTGAATTGAATCTTAACTCTCAAGCAATCAAATATTTGTTAGATGTAGGTAATTATTTTGAAGCATATAAAGAGACTGACCATTGAGAGGGGTTGATACAGATTCTATCTAAGCAACATGTGGTCATGAGCATTTGCTTTGCATTATAGGAAGAAATTTAAGTTACATTTGGCTTCTCAAGTTGGCAGAAGAAAAGCATCTCAGAAGAAACTTGGTAATTTTTTTGTTTGCTTCTCTTTAGCATTAATCCTGACCTTAGATTCTCCAACAAGTACACATTCTTCACCAGATTTTCTTCATTCTGAATGTGTCCCTACCACCAGTTGGAAAATTTCCCTTCCCCACGGAAGTGCAAAACTGCAATACACATGCATGAAAAGGTCTTCTTGCTGTTGTCATATACTCACGTTACTCCTTTCCTCAAGAAGAATCCCTATTTCTACTCTTCAATCCTTATCATTAGGGTCCATTTGTGATCCTAGAGTCCACTCACTCTCCTTCCCTTTTTCTCTCCCTTAAATCCCCCTATTTGTGATGTCTAGCAATTTTTTATTTTGCAGGGAGACTTTTGCAACCCCCAATCCTGGGTTTCTTCTATGATCAGCACAGTAACAGACATTACCAAGAATACAAAAACACAAGGGAACTGTAGTCACCCCCTTAAGTCATGATTCCTCCCCCTCCTCATAACTGATTCCTGTTGGGGGAAAACAGGAGGGGGAGGGGCCGTCTCTTTGAACGAGCAAACAGAAGAGAACTTGTCTGATGCAGACTCATAATTTAGAGAGTCTCCATGACTCACTGGTTTATAATGTTTAAGACACGCTGGGTAAATCTGCCTTCTGTCCTTTAGAACATTGCCCCCGGACAGTGCCGAGCAACTCTCTTTAGGAGCCCTGAAGACATGGAGTGAAAGGCTTTTTCGACTGTAATACAAAGAAGTATTGAATTTTCCTGAACAACAGCGAGACCTTAGTCTTGCAAGCTAATGCAATATTGATCTGAGCAAGAGAGGATGAAGTACTCTCGCCTGTCTTCTGTATGTGCTCATTTGTGTATTTACATGAACACAGCTATTGGATTCCCAACTTCCGTTATTGAAGACCCAGAGGCTAAGAAGATGAATGAAAACTGTCACAAACAGACAAAATATTCAAAAACTGAATTACCCAAGAATTTTGGCAAGTCAGGCACTAGGTATCTCTCGGAGCTCGGCAGTGATGAGTATCTTCTCAAGTGTGAAGGTAATATGGATTTATGCTCATTGAAACATACACTTACCACTGGGAATGCTAATACTACATTCTTTGCATTTTCCTATTAATCTCTCCAATCATTACAACCCAACTTCAGAATCAGGAAATTTGGCATTTTGCCAACATTTTAATGCAGAAAAAAAGGCAATGATCTACTGTAGTTACTATTAAAAATGAGGTACTTTGACTAAATAAAGAGAAGGAGAATTGTTTCAAAAGGGTACAAGCTTGGCTATACATACTTTCCTTATAAAAATAAACCCTTTGGTGGAGAATATTTATTTGGACTTAATAATTTTCCCCCAGAAAAGAAATGCATATATTTATATCATTTATATCTTAGCTGTTTACATTTCATATTTTTAAAATAATTTAAAATGTTCATATAAATTCTAATATTAAAACTTTAGGACAAAAAAAATCAAACACAACACCAAACAACTCATCTGTCTTTTAAGATTCTTACTCCTAAAATCATTGGAGGTAACAATTGAAGTTCCACTTTCTTCCACCAGTCTAGACAGGGAACTGAATTCATTTGCCCCCATATACTGATGTAGTGTGAGCTAAGCCTGCATGTTTGTCTTCATAATTTAGTCCAACCATTCGGAGTATCTACCAGTAAGGGCTTAGCTCATGGTTCTTAAACCATATGTAAACTTCAGAGTTGCTACTTGTGAATCCATAAAGCTTCAAAGAGTGATAGATGGAGACTTGTGATTCATGATGGGCGTGACTTGGAGTTCAAGTTTTGAAGTAAACTGCTTTTCTTCAAAGTCGATCTGAATCAATGGGTAGCTTTCAATTACTAAGTCATCTAATTCAATGTTTATGATAAAATGCAACATAAAATCACTTGCTGGTTAAAAGCCTTCAGCGCCTTCTGGTTGTTGTTTTTGGAAAGCATATCAAAGACTAAAAGCAATTTTGCTGGCAGAGGAACTGAATGTGTTGAACTACTATGACAAAATGTTTCTAGTGCCACTGACAAGACCCCAGGCACTCTCAGGCTCTCTTTGTGCCTAAAATAAGAGAGTGAGATGTTGTGCAGGTGTAGATTACACCAGGATACAGGCAGCAGTACCTTAACAAATCCACAACAAACATGTATTTCACATTCTAAAGCCCGTTTTTACAGGAAGTAAGTTGAATACAATATAGTTGAAAATGGATGAATTGCAAGGCTGATAACTTTTTTTTTTTTTTGCATTTTGGGTCACACTCAGCGATGCACAGGGGTTATTCCTGCCTCATGCTCTCAGGAATTACTCCTGGTGGTACTCAGGGGACCATATGCAATGCTGGGAATGGAACCCAGATCTGACAGCCTCCTGCAAGGCAAACACCCTACCCACTGTGCTATTGCTCCAGCCCCAAGGCTGATAACTCTTATTGTTAATTGTTCCTTACTTTAACTCAGTGATTTTCTAGAGCCAGAAAATTACCACCTTGAAAAAACCTTGACACTAATAACAACGTGCTTCTTTCTAAAAGTATTCTAAATAAGTTGGTTGATTGGACCTCCTTTTCAGACACCAATTTATATGTAAGTTCTAGAAAGGAAGTCTGCAAATTTGGTTTGTGATCAAATAAACCCATTATTAAATGTTCCAACTATTATTACAATACTATTATAATATTGTTTTTCTAATTATTAGATTGGATATTTGGAAATCAGACACTACTCTGTTTGGGCAAATCTTATTATCTAATGAAGGAGTTCCCGTAAGATCTTTCTAACCCAACTTATCTAGTACAGAACAAACTTAACACGTGTTAACTCACCAATTTACCCCAAGGTCAAGTTTTCTTTGAACCCAACTTCCCCTCAAAACTCATTAATGTTGAAGACCATATCTAACTCGAATGACACTGATAATTTTAATGTCATTTCAAAGGTAAAGCAATCTCACTATACTTGCTCTTTGTTCCTATTTAGGAATATTTTAATTTTTTGATGAATTTAATGTTTACATAAATATTTTTAGGGACAGCCTTTTAAACAGTGCCTCAAGGCCACATCCTTATAGTGCTTGGAGAACCATGATGTTCCAGGGATTGACCTAGTGTTGACAGCATGTGAAGCAACAGTCCCAAACCCCTTTACTGTTTCTCTGGTCTCGTCATTTAGATATTTTTCCTCCATCTTGACAATAGTATCTGGCTGTTTTATAGATGATTATGTAGGGCGTTTGCCTTGCACGCGGCCGACCTGTGTTTGATGCCTTCATCCCTCTCGGAGAGCGCAGCAAGCTACCGAGAGTATCTCACCCGCATGGCAGAGCCTGACAAGCTACCTGATGTGTATTTGATATGACAAAAACAGTAACAACAAGTCTCACAATGGAGATGTTACTGGTCCCTGCTCGAACAAATTGATGAACAACGGGATGACAGTGCTACACTGCTATGTATCTCCAATCACATGATTCCTAAAAACTCCGAAGCTTCCCTGTCTGAACTGTGTGGACTGTGTTCTCTAGAGAAATCTTAATGTCAGACTGACTAACACAAGACAAGCAATGCAGCTGCAACAAATTATTTGATATTATTTCCCTCTGTTCAGAGTTTGGGTATGTGTTTTTGCTATTCACCTTCTAATTTGCAAAAATTGAAATGAAAAACTCATTTAGCTGTCTTTGTGGCTAACTGTCCCACCACCTTCAAATCTTTGTTTAAATATCACGTTCTTAATAAGACCAAACCTGAACACCCTAAGTAAAATTTTATTCACACACCCTTCTTCCCTTGCCCCAGCACTTCTCATGTCTTAACTCCTTTCTTTCTTTCATTTTCTTTTGTTTGTTTTGGGGCCACATCCAAAGGTGTTCAGAACTGACTCCTAGTTCTATGCTCAGGAATCACTCCTGTCAGGGCTTAAGGGTGCCAGGGATTGAGTCCAAGTTAACCACATGGAAGACAAATGTCTTACCCAGTTCACTCTCTCTTGACTCTCTTTGCCTTCTTTCATTTTGTTTATAGAACTCTTTATTTTCCTGACATTTCATGTCATAATTTGTGGACAATGGGCATTTATTGTCTCGATCTCCCTGGAAAAATATCAAGTCTATTGGATTATTTTGTTTACCAAGTGACTAGAAGAGTACCTGGTATACAGCAGGTGTCTAATAAATATTTTTTAAATGCACATGAAGTTTTATGGGTGAAATAATATATTTTAAAGGATGTGCTGAAGTGATTCAACTTGCCAAAGATAAAAATTCCATAAATATTAGATACAGAATCAAAATTAAAATGTTTAAAATTCTTATTTCTTTCCCAAGTTTCTAAATTTTTGCTAGTACAATGACTGCATATTTCATACTTAAGTTTTTATCAGCTACTTAACCTCTCTGGTTCATAATCTCTGCCTTTGTTAAATGAATGGCCTAGTTTAATTCATCTCAGAAGCTTTCATCCTCTGACAGTCTATGAATTAAAAACTAGGTGGCAGGTGTATGAAATGAACAAAATGGAGACTCCATTTGTGTCCCAATTCTATTATAAAAAATAGCTCTGACACGTTTCGTAATCTCTTATGGCCTCGGTTTTTTATCAAAAAATAAAGGAATTGTATTAGATAATTACTAGGGTCATTTTTGAGCACAAATCTGCCAAAAGTGTGCTCTTATTTTGCTCTATTTCCTCTCCTTTGGAGTTAGTTCAAAAAGTGATTCAGGTATCGGGAGACTTGTAAAAGGATCCCAGTTCCCTGCCTCCACCCAGTTCCTTCCCTTTTGTGGAGATGATTCCTGTCCTTACCATCAGGGAATCCATCCCAGATTTCTAGTCGGTCATAGCGACAGAATGCTCCCCCAGGAGGATTTGAGTCAGGCTCCAGATCAAAACTTTCAAATTCCAGAATTATCTCTGACATCTTTGGTGCAAAGATGATATAAGTGCACTCAAGACTGTTAGGGTATTTTTCAGGAAATCCAGGGGACTTTATTACTCCAGTTGGTGTCGTGTGGTTCTGGGAGCACTCTGGACCTATGGGTGAAAGAGAAAAAGGAGCACAATGAAAAGCCCACTTACATAACTTCAAAAAGAATAACTCGGGCAAAGATGGCACATTTCCTCATAAAAGCCTACCATTATAATCACTGTCCTAATCATTCATTACTCAGCCTTCATAAAGCAGTGATAAGGACAAAAAGCCAACTTTAGATTTATTATGTTCCATTTGTGTAGAACAATTTTAAAACTTCTGCTGTTGCAGAGGGAAAAAAAATGACAAACATAAAATCATGTGGGAACAATGAATGAGTAAGCTACAGAAATCTCGACAGAGCCCCAGAGAAATAATTATAGTCCCTTCAAGCTTAAATCTTTAAATCTTGAGGCTGACAGCCCTTTATTGGTGAAATAGAACATTTACAAAGGCGAGAGAGAGAATTCAGTGGAGGGAGTTTGGGTTTCAGATTCCTATACCAGTGACTCAGTAACTCTGCCAGATGTGACCTATGCCTCTTTGACAAACTAAATGTGAAAGGTAATTCGTACATGTACCCAGGGTGAGTGACTCATTCTGAGTGGTGTTGACACAGGTGTGCCGGTAAAGTGAGGCTGTTAGTAAGGGCATGATAAACTATGATTACAGGCCATATGCCTAGGCATCTACCTGATATCAATTTTGACATCCTAACCTTCTCTGTATACCAGTTACAGTATAGTATGCTACTCTAAAATTAGGCATATATTTGTGTTTTGTACATATTTTATGGAATGCTTCATGAATTTGCATGTCATCCTTGTGCAAGGGCCATGCTAATCTTCTCTGTATCATTCCAATATATGCTGCCAAAGCTGGATTGATAGCACAGCGGGTAGGGTGTTTGCCTTGCACGCTGCCGACCCCGGTTCGATTCCTCACTCCCTCTCAGAGAGCCCGACAAGCTACTGAGAGCATCTCTCCCAAACAACAGAGCCTGGCAAGCTGCCCATGGCGTATTTGATATGCCAAAAACAGTAACAACAAATCTCACAATGGAGATGTTATCGGTGCCCATCAGAGCAAATCGATGAGCAATGGGATGACAGTGGCAGTGACATATATTTATAATGTATAACTTTTTGTGACAGATGAGCTATGCCTGGTGGTATTCAGGGGCTAATTGTGGTCCCACGCTCCGCATGGTCATTCCTGGCTATCCTTGGAAACCTCGAAGTACTGGAGATTGAAAGAAGAACATCTGCGTGCAAGGTAAGTGCATTAACCCCTGTACCATTTCTCAGCCTGGGAATGTGTGACTTTAATCAGTATTATAAGCATTATCAAGACTCATCAAATTATGGTGGTGTCTAATTTAGATGAGCCGAGCACCTGCATATTTTTATTGTACACTGACCTTGTGACTCCATGAATGACCAAAATTTTAGTGAATTATATCCAGCAGTGCAAAAGGGGGTCTTCACCACACAAGTGCAAAACACCTCTCATTCCATGGACCTTAACACAAGGACACTGTCCCTGACCACCACACTATTGCCATGATATTCAGAGAGACTTTAAAACTGTGAATCAGAGGTGACTTGACCATTTTTGAACTTTGAGTTCCAATTTGAGGATATTTAATTGTACAATTCTTTTCTGGGGTCATTGTCTCATGGGTGGGTAGGTTTGGGTTCACCTCCATAAAAGGAAGTTGATTGAGATTGTTCTTTATAAAATACTATATCGAAGCACCAAAGAATAGCTAAGATACACATAATATTTAACTAGAAGACCTCTATTTTTGTAAACTGTACCTTGGTGTTTATGGTAGACTTCTGGAAAAAAAAACCACAAAAAACAATTACTCTTTCCACACATTCGTATCAGATATCCAGGTAGAAAAGAGTATTTATTACATGGATCCAATAAGTTTTCTCCATAGGATTCTAATTTGTCGAAATTCCCTCCTAAGCCTTATCATATGTGGTTCGTTCATCACCACAGTGGCTTCAAATGCTGAACTACTACATTCTGCTCAAAAAGTTTTATTCTTTTGTTTTAACTTTCTCTTATACTCCACCCTTGGAAGTGCTCGGAGGATAACCCAAGCTCACTGTTCTAGGTCACTACCGCTGGTGCTGGTGGAAGCGAGGGACTCTGCAGTACCAAGAATGAAACTGGGCCTCCCCCAGGCGAGCATGTGCACATCCCACTGCACTCATCCCACTGCACACTCTGGCTCCTCTAATGTTGTTTCACATGTGATATTTTGCTATGTCATTTCCAAGTGAGGAGACTGTATGATGTATTGTATTATGTATAATCTGTTTCTAAAGTTACTTGGTGACTTGTGAGAGGACAGAAACTATGACACTTTACATCATTAATTCACTGAAGAAAGTATATACACATTTACATAGATATATGTCTTTTCATGTATACATATACATATATTTGATACGATTTTCATATATATACATATATGTATAGTATAATGTAAACCTTTTAGACTTGTATTTCTAAAATGTAGAAACAAGTGACCCTCAAGACAGTCAACCATTTCTCTGAGGTAGAAAAATCCTTCCCTACATTCTTGCATATTAAAGCGAATAGTAGAGTTAAATGCAGGCACTAATACCTTTTGCTTAAAAAAGGTAAGATTATTCAGGTGATATTAAAATTTAATGAGAAAAAATGATAGGAATTAAAGGCATACTTTCCAAGTTAGCTAAAATTCAAGGTTCTCACCACAGACTCTCACATTCATAGAAGCTAGACCAGTTCTTAGGTATTTTTGACCAAACACTGGGCAATTCCATGAAGTAGTGGAGAACTGGATGGATCATTGGGAGATGAGAATTTCTGCCCTGCTTTTGCCACTAACCTCCTCTATAGCTTAAGGCAACCTATAAATCTTTTGTGTCCTCAGATTCTGTGTATAATAAATTGGAGGCCAACTTTATGATGGGGGGAATCCTTTTAATTCAAAGATTCTCTAATTTCTGACTTCTTCCACTCTATATTAATTTTTTCTAATATTTTCCTTATTTACTCTTGCAGAAGCTTGCCACTGACTCAGCATGGGCTTCTTGAGGCAGAATTCTGGTGACTATAGGTGAAGTTAGCTGGAGTGAGAAAGAGAAGCAGCCTCACATGGAAGGTATAAAGGGGCTAATTGTAAAAGGTAGCTCTCACAGCCTCTGGGCACTCTGTTTGTAAGATGGAAAGTATCTTGTAGCTCTCCAAAAACATCATCTTTATTTGTTATGTATAACAGGATAAATAATAAATAACAAAAGCTAAGATCCACTCTTGAAATTAAATAACAAGTGTTATGAGACTCTCAGAATTATTCCTAAATAAACAGACTCAAACTATGAAAATACCAATCCTTTTTTCAATTAATGCCATTCTTTAACCACAGCAAAACCACCCAAAAGTGGGCTACTACTTCAAATATTTGGATCCAACTGCTCCAGGTCAAGGGACAAACAGAGAAAGAGAAATATTATGTGGGGAGACTGACTTTCTAGGTGAACAAAAAGAAGTTTAGGGCTGATGGTCTAAGATTTCAGTGCCTGAAAAGAGACTCTTGGTGATTATTAAATACTTTAGACAGTAATTTATATATTTTTTGTCAACAAATGTTGGTTCGAGAAAATTGGAAAAGAATTCTTCATTCTCCTTGCATGCACTCATACCACCCCCACCCCCTTTTTTCTTTTTAATCCCCAAATTCTGTTCCCACTTGTGACTACCAAGCAGTTCTGTGAGTCTAAGGGTTTGTTTTGACTTTGTTTAGTTTGCTTATTTGTCTTATTGTCTACATATGATTGAAATTTAATTCTTAGTGACTTAGTGACCCATCTGTCTCTTTTCTCTTATAACCATCTTCAGATTTTTGAGAAGCACAAAAAATAAAGGGATATCTTCAGCCAGTTTTATGGCACCTTTTAAAACAAGTGGCACTTATGAGTAAGCAAGCAGGTTTAGCTATGTTGTGTGTGTGCCCGTGTATGTATAAACATATGGGTACAATAGGATTTATGTAATAAAGTTAACAGCTTTCAAAATGAGAAAATGTGGTTATGTAATCATCTGTTTATATTGATGTCATATATATACTATTAGTCACACTAAAGGTTTTCTAAGTATATGCTTAGAAAAACTTCTGAAGAAAGTTCTCTCCATCTATTCATATTTATAATGGTACAATGACAGATTTCTATGAAATTTAACAAAGTTGCACCAATGTTCCCTGAAGCTCCTAATGACTCCCCTTTCATTATTCTCAGTTGTCACTGACCCAAAAGACCTTAAGCTTTTGTGATTGGTGTGCTAGATTAATTTTCTACTAATAAAAAAGCATTTTTCCTGTGTTCCAGGATAATGCATTCACATGTTGAGATTATTTCTGGATCAGCACCCCACACATTAATGTCAACTTAAAAGAGAAGGCTGAATTCAACACATAAAAGAAATCTACAGGGTGTTGCTAAAGAAGAAGACATGCAGATAAAGATACATTATTTATCAATTGACTGATATGTGTGTTTAATTCCGCAAGACTGGGAGACGATGGATTGTCAGATGTTATCCCATTGTGACATATAGTATTATAACAGAGGATTAGCAAGTGATATTTATTTTCTAAGAGGAATGCCTTTTAAAGCATTACTGTTTCTTCCAAGAATTTTTTTTGCAGCCATCCCTCCATTAAGAAAAAGCATCTTTTCCCTGAATAACTTTAGAAACTCAGGCTAGGTAGACGTCTTTGTTTTTATGGGGAACTATCAGTTTTAAATTTCACAGTGAAATAAAGGCATAAAGATGGTCATTATTTTAAGGAAAGAAGGATTATTGCTTTTTTTAAGTGGGGAGCATACCCAACAGTGCTCAGAGGCTACTTCTAACAGTATTTGGAGACTATTCCCGGGGTGCCTAGGAGATGACATGGTGCCCAGGATCAAATCCAGGCCTTCCACATGCTGAGTGTTTTCTCCAGCCTTTAAGCTGTCTCTCTAGTCCATGCACACATTTTTAATGAAAGACACTAATAAAAAAATAAGTAAATGGCCCAGTGATAGCAGTGTGATTTGGGGCTGGAGTGATAGCACAGTGGGTAGGGCGTTTGCCTTGCAGGTGGCCAACCCGGATTCAATTCCCAACATCCCATATGGTCCCCCAAGCACCTCCAGGAGTGATTCCTGAGTGCAGAGCCAGAAGTAAGCCCTGAGCACTGCCAGGTGTGACCAAAAATGCAAAAAAAAAAAAAAGTGTGATTTACAAATGTATGCTTACATTTATTGTGAAATGCTACTATTGTTTGCCCTGGTTATTTGTTTCATAGATCCCTAAGATGAATTCTTTAAACTATGGAAATAAACCATCAAATAGATCCAAACAATCTTAAGAAAGTGCCCTTAAAAGCATTTTACAGAACCTATATACTGCCTAAACAGTGGTTCACTAAGGATGATGCAATTTGATTTTTAATGTTTTTAACAAAAGAACCATGATTCTCACAGTTATTGACAGTTAGTTTTAAACATATAATATTACAACACTAATATCATCACCAGCATCAACTTCTCTCCCCCAGTGTTCCCATATTCCATCCTTCCCCCACCCCGCCACCCTAGGATGATACAATTTTAATCCTGAAACACTTAAAGTTTGAGCACATTTCTTCCATATTCTCAATAATTCTCTTCTATTTAAAACATTTCTCACATCTCAAAACAGGAATATATGACATTGGACCAAAGGATAAAGGTATCACCCCCGACTTTCATTTTGTCTTATAAGAAATCAAATTAACATCAAAACACATTCAGTATACTTGTTCAGTGGCAGTTTACTCACCTCTTTTGAAAATTTCATAGCGTATGGAAAATCCTGCACCATGTGTCTCATAGTCAGAGACAAATTTGATAAAAAGAAATGGCCCCGATGACACTACAGGTGATGGAGCAATCTTTCCACAGAACTTTCCCCATAAACGTCCATTTTCATTTTCTCCATCAAAAACTTCCACGTAGTCATACCTACCAAGTAAATATGGAAGGGAACATCTTAGCAAAAAAATATGATGTTCTCAATAATTTAAACTTTAAGACATTTTTCATTTCAATCATTGAGAAAGCAGCAATTTCCAGCATAGTCTTGTCAGCGGGGGAAAAGTGTTATCTGCATTCACCACTGTACTGCATGAAGGAGAAAAAATCTGGCAAGATGAAATAATTAAAATGGACTACATCATGTCTGTATACATCATCTGGCAACACAGAACTATTAAGAATAATGGTGCCCATTATACTTGTAGACAATGTCAGTTAAAGTAACCAATTAACAAGAAAAAGAAAAATCTCATGAGCACAATTCTCTATTATTAAATTGTGTTCCTTTGTCTATGTGGTGGGTGTCAATACATAATGCTGTGCATTCTTTTCAAACTGTGAAGTTCTTTTATGAATTCAAAATGTCTCCGTGGCTGAAGCTCTCCATGAACAATACTTTGATTTCTGTGAGCGACCCTCTAAACATATGGCCACAGAATAATAAACAGATTCTTTACTGTTTGATTCAATTTCACCAAACTCCACAATGCTAAGACAAATTCTCTCACTATCCAGAGTGGCTAAAACAGAGATCTTCCCCCAAAACCCTACTCAAATAATTCCTCCAAAGAAAAAGGTTTATTTAAAAATGGAAAATAACTTTGTTTATACCCACCAGCCAGAATCTTTAAAAGATTATCACTGTTTAAAAAGGAAATATGACACAATTGAAGTCACAAGGTGATTTGATTAAAAACAACCCTAGGCTTAATAAGAGCTCACTAAGAAGATAAATGATAAAAGAAGTAACAATAAAATATTACCCTAAAGATTACATTGAGATAATAAATATGCTTTTTTATCTCTAAAAGATGGAAAACCATCTCTAATAAACTAGCCTCCCCCAGGAAAATAGAAAGATCTTTGTATTTAATCTATTTCTGGGTATCTTGTTTTTTTTTCTCTCTTTTTACTTATCAAGTCACCTAGGAGCCAGATAATTTGATTTGTCTTCCATTTTTCTTCTAGAACTGACATGAAAACATTATAATCCATTCATTTCAAACTTTTATTTCATTTCTGTGTTTAACTTGGTTCAAAAGTCCTGGGACATATTAATTTCAGGAATGGCTAAAATATGGCAGTAACATAAACTGTATCTGGCAATTTAAAAGAGATCAAAGTGGGGGAAATCTTCCTGATGACCAATGTCATCTTTAACAATCTCTTTTCAAACTGTCCAGGACACATTACTTATGTTTACAGAAAGTCTCAAGAGACAAATGCAAAGATGATATCACTAGTTAAAGTGGACAGCTTAAGGCCTTCTAAATTAAAAATGACATTACCTCATCAGTTAAAATTGTGTGCCAGCTTTGTGTATATCAAGAATAAAATAAAGCTGACATTGATGGAACTAAGCATTAACATATGTGAATTATTGTATTAACTGCATTTCCTCTGCAGCATCTGATGTTTCCAGTAGTAATCACAGACCTACCAGCACGCCTAGCCCTTTGCAAAACTACAGAATTACATAGAGGAATTGTTAGTCTCTCAATTCTTTTGGGAGGTGCCTCGAATGTGAAAAGAGGAAGAAGAGAAGAGAGGAGGAGGAAAAGGAGCCAGTGGATGAGGAGGAAGATGATGGAGAAAGCATGCTCAACGTCCTCACTGGACTATAAAGTCAAGGGGACGAGGTGGGGGGGCATGCAGGGAAGACTAACATCTTTCCATTTATTAAAGTCTCCAAAGTTGGCACGCTGAAGAAATTACTTTGATCTGTACTGTTTCTCTGACTAGTGGTCTAGATGTTTCACCCCTCACTTGCTTATAATTTCACTGTGATTTGAACAGTTGACTGTGTCTGGTCTGATGACCTATATTACAACCCAGCTTTGTAATATAGGCTTTTTACTTGAATCTTGACATGGTCAGAATACTAAGTGGCCGAATCCAGTGCATTTTGTCTCCTGGGCACAGATAGGAGAGGTGGGTCAGGCTTTCGGGAGAGCTAAGGGCATTTCTGGGAGGAGGCCTTTCTCCCAGGTATGAAAGTGAAAGAGAGAGATTGGTTAATATAGTGCTAGCGAATGCAGCAGGGAAAGAAGCTAGCATTTTAATTCAATATCTTCTAATAGTAAATATGAGACTCTCCTCTTGGCAACAGAAAAGGCTATTTTTAAAAGAGAGAGAAGGATTAGAATCTATTCCCAGCAAGAGATAAGCCACGGCATCGTTAAGTGCCAATTTTAGGAAATTGAATTAATCAGGGATACAATGGTTACATTTATAAACTGGAAAGCTGCTATCATTTTAGTACTTCCCTTCAAAGTACCTTCCAACAGGGCCCTAAAGAGTCTCACAAATAGCAGTTCATGTAAATATTCAGAAGGGTGTATGTGCACAAGTTGCAGAGGGGAGCATTGCCAAAGAAGTTAAGAAAGCAGCTTGCATCTCCCTCTGGAGTTGATACCAGTTCCACTCCATAAGTTTTTTGCTGGCAAATGTGGTGCCAAGAATGCAGCTGGTGTGCCAGCATCCCTCCCAAGGGACTAAATGTGTCACCACAGCAACGCACCCAGCCTGCATTGGCCTAAGGCCCAGGATACTGAGTTTGCAAATTTCGATCTCCCAGCCGGCCGCACATTGCTCTGTTGCTGCTGCCAGTGTGGCCGACACAGCATTTCCTGGAATGCCAAATCCCCACTCATGGCAGCAGGGGCCTACACTGGTTGAACTCTTGTTCTGAATCAACAGGCTCCTGCTACTAGCACAGGGCTGTGCTTGTTGTGTTAGGAAGCGGGTCCTTCAAAGCTCCAAGAGGGGTCATTCACAGTGGATTCCTCTTGTCATTTGGAGTCTTGCTCTGAACAGAAATGTGCCAGATGACCAGGAGGCCCTGTCTGAATTTTTCCCTCTCTGGTTCACATGGGTTCACAGTAAGGAAAGTCCTTCCTCAGATCTCCCCTTCTCCATGGATCAGCAGGTGTGGTTTCAAATGCCTCTGCTTTCTCAAAGTCACTGCCCCACTTCTTTGCTGACAGGAAAGCTCTATGTTAGTACCTGTTTGGGCTGACCAGAAGAAATCTGTGGGGAATTTTTGCTTGACGCAAGTCGAAAAATGAAAGTAGCATTCAGCACTGTGTATTTATCACAGCATTAGGTGTTAATGTGCTTTTAGGTTTAATGTGTTATTAGCTACTATTTGAGAGATTACATTTTGGGTGGGTATGGGAGTTCTAACATTTTTTCCATATTCCTGAAGGGTAATTATAGCTTTGCTTTATACCATTTCTGCACATACAATATTTCCCAGGAAAGCTTTTGGGTAGTGGGGAAAACCTATTTTCAGAAGACCACCAAACCCTTCTCTTTTAAGCATCTTCCAGTCTCATTTCTCAAAAAAAAAAAAAAAAAAAACCAAAAATGTTGAATTGTCTCCTCCTCATTCTTGTATACTAATAATAGTAACGCAGCCTCCATTTACCAGATAGCCAGGCAAACATCTGACTACTTAATGGCCTCTTTTATGATGAAGAGGTTTTCCTGAGATTTTAGTTTAGACATAATACTCTAGTCGGCTCTTCTCACCAGTTTCCTGGGCTTAGACTCTCTATTTCTTAAGCTTTCCTTTTCTTTTCTTTCTTCTTTTGAGCCTTTTTGATAACCTATTCCCTCATTCCACCTAGGTCTATGTCAATGGGAAAAACATTTTGAGTCCTAATAGAATTCCAGTTAGGTTGCCTGGAAGGATGATAAAAGAATAAAGACTGTCTTCTAAGAATTCTTGAAAGGATTACCCGGAGATTATATTTTTTCTTTTGGAAAATTTGAATTATGGTTTTAGGAAAAAGGCCAAGTAGAGGGAGAAGTGATGGGAAAATGAGAAATGCATTGAGTCACTATAAAGTGGTTTCAGAGGCTTTATAGGTATGCAAGTGCTGAATAGACAAATCGCATACTTTACTTAAATCAGGTTTTCTCTTGTGACTGCAAATGACCCTTGACTCTCTATGGTGGAGCCAGTTAATGGAAAGTTAATCCTCTGCAGGGTGTTGTCTGTACACTGAGCTACTGTACCAGGACTCCACCCCCCACCCCCACTCCCAGCACACACACTCCCAGCTTCTGGTCATTCTTGCATTATTAGGAGTGGGGATTCTAGGTGGTGGTGTCTTTTTAATCTCCTTCCAAGAGGATCTAGCCCCATGTGCATACATATATTAATAATGGAGAAATATGATGCCTGACATCATAAACCAGAGTGAGGAATGGTGTTGGCTAACATAATTTTCACCTGCAAAAAATGTGTTTCTTTGGATTGTTGGTTTATTTTGCACAAAGGCATTAACAGCCATCCCAACTGAACAACCTGTGAACAATTATAGTGCTGCTGTCCAAAAATTGCCTTATATATATTCCCCAGAAGAGAACAGATTTTCTCTGAGTATTAGAAAGGGGGTTTGGGGTGAAAATAATATCAAACCAGGAAGAGCCAATATAAAATATCCATCTGTATTTCTGAATGATTTTGCATGTTTCACTTCCTAATAGGTCTTAGCTAACTTTTAGTGTTATAATCAAGATCTGTACAAAATTTAAGAAGGTTTCTATACTTTTAGTTAGTGAAAGCACTAAAAAAAACCTATTTAGAGTGATTACCTTGCATGCAACTAATCAGGTTTGATCCCTAGCATCAAGTATGTCAGGAGTAACCCTGAGAACAGTCAAGTTACGCCTTGAGCACATTTGGCTATGGCCCCTAAACCAAGAACAAACAAAATCCAGAAAACACACACACACACACACACACACACACACACACACACACACACACACAGAGTGTTGCCTACAGCTTTATTCATAATTATGGGCCAGAATGGAAATAAAGCAGTTAGGAAGGAAACAAGAAATTTGCATTATATTCTTATTTGGAATAATATTCGGCTGTTTAAAAAAATCTTTTAATAAAAAAATTAAAAAAGCAAAATAAAACGTCACGTTCAACAAACGGTATTTTTATAATAGGAAAATTCTTATAAGTAAAACTACTCAAACTTAAAACTATACAATAGGGGGCTGGAGTGATAGCACAGCGGGTAGGGCGTTTGCCTTGCACGTGGCCGACCCAGGTTCGAATCCCAGCATCCCATATGGTCCCCTGAGCACCGCCAGGGGTGATTCCTGAGTGCATGAGCCAGGAGTGACCCCTGTGCATCGCCGGGTGTGACCCAAAAAGCAAAAAAAATAAATAAATAAAATAAAACTATACAATATATTTTCACTTTTTATTAATATATAGAAAAACACTCTGCAAGAGACTCTGCCTCCGCACCTGACTGTCTTCACCCAGGCCCCTTGGAGGGGGCGGGTTGAGTTTCCCTCTCCGCCCCGAATAGAGCGCTGGCAGCCGAAGACCTCCGGAACCCAGCCATAGCCATGCTCAAGGCCCCTCTTCACATGTTTGGAAAAGCCTCACGCATGAAGGAACCGGCAGAGGAACCCAGGTGTGTGGGACCCCGGGCTGAGATCTCCAAGTCTGCTTGGATTGGGACTAGGCCTCTTCCGCCCAGATCCCCCATTTTCTACTAGCTAGGCAGTCACAACCAGAAACTGCTTCTGGAGCCATGTAATCCCATCAATGGACAACATCCAGAGACTATAAAACCAAGCTCCAGGAAGGGCGAGGCTGCTTTGCAGTCCTGCGACATCTTATAGCCAAATTCTCCCCTTGAGAGAATCTGGCAAACTACTGAGAGTTTCCTGCCCACATGGGAGAGCTTGGCAAGCTCCCTGTGGCGTATTCATATGCCAAAACCAGTGACAAAACCAGAGACCCATCAGGGTCTCATTTCCTGACCCTGAAAGAGCCTTCAATGTGGCACCTTTGGGAAGGATGAGTAAAAAGAGGCTTCTAAAATCTCAGGGCTAGGATGAATGGAGAAGGTACTGAGACCATTTGAGAAAAATCAACGATCAATGAGATGATGATGATGATAATGATGATAGAAAAACAACCAGACAGGAATATACTTAGCTATTAATAAGTGCTCATCTCTGAGCAGGTTGCATTTTTTAGTAATTTTTCAAAATCTTACACTAGAAAACTATTTGTTTACAATTAGATAAAAGGTGTGTGGTATTTTTTTTTTTTTGAGAATTATCAGCTACCTAGATGCAAAGAAGCAAATCAATAACTCATTGCCTTGCTGAAAATTTTATATTTATTGGTCAGGAAACACTGTCTTTTATGATGTTTTATTTGGAAATAAATCAAAGACTTTATCTTTTTGTTTTTAATAATTGGATCAATGAAACTCTTGGTTTGTGTTTTTTTAAGTTACAGAAAGTTAACTTGAATTGAATTTGATCTTATACTTTCTGAAATGCCAGCAATAATACTTTCCATTTGTATAGTAATTTCCGTGTTACAAATTATTATCAGATCTATCTTTCAAGATAGCCTTTTATAGAGAAGCCAGGAAGGCACTTACCAGGTGGCACTCTCAGAAAGAAAGAGCCCAGATCTGGAGAAACATTGGGTGACACATGGAGGAAACAATGTGTATCCTTTCAACATTGCATACTTGTGGGCAAACTTTTCCCCAACATCTGTTCTTGTGTCTACTTTTCATAGTATTTAAGGGGAGGCGGGTAGAGGATAAGTATAGCCTTATTATTTTAGAATTATTCATTAACAACCTACTGTTCATTGTCTCAATTGACGATTTTTGCTAGACAAAGACTACATCAACCAATTCTTCATTGATATTTCTTCCCAGTGTTTTTGAAGCTACTTAAACATCTTGTTGTATATAGGGTGTATGTTCATGTGTATACGGGCAGGGAGCAAGGTAAGAGATTGTTTTTTGCCTTCAGGGAACTACATGGATTGAAAATTGAATGGAATTGACAGTGGCTGTGAATGGGCTTCTTATCAGTCTGTTTCTGCAACTGTTTAGAATCCACATGAATAGAACCCAAAAGCAGCTAGAACAAAAGAGATGATAGAGATGGTTTTTATAGTGACGGTGTATGGTTGCAATAATTTCTTTTTCCTGAACATCATTAGGGCTAGAGTCAACCTGGTGCTCTTTCAAAGAATGGAGTTAGAACAGCTTGAAAGTACAGAAGAGATTCTCTAGACCTTTACAGAGGAGACGATGGGCTATGATGGGCTCTTATCCTTTTAGCTCCTCCCCTGTGACCAAGTGTTTCATCTCTCTAAAAGCTATTCTAAATCTATATGGAATGTCAGAATTTGCACGACGGAAGAATATTGCTTCATTATACTGTAAAATTGCTTTTCAAGTATTTTTGTTAAATTTAAAAGTAATTTTTTCTTCTTTAAAATGTCAAGTATGGAGCCAGTGAGATAGTACAGCAGGTAAGGCACTTGTCTTGCATGTGGCTGACCTGAGTTGAGTCCTGGCAACCCATATGGTACCCTAATCCTCACCAGGAGTAATCCCTGAGAGCAGAGACAGGAATGAGCACTGAGTACTATCAATGTGACCCCATGCTCAGGAGACCTTGGGACCCCACCAGTGATTCTTGGCCAATTGAGCCAGTGGTTCAGTTGGCCCGAGGATGTGATGTTGCTTTGTCTCTGCAGTGCTAGGAATACCTAACCCACCTCTTTGGTCCTTGAGGACCTCCGTTATCACACCCTGAGATGCTTAAGGACCATACAACACTGGAAATCAAACCTGGGTGGAGTAAATTCCAAACTTCCCTATCTCCTGCCCCTTCTGAAGATATATTTGTCACATTTATACATGTATGAGTTGTATTTTTCTTTCTTCATGCCATCTATTATCACCAGGATCTAGAGAAGAGCAGATTTTGGACTGCAGGTTATTTTCATATTTGTGATGCTTTCTAAAAATCAGTTTTCCCTATTTCTAGTAATCCTCTTGATCCACTTCTCAAGTACCATTTCTAGTCCAGATTATGAAGACATTTATTTGCACCAACTAGTATGTTTTTGAGCTTGTCAGGGTATGATGTGGCATCTTGTAAGTTTGGTCGCTACTACCTGCAATATACTGGTGATTTCATTCATGTGCATTGTACAGTAACATCTTATTTAGCAGCCTTTCCTTTTCCCCAATTATTGTGGGTATCTTTCCCCCTGAGATTATCAGCCAGGCTCAGGTCTACAGACAATCAGACGGAGGGTCCAGGTTTGTGCCGCAAAAGGAACACACACTGCTGAGTGCAGGGTGGTCACCTGGCTGATTGGATCCCTGCTACAGAGATAGGAGGACTATGGTCCTAGAGACCAGTCAGACCTGGTAGCCAGTAGATTTACATAAAAATCATTTTGGGGGCTGGAGAGACAGTACAGGGGTAAAGGCACTTGCTTTGCAAGCAACTGACCCCAGTTCATAGGGTTCCCCAAGCACTGCTGTAGGTCTTTCCTGAGCACAGGGCCAGGAGTAACCCCTAAGCATTCTTGAGTATACCCCTAAACTCCCACTGCAAAAATACCACAAAAAGGCAAAATAAAATATTATCTCTGCAACAGAGTCCATAAATTATCAATGGGATATCAAATCTCTCACACATCTTAGATCAAGCAGGAAAAAAGTGTTGCTAATACTTTTGCCTTTTGTTAGTCTTTATCCTCTTTAAAGACCCACAACATATCATAGACTGTTGAGTAATTCTAACCCAGGAAAATTCCATTACCACAGACCCTATGTCCTATCTTCCCAGAATGTGACTTTTGATTTAGTTTATAAAGGTTTCTACAAGTCTCATTCTCACCCAGGTGACCAATTCACAAATAATCAAAAATGCCATAAAATTCAAAAAGCTAATTTCAAATGTGAGTTTTTCTCTTTAAAATTTTGTAATGCCTCTGGATCATATACCAAAAACCAGTCATTTCACTGCATTTATAAAATACTGATTAATAGGTTAAATAAGAACTTTATAAGTATATGACTACAGTCCTAAGAGACGAAGTTTTGCCAAAGTACAGAAAGAAAATTTTAAAGAAAAGATGTTCTGCTATAGAATTAAGGAAGAGATGCAAATTAGCTTTCCCTACAGTCATGCAAAGTAATAATGATGGTGGGAGGGATAATCGGTCATGGCTGGCCAAGCTGACTTGGAAGGAGGAGAACAGAGATAATAAATACCACTGGCAGGTAATAGATAATTCATTGCCTATCACCGTGTAACAAATTATCACAGAATTAGGGACTTAAAACAAGACATATTTATTGGCATGGCATGCTGGGTTTTCAGCTCAGGGTGTCACAAGACAGAAAGCAAAGGGTCGGCGGGGCTACATTCTTATCTTGAGTTCAGTGCCCTGATCAAATTCCCAAAGTTGGGGCAGAATTCAGCTTCATGCAGTGGTAGGACTGTTAGTCTTCATGTCCTTGCTGGTTGTCAGCTTGGGACAGCTTTCAGAGCCTTTTCTTTCCTCTGCAGCCCCAAAGTTACCCATAGATAATATTCTTCCCAGTGACTTTTTCTCAGTCCTCCAAAAACACATCAGGAAAAGCTAATTTTATTTATTTATTATTAAATTTAATTTTTTATTTTGATGCCATGATTTCTAAAGTTTGCACTAGAATTTCTGACATACTACGCTCCTGCCTCCAATTCCACCAACCTGTGACCCCTTTCCTCCATCAACGATCCCACATCCCTCTCCCCCCCAACCTGAACACTGGAAAGATACACTTAAAAGATTAATTATTGAGGCCAGAGTAATAGTATAGCGAGTAAAATGCTTGCCTTGCACGTGGTTGACCTGGGTTTAATCCCCAGTATCCCATAGGGTCCCCAGAGCCATTGCAGGAGTAATTTCTGAGTACAGAGACAGGAGTAAGAGCTGAGTACTAACAGATATGAAAAAACAAAAAAAAATTAATTATGGTAGGTGGGTGGGGTCCCATGCTTTTGATAGAGTTGGCTCTAGTTTTTTCAACATATAGAGGTACCTCACCTCTACAACGTGGATGAACCTAAGGCCCTGCCTACTTCCTTGCCCCTATTACTTCCTCCTCCATTTTATTACTCCTTGGCAGTTTTGTTTCTGTAATCCTTATTAAAAAAAAAAAAAACTCTCATTTAAAATGAGTATCTTTTGGGTCAACAAATAGCACAGGGGTTAAGGTGTTTGCCTTGCACATGGCTGACCCAGTTCAGTTCCCAGGACCTCTAGTTTTCTCAGGTACCAGCAGGCAGGCATGATCCTTGAGCACAGAATTGGGAGCAGCCCCTCTGAGAATTTCTGGGTGTGGCCTGATACCTCCCTCCATCCCCAAAGGGAGTCTCTTAAGATTCATGTAATTGGTCCATTTTATCTAGTCATAATTTTCCTTTCTGGAGGTCAACTGATTTAGTCACTTCCTTATATGTGCACGATTTCTTTGCAGAAGCATCTGGATTAAGGCTGTCTGAATAACTCAAGAGTGGTAGGGCATTAGGGTCTTGAGGACCCTCTTAGAGTATTGCCTATCTCATATGCCAAACTCTGGTAGACCCGAAGAGACTCAGAAGATATAGCAGGAGGGATCATCCACTTTCATTCCCTGTTGGAACTAAGAATAAACAGTAGAACCCAGAACAATACTAAGAGCAAGATGGGCGACTTCAACAATAGTGGAAGATGTTGCAATGTTCTCATTTCACACTCATTGGTTTGAGAGTCCACAAGCATTGCTTACAAAGAAAAGTAAAGGATTGTGGAGTGAGTCACACTCCCAGAAGAGAAGGAAAAACAGAAATTCCAAGACTGTACAACACATATGGCTAAAGACAGAAAATAATAGTTTCATTCCCAAAATATAGCAAAGAATTTGAGACATGTGTGGCATAAAATAGTCAAAATACATAATTTCAATGGAAAATAAATTTCACATTTTGGATGTCTTATTTTTGAGGACCCTTACTCCATAATCAAAATTTATGGCATGGGAGATTTAAAAAGTCCTTCACATGGGAAAATAGTTCTATGATTCAACTCCAGTTATGAAATGCAAGATGTATCTTAAATGGAAGAAAAGGAACACCTCCTTAAAACAACTGAACTCCAGAGTGATGGAATCTTCTGGTATCAGTCTTGCAAGGTTCAGTATTTATAGAAAAATTCACATGACTTTAATTACAATAAATTCAGTTCCCCAGCAAATCTGTGCCATCTGGAAGATATTAACATCATTTACAACTTGTTCGCCTTCCTATTTCATAGAAAATTTTTACTTCTTGCCAACTTTCCACTGTTCTCAGGGTTTGAAAAAAAACATTACTTTATGGATTGTCTCAAGATGGGTTTATACAGCAAGTCAAGTCATCAAAATATGATGGGGATGGGGACTTTTTTGGACACATTTATTTCCTTCTTATTTACTTTAAATCCTTATGTCTTTTATTTCAAGGATGTTTCTTTAATTTTTCACTTTTTATGAGGGAGATAGTCTCTTCTCTCTGCTCCTCTCCTCTAAGTCCACTAAAGGGAATATAATACATTCTTTAAGTTAGCTGAATCCCTTTAACATGGCCCAGTGGAGAGAGAGGCTGCAGTAAGGACTCTCAGTACTGGATCTCAGAAGCTATTTCTGAATTTCTGATCTACCAAGAGTTTGTGTCTTTGACCACCCATAAAGAATGCATCTAGGGGACAGTGAGGCAAGAGGCTTGCAACTGCCAGGCCCTCAAGAAGTCAAATTAGTTAAAATGGACTCACATAGGCACTGACAAGTTAAGGGTCCTCGGAAGATAACTGACTGTGGAAGGCTCAGATATTTTGGATGGAATGATAATTTACTAGAGGGATAAATAAGATGATGTGGAACAATATCTGTAATGACCTTTGTAGGGTTTGGCGAATCTTCTCCAAGACAAGTTAGAAACTAGAGAAGAAATGAAACAAATAGAATGAAAACCAAATGGAACACTGCTTTGTTTATAAAAATGTATGTTCATTTCAAAAGAGATTAGGTAGTACAAGCAACTTAGCTATTATTACCTCTTTGGGAAATCTAGCACTCAAAATAACTAACTTTAGGAATCTGATCACAATTTTATTTTCAGAAAATACTATTTGGAAGAGCAATAGATTTGGGCACACTATTACTATCCCAAGTCAGTATATTCAAGTCATCAGCAGCAATAGAACTTTTAAAAAATCAATTTATATATGCCCCACTATGTTACTTTATTACTAGATCCAATAAATCTTCCCATTGATATACCCAACTCAGTTGGGTTAGCATTATTTGTATATAGCGCTGCATTCACCCATGCCCCATTCACTGATAAGGTGGATACCAGTGTCCAACTTCCACTCTAGGAAGGCAGACTTATGGCATCACAAAATTGTGGTCCTTGAGTTTTTTTTTTTTGAGTGCTTTGCAAAAAGATAGAAAGTAATAATCAATAATTTCATTTTAGAGGATATGACCTTATGCTCTCATTCAAAGAGTTAAAAAATCCTACTGATTGATTAATAATTATTCAGTGGGGAATTTAGATAGTCTGTAAATCAGAGCTGCAGGAACTAAAGTTGGCAAATACTCATTTTTCAAAAGATTTTTTTGTTGTTGCAGCAATTACAATGAAACCTTTTCAGCACAGGCAGGTGAGGTGATTCATTCCGAAGTCTCTTAGGGTACAATGACCACCCATTATTTTGTGGGCAATTGGGAAGCAAAAAATGTGATGAAAAGTGGATCATGTGACACAAACTAGAGATTTCTTCCTTTCAGTTGCACTAGGAGTGAAAGAAAGTTTGCACTGAATTTTAGGATGGACAGTGGGAGCTGATTCAATCTGAAATTGTCCTGTGCTGGTCAGTAGATCCTTAAATTTTATTGCATGTAAAACCACTAAGCTAACCACAAGCAAGAAACATGAGTCTTTTAGACCTGGGCTTAGGTATTTATGACACAAGAATAAAATGCACATGGGAAAAATAGAGCATGTTATAGATTTACTTTCTTAATCCTTAATGTTTATTGAAAGTGGAATACTGTTTGCTGAAAGTCATCTTCAGTGTCTCATATGTCGATTCTTACAGAATTTGTTCTTTTTTCTCTTCATTATTTAAATTTTTATTATGTTAGAATACAGGTGCATAGGGAGTAGTTGTTTGGGGTCTTTATTAACCTAGCACATGTATATTCTATAACTCATCGTCAATTTGTAGCACAGTAATTTATATCATGAAAAATATGTCAAGGAATAAAATACTTCAAATATCAACTAGCTTTCTTTTCAATTTTACAACATGAAAACCAGTTGAAGATGAGACTATTGTGAGGGTCATCAATTATTGGCCAAATTTACAGAATACTTTATTTTCACTGACTTGCCTTACAGACTAAGCAATTAATTGGTTTGCTGCAAAGACCTTAATTGTCTCTTTGTCAGGAATAAGCTCTTGAAGGGAAAAAAGAATTTTAATGATTAGGTAGCCTCGAGATTTATATGGACATTAAGGAGTAATTGTGTGTTTTGAAGAAAGAAAAACAGTGACCATAAACATAAGCGGGCAGTCTAAGAGAAGGAGTAGCATCTCACAAAGTTTAACCATATGGCCACATAAGGGGGCAGTTTGCTGAAATGATTCTGTCCACAGAACATGGATTTAACTCAACCAGGCGATCATATAACCCCCATCCTACCATCTAAAGTACTCCCCAGCATCAAGATCTCTTTATGGCAAGTTTAACAGAAAGGAAGAGGGAATATGAACAAGTTAGCTAAAATAAAAATGTGGTATAAAGGGAGTATTTCCAAATGCATTCTTCTCCAAAGCACAACATAAGCTAGAGAAAAGGATAAAAAAGTGCCCCCTGATAATACTAAAGCCTCAGCTGTAAAAACAAGGCAGGTAGGCAAAGCAGAGAGAAGGGTTGTGCATTACCTCCCTTATGGTGACTAATTATTCCATAAGGGAAGGCAATTTTTCCCCCCACTAAAAACCAGAACACAGAAAATGATTTAACATTTCACTACATTTAAATAGGCTAATTTCTTTGAACATTCTTAATATAAAGGGCTAAAGTTTACTACACTTTATGAATAAAAGTTTATTTAGAGGATTATAATGTAAACTCATAGGGAGAGATAGAAACAAGGCAATTTTCAGCAATTTAGTTCTTGAATTATTTGGGGACAAATAAATGTGCCCTTATAAATGTACTATAAAACAGGTCCTTTGAGAATCCTTTCAGGGGAAACTTATTTTAAACATTGCAGGTTCCTGAAATTGTCGTATTACTTTTTAAAATACCTCATATTTTAGATATTTCATTAATTCTAATTTCTTTCCCTCCAGTAGGGGCACATTACCTAGATCGTATTATTATAGTTTTCATCACTTTCCAATTTTATAGTTTGGGGTCCTTTTTTCATTTTATTAAGAGTGGGAACTTGTCCCAAATGCCCTAAAATGAGTTCCCAAGAACTAGTCTTATGAAATGTTTACAGGGGGAAAAATGGCTTTTTCCAGATCATTTGGGAATGTTGCATATAATGATTGTTTTGTAAAAATTCATAATTTTTCAGTTTATAAAGTTTTTCAGAAACCTCACAGATATGAAATCTTAATTTAACTTGGTTTAACACAATAGACACCAATTGCATTGACCATAAGAGCATTCTATTACATAATGCATGTTGAGTTTGTATTTGTATGGGAACATTTTTATAACCTATTTTGAAAAGCAACTTACTCTTCACTAGCTACCGGCTAGAAATGATTTAAAAAATTAAGGTTAATGATGACATGAATTTGAAAAGACAGAGAAGGATTTGGCAATATATTCTGCTCAATCCTTTCTATATTGCCTTCACTGTCATGAAGTGAATTTGAATCACTGCTTTGGAAAATTGTTTGGGCCACTATCTCTGGTTAGGCACAAATGAGGCAGATACTAAAGACTTTGTACTTGGTAAAAGGTATCCGCCATCATGGTGAACAATTATCCTTGACAGCCAATTCCACTATGTCTCTCAGAGCAGAAATCAGAGATTGTCCTTGTTGGACCACTCAGCATTAAGGTGCACACTTTGATAAGAGCTAGCCTAATTTGAAAGTGGGAAAATAAATTAAGGGTTAATAGGACAAGACTGCAGTTTATACACTTTATAGAGACTTGGAATCCAGAAAACATAAGGGACTGAAATAATATTACAAATCCAGTTAGAAGAACCAGAATCTTCTACTGTGCTATGATGAAAGTTTGAAACTCAGTATTTATTACTTCAAAATTTTGAAAACATTTAAAAAAATTTTGTTTGTCAGTGCAAAGAGATAGTACAATGGGCAGCTGACCAGGCTTTGCTTCCTGGCATTTCATACAGTCCCTCAAGCATCACCAGATGTAGTCCCTGAGTGCAGGGCCAAGAGTAACCTCTGAGAGCCCTCAGATGTGGCCCCAAAACAGCAACAACAAGAAATTTTTGTTTGCTTATTTTAGGCCTCCCAAGTAGTGCTCAGGAGACCTGGGAGCCTGACTGGTAGTTCATGGCCAACAGTACTGAGTGTTAAATGTGTGGGTTTGAGGACGTGGTGCTGCTTAGGCCCTGAGGTTCAGGGATTACCTGGGTCACCACACTGGTGCCCAGAGACTTCTGGATCTATGCCCCTGTGATGCTTGGGATTCTGGATCAAGCCTGTGCTGAGCGTGTGTTCTAACCACTGTCCTGTGTCTCAGCTGTTACTTCTTATTTTGTGGGGAGCTAATGACAATGATCTTATCGCTATCAAGTTCTGCTCCTCATTTGAGAGTCCTCCCTAGGGTCTTTGCAAGATTTCTGCAAGACAACTTTGTTTGACACAGCTTTCTGCAGAAAGGTACACCTTTCTGCCAGACAAAGGCATTGATCCCTATAGGATGCTCAGTCCAGGGCTGGTGTGCTGGTGATTATCCCTCTTCTTCCTGACTTCACTTCTAATCTATCCATGTAAAGAAATATTTCTTCAGTATTCACTGGAGCTTCCACTCACTGACCCAGAGACCCACATTGAACTTCTTTTCTACAAGAGTATCCTTCAATTATCTAAGGATACCCGTCTAAGTCTAATTTTGGTACTGAAAAAAAAGAGAGAAGCATTTAAAGACTCATTTATCAGACTTACTCATTAAAAAACAAGCAAAACCAGATAAAATAGTAAACAATATTGGAGATTGTGGATATGTGATTATTTTAGCAGACAGGGAGTGAGCACTGTGAAAAGTGCTCCTGAAATTTAATGACCCTGTTTCTGTACTTTGGAAACCTGGGATAATATCTGTGACCTGGAAGGACAGGGTGAACGTTGCCGAATATCCTCAGTTCTGTTCCAAATCCTTTGGTCTTCCTTCTTTCATCCCACATTCTGCAGTATCTGCTGTTCTTATTTGGTGTGTGTGTGTGTGTGTGTGTGTGTGTGTATTTGAATTTTGAATTTTGGGTACACTTGGTGGTACACAGGCCATACTCTTGGCTCTATGCTCAGTGATCACTCCTGGCAGTACTTGGGGGCTCATATGTGCTGCTGGGAATCAAACCAGGGTCCGAGGCATGAAGGCCAATGCCTTAATTCTTGTACTATCTCTCAGGCTCTCTCTGCTCTTCTTACTGATCTGAGGCAATTGAGAAGAAGAGTCTTGTCATGGAAGTATAAAGTTGGCTGTGAGGACCAAGAGTTCAGGAGACTGGACACAGCAGAAAGCAGAAAACATCTCTCATGGATGGTACCAGAAAGACACAGAGATGTATGGGTGACACTTTACTATTAGTATTCCCCAACTTCAAGGGGTTATGCCAAGTAAAGAAATAAACTCATTCTACTACCTTTGCTTTGACAAGCTAGGCATAACAGTTAAGATTTCCAAATTCTGGACAGAGAACATTTTTATTTTTATGACTGTTAAATTTCTATGCTGCATTTTCTTTCACTCACACTACTAAGTAATTTCATGCCAACCAATATGCTCTTTAGCTTTTTCTTCATGTGTGTAATGTAGTAAGATTGTTGCCATACTATAAAAATGTCATTGATTCAGGAAACTTTTCTTAATGATTCAGATTATAATAATTCTTCCCAGACAGAGGCAAAATACCTATTTTCATTAATTAAACACACATACAGCCTTCATAATTCTTTAACCTTAAAATAGCCTTTTGTAAGTTGAGAAGTGAAATGGCCTTTATATCAATTACTACCAAATTCCTCCCTAATTATTCACCAATGAACATATACTCAGAAACACAGGTTAACAGTTCAAATACTAATGAAGCTAAAGTAATGTTGGATTCAGCAGTCATTAAAAATAATAACTTCGACTTGATGTTTTTCTAATTTTTCTTCTTTAAAACCCAATGTCTTAAAAAGGATTTTCCCTTTAATGTGTGACAGACATGTTAAACAGAGGCTGTGTAAATGTTTGCACAGTAATAATATTGATCTCTTCCATGGAAACTTTTTATACAAATGGTAAACGACTATTAGCAAAAGCTTTGACTTTTACTCCCATTATGCATTGCAATTAAAGAGGAAAGTATTGTTAGCATGCGTGATAAGTATAAAATTTGGGGCGTCGACAGAAGACTGTAATGCCTTATATTTATGTAACACTACTTTTCTGAAATGTTGAGAGGGCTTTTATGTTCGCCATTATAGGGCTGGAAAGAGAGAATTGTGTTCCATGACATGGGTGGACGTCTTAACTGCAGCTGTGTCTACACTAGCAGAACAGCTAGTACTTCCATAAACTGTTGGATTCACAGATGATTCTTTACTGAACTGACCGTGAATCGGTGGGATTAACTCTTACGTTCACCCACTCAGGGTCTTATAAACAGAGTCTACTCCCACCCCTCACCTTGGTATCACCCCTTCTTTGGTATGGCCCCTAACTCCAAGTGACCGCGAAGTGAGATAGCACTATAGTAAAAGAAGGTCACAGAAATGGAAATGGTGCCAACTGAGGATCATTCCAGGAGTGCGTTTCTACTGAATGCTTGCAGTGGCGTCCTGAGCAAGCTCTGCAAACTCACAGCTCCAAAGCTTTCTCCTAGTTAGCGAGTAAGCCTAGGCTTTTCTGGGGCTGCCAAAAACATGATGCATTTCCTTCTTGCTCAAATGCAGACTTTTTGAAAACAATGTTGAAATCCTGTTAAAATGAAAGTAGACCATGGCCTTCAAAAAATAAAAAAAAGGCAGGAGGGGGGTACTTTGGCAGATAAATGGTAAGGTACAACTCCCAAATGGAAAGGGCCAAACTCTCACTAGATCTGTTGGCCCTTGCTCCAATCTTTGCTGTATTCCCTCCCTAGGGAGGCATTAGCCAAGGCCAGGGACAGCTGCCCCGTGTCCCTCAGCTGACTGAACAGCTAAGGTAACTGAACAGAATTGTTCTGGCATTTCTCATCCCAGAATTTCTCTTTCCTTACTTACTTATTGATCCAAACTTTTTCTTTCAAGGTTCAGCTCAAGGTCCATTTCTTCTGGAAAGCTCTTCTTATACTCAATCACCTATATATGTTTTCTCTGCTTGACCTTATGGCACCCGTTATTAGCCAGAACAGACCAGATCTCTATGCTTACCTCAGATTGCACTGAACATATTTTTGAGGGGTTCCCTACATATTTTCTGATAAGAATGTCTAGATGTAATGCATGTTAATTCTGCTTCCACTGAAACTTTATGAGGAACAAATTCCCTTAAAAAAAAATGGTTTTTTGGTCTTCATTTTAGGTAGACAGAGTGTTTTTCATTTTATCTGTCTTCATTTTAGGTACACAGAATGTTTTTCATTTTACATTGGATACTTTTGAAATCAGAACCAAACCTGTTTTCCTGGAAATAAGCTCATATTTATTGAGAAGAATGAATAAATAAACAAAAATATCAGAGCAACATTACAGAATTCAGGCAGAGGGATTATTTTATATTCATATGTTCTAACACTTAAATGGAAACTTTTAAATTACTGGAGTAAATGGTTCTGAAAGAAAACATCTTTCACTCTTGGAAATTTTTTTCTGCATATCATACAAATCACTTTTGGGAAAACTCTCGAGGCACTGGGCGTTCTGCCTTTGTTCCAATTACATTAAAGCTTATTAAAATAGCCATCGTGACAACAACATCTCTTCAGAAGAGTGCACCAAATACTTAGGGGCATAGTCTCATCTAGAGTCCTGGGATTTGGTTACCTAACTCCTATTAGTGATAATAAGTATTACGTCTATAAATCCCTTGACGCTTATGTCAATCCTATCAGTTCCAGTTTCCACAGGTGGAATGATAGGTCTAATGAGGTTCATGTCTTCAAGCTTTTTATTTATAAACTTCAAATGTTTGGATCTCAACTTTTCTGTGATCCCTGGTAGTTACTAGAGATCAGGGTGGCATCGATGCTTTTCAAATTGCACATTAAAGAGATAGCATTCATTTTTTTAAGGAAATTTGTTCCTCATAAAATTTCAGTGCCACCAGCATTAATGTGCGTTACATACAAATGGTAAGTTTTGCTTAACAAAGCTTGTTAATTATTTTCTTCCCCTTTATGCTCCTTCCCTGCATTACCACTCTCCTCTACTTCCTTCAATTAGGGGACAAGCATCAAAAGGGTGCTTAGACTTGTCTTTATCGTTAATCTTCTGAGTGCATTATACACAATTCATTCTCTTTTCTTTAGTGCAGGAACATAAAAATTCACTGCCATTTGTACTTAAGGTCAGTGTCTGTGGATGCCAACATTTTAAACTGTTTATTTCATCATTTGAATTTCAAATTCTTATCCCAAATGCTTTTTAACCTGCTTTAAATCCAGAGCCTAAGGAGACTAGCACGCCTGCTCTAATAATCTTTGTTATATGTTTTAGAGATGTAAATTACAGGTTTTGTTTTTTCACTTTGTCTAGTTAGTACCAAACTTGCATTAACATGAAGTAAAAAGTCCAGCAGGCACTTTATGAGGATGTGATCAGTACCTAGATGGCTTAGGCCTGTATATACATAGATTTGCATATGCATGAATGCGAATACACAATCTTATCTGTCTGAGGGAGATTAATTTACAAAGGCTCCAAATTTGTGCCAGTTTACACTAAATGTTGCCATTGGGGTTGATTTTTGCATCCCTATATTATCAAGAGGTTTTCTTATCCATAGGAGCCACCAAGGCAGGGCAAGGAGATGACTGATTGCAGTTAATTCTAAACACAAGACTGACAAATGATTAACTCCAGTTGTCAGATGATTAGACCTCGTCATCGGGTCACAACCCTGCCTGTCACTAGCTTACACCTAAGCTCCTTCAGGAAAGGTAGGGGGCTTCAACATGCCATTTTAAAGCTAAACTCAGTGCAATTGCAACAGACCCTATATTCTGTGCACTGCACCTGGAGGAGTACAATTTCTAGATTTTGTTAAATTAGTTTCACATTAGTCAATACTTATTTAAAAACATGTCATATATCTCTGTGGCCTGTGCATGCTTCAATTACCTCTGATTATTACATCAAGATTTACGAATGAGATACCAGAGTCAGTCCTATTTACTGCAAAATGCTATTGAAGCAAACTGAAATGCAATTTCAGAACAGATTGCAGTACCCCATCAAAACAGAAAGGGGAGAGAGGAAGTTGGATTTTGAGGTGTGCTGAGGCATTGTTAAATGCAAGACACCGTCTCACCTAA
This sequence comes from Sorex araneus, assembly GCF_027595985.1. Classification (NCBI taxonomy): domain Eukaryota; kingdom Metazoa; phylum Chordata; class Mammalia; order Eulipotyphla; family Soricidae; genus Sorex; species Sorex araneus. The sequence goes on along the minus strand of NC_073310.1, from coordinate 49,288,669 downwards.
TAATTTAAACATGGACCTTGTGGTCTGACATTTTTAATGCTTTCTTGATCTCTTTCTTCTGGCACTGTGGGTTCTTTGCCATTGTAGGGTGCACTGCTTAGTGACTTATGGATTAAATACCATACCTCTTCTGCCAATAGCACTTGCAGAAAGGGATAAATGATTTGGTATTCTTATAAAGAGCCACACTGTAGGGGTCCACAGAAAGCTACCATTATTCAGAGCTCCTAAAAGCTGCCCCACATTTTAGATACAAACCAATCCATAAAACTGCTACATTCAGAATTTCAGCTCTTATCTAGGTAGTAAGATTATAACACCTTGGAAGGCCAATTTGCTTTTTTGTTGACACAAATTAAGATCCAAAGCTTAACTACCGCAAACTGGTTTCAAAAATTAATTTAACTTATACAATCCCCCTGATAGGTAGCCCTGATAGGCAAAAGTTTGCATTTACTTTGTGATTCATTTCATTTGGATTAATCTAGAGGGCTAAAAATTTTACGCTTGAGGCACCTCTGACTCTGAAGAACAGAAATATACACATATTTCTCCCATAATTTCTTGCTTCAGGGCAAGAAAAAAAAGCCACTGTGATTTGGAAACAGGACTTTTCCAGACAACTGTAAATATCAGCCACAGAGCGTAACTAACCAGAACTGTGTTGTGGTTCTGTGTTACTACAGGGCACGAAGAAATTAGTGGAACCACATAAAGCAGAGACAAGTACACAAATTTCTGAAGAGATAACATTGATGAATTCTAGAATAAGCTCAAAGAGCTTACAAACTCATTTATACTAAACACTTAAAATATGGATTCCAGCATGTTTCCTAGAGGCAGAGAATCAATTAGATGGTGACAAACTTTTGAAGAGTTATACATTAGGATTATATCTAACACATATTTGTTTCAAGCTGAAATAAGCCTGCTAGTGGTCTCATTTAATATTTTTATTGTTAAATACAAAAATTGAGACCGAGAGAGATGTGGCTGTCAAAATAAAGTTGCCCAAGTTAATTTCAGCACGAAAGATACAGTCTTCTCACTCCTCACTCAGTACTTTCCACAGACATTCCAAACATGCTTTTCACATTGCATAACTAAAAATGCACATCTCTAGAAACTCATTTCTTTCCTACTTTTTTCTGTAAATGAAACTCCAGAATTCTATGTTATCAAAACTGTTAATTGTTGGTTTTTTGTTTAGCCTATTTTCGAATACTATGCAGAACTATTTAAAAATTTTTCACTAAAAATACACAATTTCAGCATTCTGACCGATAAACTTGTTTGATGTTTAGTTACACAAATAAAGGTAGGGAGGTAGGGAGAAAAGTAAGTTTTCTATGCATGTTATGATGCTGACTTTGATAGTAACCCTTAAAGACCAGAGAAAACATGGTCTGCAGAGAAACTTTTCTGCAGAGAAATACAGAGAGCATTTTTTTTGGGGGGGGGGAAATCTTAACAGCAAAAAGATTGAAGGGGATCTCTGCATTCATTTATGCTATGTAGTCCAATTTATCTTTCACACAGATAGAAGACTCGTTATCTTTTTTACTTTTTAAACCCATCAAAGAAATCTCATGCCTTCCCTACTAATAAATTCCCATGCTCTTTAACAACTCTACTTAGAAGAAAAGTTTAGAAGAAAGTTGCAACTCAGCTTGTTTCAGTTCTAGAAAATTTCTTCTCCTTTTCAAATCAATTAATTTAAATACATATGTGCACAACTTAAAGTCATTTAGTTTTCCTAGACTAGTTAAGAGTTTCTATTTCTTTTCAGATGAGCTAAGAAAGGCTTATACAATGTTAACGTTAACACAGTAAGCCCGATAGGGACTTTTTATAGACTTTTCCTTCCTATGAATACCCTGGAATGATTCTGGCACTCTGAACTTTAATTCTAGCATCTTTTGTAGATAATCTTGGCATCAGTGCAGAGGAAAACAGAAGCAGCATACTTCCTTGAGACTTTACAAGCTTGTTTGGACTATTACGTGTTTATAATGGTGATGTTGTATTTAATCACTTGTCACTCATTTTGTCATGCCAAAATTGTGAAAATTATCATGACCCATAGTTATAGATGGAAATATGGAGAATATCTTCACTGACCCCTAGAAATAGAGCCTCTAATAAAGTCAGGTAGACTGCTACAGGTTACAGACCAATAGTATGTAGCAGTTAGTACCGGTGTTTGGATTCCTTCTTCCAATCCAGCACTTCTGTTGATATACACTCACTCAGTATTCAGCAAAGAGGAAAAAAACCTGTTCATTGTCTTTGAAGACAAGACATGTATTTTCTTCTAAAATCACATGAACCTCAACATTCACACACACAAATACCCCTTACGGTTGATGGACATGCTAGAGATATGTCATTTTTACCATAGATGCTACTGTGACCATGCCCATTGAACAAATGAAATTTACTTATCCACACCCAACATATATTCTTTTCCCTCCCACAGTAGTAGTAAAGATACTGTTCTTTCTTCAAACAACTAAAGAAGTCACTAATGTCAGTTAAGTATTTAGACCTTATTTCATGTTCCCATTGATCAGTGCCATGCATGAACAAATACAACTAAATGGGACTTCTATAGAGAAAATCAGAGTGGGGTTTGCAACGAGTTAAAATGTTGTATTTCTTTCAATAGAAGATGTTGATAACCTACTGATTGTTCTGTATGCATGTACTTTTATGTTGTGGTGAGACTACAATATATCTTAAATCCTTTCATGAATGTTGGACTTGGTGGATTAAATTTTAGAATGAGAATATAATGAAAGTTTAATATATTTGGCATCCTAATAATCAGTATTACTTCTCATTCTGGGCCTAAGTCTTTTTTTTTTTTAATAGAATAATGCTTTTTAGCAAAACCCATTTCTAGTTAAGTACTGAGAAATAGAGGGACTAGTAAAGTATTTGAAAGTTAATGAGAAAGAAAATAAGTAATATGCCATTCCTATGAAATCTTGAAAAGTTTGCCCTCTATAAGGAAATCCGAAAGAGAAAATCAATCCCTATCTTGCATATGAGCAGTTACAATAGCATTAAACAAGTTCCATATCCTCAGTGTCTCAACTGCCAATTTGCTGAGCTGTTGGTGTTGATCACCCCATTGAACCAAGCAGTTTTGAAGGGATCAGATTTGGCCAAGAAATTGTAAAGACCAATTTCTCAGTCAGACTTCATTGCCTAATGTTTGGGTGGTTCGGAGCAAGTCACTTTAATGGGCCAGGCCTTGGTTTTATCATCTGTCCTGGAAGATCTCTAAGGTTCTTTCATTAACAACACACTAGGATGGACTCAAAAACAGACATGTTGTACTTGGATTTATTTAGAGCCTTTGATTACAGCCCCAAAGCCTCTGACTTCCCCTGATTCATTTTTTAATGCATAAGAGGTGGAAGTGAATCTCAACCTACTCATTCTTCAAGGATCAGATATAAAAGACTGAAATTTGCAGGTTTCCATATTTGGTGGTGGAGGGGGAGGGTTGCACACCTCACTGTTCTCAGGGCTCACTCTTGGCTCTGTGCTTAGGAATAACTCCTGGCAGAGCTTGGAGAACCAAATGTGGTACCAGATATCAAACTCAGGTCAGCTGGGTAAAAAACAAGTGCCTTACCCACTATACTGTCTCTTCACTCCCTCTGCAGTTCTCATATAGTGATTATATTTTTAAAACAATAATACAAATACATCCTTTATCACCTAGATAGCTACCATGTAAGAATCACTATTTAACAAGTCATCTTGTTATCACAGGTATATTTCTTCTGTATGCAGTTAAATGAGTGACAAAGACAGGTTACATGAAAGCATAGTTCTCTGCATGAGCAAAGGTTTCCCAGCCATTCAAATACACACAATAGATTGGCAATGAGAAAGAACATAGACTAGAACTCAAAAGAATTACCATTTTTGTCACTGACACCAAATTCTATCCACCGAGAAACAAATCAGCATAGTTCACTCACAGTAACTATAGACATATAAGTAAAGTGAGGGCTGGAGAGACAGTTTCAAGGATTGATGCAAATACTTTGAATGCAAGAGATCTGGATTTGATCCCTGCCTCAGTATGGACCCCCAGAGCACTGTCAAGTGTGACCCCTGAGCACAGAGCCAGGAGTAACCCCTCTATGGATTAATGTGACCCCCCCCAACCAATAAATAGCACAAACAATTGTTTTTAACATTGTATTTTGTGATATACATTCAATTAACTGGTCCATTACTGGCTAAAACAAATTGGACAACAAAATTAAACAATTCAGCAAAGACTATGCTAATGGGTAAGTAGGTTGTTTATCATGCTAAAACTCATGAAATTAAGCTATTACAAGTCAGCATATAATTGAAAGCACACTCTATTTCATGTAGCCCAATAACAGATTTTGTTTCTATCAAATGTCATCATTCATCATATCAAATTGATATTGTTATCTGAATGTTTTGATTTTGCAGCTACTTTGGGATTAATGTGTAAACATGCATTACTTTATTTATTTCATGAGAATTCTAAGACTAAATTAAGTATGGATAAATATTTGTGTACATATATGTACAAAATACATGTGCATTTTATACTTCTACATGTGCTTACATAAGATTATAATAAAAATCATTTTCAACACTAAAGATTCATGTATGTTTTTCCTTAAGTAATGGTCAGTAAATTCTTTAAATTAAAAAAAAAGCTTTTCTTAGTCATATACCCAGGCTTTTGTCAATAATAGGATACTACAGCCAGAGAGAAAACTTTGTTTGAAGACAGGCTGTCTACTTATGAACCAATCAAGTAGTAAGTCTGATTGTGCTAGAATATTCTTTTCCATTTAATTTCCTTATGGGGAGTTATGAGGCATTTTCTTTATTTTCTTTTATATTTTTTTATTTTATTGAATCACTGTATCACAGTGAGATTTTAACATTGTATTTTGTGATATACATTCAATTAACTGGTCCATTACTGGCTAAAACAAATTGGACAACAAAATTAAACAATTCAGCAAAGACTATGATAATGGGTAACTAGGTTGTAACAATGAGATACAGTTACAAAGCTTTCATGACTGAGTTTCAGTCATACAATGTTCCAACACCCATTCCTCCAACAGTATACCTTTCCCATCAACAATATTCCTCATATCCCTCCTGCCCCCCTCCCCCCAGCCTGAGCACTCTCTCTGTCTCTGTCTCTGTCTCTCTCACTCTTTCCTTTTTGACATTATGGTTTGCAATACAAATACTGAGAGGCTGTCATGTTTGATCATTTCCCACTCTCAGCACACATCTCCCATCCAGAGTGATCCTCTCCAACCATTATTGTCATAATGGTCCCTTCTCTGTTCCAACTGCCCTCTTCTCCCTCAGCCCTTGAGGCAGGCTTCCAACTATAGACCATTATTAGTCCTGACTCTTGTTTCTACTGTCCTTGGGTGCCAGTCTCTTATTATATTTTGTTTTATTCTTTTAATTTTTTTTATATCCCACAAATGAGTGCAGCCATTCTATGTATCATGCTAAGTAAATTCTCTTTATTTTGACCTGCTCCTTATAGCCAAGTCAATCTTGTCACCTAGAAATCTCAGAACCAGCTTTCTTTCCTTAAAGGAAGAAGTAAAAAAGGTTTCTGCACCCTCAGGATAAGCCTGATGCAGACAGGAGAGCTAGGAAAGTTCCTCTCTCTCTTCTCTCTTCTCTCTCTCTCCCTCTCTTTCTCTTTCTCTCTCTTTTCCTTCCTTTCATTTGATTTGCCTTTGGCTCACACCCAGATGAGCTCAGGGCTGACATGGATCGAACCTAGGTCTGCGGCATACAAGACAATCGCCTAACCGCTGTACTCTTACTCAGGCTCCGTGAGTTTCATTTCTAACAATAACTTCCAGAGGTGACACAAATGTCCCATTCTTACTCTCTCAGACACTTTGAAATTCAGTACTTCAGAGTTGCACACCAAGTTTGGTTCAGACAAGTCAGGGAATTCTCTGGAAGGTGCTGGCCACCCAAGCACAGATAGGGGTTAGCATTCTAGTTCTAATAATCCAGTCTAAACAGAAAAAGCTTCTTTTCTATGTGACTTCAAACACTTTACAAATTGTTTATAAATCACAAATTGGAAGTCCACACAGTCTATAATACAAACCAAACCAAATACTACATAGTGCGGTCTGTAGAGATGCCATAAAATTTATAGCAATTTTACTGATAGGCACTGTTGGTAGCCAAACATAAGAAGCAGCACGCTTGTCTTCAGCCTCTCTCATCAGAGGCTCCCTGGTCACGGGAGGTCAGGATCACCCCTGAGCACTGCACATCCCACTCTCGTGTTAACTCACAGCCTCACCATGCACATTTGAATTCAGACTTTGGCTTGCTCTAGAAAGTGCTTTAGGTCACTGGGATTCGTCATCTGGGTCCCCAGAAGTAGCACACTTTATCAAGGTGCTACTCATTAATTTGTAACCTACTTGCTAGCAGTTTTCTCTAGTAATGCTCCTACCAGCCATCTGCCATGAATTTTTGTGGCTTCTGCAGGGGTGTGTGGGGGATGGACAACCACTACCACGGTCATCGTGGATGGCATTTTATTCCTTTTACCCATCTGCCAAGGAACTCTGTTATACCCATGGCCTTGCTCCAGGATGTTTCTGCCTTAGCACTGCACGGTCACTGTCTTCCCGTTGCTCATCAATTTGCTCGAGCGGGCACCAGTAACGTCTCCATGTGAGACTTATTGTTACTGCTTTTGGCATATCAAATATGCCACGGGTAACTTGCCAGGCTCTACCATGTGGGCGGGATACACTCGGTGGCTTGTGGGACTCTCCGAGAGAGATGGAAGAATCGAACCTGGGTTGGCCGCATGCAAGGCAAACACCCTACCCGCTGTGCTATCACTCCAGTCCTTTTCTACCTCAGGCACTATTTTATTTTCTAAAGTGAGGACTTGGAACTTCTTTTTTTGCCTTCATATCTGTCCAGTTAAACAAGTTGTGGTGAGGCTATAACAGATATATCTCCTCAGTAAGCTGCTCATTCCCCAAACATCATGAATTCCTTTTGTAACTTTGCACTTATGTACATGGTATTATTTGCAAGAAAGAAACTTCTTGGCCTCTGACCAAACCTCTTTCATTCTTTGAGACACGTTCTTAGACGCCAAGCCTAGTAGGCAGCTCGCTCCCAGAGCAGTGCTGTCATTTGTGGTATTCTGGTCTCGTAATTTATCTGTTTACATGCCTGTCTGACACAGGAGACTGAAATCCTTCAGAATAGGCCACATATCTTATACATCTTTCTATTTCTTCTGGGAGCCAGAATACGTGTCCTTTTAGGCAGACATTCAGTAAGTGTGGAATGGATAACTTTAAGGATAAAGAAAAAACAATCATATGGATGAATAACGTGAAAGCACTAAGCTTTACGGTATGTATAGAGAGAGGAGGTAAGAGTTTTTAGGAATATAAAATAGAAGTGTTTACCCACTTGAAGTTTATAGAATAATGACATAGCCATGCACTGACTTTTTAAAGAATGAATTTTTTCCTGAAATCCAGAAAAATATCTTTTTGTTTATTTTTGTTGGTTTTGTGGACCACACTCAGTGGTATTTTGAGTTTTCTTTTGGTTCATGGATCACTTCCAGTGGGCTCAGGGGTCCATATCAGGACTGGGGATTGATTCCTGCCCAGTGGTGTACAAGACAAGTGCCCTACCTGCTGTATTCCCCCTCCAGCCCTGCAGATTCTTTTAAAAAGTTTTTATTATTTTGAAATAGTTCTAAGACAAACTTCCTCTGCCTTTCATCTCTAGATAATTAACTAGATCCTGCCATCAGATGGGACATAGCCCCTGGTCCTAGAAAGTCAGACTCTTGAACACTGCTCTAAAGGAAAAGAAAAATCCCAGGGATTACATTACTAAGAAAACAGCAAGTTCCTAGGAAAAATTCCTAGGAAAGAAAGTACCACATTTTCCTGCTGATAACACATTTCTTAACTTCAGTTCACAGTTAACATTCAGTTATCTTGTTAATCTTGCTCATTTTGGCAGACACTCAAAAAAACCCCACGTTTTTATGCAGACATGTGGGGTTCTCAAGATCTTGGGGTCCCCTGGAAACAATTTTTTTTAGTTGGTGAAAGGAAACTTGCCTTTCAAGCTCAGCACGGGTCCCTGGAGGGGACAGGGAAAGTCACATTCAACGTATGACTTCGGTGATTAGGCACTCAGTGATGGGGCCATCAGCTTGGGAGGTGGCAGGGGGGGTGGGACAGGAGAGGAGGCTCTGCTGAGGCCTAAAGATCCAGCACTAGTGTTAGGTGGCTCCAGGAGTGGGTGGCCTGCACTGCCCATTCTCACTCTCCAAGCAGCCTGTGGCAGGGCCTCAGAAATGCATCTCAACCTTGTGGTGGAAGGAAGGAGCCACTTAATGCCTAAGCTGTGTGCAGTGCCTGAATCCCCAATTCTCAAATGCAGTTTATTTTCTTCTCAGAAAATAAGCACCAGGGTGGCAGTTAAGCAGACGGGGTACCTCATCTCTGTTTCTACAAGTTGGGGAACAGGAGGCCACAGAATTCTGGACATGTCCGGATATCACACAGAGGTGGTATTTGTGGGATGGGGGCAGTGGGGACCAGGCTTCACACCCTCCTGGTATCACTTCAAATTTTGCAGTCCAGGTAGACCTTTTTAACCATTTTACCCTCAGTCTTTTACCAGTCTTCTCTGGTAAAACGAGTGTGCTGTTAAGGATTAAAATCTCTACTCAAACCTAGCATCAGGCGCACTGTAGACACCACAGAAGTTGTAGCTGGTATTATTATAAGTGTAATGTCGGCAGAATGTAAATTCCCTGTTCTCCTCATCAACACAGTCCACTGTACCCTCCTGACATTGTGGCTATGACCTATGTGCTATCCATGAGCACTTCCTTGTGTCAGGAACTGTACTAGACACTTTCCCTGCCTATCTCATCTTACACCCCAATAGGCCCACAATAAACTGATGCTTTTAGGCCTGCTGCATAGTGCCAAGTCACGAGGCTTACGGTTCCAGGGCTTGAGACCACTAGGGCAGGGGCTCTGGAAATCAGGCCCGACTTTTCATTTTTGTTTTGTTTTGGTTTTGGCTATTTGGGTCACAGCCGATAATGCTCAGGGGTTACTCCTGGCTCTGCACTGAGGAATTACTCCTGGCTGTGCACTGAGAGACCATATGGGATGGTGGGGATCGAACCAGGTTCAGCCATATGCGAGGTAAAAGCCCTCCCCCACTGTACTATCACTGTGATCCCAGGCCCTACTTTTCCAGTGGAAGAGTAGCACTGCCCACCACAGAAGCCAGGTGCCTTTACTCATCGGTACCCCCTCCGCTAGCTCTCCCAAGCTGGGGTCCTTCAACCCTGCAGGTGGAGTCCAGCACGCCAACCATGGGTCTGGGTTCTGGGCCTCTGGGGGTCCTTAACTGTCCTGCTACTCAGAACCCCTGTGCTCCATGCTACAAGCACTATTTAAAGCTCTCAGTGGAGAATGGCTAAGGAAGGACTCAGTGCTTCCTTGGTTTGGTTTAAATTGCTGTAGGAAATGGACTGGGAGATGTGTGCTTGTTTATGAATCAAAAAACAGATAGTTGTGGCCTTGTGAGTGGCCAATCACCCAGGCTCCCTGTTTCTCTTTCTGAACTCCGAGTTATCAAATTCTTCTTATTTTCCCAAAGAGGAAGGGAAGGAGGCCACCTCTAGGATTTTGAAGTGTGATGAAGCAACTCAGGCACTAAAATTTGTGCTACCCCCTGTTTCCTACCAAAGCAAGATGAAAAACCTTGCTTGTGTTTTGCTCTTTTTAATTGTTTTTTGGGTCATGCCTGGCAATGCTCAGGGGTTACTCCTGGCTCTGCAGTAATCATTTCTGGTGATGCTTGGGGGACCACATAGGATGCCAGGGACCGAACCTGAATGGGCTACATGCAAGGCAAACATCCTCCCCACTGTAGTACTGCTCCCGCTCATGTTGCTTTATTTTCAAGACACCTGGAATCTTCACAGCCATTCAGTTTCCCACATCACCTCCTCTCTTTTCTTCACTGTCCTGTGGACACTCTGAGGTCCTGTCTACCTGAACTTCCCTTCAAGCTTGTAGATCAAAAATAGTTCTAATGACCAAATGAGATTCCTTCACTTTGGATCCACTTTGAACGGGTAAGGAAGCACTTTCTACATCTCACTGGCCCTGTTCTGAGATTTTCACTTTGGCCTGAAGTTCAGAGATAGGCAAAATAAGGCTAACTTTGGAATGCAGTTTTTATGCAATAAATAAACTGAATAACAGCATATAAAAATTGCAATTCTCTTTAGTGTGCTATATGGAAGCAGCCTGTAAACAGTTCATCAACATCACCTGTTGGGTGCAAGTCCAGGAGGCAGTTCTGTGCTTGCAAATTTTCTGCAGCATGAAGCTACTGGGTAATCTTGCTTTCTCCTATGGTTAGCATAGGTCTACATGGGTAATGCATGCTTCTGTCTGGAAACAGATGATTATGGCTCAAGCTTTGAAGACAAAGATGGAGGGAATGAGAGGCCCCAAACTCTACAGTGCATGGAGGTTGTGGGTGGAGGGGTGATGCCAGGGGATGAGTTAAAAATACTGTGTGGACAGATAGTACAAAGGTAAGGCATTTGCCTTGCACTGCCTAGCCAGGGTTTGATCTTCGTTACCCCATGTCCCAGGAGCCCCACCAGAAATGATCCCTGAACCCTGTACTGCTGACTCAGAGTAAGTCCTGAATACTGACAAGTATAACCCAAATAGACAAATAAATAAAAAATATTTTGGTGTTTCATTGAGATCCCTGTTCCACAGGTGGATTTCAGTAGCAACTATCACATATATAGGAAAGGTTTTGCAGCAAGAAAAGTGATTTATTTCATACTGATATCTAATATTTGAATTATTTTCAAGATTCACAAAGACCACTGTCACTCCCAAGAAAGATTTTAAAAAGTGTATTGAATATGCTTGACCCTTTACACACCTCTCATTTTCAGTCACCAAATTATTATTTCCAAAGTAATTAATTCTACAAAAGATAATAAGGTCTCTCCCTGGTTTTAATTCATGTAGACAATAAGTAACTTTTCATTGAAGTTGATTGTGTTTCCTCCCAACAGACTTAGCCAAAGTTTCTGTGTAAGAAAGAAAAAAAAACTATTTATGATTTCTCCAAAGGAAAAAGTAACGTGACAAGAAGAACATAACTGAAGAAAAGGTGAGTTAACGGTTTTATTATTGCAATCACATACAAAACCGAGACAGATTTTAATGCCATTATCCCCTACCCACCCAACACAAACCTTTCCAATTATACTTTTAATCAAGAATTCCCTCTTATGTTGCTACTTCCTGCCCTTCTGGGTTCCTATGATAGGCAGTTTCCATCCTGGTCTCATCCTGTTTGGCCTCTTTGCGTGAAAGCTAAGGAGCCTGGCCCACAGCCTACCAGGGCATTTCAAAGCATCAGAAGTCTGTAAACAGGAAAGATTTCCTCTGAGGCAGAGGGGCCCCTCCATGATCAAAAGATGGTTCTGGGATAAGGATTCCTTCCCCCTGCTCCCCACCCCCACCCCTGCCCACTTTCCAGTCGTTAGCACTTTCCAGATCAGACGCTGACACGGAGGGCACGTTACTGGGCATCTGTGGCAGAGGTGCTGGGCATCTTGCCAGGCATCCAAGGGCCACACAGAAATGTCAGGAAGAATAAGTTGCAGCTGCTCTGTCTGTTAATGAGGAGGTGGGGCCTGCAGGAACATGGAGATTTCCTCTGAGCAAATGGCTCAGGCTGGGAGCCCCCTCCTGGTTAGCATGCAGGAGGGCAAGATGGCCAGACCTCAATTCAGGCATAAAGGGGAGAAGGGAAGTGGCGTGGGAGAGCTGTGAGATTCTTTGACAATCTTAGGGACCCCCACATTGGGTTCGAATAATGAGGACTTTGAACAAAAAGGATTCCCCCCTCCCCCCTCCCCCACGCCCTCTGGGGCTATTAAGGGTGAGTCCATTTTCAAAATGTTTTTGAAAAAGGGGAGCTTAGCTGGGCCATCATTGTATGTTCACATGTCTGTAGCTAGAATTAAAGTTACTACTTCAGAATCACAGCTCATATTTGCAACCCTGAGTACCTCTTTGAGACAGCACATCTTCCTCCTATAATTTTATTTTCATCTAGGAAACTCAAGTAAATTCTGACCTTCAGTAATCATGATTTCCTTTCTAATTTATCACACCCCTAGTGAACCTTACTATGTAAGAGAAAGTGAGGCATGCAGCAATGAAAAGAATCTACAATCTTTGGGGCTGGAGCGATAGCACAGCGGGGTAGGGTGTTTGCCTTGCACGCGGCCGACCGGGTTCAGTTCCCAGCATCCCATATGGTCCCCTGCACCGCCAGGAGTAATTCCTGAGTGTATGATCCAGGAGTAACCCCTGTGCTTCGGCGGGTGTGACCCAAAAAGAAAAAATAAATCTACAATCTTCTTTCTAAATAGAGCAAACAAATCAAAGGGTACGTAGAAAAACAAGTATTTTTAAGGGGTCTTTCTTCCTATGTAAGTTAATCAATGGAATACATTTTTCCTTTTTTAACCTACAAATAAGAGGGGTGTTTTGAATTCTTATTATACACTTCTGTGTACCACTCAGCTGGTACTTATGAACTGCCTTGTTTCATTTGCTATCTCATTATTTGGATAAACTACATCTGAAATAGTTTGAAATCCCAGGGCATTAAATATAATTCTGGATCTCTCCCTTCCATGTCCATACTAACAGCCAACAATTTCATGGACTCAGACTACACCCTGCTTAATTTTGTTTCAATGACAGACCAACTTTCACTATTATCAAGAAATGAGAGAGGCAAAAACTCATCATGAAGAATGGCCAGTCAAATTCATGATCTCTATATCAGAGGTTGGAGGTTAATGATAAGAAAGTCAAGGTTAAATTGGATAGAAATAGCAGGAAAAAGATAGAGCACTGCCTACACAACAAAACTGACTAACTAGAAAGATATCTTATTTACACACCAAAATAGTATCTAACCTTGTAAACCATGAAATCCCATTTATAAGACCTGTCTACTCCCTTTGATTATAGCCTCTTCAAGGACAGCAGACAAGGAAGGCATTAGTTTCTCTGTGTCCACTTTCCAATGCACTGGCTTATGACATTCACTCAGGGTTTTTGAAATTATTATTATTGAGGGAGATCAAGTAATGGCCCGATGATGAGAAAGAAGAAATGAACATTTTATCTTTTATTTACTTTCTGACAAACTATGTTTTCATCAAGATATTAATGAGGAATCCAACTAACTCAGATAGGAAACAAATACTTCCTTCATGGTATGAAGCTGTCCTGGGGAAATAACTAAATGTAATTTGTTTAATACATGAACAAAGGGCAAACAATTGAGAATAATTGAAACACATTTACAATAATTAGTTTAGGAGTTGACCCAAGACATGTTTTCATGGAAATACTTTTGATTTTTGGCCTTCATTCCGTCTTCTTTCACTGATTTACTTTTCTTTGTTTCAGTGAAATCAACTCCCAGAAGTATTATGTCGTCACTGCCAGATATTTAAAAAAAACACAAAACAAGAGAATGGGAAGCAAACAACCACATTCTCAGGGAAATGTAGCAATTTTTTTCTTCTCTAGATTTCTCAGTCAGCCATCTCTGTCCTCCTCCCTAGGACCACTCCTGGCCAGAACGCCTTTTTAAAAAACTAATGATCGCTGTACTAGTTTCTTTGCTGTTTAGCACCCAAGGGCACTGGAACTGTAGTGCACGATGATTGTCCCGTAGCAATGTCCCAATACCATTATCCAATTTAAACTTGGCTTTGAGATAAGCTATGTCTTTCATTACATGCTCCAGGGAATGAAATGAAAATAACTCCATCTAACCCAATGACCATGTGGCTGGTACTCAATCTGCTCATCACCCTTTATTTGTGAACCCAATTCTGTCTAGGTCTGAATCTTTGCAGAAATGATTGGCTCTGTTCACAGATGGCATCTAGCCATTGCTTAGAAACTTCTGGGGGAAAACTCATTGCTTTCTCAGATAGACCCGCACCAGAGAAGAAATAGAGCAGAAAGCTAAATGCTTTGAATCTACACAATGCATAATCCCAAAGCAAAAGCCTCTGTACAAATCTAGACACCAGATTGACTTCCAGTAACTTAAGCAATGATGTTAATTATTTGTAATTGTATGGTGATTTGATACAGAAATATGTACATGATGTCATCTATCAGGCTAGAAAAGAACACTTTGTGAGAGTGACCCCAACCACAACATATAGATAACCCTAGATGAGTAATTTAGGATGATCTTACTAGTTACTCTTGAAAATTTGCTGTCACATATTTTGGCAAATAAATAATTTGATAAGAATAAACAACTATAATGAACTAAAACCAAATTTTATATGTGTATACCCCTTAGGTTAAAATAGCTTAGGTTAAAACATGACAACAAATTTTATGCAAGTCTATTACATGAAAATTAGAAAGTTAGCCAAGATATAATAGGATTGTAATTACTAATTAGTCCCCATTTTCCCTTTGAAGGTGATGCAGAATAAGTTAAAGACCACATGAAGGAAGAGTTACAGTAGGGGTGCACACATCCCAAAGCACCAAATCATGAATACCATTACTGAGAAGAACAGGAGGAAAAGATACCAGCTGAAAAGGAAGGGTAAGGGCTGAGGAAATCATTGTCCTGAGATTCAAGAGGACAAAATGTGCACTGATCACCCACCCACTGTGAAAGTCACTAGCTGTTAAAACCCTAGTTTCATTGTCCATCAAATAGAGGGGTTGAATATAAATTTAGGGTTATGGTCTTAGCTGTCTGCCTAGTGGTAAATGTGTGTTTATAACATTCTACACATCTTCAAGAGCATGTATGATGGGGCCCAGGGAGCCCAAAAGACGCAGAGTATGCTTTCTATGCAGAAGGCTGGGTTCAATCCCTGTCACCCTAGTCCCCTGATCATCAGCAGGAGAGACTTCCCAGCACAGAGGCAGGAGTAGGCCCCAAGCACAGTTGGTGTGTCCCTACCCCTTATGTTTCATATCTGAAAGCTTATATGGGAACACTGATTGGGGGTGGGTTTCTTTAGCTGAAAAGAAGTATCCTCCCCCCATGTATTTCTAATCAAAATTCAACTCTAGTTATATATGCCTGGTATTTGCATGCCTAAGAGTTATTATTTCTACTCATTTTCCATGATCACATACATCTTGTCCAGTGCTCCGTTGATTACTTGGGATTGTATGAAGAGAGCTGCCTATATCCAGCTCATATTGTCTCTGTAGTATAAATAAAACAGACAGGAACAATGAGCATAAAAACCACTGCTGGATTCAGATGTGGTGTTTGCCAACCCTTGTGCATTCTTGGGGTCAGAAGAGTATGCGTAAGTATGTATGTGTGCTTGTGTGTGTGCATGAGATGCAGCTATGTTAGGGACAAAAAAAAGTAATTTACCTTATTCTCTACTAGCCATGAAGATTCTGAATTGAAAGTCCTTCAGAAATCAGAAGGGAACAAGGTGATAACATAATGTGATCAAATACATTTTTACCTTATAGTCAGTTTACAAGTCTCTGTGACAGATAATTGCGATTTATCTATGACACCATAGTATTATTTAAGAAATTATGCTTGGTTTATTTCTTTTGTGTTTTATACCTTTGTTGAAGGTGGTCAATAATGTCTTTTAGCTGTTCTACAAAGGGTCACCTAAGGAAAAACAATTGTGTGCTTAACATCTGGGAAAAATATTCCCTGTTGGGTAGTTTTCATGAGAACAAAGTGATTTCTCAGATTTTTTTTCCCTTCCAGCTTCAAGCTTTGTTTTCCTAGGAATGTGCAGTAATGTTGGAATTAAAGAGTGACAGAGGCCCCGATGGAATCAATACTGAGTAAAATTAGTTTGTATACATAGATGAGACTACTTTTGAGGAAGATGGAGTGAATTTCTCAAGAAATCACACACACACACACACACACACACACACACACGGAGTCAAAGCAGGGTTGCTGTCTGAGAAGGAATAGAAGCCTAACTTTATAGATGTCTCTATAGTCTACATATGTTGAAATAACAGGCTGAGTCAACGCTTTCTTGCTTAGTTTCTGAAATGCTTTGCAACAGAAGCAGATTTACTTGCTTCTTGAGCCTAGAGCTGGGATTCACACACCTACCAGCTCAAACCTTCACCAGAGCCTGACTCCCAGTTCTTGAGAGCCCCAGATCTGGATCTTTTCGCAGAACAACCGAATTTCCAGTTGAGACAGGGAGTGGCAAAGGATGACCCACAGACCAAATCTACCAACTGCCTGTTTTAATAAATGTTTTGTTGAAACAGGCATGCCCGTTTGTTTGCCTTTTGTTTCTGGGAGCTTTATTTCACTGTAGCGAAGAAACGAGAAGTTGAGACAGAGGTTGTTTTGCCAGCAAAGGCTAAAGAATGAACTCTCTGGTACTTTTCCGGAAGTGTGCCAGCTCCTAGTTTTAAATATCAGTTTAGGTCATAAAAATATCAATTTCCTTTAAAATGTAGATGTGGTTTTAAAAGGAATGTCACAAGTCTCATAACTTACCACCTAAAGCAAAATAATCATTTGTTTTGAATCAATACTGTCCTTCCTGCTCAGTTCGGGAACCACATCTCTTCTAAAGAAATTCTCTCATGTACATAAAGTCTTATGCATGCAGATATTCATCTCAGAATTATTCACAAATTACTTCTAACTTTGAGTAATTGCAAACAGTCTAGATATTCCTAGCAGTTTGGATAAAAAAATGACTATTTTGAAATGATAATGTGATAGATTTAAAGACATGTTTCAAAAATCATTTGAGGGCTTAATAGCTTAAAATGTGATTTAAGAGAAGTGGTAGCATAAAAGCTAGCTACAAAGAAACATCTCATTTTGAAAAAGATATCTTTATTACTAAATGCAAGTAAAACAGGCTAACAATAAAATATGTGAAGCATAGAGCTTTCTCTGAGTGAAAGTTATGGGTGACTTATTTCCTTATGTTTTTCAAGCAAGCATTTAAGGAAATAATAAGCAAGCAGCATGTTTCCATTACAATGTGTACACATGTACTTGGGGTGCACATGATTCATACGGGATTATTGCACAAAAGAGAATATGGAATGGCCATATCACAGAAAAAAATTGTCTTAAAACTATTTCAAAATAATTATAACTTTAAAATATAATCAGCAGGGCTGGAGATAGTTTGGCAGGCAGGGTGCTCGCCTTGCACGTGACCAACCAGGCATCTGATACCCAGAACCCCATATAATCCTCTGAGCCCACCAGAAGTGATCCCTGAGCACAGAGCCAGGAGTAAACCCTGAGTATTGCCAGGTGAGGCTCCCAAATAAAAACATAAATAAATAAAAATGGAAAAGAAACTGCAAACCTTGAGTTTTAAGAAAGTGAACTATAGAATATGCATTTGTATTTTATTTAAGACCAAAAGAGAAGTTTAAAAGTTTTCATTGGACTTAAATAATAACTAGATTTTTAAATTAATTTCTGATAGTTCTCTACTTAAGCAAAATAGACCAGCCATTTTTATTGACAAAGATGCTAATTCCAAATAAAGGTTTTTTCCGTCACTCTGTGGTAAGCCTATTTTCCCAGGAGCCGCTTCTGCATTTTGGTCCAACATAGAATGTCTGTAGCACTTATGTTATCATTTTTTTTCTCAACTCCCTGACAAGCAAGGCTGCTCCTTTTCAACATGCTTCCCAAAGTACTACAGATGCTCACTACTGTTAAATATATGTATCATCCTTGATATGACTATGGAAAGGTTTGAAAAGTTAATTTCAATTTCATTCCTTCCTTAAAAATTAAATGGTGGACAGGTGGGAGGCAAACTGGGGACATTGGTGTAGGGAAATGTACACTGATGAAGGCATGGGTTTTGGTACATCGTATGACTGAAACTCAATCATGAACAACTTTGTAACTGTATATCTCACGGTGATTCAATGAAAGAAAAAGAAGTATAAACAAAAACAACTAAAACTAAATAATTAACACTTTGTGGTCTGTATTAATCTTATTATTTCAACAGTAGAATGGTTTGTATGAAATGTGGCAATCTTATTCTTATTTTGTTTCTTAATATTTCTATCATTGATGCCACATATTTTTAGATCCAAAGATGGAGCCCTCCATAAGATGGAGAGATATTAGAGTGGGCACTTGTTTTGCATGCAGCTAACTAGAGTTCGAACCTTGTTTCCACATATGGTCCTGGGTCCCACCAGGAGTGATCCCTGAGTATAGAATCCAGGAGCAATCCCTGAGGACCACCAGGTGTGGTGCAAAATTGAAGAAAAAAAAAGACATGAATGAAAACATTCAAATAATCGTTGATATCTTACTCTCTGGCTTTCTTCAAATCCCATCCCTGGCTATGCTCTTTCTATGTCTCCTTGAAGATGTTTCTTAAAGCTCCAACTGCCTCTAGGTATTTCTAGGAAGTAGATAGGGTCCTTTAGTGGGAAAAGATCAGAAAGAATTGTAATAGAATGCATTCTGCATTCTAGTAATTATTTAGCTATAAATAGTCGTATTCAAAAATTAGTATTTTCTACCCTGGCTAGGGATATGAGGTGGAAAATATTTCCAATTTTTTTCCATCTTTTTTGTTTACTTTGTGACACTTGAAAAGCCAGTAAAATGGCTGCTAGGACTAAAACCACCTCTCAAAAGTTGTAGTCAATGACATTAAGTCCCCTACTGAGAGATTCCTCTATACATGAATCATCCAGAGGCCATTCTCCCAGCTGCCCTGCTGAGCCAGCTTCTGGCAAACACATACTTTACAGCAACCCCAAGCCATCCTGGGAAGCTTTGGAAGCCACATGTATACTCTCTCCATGTTTACTGGAGGCATCACAGGGGGCTTCTGGAGAAGATGAAGGGTCTGAGACCTATAGTTTTTGTAAAGAAAGCAAGACTTCAAATGACAACGTAGCCCAGAGTGCCAGGCGCAGAGAGCAAGTATGTAGGATTGGGGGTAGAAAGAACTTGGGAGACAAGAGTTGCCCAGCTGAGGGTGGAATCACTGAGGGTTGCAAGTAAAGAAACCAGCAGCCTGAAACTTGACATTCAGCCAACAATTGCCTCAGCCAGACATTTTTTTTTTACAGGCATCTTGTTTAGAGCAAGAGCCAGGTCCCACGTGGGCTCACTGTGGAACTGCAGGTGAAGATAATGAGGATGAGCAAGCTGGAAGGGCAGAGTACAAAGGACACTTTCTGGCTAGACAGATCTCTTGTTTAGCCTCTTCTTGCTAGAATATAGTTCCACAAGGGCGAGGGATGACAATGGCTTTGTTCACTGCTCTATTACTAGTGAGTAGTTAGCACATACTAGATGACCAATGAATGATAAATGAATGAGCCAGTAGGCAATAGTCGAAATCTCATTCTTGGGTGAATTTGGGTGTTCAAAAAAATGCATGGGGTGCAGGGGAAGGGGTGGCAATGCTTGGCACTTGACTCCTAGCTCTGTGCTCTGGGATCATTTCTGGCATAATAATGCTGTACATAACATGTGACCCAAAAAGAAAAAAAAAAGAAGAAAGATGTAATGACAAAATTAATAGCAATGGTAGTTTAAGATTTTTTTTTAAGAATCATGGTGTTTAGAAATATGAAACATTTACCAATTAATGCTGAGGATTAAATAACTTCAGAAGCTAGTCCACTGTTGCTTGAATAAAAATATGTTCAAAAATATGTTTTTACCTGAATGAAAGTATGACTCACTAAGACCAAACAAAGTAAAAACACACAGTTAATACAGTCACTCATATAAGGTCCTGTTTACATTTGCACTTGAATGACCTGAATGTATTTTTTTATTTTATTTGTTTTTTTTTTTGCTTTTTGGGTCACACCCAGCGATGCTCAGGGGTTACTCCTGGCTTTGCACTCAGGAATTACTCCTGGCGGTGCTTGGGGGACCATATGGGATGACGGGGATCGAACCCGGGCCGGCCGCGTGCAAGGCAAATGCCCTACCCATTGTGCTATCGCTCCAGCCCCATGAATGTATTTTTTTAAAATCAAGTTTCCTGACTATCAAAGAGTCATTGATAGCCTGGTTTCATTTTTATTGGAAACATATCTTTGTTTAAAGTGCTCCTAGGTGCCCCTAGTTAGATGTGCTAAGTAAAGGACTCTCTTGGAAGGACAGCAAGTTTTAATCACTTCTCTGTCCCTGTTTAGCCTTTGGCATGTGGTTTTGTGTTCATGCATTTTGGTGATTTCATTGTAAAATGAATTTGGTACAAATAAACAATTTCCCAAGGATGTGTGAATTAAACAGTGGTTAGGAAGAGCTTTGAAAGGATGATGTGCTATCAATGCTAAGTCAAATTATAAAATTGCACCTTTGCAAAAATACTATTGTGGGACTAAATGAATCTGAACATGGTATTTACAGTGTGATTTGCTTCTGAAATAGAATATTCATAATGGGCCTCAGCAGGCGACAACAAAGTACCATCTTATCTCCTGTTGATAGACCACAATTTCAGAAAATTATTTTTACAATAGCATCTGAATAAGCGCCTTAATTCGAGAGTATTTTACAAATAGATACATAGTTTATTACACAGCTTCCACTGCCTGGAAACATAAAGAGTGAGGTGGGATTCATTAACAAAATTGCTGTTGTCATTCCTTTGTATTTTCCCGAATATAATTTCTATTCTTTACAATCTAATTTTAACAAGCTACATTGAACAAAAAGAAAAGGTAAAAGCTACTTCAGTGTTAACAATCAAATCCAAATTTAGATTAATACCCAGGTTATCAATTGCAGTTAAATTATACCTTGAACATGGCTTATAGTTATTCCAGCTTAAAGAATAAACAACTCATTCCTACATAGAATTTCCACCACCCATGAATATTATCATATCCAACAGTAGGAAAACAATAAACATTACCAACGATCATATTCCCAATTCTTCCAAATAACCAGTAAGATTAAAAAAAAGACTCATTAAAGGTTAAGATTAAGATATGGGGGGGGGGGAAAACAGACAATTCCTTGGAATAAATGCTGCCAAAATAGTCTAATATAGCTGTTGTAATTTAAAGGTAAACTGACACAAAATGCATGTCTTGGAGTGAAAACATAATAAGAAGGGACTGTGTTATAAATTGGTAGGGAGGGTCTGGGCTTATCTAGAGTTGCTTAGAGCTAGGAAAGAATAAAAAAGCAGATGATTTCTTGTGAAAGGTCAAAGAAAAGGCTCAGAGCTCAGGGCTAGGTTGAGTCATTTAAAATGACAACTTTAGAATTTGCTTTTATGGCCACAAGATTTCCCACTGCGAAGAGAATTCTGCTGTTTGGAGGCCAACCTGTTTAATAAACCCCAGTCCATTGCTCCCAGATCATAAGGAAGAAAGAGGAGTCCACAAAGTTTAAACACTTGAGCCCACAATGACTTGGAGGATGTGTCACTTCGGGACCTCAGGGTCACATGAGTCCCTAAGGTCAGCAGGTTCACGAGGTTCACAAGACCTACAAGGCTCATATTTTTTTCCTCTTTTTTGAGGAAGTGAGATATGGTGGTTTAGGTCATACCCAAAGAGGTTTAAGACTTTCTCCTGGCTCTGTGCTCAGGGATCACTCCTGGTCATGCTCAGGGGACCGTATATGGTGTTGGGGATTGAACCTAGGTCAGCTGTGTGCAAGGCAAGTGCCTTATCCACTGTACTATCTCTCCAGCCCTGACAAAGCCCATCTCCTGGGGAGACCATAAACTTGGCCAACACAAGTCTAGTACAAAGCAGAAACACTGCCCAGCACAATCAGGTGGTACTTATGCTTCAGCTTCTCTTATCTTCTCCCTATAAAATCCAAGAGTTCAACACTTAAGTCATTCCATTCCATGACTGCAGGCAAGCCAGAGGTGTGAAAATGAGGTTGTGCTATGAATTTCCAGACTAGATAGATAACAGAAACACTTGGAAATATCCCAGAAAATTCAGTATGAGAATAGTGTCACTTTTTAGCTGTAAAATGTTGGCTAGAAAAAAAGCATGTTGGTTAGGCTTACTTGCTATTGTAAGCATAAATCTGAACTTACTATTGCTTTGTCTGTTCCTCTTGTTTTTAATTAAATTGTTTTATTGTGGCAATAATGGTGCTTAAGACAGTATATGCAGTAGAAACACAGTTGCGTGCTTCCTCAAATATGTGACCACACCATGTCTACCATCAAAGTTCCAGTCTCTCTCCACCATAGCTCATCAGACCTCATCCCTTTTACAACCCTCTCTTCCTCTCCTCATGCTGACCTCCCTTCTGTGGTCAGAATCCAAAGATTTTCTCTTGTTTGGTTATGTATTCTTTGCTTTGTTTCCTTATGCCTCACATGTGAGCAAAATCATACAATATTTATATTTTTCCCTTCTGAATTACTACCCTTACCCACCACTCCCTCCACTTGTATCCCTGTTGTTGCAAAAGGCAAGAATTAACCTTTTCTTTTATTTATTTGGTATCCCTTGCTAGGAATCCCAGAATGCAATGGGGTAGTCTGAATCTCATTGCACATATGGTGACCCTGGAAATAAGGCTCATGACATCATGATTGTCGCGGGCGTGTTTTGAGCCACTGAGCCATCTTCTCAACCCTCTCTTGTCAGAGATCCCAAACTGGAGAGCTGTCAGGTATGTGAGCAAGACACCGGGATTTTAGCTCTGCACCTCATGCTTGCCTGGCAAGTGCTTTAATCCACAGAGCCATCATCTGGACCCCTCATCTTACAGTTGCTTTCTCTCTTCCTCACAGACTGACAGTAGTCTCTCGTGACACAAACTTTAAGGAAGTTCTTTGGAAATTTCACTGGTGACAGAGGTCTAAGGCAGGGAAACTGTTGAAACCCTTCATTGTCCATTTCAGAAAAATGTCCCAGCCTAGCCATCACAGAGTTAGCTTAGTACCTGTTCAGGTAAGCGTCTTTATCCTAAAACTCAGGACATGGCAGGGCATGACATTTCTCTGTTGACACAGAAACAGTGACCCCATTCTGCCTGGGTTACATCCCCTGTTAATTTCTCTAATGGAGAAGTTCCCTTTATACATCATCCCCAGCAAGCCTGCTGTGAAGTTAACATTGTGCACTTATGGGGGTTGCCAGCTGGAACGGAAGAAGGCTCTAAATTATTGGTGTTGAATTTATGTAAAGGTGGTTTGGACGTGAGCCCAGTATGAATACACAATAGACAAAGTTTACGAAGTTGTGACACAGAGTCCCAAGAGTTGTGGGGATGTCAAATAACACTCAGCAACCAGGACATTTGCCTTCCATGTTAATACCTTTTATGCCTCGAACTCCAAAAACGATTATAGAGATGACTGTGAAACAAAAAGCAGCGCTTTCAGCCAAGCATAACCTCTGCATATTTTAAAGACTTGGCTAAAGTAATTCCTATGTAGAAATCGAGACCTTTAAACAGAGAGTATGTTTAGGACTGGAGAGATAGTAGAGAACGAAAGGTTCTTACTTGCTTTTCATGCAACCAACCCCAGTTCCATCCTACAGTCCCCTCAACGCTACCAGAAGTGATCCCTGAACACAAAGCTAGGTATAGCTCCGAAGTACTGCTAGGGGTAGTCCCAAAACCCAGTCAGTAAGTAAAAATAAAGGATTTTTATTAGAGAAGAAATGTAAGTTCCTTCCAAGTTTGACTCTAACCTCCAGGAAAACATAGAGCTTGTCATTCCTGAGAAGTGCATTTTTTTTCTTTTTTCAGTCTAAGAACTCTTTCTAAAACTCTGACTTGGATCTTTTGTGGTAGATTCATAGGCTAGAGAAGACTCATTAAATGTCAACTGTTCATTCCCATTCAGCAAATATCCTCTGAGTAGCAACTATGAACAATGCCTTATACTTGCGTTTGCAAGTAGCAGAAAATAGTTATCAGTCTCTGTTCTTGGAACTAATTAGGGGAAGATTACCAAATAGTAGTTATTATCACTTTATGAAGAGTGAAGGAGCACATGAATGAGGCAGACAGCAGGATTTGTATGTCTCTGAAAAGGGCAAATTAAAAAGTGAGATCTCATGCAGTACATAGTTATTGGGTGGGTTAATGAAGGACGTATGCTTTTGGATGCAATGATGAAGATGTGCTACTCTTTGACATAGGACAGGTGATGGGAACATTTGCTTATGCTTTGATTATCAGTAGAGGAAGGAGTGAAAAGCAGAGATCAGTTTGAAGAACTCCACCAGGTCATTTTTTACTAGATACTGTGGGAGAATTACGGAAGATAGTCTGGTGGAACTACTTTGTTGAAGACTGAAAACACGGAGAAGCAAGGAAGAAATGGAAAACTTTTAAGCAGAAATGAGGAAAAACCCTTTATCAATCAAATACAATTGCACCAGAGATAGGTTCAAATATTTTCAACCTTTGTGCAACAGTGTACACAATTAGTTATTCTCTATCTATTGGGATTTTCTTCTTATAGAGATTAAATTTGAGCCACAGTTTTAAATATGTCACAGAAAAGAAAGACATGAGGAACACAATAGACATGCAATTTAGAAACATTCAAGTAAGTAGATTCGGGGAACCAAAAAGAATCAGAATGCTTCCCAAAGTTTCAGGTATAGACAAACAGAAAAGACCTTAGAAGAGAAAGAAAAGGCAGAAGATAAGTCATGACTAAGGGAAAGTGTGAAGTTGTATTTTTTGTTGTTGTTGCCCTTTGTGGCAATAATCCGTCCATCATTTAGAAGACCAACATCATCCTGAAAGAATTTAAATGTTTGAGTCCAACAATTAGGTCAAATCTAGGGTTGGACAGACGTTTGGGAATTATCTGATAGGAGTAGCTAATACCAAATAAAAGTCAATTCAAAGAGAAGACATTTAGGGCAATGAAAAAGTCTTGAAGAAATGAGATTAAGTAGTCCATCAAAGCAGAGAAGAAACCAGCATGACACAGTATCAGGAGAGACATAAAAAGAAGAAAATCCCAATAGATAGAGAATAACTAATTGTGTACACTGTTGCACAAAGGTTGAAAATATTTGGACCAAGAAATAGCTAGGTATTTAGAGGCTGAGAAGAATACATGCTTGAGCAAATATTTTCAGTCAATTGGAAGAGACAGAAATTAGGCTGAAATGAATTAAGCGAGAAATGGAGCTCTACCCTACAGGTACCACCTTCAATACTCCTGGCAATAATGGTAAAGAGAGATGGAACATTCATTTGAAGAATTGAAAGATCTAAGAAGGGATCCTTTTGCTCCTGAGTCTCAAGAATTCAAAGTACAGAATCTATTTGACTTACAAGAAAGAAAGCAAATTGGAGCTGCCAGTCACAGAAACCTGTAGCTATTTCCAAGAAAAGGGAGCTGGGAGGGTTTCTGAGGGATGCAGATTTCATTTTGTCATATAAGACCATTCAAGAAGGGGAGAAGAAGCCAAAATAGTAATCTCTTCTCTGCTCTGCCCCCAGTAAGTCCTCACTTGAAAGGTTTTTGGAAACTGCAGCTTTAAGTGCAATGGTGTAACCATCAGGTCCTTGAATCACTTAGTACAAAGTTGGCCAGGATTGTTTTTTTTCTCATCAATGTTCCAATACAATGCCACTGAGCAAACAATGTTATTCAAGGAACCTGCTGTATTCTAAGGTGCTTCCTGTGAACATGCTCTTCATCATAACCAAGGAGAATCTCCCTCCCTCCCCCCGCCCCAGGAAGTCTGTCTCAACCAGAAATGGGGGAAAGAGATGACAAAGTTAAAGTGCCTTGGAGTGCTAGAAGAAAAGGGCAAGGGGAAAGAAAGGGAGGGACCACCTGTTTCAAAATATTTATTTTCCCAGCTGTTTTTTCCTCTATGAATTTACACTAGAAAATCCAGGAAACGTCCTCTCTCGTGGACATGAATACAGCAGCACTATTTGGTGATGGTCAAGAAGATAGAGAAACACTGATATTTCCACCACAATATTGGTTCTTGCCTTGCTACTTCATCTATAGCACAGCAGGTAGGGCATTTGCCTTGCACGCGGCTAACCCGGGTTCAATTCCTCCATCCCTCTCAGAGAGCCCAGCAAGCTACCGAGAATATCTTGCCCACATGGCAAAGCCTGGCAAGCTCCCCATGGCATATTCGATATGTCAAAAACAGTAACAACAAGTCTCACAATGGAGACATTACTGGTACCCGCTCGAGCAAATTGATGAACAACAGGACGACTGTGCTACAATGCCTTGCTACTTTAGGCAAGTCTGGGAGTAGTGAATGCATTTTTAAGTCCTTGGGAGAATGAACCTTGCCTCCCCTCACCCCAAGTCATTAATGCTATGATCATGTTTATGACACAAAGAGAGAACATCTTCCAATGAAACTTCCCAGAAACCGTCCATCTAGATTTTTAGATGGCGATTATAACACACTTAACCAGGCAGCTTTTTATATCAACATTTAGAAATCGTCATTGTTGAACTCATGCTGACCACTAGATACTATCTCTGTCGTGGCTGTGTGTAGTGCTTCTGAAATATTTACAAGTGCCTTCTCCTAAGGATGCAGACATTTCTGTTTACAGCCTGAACTTATTTTAGGGAACAAAACCTGCGGATGCACTTCCTGTTATAGAAATACCTAGGCTTTATTTAATCTATTTCTCTTGTAGTCCTAAGGCTCTTCCACCTACATGATCTCATCAGTATTTTGTTACAGTGCTATGGAGAGAGGTAGAGATGGAAAAGTTTTCTTGTTCCTTTTTCTTCAGAAAGATAAGGGGGCAAAATGAATGAAAGCTGTGTCTAGAGCATGTTCTTCCCCCGGGATCCTAAGGTGAGTGTCTTTCTCACAACACTCATTAGCATTGTCGGAGTCTTGGCATTAACAGGGTCATAATCGAGCCATTTCTAGATTGCGACCCAGGCCATATGCCCCGTGTCCTGCCTCATAAATGTGAATGAATGGCAGAGGTGCCATTAGAACCCACATCCCTAATTCTCACCACAACACTTTTTTCACAGGTAGCTGCTTACAGTGTCCCTTGACAATCAGCAATCCCAGGCTGGAGTTAATGAACCAACAGACACATCAGGTAAGATGCTGGAACAGCTGCACAGGGAAATGAGGATGCATTTTGGCGGCTGAGCACAACTATCCTAATATTTCCTCAGAAATGTTCCTAATTGCAGATAAATGGGCCCTGCACTAAAAGGAATGGAAAATGAAACTCTTCTAAAAAAAAAAAAAGAGAGAGAGAGCAAAAAAATTCCTCCCAGTGCTAAAAGAAAACAAAAGCAAAACAAACAAAACCCCCACCCTTCCCTCAGCCCAGTATCAACCCTTCCTTAAAAAAATAAAATAAAATTATAGGCTACCACTTGTAGAAGTGAAGAATCCATGAGATCAGTGTTTGGAATGTTTTGACTCAACTATCAGGGCCGAAATGCATTAACACACCCAGTGAAACAGGGGCAGCTGCTCCAAAGACTCTGGCTCTCCAGGGAAGCTGCAGCCTCGCTTGCCCTGTTAAGAATGGGAGACTCCCACAATTCAAGACCCAGTGAGAGAGGGAATGCAAAAAAAAATAGAAGAAAAAAGAAGCAAAAGAAAACCAACAACTTCCGTGTCTTGAGACTGGCCACCAGTATTCCTTCCTGAAAGGTTGCCTAAGTATTTGTCAAAGCCACCCTTTCATTGGCCCTTCACTGGGTCTTTGCTGGCCTCTTTAGATCTCCTATCACACACCAGACTCTCCTCAGTGAAGCACGGTTTTTGAAAACACCCTTCAAAAGTTTGTATTTTGGGGGAGGAGTGGTAATTGGGGGTGCTGTTTGACCATGCCCCTTGGTCTCGCAGGGTCTCCTCCATTCTTTCAGATTCCAACATTAAGACAATGATTGACTGTCAATTAAACTGGAGTTTATTATGTACAACATCTCCTGGTAGGCTGTGGAAAGTAAAGGTATCAGAAAGAGTGTTGTCTTCTTTCTTCACAGACTCCCTTAGCCAAGGGAGAGGCACACACCAAGAGAGAGAGAAGGCAAAGCTCACCTAATGAATTTTGGAACAAAAGTGCAAGCCGAGTTGGTCTGTCATATTAAATGTGTCATTTCTGGGAGCTTCCAGCCTTTTTTAAAAAACATTGGATTTACTCAGGAATTAAAACCTTAACACATCTTAGTCACCTCTTTTGTTGCAAAATTTGTTAATAAATGCTCACTCTCCCAAATAATTCAAGAATGGACCAAAAAAGTGTGAGTGACATAAAAGGTACATTTGTGGTTTCATTTAGGCAAGGTTTACTATATACTAAACGCAATGTAATCCCACATAAGATGAAGTCAACCTTGGTGCTACCAAGTCATCATGGCTTTGTGTCCAATATTTACTGAGTCAAAAGTGCCTCCTTCTCTTTCTCCATCTCCTTCTCCTTCTTTTCAACCTACATCTCTTCCTTCATTTTTGTTTTCTCCTCCTCTTCCTCCTCCTCCTTCTACTTTATTTTTCTTTTAAATTTTACAATTTTAATTTTAATCTTCTATCTAGTACTGAGATTTTGACCTCATCAATTCTTCCATGCCATTTCGCTGATCATGTCTTACACAATGCAGTAGCTGCTGATGTTATTTCTTGGCTGGCAAGCAAAGACCATTTTGACTGTGGCAGTCTCTTTTGCTGTCTCTCTTAAAGCAATCTGGTTGGGGGGGAGTAGAGATACAGTACAGCTGGTAACACATTTGCCTTCCATACAGCAGACCTCAGTTGGATCCCTGGCACCACTTTAGGTTCCCAAACACAACCAGGAGTGACCACAGAACCAGGAGAAAGCCCTGAGTTTCACTGGGTGTGGCTCTCAAATCAGAATAGTAACAACAACTATAAATAAATAATGTAAAGGAACACAGAACCTGTAGAAGCAGATGGTTGGCCTCTTCTTACAGCACAGCACTGGCTGCGTGCTTGGTGACATGCCAGTTCTATTCCAGATGCAACAAGCTATCACCTCCAACCTGGCCAACTGCTGGTCCAAGAATCTGACCAGATAAAACAAAGTAGTTGAGAGCATCTGTTTTTTCTCAAAAAAAAAAAAAAGAAGTCTTCTGTTTCTCATAAGAACCCAGTGTCTGAACAAACAGACTCTTTAACCCTTACCAAGTGACCATGGCAAATACAAGTTACAAACTTTTGCAAATCAGGAAGCTGTGGGAGAAGGAGACTTGTCTGTTGTTTGCCCAAGATTAAGTAAATAAGCAGTGTTTGGAAGAGAAATCAGTTTTCTGACTCTGGGGCTGGTGAGAAATCACTAGAGACAGCTGGTAGCTCATGTGTCCCTTGAACCAACTCTAAATTGAACCCTCGTGCCGCCTTGCTATCAGGCTCCAAAGAAATATTTTCTTTATTGGTGCTTTCAAACTCCTTCAACCAAAGGGGAACCACAATTTAGATATGTCCCCCTAGGTTTTCATTCCTGAGATAAGGGAAGTCTTGGTTGAGTAGAAAATCATCAATTGGTTGGAAATTACTGTGCACAGCTTTTACCAGTACTAACTGTAATGGGAACTAAGTTTTTAAAAATTAAGTTCTTCCTTAGAATTAATTGACTTAAATAACTATGCAAGGTATTTTTTAGAATAAATTGGTTTAATGAATACAAAATTTGTATTCAGCCACATTTGCTGGGAGTGCTCTCCTTTAAAAGATGAATCAATTCCAAAGTGCTTCAGTCAGAAAGGTGAAAAGCTAACTGAGTAGGGTAGCTGGACATGGGGATTCAGATAGCTGAAGTTTGTAAACCACAGTGAGGCTCTCTGTAAAGTATGGATGTGAGGAAGCAGGTGAGATGGTGTGTGCAAAGGCCCTGGGCACACTTGCAGGAAGAGAGCCAAGTCCCAGAAGTAAGGAACAGTCATGATCATTTCATTCTAAACAACACCCATATTTAAATTAAACAAGTCAGGGCCAGAGTGATAGCACAGAGGGTAGGGCATTCGCCTTGCGCGCGGCCGACCTGGGTTCGATCCTCGGCATCCCATATGGTCCCCCAAGCACCGCCAGGAGTAATTCCTGAGTGCAAATCCAGGAGTAACCCCTGAGCATCGCTGGATGTGACCCCCAAAAAAGCAAAAAATAAATAAATAAAATAAATTAAACAAGTCATATGTTGATAGGATAAGATATGGGGCATAGGTAATATGGAGCTTGCTGAGGAGAAAAACAGTATTAGAAAGCAATCGAGTGAACACAACTCAAAGATTATTTCTCTCTGTTCTGCAGAATGTAGTACAGCTCAGAGAAAGGTACTACATTTTCTAAGCGCTTTGTGAGACTGACTTAAACCTCAAGCCAGCGCAGTGCATTGAGTTTGCTTCACAGTCAACTCCAGAGTTAATGTGACCCCAGCCCATCCCAACTGATGGAGATATTAGACACAGTTCAATCAAGCAGAGAATGGCAGGGAAAATAAAAACCTTTTGTGATGGTGTATTCTGCCAAGTCACTCACTCCTCCAGTCAGGATTGATGACAAACACCCAATTAAGAGGCATTTGGAACCTGATCCGAACACTAATCTTGTCTCTGGTCCTTTGGGCTTAATGATCAGCCTTGATGAATATTACGGTGGCAATTAGTTGAGTTTATCTTGCAGCCTCCTTTACAAGCACACAACGCACACACGCACACACGCACATATGTATGTGTGTGTCTGCATTTTCTGAAGTATGTCAGCACACACGCAAGTTATCAAGTCATATGCTGGAAAGAAAGGAGCTGAGAATAAGCGTGCTGGCTGCAGGCATATGTCTCACTTGGATCCGTTTTTTCAGTGACTTCTCCCCAAAGTAAACTCTGGTTGGAAGTGCTGCTCACATGTTGATTCAGTTTGATACAATTGCAACTAACCTTGTCTTTCCGCTTCTTACCCAGGCTGCTTCTTTTAAGTTCCAGAAATGCCTAACACAGGAGTACCGTGTAAGGCTCAAAATTCATTACAATCAAATGGGGCTGCTTATAGTAAGAAATAATAAAGGAAATTAATTTTATTAAACACATGGGGTTCTGTTCAAATTAAATCAGTGCTAATGGAAAAAAAAAACAAAAGGAAGAAAGTAGATCATTATCTGCCTTAGTAACCAAGGATGCTGCAGGTGGTAGAAACAGCAGTGACCAGCGGTTCTTCTCTGAGAAGGGCTCATTCTTATCTACTCAATAGTCTTTTAATTGAATTGACTTGGTGGGAGGGAAGTCATCTCCGAAAACTGAGAAATCAGATGCCATCCAAACCAGCAATGAAGAGAATAGGAAAATAAAACATATGAAGATTTTTCTGAATTTCCTTTGCATATAAAGCCAGCTCTAGATATAAAAATATGTATTCATTCTAATGTAGCAGTAGTCTATACCATAAATACAAGATTTTTCTACAATAGCCTCTAAGAAAAAAATTATCTGCTTCTAAAAGGATTGTGCTGGTGTTGTGTGCGTTTTTTTTAAGTTAGAAAGGGGTCAGTACACATTTTTTAATCTCCAAAGAATTCACCATGCGCAGAGAATGAGATATATAAAATAGAAAAGCTAGAGTTGATTTGTAAACTTATAAAAACCAAATGACAGGACAAAAGTCAGGACAGCAGGTGGACAAAGTTTTGTTACTAAAGTAGATCCAAGGCAGCTTCTTCCGAGAAACTCAAAAGACTTATATTGGGTATGCTTGGAAGAATGTACTCATCTTATAAAACTTTATCAAACCTTAGAGTGGTCTCATGTATCTTTCTCTATGGAGATTAAACCTCAAGTAAAAAGTGCATACTTCTATTTTTCACATGGAAAATGAAAAAGTCTCTGAGATTAAAATTACCCACTGGGTTCCATAAGCAATTTTATTTCCTTTGGTCTAAAACACAAAACTGGGGCTAAAGTGAAACACTTGCCTTTGGATGCAAAACAGCCAAAAAATCACTTATAATCAAGATAAATGATATTATAATGAAACCATCAAAAACGTGAAATTAATGCAAAGCTTCATTCTAGACAAAGTAAATAAGGAAAGAATCAAAATAGAAACCATTACTTGGGGAAACCAAAAACGGAACTAATATTTCCCAAATTGCCAATAAACAACTCAGTGACCACTGTATAATTACATTTGCAGGAATAATCAGATTTGAGAAACTAAGGGAAGATTAATTTTCATTCAGTGAACTTATATTCTGTGAAAATAAATGAAATGAGCAGTGTTCCAAAGTTTGTAATAACTGAAGTAATATTCAGAGTAGTTTTAGGGAAGCAATGTGATTTATTCAATATAAGTCCCAAATTCAAACGTCATTTCCATTTGATTATCACTTTACTATAATTAAACTTCATATGAAATTACAAGATTAAAATCTTCCTTTGATTGCACAGAATTAGGAAAAAAGACACTTATTTTTGGTGGCACAAAGAAGAGGGTACAATCCAAATTACAGCATCTATGTTACATTAGTCTGGGGCCTTGTTAAAATTCCTCAAAACAGAGGTGACAAATCAGGCATTGAAGTCAGTAACTTGTCTCTAGAAGACCACTCCTGGGTTTTCCCTTCCCCATACTACCTTCTTTTGGCACTCTCTTTCTGGAGCTCCACATTCGTTTTCTTAATGTTTTTAACCCAAAGTCTGTGAAATTTTTATTGCTCCCCAGGTGACGACATCTGATCTGAATGTAACCACACACCTCTTTGCTCAGCAGTATTTGTCACAAACCATTATAAATTATCATGCTGATAGTTTGCATTGCTGGGAAACCGGAAAAGTTCCATAAATTGTAACTACTGTATCAATGACATTCTTGTTTATTATGCAGATATAAAGTTTTACGAGATTCAATATGTCTGCCTTAGGACTGAAGAAAACTTTAGGGGAGTTGAGAACTGACTCGCTCAAGGCAACTACTAAAAGCCATTTACAAGGTACAAGGAACTCTGAGAAACACTCAGCAAGCCACTTCCTTCTTTTCTGCTTCTCAGCTGTGCTTTGACACTTCACAAACATGGAGGTTTTTAAGAAAAATTATCATTTCTTCCACTCCTCAACACCTCCTTCTCAGAACAGGCTCTAGCCCTTAGCTTATATCAACATAACAATAAAACCTGACAGTATATCTAACTAGAAATTTTAACACAATCTCAGCCCTGCAGACAGACACTTGACTACTCTATTAAGGGATTGATCCATACCACATTTTGTTCGATAAAAGAATAAGAGAGCTATAATGTGTTTCTGTTGCTTATTTGTAATAAAGCCCAATTCCGTGTAGGTATAAACACAGATGGTTGCGTTTTAAAACTCTCAAGCATAATTCACAGGTTTATTTTCCCTAAGGAAATATTCCCTTTGATAACCATTGTAAGAACTCTTTTTAGGCTCAATTTCCTAGCTCACTTATGAATAGGGTCAGCTATGGTTCTAGTCACATAAAGAGTTGTGATTATTTACATTTTACTATGTTGTTACAACTATGTAATGATGTTTATATTTAACTATAAGCAAAACAATAAAGTTTAAACAAAAATATTTCCTTAATAGCACTGATTTATTTAATGACTCATCCTTCCCTACACCCTACAAAAATTCTATTTACTTAGGCCTCAAAGATGTTGTCAATAACAAATGTGCTAAGGAATCAATTTCTTGTGTTTCATATGGTCAAATTTAACTATATAGCATGTCCCTGAATTACATCATTTCATTCAAGGTCCATCTGCTGTAACATTAATGAGCAGAGACACAAAAAAATCCCCACATATGTTAAATAAAAAAGGATATCCAAGGACCTGTTTTCATGCTAAGTTGTTTTACTCAATGTCATAATTTCTAAAAACCAATTCACTTTAGTGAGTGAGGACTTGTACAAATACTGGCATTTTCAAGAGAAAATGTTGGATATATTTTATGTGAATCACTCTGTTACCATCCCATCATGACCAATAGATTTACTTTATATCTTCTTAATTTCATACTTAGAAATGTTCTAACATTCCTGAGGTTGTTAAAAACAACAATGTATTTTCTTCCAAATAACAGTTTATCTCTTGCCATCTTTATGTTGCCCAACATCTTTTTCCTTATCATCCTCCCCACACACTGATATGTACTCATTCTGGGAATTTGCTGAGCTTAAACTGGTGGCCTATACTAAACTTGGGGAAACCTCAACCTCAGGATCTAAGGTAATGCTCATTTATAGCGGCTTTTTTTTTTTTTTTTTTTTTTTGCTCTTTGGGTGACACCCGGCAATGCACAGGGATTACTCCTGGTTGTGCACTCAGGAACCACCCCGGCAGTGCTCAGATGACCATATGGGATGCTAGGATTCGAACCTTAGTCAGCCGAGTGCAAGGCAAATGCCCTACCCACTGTGCTATCACTCTAGCCCCAATATAAGTGGCCTTTCTTAATAGGTATGGAAAATAACTGTTTTAGTGGCCTTTGAATGTAAAGGTTTCCCTGAGATCACTCAGCACCATTTTCTTTAGCCCTGTTGTATTTTTTTTAAACAAATTAATAGCTCTTCAGTCACAAACAGGAAACAACAACAACCATATATTTATGACTTATTTGAGAGGCGTTTTATCATCTCCTTACATGTGCTTAACTGTACCTGACTTACATCAACACAAACAGAATTTTATAGATAGCCTAATACCAAGGAAAAAACTCAAAGGAAAACCAAAAACTTTTTGCACATTCAATGTAAACTTTTGAAGTCTCTGAATTTGTTCTTATAAGAATTTTTGATTTTTTCTGGTTTTTAAGGGATTTTTACTCTGTATATTTTAAAGCTATAGCTTTTTCTCACAGCTTTTACAAAGGGTGGTAAAGATTCAGGCTATATTAACACAGTTGTAGACTCTCAATTATGACTTTCAACAATGAATATGAGTCATGTGGACCAGTCTGGAAACACAGTGATAGCAATGTCTTAAGTGGGTCTTCATCTATCATTTTGGAATTTTTATTGATAAAACAATCAGAGAGCAACACTTTACAACATGGCACAAAGATATCTTCCTGGGCCATAATCCCCATTGACCTCATCCAGCTAAATATATCAGCCTCTCAAGGCTAGCCAGGGGATGGCACTTTCACAAAAAACAAATCCTCAAACTATCTTATTCTGCAGCACTGAGAAAATGAAGCAAAACCCCCATCTTATTTACAAGAACAATCTTCTTGACTGTGTCAATTTCTTGAGTACCTTGCTGGTATAAAATTCTCTTGCCATAAATTATGATTATTTTTCTTACGATCTTCAAACAGAAAACTGAAAACAAAAGGCTCCCCAATGCCAGCTGTCTTCCACCTCACATCATGATACAAACAAATAAGTACTTAAGTTTGACTGTGTGCCCTGCACTGTTGTAAGCATTTAATATACATTAACCCTTTTAAAAAACTTTTAAAAATCAGGATACTGTGGTTTACAATATTGTTAATGACAGTTTCACACATATATCATTCCAAAGACCCACCCATTATTGGGGTTCCTTCTTTTCTCCACCAAAGCCCCTTCCCAGGCATTTTCCTCTTCCCATTCCAGCTCCCCCATATTCTCCACAACACCCAACCCCACCCCCAGTCCCATAAACTCCATCCCATGAATCAATTCTCCATTTCTGTTCCTTTTGTCCATTTGTCGCTCCTCTGCTGTGTCTCTTTGCATCCCACATAGATTGATTCTTGTAATTGGCTTCTCCTTCCTACAATCTCTACTCCAGTTTTATAAGACATCTTGCTCAGGCTCACAAGAAACAATTGTCACATTTCTGCAAGTCTAAACACAGATTCTGAAACGGTCTGTGGTAAGAGTATATAGACTACAGAAAGTTGTAAACATTAGGAGAAGATCTAACCCCTCCCCCCATTCCTAGAGTCTCTGCTTAAACAGTTACTAAGCTCATTACTGAAAAAAAGCACCAGCTACTCTGAATATTATACTACTTATATGCATGGTATTGTGTGCTTACTATACATATCCATGTATGTGTATTACACATATGCCTGGTCATGACTTTTAGATCAGAAATTATTAAAAAGAAGTTTACTGAGATAGATAGCACTTTATTTTGGGAAATAATATTATTACTTATGTTTAACCAGTGTCTTAAATATATTTGCTATTGCAAACCATTAATATCATTAAGCAAAAGGGAAAAAGTCAAAATACATTAGAGAATAATTCTCCAGCTTATCAAGGTGATTCACATTGTAAAAGTTTCACCTTATTGGCAAAAAAAGGGCAAAGGAGAAGGATAATTCCAATGAATTCTCCATTTCCTAGAAGTCACTGGAACGCTCAATTCATGACAACTTTCATAGATAATTAAGAAATCTATGTAATAACCCAAAGTACCCCTGAATCACAAAGCAAAGATTAAATTGAAATTTATATAATTGTATTACCTGGATGAATATATAGATTATTTGGAAATCGATCACAAATTTGTGCTAATTTTCTAGGTACCATTATGCTGAATAAACCAGATGACGTCATTTCCGTCAACCGTGTGAAGCAAAGCCCACTGACCCAATAGGCTGTTGAGGATTTCCTAAAGGTGAAAACATTTTGCCTATGGTCTGTTCTTCCCTATCTTCCCTTAAAGGTGTTTGCAAATAGGAAATATGTAACATTGAATGTGTCTGCATAATAGTGTTTAAATCTAAGGGAAGGGATATCCTATATGCGCTGTCCATAGTCCTAAGTTATATCAAACTGACCCAGTTTAAAGCTTGGGAAAACATACCAGCCTAAAGTGATGGAAGCTTGAGAACTGAGATTTATGTAGATAAAATTCCCTCACTGAAACCGTGTGAATGGATATTTGGGTTTTAGAAAGTTCACAATGTGTAGTGCCACAAAAGGGGATGATTCGGACAAGACACACCAGAGGTCAGCTTGTGTAGAGAAAGAAGCCAACCCTGCCCAAGTTGGCTGCAATGTCACCGCATTCTTTCTTTTCCAGGAGAAGCGAAACCTACACATCAGCTCTTTATCATGGAAAGTCAAGAGATATAATTTAGACTGTCTCTACAGTGAGGATGTTTTCATAATAATGAACTCTGGCATAAATCAATGCTCAGTAACCTAACAATACAAGGAGAACGCGAGACTGAAGCAGATGGATGGAACTCAGATTAAGACTTGAGTTCCATTTTATTCATTGTGCACTGACAATTATTTTCTAGCATTTTCCATAAAATGCGCAATCATTAATCTACTACAACCCCCCTCATCTGATTTACCCTCTTTGCCTTATTTTTATTCAATGACAGTTTAGTTTTGTCATGTCAAATTCAGTAAGATAAATACAATTCTTAAATCACAAAATGTGCCACAGCTTTGTTTTAAAAATCCAATCTCAGTGTCTGCTGATGCAATATATGTTAACTACCCTCTGTACCTAATAAAAATGCAAGCAAGAGTTTAAATTCCTAGTTCTTCCCCTTTCCAGAAAAAATAAAATATATGTATATATAGAAACACACATTTCTTAACAGGAGAGCTCCCAAACCAAAAGTGTTAACAGCAAAAGGAATATGAGCGATTACACATTTAAATATAATCTTTCTAGCTTGGGAAACTCAGAAATCACTTAGCATAATTTAATTTCCATACCATTGACATATGATCTGGCCTAGATTGGAATCCCTCCTGGATCCATTTATATCTCATATTGTACACAGACGGTCGCCCTTAGACATCTGCTACCACTAGATGGTGCTGTGGCGCCCTGTTCAAAGACGTTCTCACTTACTTGCAGTCTCTGTCCTCCAAATCGAAATGAGGATTGAAGTTGATCATAATTCTCTGGTACTGGTCGGGAGCCTGAATCAGCCATTCACATTTTTCACTTGGGTGATAAGAATGAGGATAACCAGGAGACGTAAGATACCCTGGGTTTTCAATTTTTATAGTACCGCCACATTTATCTGCAACAAAAATAACCATCTTAGTCCTTTCCCTGATAACCCAGGTATTCTAGCTTTATTGATAAATCCTCCACTACATTAAGCATTACATAACTTTTTCAAGAGGTTCCCACAGATCCTGTAGGTGGTGCTAATAGTAATAGCTCACCCAGGAATGCTCTCAGAGGAGGAAGTTTGGCAGAGGAAGAAAGTGGACAGACACCATCCTCCAATCCCAC
Source organism: Sorex araneus (assembly GCF_027595985.1). Taxonomy (NCBI): domain Eukaryota; kingdom Metazoa; phylum Chordata; class Mammalia; order Eulipotyphla; family Soricidae; genus Sorex; species Sorex araneus. The sequence goes on along the minus strand of NC_073310.1, from coordinate 49,250,338 downwards.
AAATTTCTATCCCAGGAAAAAGGGTCTTCCAGCACTAAAAACATTAAATCCCCTCAACTGATGTTAACATAGTCCCTAGGGAGCTTCTGCTAGACTTAATTATCCCCCAAGAAGTGTAATCGCATTAAGTAGCAAGTTCTAAGTGGAAGGTGACTACAAGATGCCACTGGGCCCCCTTGTGTTGCTTTGTGATGATAAGTCTGGTCCCTGTCATTGATCAGTGGGGCCTTGTCTTCTAGGGCTTTGATTGGCTTAAAGCCAACCCCTTTTCTGTGGTTGTCTTATCTGCTCATAAATCTAAGTGATTTTTGAGTTATCTCTGCTCTTGAGAACCAGATCAACAGAGAACAAAGTGTGTTTGGTGAAGCAGAAAGAATTCTGCTCTACTGCTTCAAGAAAAAGTTGTTCAGAGTTGGAGACCAGATCAAAGCAATAGGGCAGAAAGAAAAATAAATAGCCACACAACATTAACTCTAATTACATACATGTTGGGGGAAAAAAAAACCCAAAAGTTTGGGCATTACATACGGAATGCCACATTCTCCCATTCGGCCTAAGGTGACTTAAATAGTTTTGAACCCCAAATGTTGCAGAGAATGCCAAATAAAGCAGTCTCTGGGCTGCATTATTGTGCTGTGTAGATTTTCATTGTCATATTTTATGATGAATTTCATACTGGAGAGTCTCAGCCTGAAATGTTGCCACATTTATTGATGCTTAATTTTGAGCAATAAAAATTCGGTGCATAAACTCTGTAAGAGGCACAGGTATGAAAGCAGGGAAATATATAAGCCTATCAATCACAAATTTTCTGTAATGGTATATATAGATTTTAATATTGCATCTAATAGATTCCCTGTGGAAAGAGAATGGCATTCTTTGCTCTCAGCATGAATTTATAAATCTACAGAATTTTATTACAGGAAAACCAGGTCAAATGGAAATGAAAGATGAAGTGCACATCAAAAATGCATAAAGCTACATGCATTATAGAAATCATTTCCCATAAATTAAAATGAAGACAATATAAATTATATTGTTATTCTCAATTGCTAGATGTTTCTATGTTTTGCACACTGGGGCTAGTCTTAAACTGGTCTCCTTGGCCTTGGCTTTTTCAAAAGGGTTAGGTTTGCCAAGAAGCAATGTTGCAACTGGAGTTGAGAATCTCAGCTAATGATCATATTGGACTCTGTTCTACCGCGGCTCTGGTATGATTTTAAATGCACAGAAAACTTGGAAAGTGACCCCATCTCATTAAGTCTCCTCCAACTCTGTACAAACATCATGGCAATGTCTGGCATCTGTTAGAGGAGTGAAATAAAACAGCACTGCTTCTAGTCACTCGACAGAGTCACTTCAGAAGACATTTAGGTGGACTCAGTACCACACCAGAGCTCTTTAATCTGTGACTTCTGAGAAAGTGACAGTGTAATAAGATAATGTGGACTGCTAGACTCCCTGGCTCTGTTAAATCTCTCTAACAGTTGATTAAGAAAGAGCAATTTCTAATGACTCTGGACCATTAGTCCTAAATAAGGTTAATGAATTAATTTAGCAGACACTGGTACTCAGAGGAGGTGGACATGGCTTTCAAAGATCTGTTGCGTTAAAGAGGCTTTTAGCAGCTCTGGTCACTGCAAACATAGCAACATGGCCTTAAGCAGCCAGGCTCGAAGTTCAGGTTCTCAGAATTCCCCAGATTTCTACGATAAGTGTGTGTGTGTGTGTGTGTGTGTGTGTGTGTGTGTGTTAAAGTTCAGCACCTGAAGTCTGAAAGTTCTTTGCATGGATTTCAAATACATCCCGTCTGTGGTGAATCTCTCCACTACAGATGTAACATCAGGAGTTGTAAAGGAGTGGGTGGGTTATTGCCATTTCTGAAGTCTATCCATTTGGGCTTTTTCTTTTAATTGGAGGAGACGTTTATTTCAAGCCCTGCCAGATTATAACAAGATGCCACCAACCCAAGTTCATTAATAAACTGAACTCTACATTCACGTGCGTGCCTGTGCTTTGCTTTGAAGCAGCTCGTTGGTAGCCGTTAGGGGGAAATCTATTGCTCCAATCACAAAACCTACAAAAGGCATATTTGAGAGATTAACTCCCATCATAAAGATGTGATTTAAATTCCTCTTGGTATGAAGTCCTCCATTTGTGGCCTTTTATTAAAACAATATACCACAGTGAGTAGTGGATGTTCTTTTCATCTAATTACTGTGATTGAAATCTAAGCCAGACAAAAGTAAATATTTGATAATAAGTTAACAATAATTGCCCAAGACTTACTGTAAAGATAATTCCATCCCCACGCCTTCACCTACTTTGGAGTGTAAGCCAAACATGCCTATAACCAGATCACGTTTTAAAACACATTATTTAAGTTACAGGATACTGTTTATAACTCTGCAGTGTTTCATTTACTTAACTATGAGTGGTTTAAAAAGCTAAGTGGGAGCTGCAAGCAGGTTAGGGATTTTCAGATATCCCAGTGACTTACGCTGTATATATCGGATTCCTGTATTGACACTATGTAACTTTCATTCATACTCCAGAAGGATTATGGACGATTTACAAAGGCGGAGGGGGGAGCTCCATCCACCCACAAACCACTATCTCTCGCAGGCACCCACCAGAGGAAACAGTTCAAGGGAGCTGCAGGAGAACCAGGAAGTTTCTCTGGCTTCGAGTGAGTGTTCATTAACTTTCAACAGCCATCAAATTTTTTGAAAGGGAGTCTCATCTAATTGCCTTGGGGAGGAAACATTATTAAGATAATTGGTGTGCGGATCTGGGAAGGTTGGCAGCTTCTGCCTTGTAACAGAGGTAAGGCAATCCCCCGCAAGCCAACCAACTTCAGGCGGGAGCCGGAGGACTTGAAATCTTCCAGCCCCTGACCCCACCGATCTCATTTCTGGGATTTCTCGCCAGTATAAAAACTTTCTCGCCCCAGAAGGTGTCTGTTCCGGGGGGTTCATCCCCGGCAGCTCTGCCTGGAGTCCCGCTAGCTGCCCGGGGCGGGAAGCCGGATCCCCCGGGCGGACGCGCGCCGCTGCCCCGCCGCTGTCACACGCGCCTCCGCCTGTCACTTACCGTTGCGAAAAGCGGCGGCCAGGGCGAGCGCGAGGGCGAGCGCGGCGCAGAGCAGCGGCAGCCCCCTCTCCATTCTCCCTTCGCGGGCTTCCCCCGGGCGGACGCGGCAGGACGCGGACGTGCGGACCGAGCCCGGGGAGGGAGTCTACACCACCAGCCCCAACGCTTCAACTCCGCCGCGAGCTGGAAAAAAAAAAAAAATCCTCCAGCCGTCTGGGAGAAAGGAAAGCAGCGAGGCAATGCCTGGATCCGAGAGCAACGCTTCTCTTTTTGTGTCTCAAGTCGCCTGCATCCTGTCATTTAGCTCCGGTTTCCTCTCTCTTTTCCCACACTTGTTCCTCTTCCAGGAGCCACTGCCCCGGCCATGTCTCAAAAAAAAAAAAAAAAAGGTGGGGGCGGGGGTGGACTGGGCGGGGAAGGAGGGAGGTAGGGAAACGCACCAAAGCCAATTTCCAGAAAGGGGAAAAAAAAAAATAATAAATAAAGATCCGGCTTGTTTCTGGACCGGTTGGAGCCGAGAAGCTGGCGCCCAGGGGAGGCCCGGGGTGTCTGCGCAAAGGAGAGGAGCAAGCAATGAAAAGATGAGCGGGAGACAGAGGAGTTTCACTAACTGCACCCCCACCTCCTCGCCCTCCCCCTCCCCTTCTGCAACCCTTCCCTCGCTTCCTCCCTCCCCTCTCCCGCACTGGCTCGCCTGTAATTGCCTGACAGGAGACTGGGAGGAACAAGTTTCGCTCCGTGTGCTTTTCCCCGTCCGTCTGTCTGTCTTTCCGGGAGGCCCTGCCGGATCTCCTCGGGAAGGAAGGGGTCGGGGGTTCTGAGCCCGGGGCGCGTGGGGGTCCGTGTCTTTGCAAACCGGGCCTGGCAGTGGGTGCCGGTCACAGGGGCGGACTGGTCCACCTTGGGGCGTGCGCGCCCCAAATCCTCGGGGTGGGAGGGAGCGAGGCAGCTCACGGAGGATCCCCGGGATCCAGCCGCCCCGGAGTGCCGAGCGCCCGCGAGGTTGGCGATCGCTTCCCGCAACTCCAGCCCGGGGCGGGAGCGGCGAAATCAGCACCCTTCCCTTCCCCACCGCGTCCGCCCGACCCCTGTGCTGGGGAGCGGCTCGGCACCCCGGCTCATTTGGCCCCCGACTGGGATTGGGGTGGGGTCTGGGGACGCACCACGGAGCCGGGAGGAAGTCTGCAGGGTGGCTGCACTTCCAGCCGAGCCAGACCACCCGGGAGGGCGAGCCCTGGCTGCAGCCTGCAGCGACCACCCAGCCCCGGAGCCGGACGCGCTACCGGGCGCCAAGCGCGCCCGGGTGCCAGGAGCGCGCCGCGGGTTCCATTGTTAACCGAGATTTGGTGCTCGCTCCTCGGGGACAGTGGGAGCGATGTGCCCGCCGGCTAGGGGACAGCCATCACCCGACCCCGCCCAGCCCCAGTGTCCCAGCCCAGGTGCTGGGGGGGTTGCAAATGAAAGGTCCAGGGGCTCCTGGGCTCCGCGTCTCCCGGGGAGCGGAACAGAGGCAGACGGAGAAAGGGGTGCTCTCGCCAGGCTCTCACGGTGCCCTCTCCCGGCCACGGGCAAGAATCACGCGTGTTCTCCGGCTGCTGCCCTCCCCCGCTTCCCACGCGGCGCGTCCTCTCCCGGGGCTGACTGTTCCCCGGGTCTATCCCCAAGGACTTTCCGAGAACGGCCGCAGAAGGCCTTGACGGATATGAATAGCAAGGACATTTCAGGGAACAGTTTGGCCACCGAGCGGGCCATTGACCGGGGTAAAAGCCCACTGACGCCCTCCGCAGGAGTTCTTGGGGTGTGTGCGGGAGGGGGGGGGGTGACAAGGTCACCGCGCCTCCTGGGAGTTGGCGTTTGTGTACACATCCCGTAAGTGGAGCCTGGTTCCTACCTGGCGTAAAACGCTGGCCAAAGAGATTTGGGAATGTTGGCAAGGAGACTCTGGTCAAAGATTTTGGCAGAAGAACTAGGGGCAGGACAGAAGCCAGGCGGTCGGGGGCGCACGACCCCGGGCCAGGGCTCAGCGCTAGGAGCTCGTCGGACTGGCCCGGTGAAGCGAGCCCCTGGGGGTGCAGGCGGGTCCCGCGCCGCGCCGAGCTACCCCGGGGGCGCCTGCACTCTCTCCCGAGCAAGCTGGCCAGCGGGGAGCGGGGAACCCCCCACCCCTCTCCTCCCAGTTCCTGCAGGCTGGAGACCCGAGCGTGTCAACTCAGCCCTGCCCCCGAGCGCCTGTCCCCCCTCGCCAGCTCCTTCCCTTTCGGCTCTCGGTCCCCTGGGAAGGACAGGGTAGGAAAACGGCATTACCACGCCGGGGAGTCAAACGCCAGGTCGGGAGAAAGGGACAGCGGCGGGGCGGCGGGTGAAGTCCCCGCGCCCCGGCCCCCTGGGAACGGCCAGATAGGGGCGCCAGCCGCGCCCAGCGCAGCCCCCGGGGAGCGTGCGCTGCAAAGTCGGGGCGCCGGGCCACCACGCGGCGCCGATCGCCGCCTCCCCGCCTTCCTCTCAGCCCCAGCCCCCCGGCTGCGCCGACCGAGCCGCCTCATCAGATTTGGGGTGACCCCGAGCAACCTCAGCACAGGGCTCTGAGGGAGAGGCGCAGCTCAGAGAACCTGGCAGGTTGACAGCAGAGGGGACGCGGGCGTGCGCAGGGGCAGGGCCGGCGGCCTGCAGCCAGTCCACGCCGCCCGCCTGCTTCCTAGCGGGGACGCTCGCTCTGGGGAGCCGGCTCTGACCCCACTGTGCCTCGGCGGGGTGAGCGCCGGGGCACACGCGGGAGACTTGAGCTGTGTTGTTTTTAGCAAACCGCCGCCAAATCTCTCTTCCCCTTGCCCTGCTGAGTGTGCATTTCCCAGCCGGGATCCACCAGGCTCACAAAGCCACCAGACCCGGCACTCAGAGGGACGGCGACTCAGAGGGACTTTTACCCCCACCCCCGCATCATCACCCGGAGCCGCCAGGGGCTGCGCCCGGCTGATCTTGCTCACCAGACGAGCACTTGAGCCATCCTTTCTCCAACTTGTAAGACATCCGCTGTAGACTCTGAGAGGGAAAAGATAGTTAAGTTGTGCCTCTGGTTTTTCTGGTCTTAGCTGATGTGAGGCTTTTCTGGGCTCCGACGTTCCCACACAGTACTGGGTAATGAAGTCCCCACCTCACTGATTGATAATTGCCGGCTAGAGAGTTAGTCCAGAGCAAATTGTTCCTGCTAACAACCCCTTTCCTCTGTTGTTGGATTCCACTAAGCGAAGAAAAGGGTCACTTTAGGGTTTCTGCGATTCCCCAGCTAGGGAGACAGACCCACCTTTCTATAAGAACAAGTGGTAGGCAGAGGAAGCACTTGGCAGCGTTCCTAGGTTGATTTTATTTTGGTCTCACGCACACATCACTCATCCTGACATCACAAATCCCCACACTAGAAAGAGCCCCCCATCCCACCCAAGGGAAGCCCGTAGACCACACTCCCAGAATGCCAGGCCGTGGGTGGGCACTCCCTGGGCAGCAGGGGCTGCTGCAGGAATAAAGCTCTGGGTTTTCCACCTACTGAGCCAGGCTGGCATGGTGCCCATCATTAAGAATAGGCTGGGTGGTAAATGTTTGGTTGCTTTCATCAAGCGCCCATCAATTTGTCAGAAAGAAGCCGAGATTCATTGCTCCCAAAAGGCCTTTTGAGCCACTAACTTCCTCAAAGTATTTCAGGTTGATGCAATATGGAAATTTAGGTGTGTATTTCCAAACTGAATCAGGTTTAATCTGGGTCTTTTTTTTTTTAGATCAAACCCATATTTTCCAGAAAAGAAATAAAATAATGTATTTTTAGCAGGAGCTAAAAATTGGAAACGCGAAGTTGAAAAATGTGAAGACCTGGGAAAGATTAGAAATGGAATTAAAATTAATTTACAATTATTTAAAATAATTTTGCGAAATAAGACATTTCATTTTTTCTGATGTCTTAACCCCATTTATTTTTTAATTAATTAATTAATTAATTATTGCATCACCGTGAGATACACAGATACAAACCAGTTCCTGATCTCGTTTCAGTCATATAATGATCTAACACCCATCCCTCCACCAGTGTACATTTCCTGCCACCAATACACCAATGACTCCAGTTTCCTTCCCACCCCTACCCCACCCCGAGCCTGCCTCTATGGCTTTATGGCAGGTACTTTCCTTTGTCTCTTCTAATAGCAGATATGCAGACCTTGAGGGACATCTTGCAAGGAGCAGTAAATAAGCCCTGCAGATCTAATGATTGGGATGCATAACTAATATAGACCACAATGTTGTATGACTACTACCAAACTTCTTAGAGACTAGATCTTAATTACTCCAACCCCTAAGAAGAAATGAACATTATGTGACATGAAAGGGATGCTAATTATGGTTTACAGTGCTAATCATATCATGATACATAAAATGAATCAAGCCAACATGTTGTACACCTTAAAATTTACACAATGCTGGATGTCAACTATATTTCAATTAAAATGTTTTTTAAAAGTATTTCTGTCAAATGACTACCATTCAAGAACTGTCTTCTGAAGATCGTTATTAGCTCACTCCTTAATTTGATTGTCAGAGAAAAGAAAAATTTATGCAAAAGCTTTTATTTTCTTATACTTCACTTTAGCCTTTTATAAGTTACCTTGAAAGTTTTTTGTATAATTGAGAAAGGCTTATCATGTACAATTTTAAAACAAAGTTATAACACAAAGTTTTTATAATACAGTACACGTAATTACAAAATGCAGGAAAACATACTAAATTTTGAATCAGGTTAGTCGATTCAAAGCATTTGTTGATATTAGAGATTGCAGCTGAAATTTGAAAACTGCACACTATTTTTCTGAAGAAATAATCTTTAATTATTCTTTAATTTCCTTTATAATTAGGAAGATTAAAATAATATCATTAAATACTCCTCAAGCAAATAAAAACATCATGAGATCATATTCAAAAAATTTTAATTATTTGTAAGTAAAATGACCTATAAAATATAATTTGAGCAGTAACTTAAGTAAGTGGTAATATTTTAAACTTTAATGATTCCAGGGTACTGGAGGGTCGGGTGCTTGCCTTGCACACATCAGTCTGGGTTTGATTCCTGACACCCTATAATTGGTCCCTCCAGCCCCACAAGGAGTGTTCTCTGAGTGCAAAGCCAAAAGTAAGCCTTGATTACTGCAGGGTATGGCCCACTGCCCCCAAAGCTAATGTTTCCAGTGGCCATAGGTAGGTGGAAGGTTTTAATGACCTTTGTATAGGCAATGAACACTGGAAGACTAGTGTGGAGAGAGTTTGAGCCCTTAGTTCAGGTTTTAGTCTTTGACAAAATCAAATAAATTGGAATAAAGAGGAGAATTGGGGGTTGCAGATATCCAATCGTGGGTCACTGATACGTATCAATGATATCATTGTCACTGTCACAGTCATCCTGTTGCTCATCGATTTGCTCGAGAGGGCACCAGTAACGTCTCCACTGTGAGACTTGTTGTTACTGTTTTTGGCATATCGAATACGCCACGGGTAGCTTGCCAGGCTCTCCGAGAGGGGTGGAGAAATCTAACCCAGGTCGGCCGAGTGCAAGGTGAATGCCCTATCAGTTGTGTTTATATAAATTATATGTCTGAAGCAATTGAATTGGCACCTTTACCTCTGTCCAAAGGGAGTTGGTAAGTAGAGCATGAGACAAACACCTAAGGAAACAATCGGATACATAGTGTGTAAACCTTAGGGTTACATTTAGGGCAGCCCTCAGTGAGCTCACAGGCTGACCATTTATTTAATACAACATTCTTCCCCCACACCAGTTCCCCAAAATGTAAGTTATCCTTTCTGTTGACAAAGACAATAAGAACAGTTAATAAGCATCAAAATTCAATGGGTACATTAAGAGCAGAGACTGGAATATTTCACAGGCCAATCAGTATTCACCCTTAAAGTACAGAGTCAAGTTGTGACAGTTTCTTATTCTATTTTTTGTCTCTGTTTCCCAAATGGTTTTATTCTATTCTTTTTTGGGGGCATTGTTGTTGCCCATTTATATATAATGACTTAGGCCTGTTTTTCCCCCCTAGGGGATTATCCTCATCTTGAGCTTGGGGTTGGGTTTGTTGTTGTTGTTGTTGTTGTTGTTGTTGTTGTTGTTGTTAGGGTAATGATATTATAATCAAAGTGGAAGAAAGGGATGAAATGCTAAGGGAACTGAGAAGGAGGCTAAAACGGAACATTGACCAACATTGAAAGATTGGGTTGTCAAGATGGACCAACAAAAGACTTTGAAAATGAGCAGCTGGAAAGCTAGGAGGAAAACCAGGAGGGTGTTTTGTTATAAAAGTCAAGTAGAAGGAGGATTTATATCAGGAAGTGCTAGACAAAGGAACTGAATACCTCACATAGTTGTACTTCTAACACTGAAAAGCAACTGGCTGTAGCGATGTGAGGAGAGTTGACTTGCCAACAGCCATTTCAATGGAGTAGTGCAGGCAGAGGGCTAAAACTGGAGTGTTTGGAGAAAGAATGGAAGTAAGGAAACGGACAATGAGTAAATACTCCCTGAAAGTTTCTACTGAAGAGGAGCGATGCAGTAACTCTGGAAGGAAGAGGTGTGGAGGGAAGTTGGCTCTTTTTTCTTTTGTTTACTTTTAAACTAGGGATACTCTGAACATTTCTTCTCTGCAGATACGGAATCTGGTATTGGGGAGACATAGCCTATTGCGCATAGGCACAGAAAAGATCATCAGGGTGTAAATTGATTGAGAAGACAGAGAGTATGTAATCTAAACTCTAGAGAGAGAAATTTATCTCAGATTGCAACAGGGACAACTCTTCTGTTAAAACTATGGAACGAAAAGCTGAGGAGTGTAATTACAAATGAGTTTGTCCCTCTGGTAGAGAGCAGTTTCTCTCTAATTCTATTCTCTCTTGTCTCATATGATACGAAGGAAAGGCATTGAACGGTATTGAAAGTCAATTCAAAGAGGTACTGAGAGGAGTAAAATTGAAGAGAAGAGCAGGCTGACCTGAGAAGCTGTTGTTTTAAATAAATTTGTAGCTGAAAATTTAAGCTATGAAGACACATTCCCCCCCACCCCAGATTATTGGCAGAACTTTCATGAAATACAAAAGCATGCTTAATTTTTACTAAACTTAAATTAAATTAACTGAGTGTTTTTGATTGAGACACTCAAGGATAATCCTCAATAAATGCTTTTTTTAAAAAAGAGCTGAAGCAATAGTGTAGTGGTTAGGTGGCTTGCCTTGCATGTCCTATATGATCCCCTGAGCACTTCCAGGAGTGATCCCTGAATAGGGAGCCACTAGTAAGTACTGAGTATTGCCAGGTATGGCCCCAAAGCAAAAAGCCTGAAAAAAGTTTAAATTATTCTTAATCTTTATTGAGATACTATGATTTGCAGTATTATTCATATTTATTTTATGCATACATCATTGCAACACAACACTCACCACTTGTGTACCCCAAAAAGGAAATATTTCTCAACCTATTATTTCTAACAATTTATTGAATGTGCTGTTCTTTGCATGGAAAAGATAAATGTCAAAGAAATCTTTGCAATAATGTCTTACCCAGCCAAGCCACTTTCTTCTCTGTCCTTTACCCTCTAAGGAAAGTTCAAAGATCTTAATATTTTTTATTTACAACCAAACAAGACATCTAAAGACACACTTATTTGAAGAATCCACATGAAGCACAACTAAGATATTTCTTTAGCTTGTAAAGTCAAGAATCAATAATATTTCACATATTATTTACATGGACTAGAGTTGATAGCGCAGCGGGTAGGGCATTCACCTTGCATTCGGCCAACCTGGGTTCAATTCCTCTATCCCTCTTGGAGAGCCCAGCAAGCTACTGAGAGTATCTCACTTGCATGGCAGAGCCTGGCAAGCTACCTGTGGCATATTTGATATGCCAAAACAGTAACAATAAGTCTCACAATGGAGACGTTACTGGTGCCTGCTCAATCAAATGGATGAGCAATGGGATGACAGTGATACAGTGATACTATTTACATATATTGTGTGTTTGTGTTTTAAATTATTATACGATATTTTGCTTTAATTGTTTAAACATTTTGATCTGACTGTATTTTGGCATTATTTTCAAGCAAGTCTTGCTTCTCAATTATATCAAACCATTAGATTGTCAAAGTACCGTGCCTCCTATGTAGAAGATGATGAATTAACACCTGTCAGTTGATTTTTCAGCTACAAAATTCACTCCCTCAATGGACTTGCCCTAATGGCATACCAAAGCTTGTATGACATGAGTCAGTCATGCAAGACAAAACTGGCCTTTTCAGAACTTTCATATTTTAAAAAGTTGCCTGCCTTTTAGTACAACAGACTCCCTTTTGTAGGCACAGTTTTCTCTTGATCAATTGTTATAAACACCCCAGCAGGGATGATAAATAGCAGTGGAGACAGGAAGGGAAAATATTTGGTAAGAGATGCTTCTGCACTTTCTCTTCTTGATTGTTTTTTTAAGTGTAAAAACTTTTAGTAGTGGAAACGGAAATGGAAAGAAATGTACAAAACATTAAGGTTACAAAAATAGTGGCAGGTGATAAAATATATAGGTTTGCATTTTTAAATTCTAAGGTCAAAAGAGTGAACACAAGTATCAGAACATTCTAACAGTATTTTCATTCACCAAGTTCAAAGTGGATATGGGTGTTGCTAGTTTCTACAGGTATTCACATCTTCTCTCTCAAGTCACACACAAAAGAACCAAGACACAGAGAGCTTAAATTTGGCAAGGTTATATAACAATTTGGTAATGAAATAAGAGAATTTGAGGAGCTGGAGTGATAACACAGTGGGTAGGGCATTTGCCTTGCACTCTGCCAGCCGGGGTTCGATTCCCAGCATCCCATATGGTCCCCTGAGCATGACCAGGAGTAATTCCTGAGTGCATGAGCCAGGAGTAACTATGTGCATCGACAGATGTGACCAAAAAACAACAACAAAAAGAAAAAAATAAAAGAGAATTTGAAGCTTTGAGTTTAGGTCAGTATCTTCAAGAAGATGTAAGTAAAACTATAAGAAAAATGTTTATACTAACTTATGTGATTGTTTTGTGAATTCAATATTTATTGCTAATACACTTATTTTGAATTAAAGTAAAATAAGTCTCACAATGAGACATTAATGGTGCCCGCTCGAGCAAATCGATGAGCAATGGGATGACAGTGTCAGTGACAGTATTTTGAAAAGTGTATTTGCCTTGCATGAAGCCAACCTGAGTTCTATTCCTCCACTCCTCTCAGAGAGCCCAGCAAGTTACCGAGAGTATCTCGTCTGCACCGCAGAGCCTGGCAATCTACCCATTGCGTATTCAATATGCCAAAAATAGTAACAACAAGTCTCACAGTGGAGACGTTACTGGTGTCCACTCGAGCAAATCGATGAGCAATGGGATGACAGTGGTACAGTGATACTTTATTTATTTATTTATTTAATTTATTTTATTGAATCACCATGTGGAAAGTTACAAAGTTCTCAGGCTCATGTCTCAGTTATACAATGCTCAAACACCCATCCTTTCACCAGTGCCCATATTCCACCACAAAAAAAACCCCAGTATACCTCCCACCCCCCAGCCCCCAGCCCCCACCTCCCTGCATAACTGATAGATTTCACTTCCTTTTCTCTTTACCTTCATTACATACCATATTTCAACACAAAACTCACTATTGTTGTTGGAGTTTCAACACAAAACTCACTATTGTTGTTGGAGTTTATCCCCCAAGAATATGGCCCTATTGACAAGGAAACATTTGATAATTAGTTTTCCACTAATGAGAATGAAGAGATATAAAGTTGCACAGCCACAGTAGCGGCTGCGCGATTTAGGATTTCTGTATTTTAGTAATTAAGTAAGTCCAGGGAGATTTAAGTTGGAAATTGCATCATTTCCCTTCCTGGAGCAGCATGGAGCAAAAGCTTAGTTCACAATCTGGAGACATGGCTGCAAGCACTCGCTGGGACCCCAAGTAATATAGCTGGCTCTGGATCCTGGTCGTTCAGCAGCAAAGCGGCTGTGCAAAGGCATGGCCACCCTGGTCGAATCTCGGTGGAGCTTGAGCCGGCACTGGCCCTGGCCCAAGACTCCCCAAGCGTCCCGCTGTTTCAAGTTCCACAGTGTTACTTTAATAGCCATTGGCCTGTATCATTGAAGCTAGTTGACTTCTGAAATTCATACAGAACTTGTTTTTACTCTAGTCTCTAGGTATACAAGCACATATTTCTCCACTGTAGTTCATTCTCTGAATTTTTATCTGTCTCTGTGATATCACAGAGATTAGAGTTATGTTGAGTGCACGTAACCAAACATAGTCAAATTGAACATATACTCAAATGTTCTCAATATACTTAAATTTAATGTTATCTGCCATAGCAAAGTCTGATCGTGTTGATTCTTTTAGGGGAAGGCAAGTTGTGGGTTTGGGGGCCACACCTGGCTGTGCTTATAAGTAAACACGCAGGAAATGCTCTTGGAAGTAGTTGGGGGACCATGTGCTGTGCTGAAAATTAATCTTGTGCACAAACAAGAGAAGACCTTAGCCCCTGTATTAGCTTTCTTGTTGATTCTTAAAACTCTTTGGACCTTGTTTTTTAAAGAGCTGATTTGGATTTTATAACAGTGGTCTGTCTCAGAATTTTCAGTTATATTAAGATGCGGAATCTGTATTAGTTTAATTAAAAGGTGGTTTCATGGTCATAACCAGTAATCAGAGAGTCAGTGTTGCTTTAGGCATAGTTGGAACCAAAGTTTTACCTGGTGCCCATGAGCAGGCTGACTTCTGTGTTTTCATAGCTCAGTGAATAGTCTCCAGATGTTGTCCAATGATTGTGGGTCTCTTACTTAAGTAGTCTTTCTTTCATGGTCATGATGATAGAAAAAGAATTAAGGAGTAGGATGCTTTCTACCCCCAAAGTATGTAACTACCATAATAAAATTATGATTGGTTCAACTTGGACTCTTTGCCTTTCATTGGTGCTGGACTAGTAAATTATCAAGGTGCCAGTGCCAGAGTAATTTTTTCCCCTGTGCTTGTGGGTTCTTGATGATTGTATGAAAGATATGCATAAGACATTACAGGTAAAGTACATTGTACGGGTTTATTATACAGGTAAAGTAGACGGGCTTGGATCCTTCCCTAATGTCCAGGCCACGCTTTTTATACACTGCTGTTTTGTTTATTTTGTTTTATATCATTGTTGTTATATTTGTTGTTTATTTTTGTTTATTGCTCTTTTGTTTATTATTGTTTGTTGGACAGGTAAAGTAGATGGTCTGGGTCCTTCTTCTCTCCTGTCCAGGTCTTTTCTTTCACCTGTCCTTGATGCCCCGCCCAGCGCCCTAAGTCCTAAGTCCTGTCCCTCACCATATGCCTTTCTCCCATGTACAATGAGCCTATCTTGTCCCTTTGCCATGCTTTATCCAGTGCACATGTTTCTAGTCTGAAATCTGCAGCTGGAAGCCTGTCACCTGTGTTCCTTTGCTTGGTCTACTGCTCTGTAACCTGTTGCTGGACCTCTTTATGACTGTATCATGGTATTTCCCTGTCCCCATAGTTTTTATTGTCTCCTTCTGGGACCATGTGAGTGTGGGTAAGTTCTATGCTATCCTGCCATCTCTCTCTGGGTATAAGTAAGAGGGCATAGAGACCATAGTCGAGCTAGGGTATTTCTTTATATCTACTGCTATCTCCCACCCCCAGCCATCCTGTTACGAATTTTGACTGGACATTTCTTGGCAGGCAAGATTTTAAGCAACCAATTTACTTGTTCACCTGGTGCTCCACCCTTTTACCCTATTGTATCATCAGGATCTGGCTGACTCTTCTTAATAAAGGGGGTCCCTTGCCCACACTGGCTATGTGCATTTAGTTATATGATAGATAAAATCCAGAGTGGCAATCTCTAAAAGAAAAAGAGTGTTCATGAATTCTGTGAAGGAAGCTTAAGAAGAGCTAAGCCTTCAGAAACCATAAGTGTGCCATTATCTAGCATCTGACTATCCACTGTTGTTAGTTGTCTTCATGGGATACTACATCAGACTTTCAGTTCTTCATTCAAAACTTCATTTTTATTGTCACCAATGTTAATAGCTATGGTTGTTTAATATTTTATTTATTTATTTATTTATTTTGATGTGTGTGTGGGGCGAGAATACCCAACAGTACATGAGGGTTACTTTCAGGCTGGTGTTTAAGAATTGCTCCAGGCTGTTTCCCAGGACCATGTGGTCCTAGGGAATCATACCCAGGCCTCCTATACACAAAGTATACTCTCAAGCCCTTTGAGTTATCACCTTGGCTTTTTTGCTTTTTTTATAGTAATACTTTGGGGAAATATACCCAGTGATTCTTGGGGTCCTGGGGGTACACCTGAAGAAGTTGGGGTGGGGGATGTGAGGACACAGGTGCCACTGTGACAGGCTCCTGTAGGGCTAAGAAGCTAGCTAGGCCTAAGTTTCCAATTTCCCGGAGAATAGGGACCAATACTAAGGAAACTAACACCTAAACCCCACAGGCAAGGGGGTGCTAGGCATGACCTAGAGAGAAATCCCTGAGCTGGCATGGCCTAGATGGAAAAACCCCAAGCCTAGCAGGTGGCCAGACCCAATCAACAAAGCCCCCTATCCAACACCCAGCCATAGCCATATTAGGAAAAAATCCTGTCAGTTCTTGGAAAAACTGTTATGTAATGGACATTGTAATGATTTTGTCGCCAAAACCTATATAAACTGCTTGTATTTGTGAGTCAGGGTTGTCAGGATCCTGGCCAGTCAACCCTGACAAACTGGGGTAAGATCCCCCAGCCACCGGACTTACTCCCTATAGGAGAGGGAGTGGGAGAGGGAGAAGCCTCTGCCCTGCCCCACTGCGCACCGCAGCCACCCTACCGCCGCCATCGAGAAAGAACCACGCAGAGAGGGGAGAGTTGGAGGTCAACACAACTCTCGTTTTATTAAGCTCAAATACCAATATTTAAAGAAGAAATTTTAGGGAGGAGTGGGTGGAATGGACAGCTGGTTATCAGCTCTGAAGTAAACATTTTGCTGGGCCCTTTACAGATGTTAATTGATGATTTATGTTCCCTCTTTCCAAGGCCGGGTATGCTTAGCTCAGACAAGCGGTGACTTTCAAGTTTCATCCCACTATCTCCTCGACCAGGGAGCCCTTCTGGGTGGAGTGCTGGCACAGGGCCTTGGGGCCCTGTTTGAAGAGAGCCTGTTTCTGTCTCTAAGGGCAGGGGATTTGGCCAGGGTCTCAGACTGGCTGCTGAGACCCCAACATCTCCCCCTTTTTATTTTATAAGAGCCAGCTGCCGGGGGCCACCTGACAGCCTCACGCTGGGGCCTTAGGGGTCGGGCCTGTCTTAGGTTGCCTCCTCTGAGGTTTTACCCGTCTCTGGCTCTCCGACCCAGCGTTGTTCCCCGAGTGGTGGCTAGGTGACACACTCACACACTCCTTCCATGGCCACATGCACCCAGGCTGCATCTCCTGGCCGAGGGTCTGCAAGTTTATCTATTGCGTGGGTAAGCATTACCACAGCCCCGAATCGGGTTCTTATCATCTGAACAAGGCGGTTTATAATACATGGTCCAATAGTTAGAAGTAACAACAGCAAAATGACCGGCCCAACCAGGGCAGACACAAGTGTGGTAAGCCAAGGTGACATTCTAAACCATCTCTCAAACCTTCCTTCTTGTGCCTCACGCTCCCTTTTTCGCTTAGCTATCCCATCTCTCAGCTTAACCATAGAATCACGTACAACTCCAGTGTGGTCAGCATAAAAACAACACTCTTCCCCTAATGCGGCACACAACCCCCCCCTGCTGCAACATTAATAAGTCCAGTCCTCTCCTGTTCTGCAACACCACTTCTGACAGGGACGTCAGGGATTTCTCAAGATGACTGATGGAGGTCTCGATCCTCTCCAAGTCTTCATCGATGGCCGCTCTGAGGGATGAGAATCCACTCTGCTGGGTCTCGAATGAAGCGATACCGGTCCTGGCTCCTGCCAGTCCAATTCCAAACAGCGTGGCTATGGTTAGAGTAGATATCACCTCCCTCTTCTGAATGGGCTGATGGGTTACCTGTAGGGGTAAAGAGTCTCCTTTATAGTAAAGGATTCAGGGCAATGATCCAAGAGCACTGTAACAGGAGTCTGGATACTAGAACAATTCTGCAGATATACTTTAAAGAGTTTTTACAACAATATGAATTGATTACAGTTTCTTTTCCTCAAAACACAACCTCAAACTTCCTTTACATCCATTATGTCCTATAACTTTTCCATTTCAAAGCCAACTACACTTTGCTTTTCTACTTTTCACTGATGATATCTCCATACATTATCTTTCTGACTTAAGACATACATCTGTAGTCATCCCACAAGTTTAAACTCAGTGAAACTGGTACAAAATGATATCACAAGTTTGGACACAAATTGGCAATCATCTTATTTAACATGGCAAAACTACTCTGCAGTCACAAACATTATATCAGTTCTTATGGATTTAAAGATGCTCACAACTAAAGTTCTTACAACATGTATTAATCCTGGAGACATTTTCAGAATTCTGATTTCTAGGAAAACACTTTTTAAGGATTAAAACACTCATAGATTACCATGAAACAGTAAGGATTTTACACTTGTGTACAAAATTCTCTGAGGTTCAGGATTAGGTTGGTACCGTAAATCCCAGACTAAGTCCTCAGGCCAATTCAGCCTGTTCTTCCCTATGGGGGTCCTTTGTCGCTGACTCTTCCTCAGATTTGCTTGTGATTTCCAGCTGAGATCTGTTTGAGGTTGAAGTTTGGAGGGTTGTGGAGTCTCAGGTGGTTTGAGGTCTATACCAGGAGGATGAAGTTTACTCCAGATGAAGCCATAGCAGGACCCAGAGTACATTAGTAGGTGTTTATCTGTCAAAATATAAGCATAGACTTTTCCTCCTACAAGGAGGTTTCCCACTATTTCTTTTTTGTGTGTCTGTCAGATTTTAATGCAAATATAAGAATCAATTGTTTCCCAAGCCCATTCTCATTTATAAAGTTGCAAGAACCAGATACCTGGAAGAAGAGTTAACAAACTAAATTAGCAAGTCTTATCTGCTGGGTGAAAGTGTGATTAGAATTTACTGTTGAGGTTAGGGAGGGTCTGAAATACAGTCTTCAACTGAGGCAGGGCTGGCTGAGCTGGGAATGTACAATGCTGTGGCTTCAGACTATAGGGCTGACATCTGAAATTAGCCCCTTAATAGCCTTTTGCTAAGTAGCTCTAAAATTTTTAGTTGCCAGTGCCGGTGAAAAGGCATACTTTTGAAAAATTTAATATATTTAATCTAAAGAGTGCAAGTCCTAACTGCTGGTGGGGGCTGGCTCCCCCTTTTTGTTTTAAAAGCTGGTTTTAGTGCAGCTCTTTCCGCAGGCCCTAGTTCAATAACATCTGCCAGCTCTCGTCCTCTCAGTGCTGAGGACAAGGGGGCAAGCTGTCCTGAGGAGATAGGGATACACACCCGGAGCCAGTTAATCTCTCCTAAGAGTCTTTGCAACTCAGGAAGAGAATAGGCTTCCTGTACACTGAGCTGGGGTTTTAGAGGGGTGGCATGGTCGAGCCAGAGGGTAGTGCCAAGGATGGAAAAAGGTGCCAACTTTTGAAATTTATCAAAATTTCAAAATGTCTAAACCTTCTTTCAAGAGCTCCTGGAGTTTCTGATATGCTTGACTGACAACAGCCTCGTTGGGGCTCCCTATTATAACATCATTCATATAAATATAAAGAATTACATTAGTCATTTCTTGTATGGGTGTCAATAAGGATGCTACATACTGTTGGCAAAAAGAGGGGCTATTTGCCATACCTTGGGGCAGTACTGTCCATTCATATCTCTCATCTGGGCCTGAAAAATTGGTGCTGGGGATTGAGAAAGCGAATTTCTCACAATCATTTGGGTGAAGGGGGATGGAAAAAAAGCAGTCTTTTATATCAAGAACAGTTAGGAAGAGGCTACAATCGATGGCAGGGATCCAAGGCATTTCCCTCAATGGGATCCCCTGGATTCTCATTCGCTCATTTACCTCCTAAGGTCCTGAAGCATTCTCCACTTCCCTGAGGCTTTTCAGGTGACAAACACAGGGATGGTCCAGGGGCTAGTTGACTGCCTGAGATGCCTCTGGGTCAGTTGTTCTAACAATCCAATTCAGATGCAAACAAATATACACATTTAGACAATAGTTCTTCTGCCTTAGTTATTTCAAATCATGAATTTTCTATACCAGATACTTTACAATAATACAAACATGCTTTCAGACACAGAAAAAGGCCTTTGGTTCTTACCAAACTTTGGTATTAGCGTAAGAAAATACTTGAACAGCCACTGTTTATGAAAACATGAAAAAACTTAATTTTAATGTCTTCTGTACCTCTATTGTTTATAAAATGGCTTATTATTATTATTATTATTATTATTATTATTAAATTGGCTGAACCTTGTAGGATAAAGCCTTGTATTCTCTGAACTCTTATTTCATTTTAGTTTCTGGCTCTAATTCTGTAGCTTTTCTTAGATAGTACAGATACTGGAATTCAAAATAATTTCAATTATTAATGTTCTTCCAATAAGAAATTTAGATTGAAAATTTTAATTTCTTTGTAGGCGCCACATTCTGATTAGAAATCTTTGTTTAATCCTGATCTAACAAGTTTCAAAGATACTTAGATCTTTTAAATTGCTGGGCTTCATATCACTCTGACCTCCCTTGATTTTATTTGCCCAGGTCTAAGAATTGCTGACTTTAAACTAACTCTAACACTCGAGTGTTCCACAGACAGACAGACAGACAGACAGATGAACAATAAACTGACTAAAATCACTACATGTACATGTGCACACATCAGCAGTTGATTGATCGATCTGATCCTTCAGAAAGGGCAGGGAGAAAACTGATAGACTGAGAAAGGAGGGGGCAGTCCCCAGGGCAAAGTGAGCCCTGTCGGCCGATTGGGAACATTGCTCCCCCGTTTCCCAGCCTGATCAGCCAGTTTCCTGCTTGTTAGAAATGGATCAAAAAAGCGCTTTTGTTGATATAAGCCGGCAAAACCTTTTCAAAGTTGTTGAAACCTAAGGTGGTCAGATGCTAGCATTTTTCTTTCTTGGCCAAGACTAGTTTGAGGCAGGGAACTAGTATCTTCTTATCAGACATGGGGATAGGCTGCCTTAGTGACACACTTCTTTCCATTCTGGAAGGGGCTCCTCAATTCTAATCATAGTTCTATCTGCGGCTGAGTCTAGCTGTCCTTTGAACTCCTCGCCGCCAGCAGTATGGGTATCTTTGGTGGTGCCCCGCTGACAATGGGGATGCTAACATGCACACTGGTCTCCTTTCCCCCTTTTATTGACAAGCTTGGGGGTTGCCCTTTCTGTAGTTTATTCTGATTCTGCAAGGTTGTAGTTAGAACCTGGGTCTGCGTAGGGGACCCTGAATCTTGGGTAGCACATGTCCAATTATCTATGGGGCTGGTTTTCATGCCCGTACAAGCGGCCCTATGCTCTGTAGTTTGTTGCATTCCACCCCGGGGAGCCTCAGAGGGGCTTCCTCAAGCCGCCTCCAGGCTGATAACGCCAAGGCTCAAACCTGATCTTGATAAGGGTCCGGGATGGCTGCCTGCTGGGGGCCTGCGCTCCACTGATCTGCTGCCTGTATGTTATGGGGATGGGGGGTTGGGCAGCAGCATTTCGGTCTGCCTGCGTGTGGCATTCTTCCTTAAAGAAAGCGCCCCATATTAAACTGCAGGCCAGGCTCCCCCCGGGTTGAACCGGGAAGGCCCAGAGGGGTTTCCAACAGTCCTCCAGTCTTGGGTCGAAAGAGGGAGTAGAAGCTTCTTCTGGAGGGGCAGTGGGGCGAACAGGCTCAGGTCTATCTCCCCCAAGAATTTCTTCAGCTACTCATCTTCTATGTCCTGATCAGTAAGGGGCAGCCCTGAGACAGCTGCTTGTTTAGAATCTGGAGAGGCCCACTCTCCAGGCCACTCCTGGAAGCATGCTTTTAGATCTGCTACTGTTGCATGCAAACCCGGTGGGGGACTTTTGCCTGTTTTTTCTGTCTGTCCCCTAACAAGCTTTTCTACCTGATCCAGGTGTCCCAGGAGAAGAGGTCCCCAGTGGGAACCCACGGAGCCACCTCAAGGATAGTGCCCCAGATCTTAGCTGCCCTATCTTCAGAGAATTCTAGCCCCCGACTCTTTAGCAGATAACATAGGGCTTTCAGAGGCAGGTGATGCACCTTCTGAATGGAGTTGTCCATGATGTTAGGGAATCTAGTAGTGTCAAAAAGGTCAGGATAGATGATGGCCCCTCTAGGAGACCACCAAGGCAAAGGAAAGAATACGGAGGAGAGAGACTCAGCAGCGCCCGCAATAAATGGTGACGGATGGAATGCTTATTTACGAGTTCCTGCCCGTTGCACAGTTTTTCTTCTGCGGGGGACTCGAGTTTATCTGGAACCCGAGGCTGTGACCCCCTTATCCTATCACGGGTGTCTTTTCTAGCGGCGAGCGCCCTGTGGCATTTAAGTGCTCGACCCGTGCCCGCGGGGAGAAAGGTGGTTGCTGCTGGCCTTTTGAAAATACACAGCAAGAATGAGACAATACAGAACAGATGCTAGGCACCCCATAGGCAGGGGGAGAAGCGAAAACAAAGTGAGAATTGACTGAAACAGTCCTGTCCCGAGGAGGACTCTTCTGATAGCCTGCCTTACTATCAGGGGGCAGAGCTTTAGCTCCAGTTGCATTTCCCTTCCAGAATTACCAGCCTGGCATCTCCAATGCAGTCGCCTATTTTACTGCATGGATTCGGGGTGGTCAGGGGATCATACCTTATTCCAGCGATGTCCTTGCTGTCCACGTCCACACGGTCCCTGTTCGTGGCGCCAGATGTCAGGATCCTGGCCAGTCAACCCTGACAAACTGGGGTAAGATCCCCCAGCCACCGGACTTACTCCCTATAGGAGAGGGAGTGGGAGAGGGAGAAGCCTCTGCCCTGCCCCACTGCGCACCGCAGCCACCCTACCGCCGCCATCGAGAAAGAACCACGCAGAGAGGGGAGAGTTGGAGGTCAACACAACTCTCGTTTTATTAAGCTCAAATACCAATATTTAAAGAAGAAATTTTAGGGAGGAGTGGGTGGAATGGACAGCTGGTTATCAGCTCTGAAGTAAACATTTTGCTGGGCCCTTTACAGATGTTAATTGATGATTTATGTTCCCTCTTTCCAAGGCCGGGTATGCTTAGCTCAGACAAGCGGTGACTTTCAAGTTTCATCCCACTATCTCCTCGACCAGGGAGCCCTTCTGGGTGGAGTGCTGGCACAGGGCCTTGGGGCCCTGTTTGAAGAGAGCCTGTTTCTGTCTCTAAGGGCAGGGGATTTGGCCAGGGTCTCAGACTGGCTGCTGAGACCCCAACACAGGGTCGCTATCAAGAGACCAATTTGTGGGTGAGATAGCTGACCCCAGTTAACTGAAATAAAACTCCTTTGCACTTGCATTGCTCTCTCTGACTCTCTGTCCATTCACGCTGAGGCCCAAAAACATGGTTACAACAGGGACACCTGGTGCTGGAGACAGATTTCAGACCTTCACACTTGCAAGACATGTGCCTGCACTTGAGCCATATCCCTGCTCCAGCATCCTTTTATCTCAGTACTGAGTTGTGGTAGTTAGATGAAAACATGAATCATAGTTTGTGTTTTGAACTTCACTGAGAGTCAGCTGTCAGCAGAATCACAAAGCGGGTGAGGGAGTTCAGTTTTTAATTCCATTTCCTTTCCAGTGAATGTTCTGCATTTTTAAAAATTTCTCTTCTCGCCCTTTGCGGCCCCGCGCGAGATCGACCCCGGAGGCAACTGAACCACTTTGGACACGAGCGGCGCCCCCAAAATGCCTCCAAACTGTGTGCTGGGAGCTTCTGGCCCAGGCGCTGCCGGCAGGGTATGCTCTTTTCTCTCTCAACTCTTTCTGTTTGAACGCAGCGAGGCTATAGCCGGTTTTTAGACTCTACAGGAAGTCCGGGATAGCCGATGGGCGGGACTCCCGGATCCGCCCTGTGCCGGCCGACATTTAAGCAGAGAGCCATGTGGGGACGCTCCTTTGCGGCCCCGCGCGAGATCGATCCCGGAGGCAACTGAACCACTTTGGACACGAGCGGCGCCCCCAAAATGCCTCCAAACTGTGTGCTGGGAGCTTCTGGCCCAGGCGCTGCCGGCAGGGTATGCTCTTTTCTCTCTCAACTCTTTCTGTTTGAACGCAGCGAGGCTATAGCCGGTTTTTAGACTCTACAGGAAGTCCGGGATAGCCGATGGGCGGGACTCCCGGATCCGCCCTGTGCCGGCCGACATTTAAGCAGAGAGCCATGTGGGGACGCTCCTTTGCGGCCCCGCGCGAGATCGACCCCGGAGGCAACTGAACCACTTTGGACACGAGCGGCGCCCCCAAAATGCCTCCAAACTGTGTGCTGGGAGCTTCTGGCCCAGGCGCTGCCGGCAGGGTATGCTCTTTTCTCTCTCAACTCTTTCTGTTTGAACGCAGCGAGGCTATAGCCGGTTTTTAGACTCTACAGGAAGTCCGGGATAGCCGATGGGCGGGACTCCCGGATCCGCCCTGTGCCGGCCGACATTTAAGCAGAGAGCCATGTGGGGACGCTCCTTTGCGGCCCCGCGCGAGATCGACCCCGGAGGCAACTGAACCACTTTGGACACGAGCGGCGCCCCCAAAATGCCTCCAAACTGTGTGCTGGGAGCTTCTGGCCCAGGCGCTGCCGGCAGGGTATGCTCTTTTCTCTCTCAACTCTTTCTGTTTGAACGCAGCGAGGCTATAGCCGGTTTTTAGACTCTACAGGAAGTCCGGGATAGCCGATGGGCGGGACTCCCGGATCCGCCCTGTGCCGGCCGACATTTAAGCAGAGAGCCATGTGGGGACGCTCCTTTGCGGCCCCGCGCGAGATCGATCCCGGAGGCAACTGAACCACTTTGGACACGAGCGGCGCCCCCAAAATGCCTCCAAACTGTGTGCTGGGAGCTTCTGGCCCAGGCGTTGCCAGCGAGTGATGCAATTACCAAAAGAATCTTCCTTGGACTTCATATAGAAATCCAAAACCGCGCGGCTGCTATCGCAGCCGCGCGACCTAATATCTTTTGATTGTTTCATTGTCAGCAACGTGTAAATGTTCCTTTTTGGCAGGGCTTAACGTGGGGGGAAACTCCAAACAATAGTACTAAGTTTTTTGTTAAAGGGTAAAAGATTGTAGCGATAGAATTTTAGGCAGAATTTTCCCTGGACTTTAACGGGTCGGACTTTGGTGGGAAATCCTAACAAGAATAGTAAGTCTTTTGCTGAAATATTGAAGGCCACCAAAGTGGTAGCCATCTCTATAGACTGAACTAAGCCATATCCCCACGCCGGCTGAGAAGAAATATCCTTCTTTCGCGGGAAAAAACGCGGCGTGGCGTTAACCATAGTATGATGTCCATTAAGCTGACATGGACCTGGTGGCGTGGGAATGGGATGCAAGGGAATAAATTATTATGTACATGGAACAGCGGGACGCTGGTGGAACCTTGAGCCGGGGCCGATACCAGCGTATTACTTTTGGTTCCAGAAACTGCTTGCAGACATTGTACCAGACTATCAACTAAGCTAGAGCCCCACGCCGGCTGATGACGAGAAATAACCATCTCTTTTGGTTTGTTTCCCTTTGTCAGGCAGCGTGGTGATTACTAAACAGGCGTGATCTCGGTGGCGCGGGACGAGGGGGAAAAAAATAGAATAGTTATGTAACAAACAGCGGGACTTAATTTCTCTACATTCTCAGCAATGGAGAGCCATCAAATGCTTCCTTGACAGTGGGACTGTCTTCTCTTTTTTGGGGGGAAGCCCTAGCAACAATAGTGAATTATGTGTTGAAACATGGACTGTAACCAAGATAAAGCGTAAACGAAGTGAAACTTATCACTTACAAGGGCGGGGACTGGGGGGGTGGGAGGGGGCGGGAGGTATAATGGGGTGGTTGGTGATGGAATATGGGCACGGGTGAAAGGAAGGGTGTTTGAGTACTGTATAACTGACATAATCATGAGAACTTTGTAACCCTCCACATGGTGATTCAATAAAATTTAAATTTAAAAAAAAAAAAAAAAAAAAAAAAATTTCTCTTCTCTCTGCTACTTACAAAGATCTTCAAAGAAATCTATCACTTTCAGACATTCACCTATATGAATGTCAGGGGCTACATTATACAGGTGAGAAAGCTTTTCAGAGACATCCAGGGCACTCTATAAGGACCTCTGTGGACTCTGAATATTCTACTGAGGTTCAAAATGTTAAGCTGCCTTTGAGTTTAACAATCTCCCAATTGGCATATACTTACTCTAATGCTTCACTGAAGACATAGCTTAAAATCACATGAAATATGCCTTCTTCAATGAATGAAAAGTCTTTGAGGGTAGCCTGGTTTGTGGATAGGAAGATTGCAATAAACAACCACTTTGTAGAGAAGGCTTGAAACAGAATGTTCCTCTGCAAATATGTGGCATGCTTTCTTGACGTGCAATAAAACTCATAGAACAAAAAAAAAAACCTACTAGACTGTATTGAGATATTCGTGGAATAGAACCACACACATTTGGGTGCCAATTTATTTATTTATTTATTTATTTATTTATTTATTTATTTATTTATTTATCTGCAACATGTTATCCTTCAAAAAAGTTTTTTAAGTTGTGTTTTAATGGGAAATGGGAGCAACATTGAGAGAGTTTACCTATAAAAGCATTTGCTAGAAAGCATGAACTTGATTTCAGGGCACTGGGCTGGAAGGCTATCTCAGCTTAATCACAGCTTTGTGCAATTTTAAACAGGTGGCTTCATCCTGCTCAACTGCAGGTCCTTCCATCTGCAAAAGACAGGCATTGAATGACTCATCTTTTAAAACCATATCAGTTGCTAAATGGGACAATGCTAGTGTTTATATAAGCAGTTTTTAAAACACGGGCTGGGCGTGTGATTTTTCGGGACGATGTGCGACCTTGGATATATGGATGCAGTGCCAGGACAGTTCATGAAACAGCTCACACAGACCAGGGCTTCTCTGCATATCTGATATTTGAAACTTTCTGAGTCCTTTTTTATTCCAAATTACTGCATATTATTGTGTGATATAATAGCATGTTACCTCTTAATACAATTCTTTCTGACTTTCCTTGTATTCCTTTCCCTTCCCATCTCTCCTTCTCCTCCCTCTCTTCCTTTTTTCTCTCTCCCTATCTCTCTTTCTTTCTCTTTTTATTCCTTATTGCTTTGGGGTCACACCTAGCTGTGCTTAGGGCTCACCCTGGCTCTGCATTCAGTGATGACTCCCCCAGTGACTCTTAGAACCATATGTGGTGACAGGGATCTAACCCATGTCAACTTAGCATGTGCAAGATAAGCCCCTTACCCACTGTACAATCTCTTCGATTCTCTTTCTTTCCTCCTTCCTTCCTTCCTTCCTTCCTTCCTTCCTTCCTTCCTTCCTTCCTTCCTTCCTTCCTTCCTTCCTTCCTTCCTTCCTTCCTTCCTTCCTTCCTTCCTCCTTTCCTCCCTCCCTCCCTCCCTCCCTTCCTTCCTTCCTTCCTTCCTTCCTTCCTTCCTTCCTTCCTTCCTTCCTTCCTTCCTTCCTCCTTTCCTCCCTCCCTCCCTCCCTCCCTTCCTTCCTTCCTTCCTTCCTTCCTTCCTTCCTTCCTTCCTTCCTTCCTTCCTTCCTTCCTTCCTTCCTTCTTTCCTTCCTTCTTTCCTTCCTTCTTTCATTCCTTCCTCCCTTCATCCCTTCCTTCCTCCCTTCCTCTCTTCCTCCCTTCCTCCCTTCCTCCCTTCCTCCCTGCTTTCTCTCATATGTGGACTAGGACACCCTGAAGTTTATTTGGAGACTGTGTCCTGTGTCCATCTGGACATACAGCCACCTGTCACAAGTGAATCTATAAAACACACAATGAGGGGACTGCAAGAGATGACCGAGTCCCAAGAGAAATCAAAACAGCAAAACACCTGCTCAGACAACAGATATCTGTCCTCCAAACTTTTAAGTGTGGGATGAGTCAGTATTCTCATTCAGTACAGAGTTTAAGGGTTTATTTCATTAAAGACTTTTGTGTCCGAAGGTGCATGCAGCTTGCCAATGCCGCTGACTTGCCCCCATCCCCAAGTGTGTGAGCTACCCCAACCCACCATCCCTGCACCCTTCGACCTAGATCCCACCCTTTCCAGCCACCAGGACCGCCATACTGCCCGCAGGCCCGAACCATTCACCAACGCTGCTGCCTTGTCCCAGACCCCAGGTGTATGACCCTTCACTTACAGCATGGCTCAAGGTGTGGTCTCCACAGAAAAGGCATGGCCTCAACCATAGTGTGTGTGGCCTCAGCTGTGTTATTTCCCCCTTGAATATATGCCAATAATTGAATATATGCCAATTATTCTCAGTAATCTGGAGTCACATCTCAATGTTCATCACCTAATTCCAAGAGTAACATCCTACCTATCTCAAACACTATAGACCAATAGCCCACTAGTCTATTCCAATTTCACCAAAACACTTGTGAACACAAGAAGCTATACAAACCCAATATAAATGATCACACCCTTCGAACGCTTCACTGGAGACTCCACATAAGGCATAGAGGAACACCTGAGAAGAAGAACATATTCTAGAAGGGGCGGAAGGGAAGGCAACCACCATCAAGTGAGCTCATCCAGAATTCATTCTCACTACAAGAGGGAATAGTGATAGTGAATTGGAAGGTCACAACTCCATACAACACCACAACATGAAGAAGCAGTGCAAATCCCCATCACGAGCAGAGGATGATGAAAAGAATCCAGAAGACTCAATAGGTGTTATCCATATATATGAGCTTTCCAACAAAGAATTTAGAGATGAAATGCTGAAGATATTCAGTGAACTCAAAAAAAGGTGGATCAGACATCTAGTAAATAAAAAAAGACATGAAAGAAACAGTGAAATGGACAGTGAAGAAAATATAGGAAGAAATGAGAGCAGAAATTGGAAAGCTATGCACAGAAGTGTCATGAATAAAGGATTTGGTAGATGAAATATAAAACTTAGTGGGTGCCCGCAACAGTAGAATGGCTATAGCTGAAGACAGAATCAGCAAGTTTGAAGATGAGCTTCAGGAAGCTTACAGCAACAACAAACATTGGGAAAAGACCTCAAAATAGCTCTAGGGCAAATCAGAGACCTAGGAGATGATTTCAAGAGGAGCAACATTAGAATCATCAGAGTACCAGATGTGGAATATAAAGTAGTAGAGAGGTACGAGCTTGCAATGATACAATTTCTGGCAGAAATTTCTCTGGACTTAATTACTAAAATACAGAAATCCAAAACCGCGCGGCCACTATTGCGGCCGCTCGACCTCATAACTCTTCATTCTCAGCAATGGAAAACAAATGACCAAATGCTTCCTTTTCAGCAGGTTCGACTTTGGGGGGAGAAACTCCAAACAATAATAGTGAGTTTTTTGTTGAAATATTGAACGTAAACAAAGTAAAGTGAAAGTAAAGTGAAATTTATTAGCTACACAAGCGGGGTGGGGGGCTGAGGGAGTGGGGATGGGTAGGAGGATGTATACCGTGATTCTTGGTGGTGGAATATGTGCACTGGTGAAGGGATGGGTGTTTGAGCATTGTATAACTGAGACTTAAACCTGAAAGCTTTGTAACTTTCCACGTGGTTATTCAATTAAAAAAAAAAAGAACCATCAGAGTACCAGAAAATCAGGGAGGCAACCCCAAAGAAAAAGCCACAGTTAAATAAATCATTACTAAAGTTTCCAGAGCTGGAGAATGTAGGCATCCAGATTCAAGGAGCCCAAAGGGTGACAGCTAAAAGAAACCCTAATAAGAAAACTCCAAGACAAATCATAGTTAGAATGATGAATGTCACAGATAGAGACACAATACTGCAAGAAGCAGGGTCAAAGAAAGAAATCACATAAAAAAGGAGCACCCCTTAGATATACAGCAGACCTATCAGAGGAAACCTTCCAAGCCCTAAGACAGTGGTGGGATAGAGTAAAAAAAATCTCAATGAAATGAATGCTTCACCAAGAATACTTTATCCAGCTAAACTCTCACTCAAACTTGAAGGAACAATACTCTCTCTTTTATGGATAAACAACAGCTTCAGAACTTTATAGACTCAAAACTAAGCCCCAAGGAAGGACTAAAGTGGCTACTGTAAGACAAGAAAAACTCCTACAAGCAGAACAAACCCTTACAGAAAGATGGCACAAAACCCCATGACAATAATATCTCTCAATGTCAATGGTCTAAATGCACCAATTAAGAGACACAGAGTGGCAAAAGGGATTCAGAAACTGAACCCAACATTCTGTTGCCTACAAGAAACACATCTGAACAGCCAAAGCAAACACATACTCAAAGTCAAAGGATGAAAAACAATCTTGCAAGTAAATAACTCCCTCCAAAAAGCTGGGGTGGCCTTACTAGTATTTGACAACATAGATTTCAGGTTGAAAAAGGTTAGAAGAGATAGTAAAGGACATTTTTAATAATCAAGGGATATGTACAGCAGGAAGAAATCATACTCCTAAAAGTATATGCACCCAATGAGGGACCTTCTAAATACTTACAACAACTGCTAACAGACTTTAAGGAGGACATTGCTAGCAACACAATAGTTGTTGGAGACTTCACCATGGCCTTATCACCTCTGGATATATCAACAAGATTAAAACTCAGCAAGAAAATACTGGCTTTGAGGGAAGAAATTGAAGAGAGAGGGCTAATAGATATATACAGGACTTTGCATTCCCTCCCTCTCCCAAAATGAATGCATATTCTTTTCCAGTGCACATGGAATGGTTTTCAGAATAGACCATTTGCTGGGCCACAAAACATACCTCAACAGAATCAGAAAGATAGACATTGTATCAACTATTGTTTCAGACCATGATGCACTGAAGATAGAAAACTAATCACGCACAGACGCAGAAAGCCAAATCAAACACCTGGAAATTAAACAACTCAAAGTTTAACAATGAGAGGGTCAGGAGGGAAATCAAAGAATAAATAAAAAGATACCTGGAAACAAAAGAGAATGAAGACACAAGCTACCAGAACCTGTGGGATGCAGCTAACGCTGTGTTAAGGGGAAAATTTATAGCTATGCAAGCATTCTTCAGGAAGGAAGAAAGGGCCCACATAAATAACTTGACTTCACAGCTCAAGATCTTAGAAAAGGACCAACAAAAGGTGCCCAAACCAGGCAGAAGGAAAGAGATAATAAAACTTAGAGCAGAAATTAATGACATGGAAACTAAAAAAATAACCCAAAAGATCAATGAAACCAAGAGCTGGTTCCTTGAGAAAGTAAACAAGGTTGATAAACCACTGGCAAGACTCACAAAGAAAGAAAGAGGACCCTAATAAACCAAATCACAAATAAAAAGGGTAACCACAACAAAAATCAAAGAAATTCAAAAGATCATCAGAGACTACTTTGAAAGTCTGTATGCCACAAAACAAGAGAACTTAGAAGAAATGGATAAATTCCTGGATTCCTATAATCTCCCAAGGCTGAACCAAGAAGATCTGGAATATCCAAATAGACCTCTTAATATCAAGGAAATTGATACTGTAATCAAAAGTCTTCCCAAAAACAAAAGCCCAGGTCCAGATGGGCTACTAGTGAATTTTTCCAAACATTTAAAGAGTACCTATTGCCAGTTCTTATCAAGCTTTTCCAGGAAACTGAAGAAACAGAAACTCTACCAAATAGCTTCTATGAGGCTCATATCTCCCTATTACCAAAAGCAAACAAAGACCACAAAAATAGAAAATTACAGGCCAATATCCCTGATGAACACAAATTCAAAGATTCTCAACAACACATTAGCAAATAGAATCCAACAACTCATCAAAAAGATCATACACCACAACCAAGTGGGATTCATCCTGGGGATGTGAGGATGGTTTAACATTCAGAAATCAATCAACACAATCCATCATATCAATAAAAGAAAAGATAAAATTCATACAATCATATCAATAGATGCAGAGAAAGCATTTGACAGATCCAGCACCCATTTATGATGAAAACTCCCACCAAAATGGGTATTGAAGATACTTTCCTCAATATAGTCAAAGCCATCTACCACAAACCTATGGCAAGCATTATCCTCAGTGGAAAAAAACTAAGAACCTTCCCTCTAAGATCAGGGATAAGACAAGGATGCCCACTCTCACCACTTCTGTTCAATATAGTACTGGCAGTACTTGCAACAGTGGTTAGGCAAGAAAAAGATATTAAGGGAATCCAGATAAGAAAGGAAGAAATCAAGCTCTCATTACTCATAGATGATATAATACTATGTTTAGAGAACCCTAAAGCCTCTACCAAGAGTCCTAGAAATAACAGACTTACATAGTAAAGTTGCAGGCTATAAAATCAATACCCAAAAGTCCATGGTTTTCCTATACACAAATAATGAGAGAGAAGAAAGTTACATGAAAAAAGCAATCCTGTTCACAATCATGCCTCAGAAAATCAAGTGCCTTGGAATCAGTTTAACTAAGGAGGTAAAGGACCTCTACAAAGAAAACTACAAAACGCTACTTCACTAAATAAAAGAGGACACGAGGAAATTGAAAGATATCCCCTGCTCATGGATTGGGAGAATTAACCTTGTCAAAATGACAATACTTCCCAAAGCACTGTACAGATTCAATATGATACCCATAAGGATTTCCATGACATTCTTCAAAGAAATGTAGCAAACACTCCTGAAATTCATATGGAACAATAAGCCCCCACGAAAAGGCAAAGCAATCCTTGGGAAAAAGAAGATGGGAGGCATTACTTTCCCTAACCTCAAACCCTACTATAAAGAGGTAATAATTAAAACAGCATGGTACTGGAACAAAGGCAGAGCTGCAGACTAATGAAAAAGAGTGGAATATCCTGACACACGCCCTCAAGTCTATGATCATCTAATATTTGATAAGGGAGCAAGAAATGTGAAGTGGAGCAAGG
Organism: Sorex araneus; assembly: GCF_027595985.1. NCBI lineage: Eukaryota > Metazoa > Chordata > Mammalia > Eulipotyphla > Soricidae > Sorex > Sorex araneus. The sequence goes on along the minus strand of NC_073310.1, from coordinate 49,218,103 downwards.
AAAGCCCCTTTAATAAATGGTGCTTGGAAAACTGGACAGTTACATGCCAAATAATGGATCTCTACCTAAAACTATGTACAAAAGTCAGATCAAAGTGGATTAAAGTCCTCAACATCAGACCAGAATCTGTAAGATACACTGAAGACAAAGTTGGCAAAACCCTCTAAGACATTACAGCTTAAGATATATTCAAAGATGACACACCACTGGCTAAGCAAGTGGAAACAGAGATAAACAAATGGGACTATCTTAAAGAAAGAAGCTTCTGCACCTTGAAAGAAATAAGGACTTGGGGCTGGAGTGATAGCACAGCGGGTAGGGCATTTGCCTTGCACACGGCCAACCGGGGTTCGAATCCCAGCATCCCATATGGTCCCCTGAGCATCGCCAGGAGTAATTCCTGAATGTAGAACCAGGAGTAACCCCTGTGCATCGCCAGGTGTGACCCAAAAAGGAAAAAAAGAAAGAAATAAGGACTAAAATACAGTCTACATAATGGGAAAGGATATTCTCCCAATACCCATCTGATAAGGGGTTGATATCAAGGATATACAAGGCACTGGTTGAACTCTACAAGAAGAAAACATCCAAACCTATCAGAAAATGGGGCAATGAAATGACAGAAACTTTCTCAAAGAAGATATCAAATGGCCAAAAGGCACATGAAAAAATGCTCTTTGTCACTAATCATGAGGGAGATGCAGATCAAAACAACAATGAGATATCATTTCACACCACAGAGATTGGTGGCTCATATCCAAAAAAAAAAAAAAAACAAAGCAACCGGTGTTGGTGTGGCTGTGGGGAGAAAGAGACTCTCCTTCACTGCTGATGGGAATGCCAACTGGTTCAGCCCTTTTGGAAAACAATATGGACGATTCTCAAAAAAATTAGAAACTGAACTCCCATTTTATCCAGCAATACCACTTCTGGGAATATATCCTGGAGAGGCAAAAAAAGTACAGTAGAAATGACATCTGCACTTGTATGTTCAGTGTTGCACTGTTTACAATAGCCAAAATCTAGAAAAAACCCAAGTGTACATGAACAGATGACTGGTTAAAGAAACTTTGATACATCTACACAATGGAATACTATGCAGCTGTTAGAAAAGATGAAGTCATAAAATTTGCATATAAGTGGTTCAACATGGAAAGTATCATGTTAAATGAAATGAGTCAGAAAGAGAGGGATAGGCATAGAAAGATTGCACTCATCTGTGGAATATAAAGTAACAGAATAGGAGACTAACACCCAAGAATAGTAGAAATAAGGACCAGGAGGCTTGCCCCATGTTTTGGAAGCAGGCCTCACATGCTGGGGGGAAAGAAAGCTCAGACAGAGAAGGGAACATCAAATAGAGAGTGTTTGGAGGACCTCTTGGGTCTGGAGATGAGTGAAAAATGTAGACTATAGATCGAACACAATAGCCACTCAATGCCTCTATTGCAAACCAGAACACCCCAAACAAGAGAGAGAACAAAAGGGAATGCCCTTCCACAGAGGTGGGGTGGAGGGGGATGGGGTGGGGGTGTTGGGAGGGGTATTGGGATTATTGGTGTTGGAGAATGGGCACTGGTGGAAGGATGGATACTCGATCATTGTATGACTGAAATGCAAACACAAAAGTTTGTAAGTATGTAACTGTACCTCACGGTGATTAATTATTCAAAAAATTTAAAAATTAAAAAAAAGACTTTTGTAACTTAGCTTATTTAAAAGTCTAAGGAAAGCATAACGGCTATTGCTTTCAGTGCTTTTCTGAGCATGAACTATTGTCCCACCATGTCGACTTTCCTTTGCAGGTGGGAACAGGTTGTGTCCTACACTGGATTTCTGCTCCTTACTCACTTCCCTGTTCTAAGGTGATAGTGTAGTAATGTGCCTGCCAGTGTCCAAAAAGAGAAGAGATAATAATAATGCATTTTGGCTATGGGTCTACTTTCATGCTCTTTAGCTCCTTTTCCTGGGGGATATCACGTTTTAGAACTTGTTTTCAACAGTCTTGAGTTTGACTCAAGATTCCCAACTCAGGATATTGGAAACTGTTCTTACAGAGCCCAGGCCTTCAGCCAGGGGGTTGTGTTCTTCACTAAAGTTTTGAGTAGGTTTACCCTAATTAAGTTGTAGCTGCTACAGTGAACACGCCTAATATTATGAAATATGGCATGTAGATTTTGTTGCTAACATCAAAATATTCCTAAGTGGCATGTTGGCCTAAGGCATGAGGGGGCTGAGGGGAGCTTCTTTATACATCTAACGGAATGTACACTTGCTGCAATTCTGACAAACACAATCTTAGTAAAAGCTGTCTTTGACAAACAATATAAATAAAACAAAGTTTTACTAAGGCTCCCCAACAGTCCGCTCTTTCCCCCTGAGGCTGTAATGACTATCCAGATTTAAAAATCCCTTTACTTTTTCCTTCTGAGTTTTTCCCATTTCATGCTCCCTGGGAGATGCTCTGTAAAATAAGCCTGTGGAAAATGGGTAATGAGGAAATTGTTGCCTTAATTGAAGGTCACATCTACAAAGATCCAGGTAGGTGTATTTCGGCTGATGGAAAAATCCCCCAGAGTGATATCCTGCTGCCCTCAAAGAGAAGCTTGGTTGTGATTTGTGAGAACCATGTTGGACCTGGTTGGTGTTCAGCATATTGTCTTCCTTAACTTCAAAATCAGGAAATTTCCATTATAGATGAATCCCCACATTTTAAGGGGTATAGGAAGAGCCCCGTGGCTTCCGTAATTAAACACAAACACTTTGACAGTATCAGGTCAAAGCTATATGACCTTCAAGTCTTCTTGGTGTTGGATTCCTGCACTCTAGGTGACTGTGACCTTGACTATGTCCCGTTTGATTCTGACTAGATTGTCCCAGCCAGATCTCCCCCCACCACCACCCCATGCCCTCCTCCCCATTTCTTTCACTGCCTTTTCTTTCAAAGAAAGTGAAAAGAGCCTGGGGTGTTTTGTTTGGTTGTTTGCTTGATTGCTTTTCTTTTTGGTTATTGTTAATATCTCCTGTTGACATGCTTTTAGCCTCAAGCAGAAAGGACACCCTAAACACAGAAGGCACTGGATTTTCAGTAAATTGATTTCTTAAACCATGAAAGGATACTGGGGTCTGTTAGACTGTAATGTACGCATTTTCTATGGGGTCCTATGACAGCATTATTAGCTAGTACTTTGACCTAAAAAACAATTTACTTTTTTTGGGAGATTCTATCTACTTTCTTTTATGTAGCTACAACTATAGAACATATTCTTCCAGTATCTTTGTTTGTCATCTTTTCCTGGTGTATTGTTTTCAATTCTGTTCTGCTCTTGTTGCTCCTTGGATCATTACTGTACATGTGATCCCTAGCTAATGAAAGGGTCGCATTCTAGCTGTTTTGGGATTAGTTAGAATTCCACATGGTTCTCTATTCTTCATAAAGCAATGTCATAATAAAGAGACCGCAGGCCAATTCATGAAGACATTTTCAGTTATATATAATTATTTTGTTATTTCACTATTGGTAGCTCTCGATTGTGAGACACATTAAGACATTAAGTGTAGGTACATGTCAAGTGGAATGTATAATTTCTTTTCTTTTTTTATACCCAGCCCCTCTTTTCTTTTTCTTTATTATTTTTTTCACTATACCTGGCAGTGCACAGGGGTTGCTCCTGGCTCTGCACTCAGGAATTGCTCCTAGAGGTGTTCCAGGAACAAATGGGATGCTGGAATTCAAACCTAGGTTAACTGCATTCAAAGCAAGTGCCTTATGCACTATACTATCTCTTCAGCCTTAGCGATAGTTAATTGCTTTCTTTTACCCTAGGCTCTACCCCCTTTAGAATAGTCCATGTTCTTTCTTGAATGCTCTTCATTCTCTCTGTGTCTCTGTCTCTCTGTCTCTGTCTCCCTCTCCCTCTCTCCTCTCCTTCCTCATATTCCCTAAATAAAACAAAACCCTTAGCCCAAGTTATTTTTAAGAAGGATAGGGATACTAAGGGCTGGAGTGATAGCACAGCGGTAGGGCGTTTGCCTTTCATGTGGCTGACCCATGTTCAATTCCTCCGCCCCTCTCAGAGAGCCTGGCAAGCTACTCATGGCGTATTCGATATGCCAAAAACAGTAACAATAAGTCTCACAATCAGAGAATGTTACTGGTGCCTGCTTGAACAAATCAATGAGCAACAGGATGACAGTGACAGTGACAGAGATACTAAGAACATAGATGCAAACAGGATTAGGTTTAACAGCTGAGTTTATCTCCTGAGAGGGCAAGGAGGAAATTCCTATATCATGGGACTCTACTGTGGTAGATTTGTTAAGGTCTAAATGGATTCCTGGAAAGAGGAGGACTGACAACTGAGGATGTCAGTTTGAAGAGATATCAGGGGGGTGACAGCGAGCAGAGGTAACCAGTGAGCCAGGGAAAATGTTGTGGGCAACAATATGTAAGGAGAAATTGTTTCTTAATTATAAGGCATTTACCTGGAATTTGGGGACTGTCTTATTCAATTTTTATGATTATAAATTTAAAATTTACTGCATCACACTATTTTAAAATCGTTTGAAGTTTGCAGAAATCTGAAATACTCTTATTTTATAAAGGACGGACCTAATCTGTTCTTTTCTTTAAAGCATTTCTCCATACTCTTGCCTTTGGATGAAAATGTTGAAGTATAATATACTACTTATAAACTTTCTTTTTTTTTTTTTAATTCAATCACTGTGAGCTACACTTACAAAGCTTTCATGTTTGAGTTTCAGTCATACAATGATCAAACACCCATCCCTCCACCAGTGCACATTTTCCACCACCAATGTCCCCTGTATTCCCCCCACACCCCCACCATCCCACCCCTGCACAGGCCTCTATGGCAGACAGTGTCCCTCTTACTGTCTCTCTATTTATGGGCACTATGGTTTGTAATACAGATAATTAGAGGCTATCATTTTTATTTACAAACTTTCAAGAGTAGATTTCAAGACTTTTTTATTTTTCCTTTGAAAAGTTACTATTATCCTATAGTCTTACTTTCGTAAATCAAAAATACATTTTATTTTATTTATTTATTTTTTTGTGTGTCTCACTGTTTTCTTTTTTTTTCCCATACCACCAAGTTCATACCTCTTTAAAAGTTCCATAATATGGCGGACACCGCACTGATTCCTCCTGGAGGGAAGAAAAACCAAGGAAGGATATTTCTCCCCTTAGCCGGCTGGGGCAAAAGCTTAGTTCACAGTCTGGACACATGGCTGCAAGCACTCGCTGGGACCCCAAGTCGTATAGTTGGCTCTGGATCCTGGTCGTTCAGCAGCCAAGCGGCTGTGCCTCAAAAATACATTTTTTAATGTACATCTAACCTTATAAAATTAGCGGGGCCCAGTGAGATAATACAGTGAATAGAGTGCTTGCCTCACTTGCAAACCTTGCTCACAGCTGACTTGAACTTGATTCTAAGCATGCTAGGAACGATCTCTGAGCACAGAGCCAGGAGTAAGCACTGAGAACCATTGGCTGTGGCCTGCAAAACAACAAAAAAGAATAATGTATTGGAGTACAAAGTCAACCACAAAGTGATCCTAGTAGTTCTTGTTTCAAAAGTACTATACTGTGCTCTTTCTCATATTAAATTGCCATTGTTGCGTGGCAAAATGATCATTTAAAAATGATTTCAACAACCTAGAAAGATATTGAAGAAATATTGCCACCAATTCTGCCATAATTTTTCAGATGTGTTCCTATTGCTGACAATTGTTTTGTAAAATCTTTATGATTGCTCATATTGTCTTGTCTCGGAATGCTGTAGTCTAGAAATATTTAGACAGCTAGCTGTTGTGGCTGTCATATTCCTGAGGCCATCAGTGAGGCTAACTCTTTTCCCCAACACCAGTTTAATATTTCTTATATATCCAGGGTGGAGTTTAGACCTGGGTGACATGATCAATGTGCCATTTTGAGAATTGCTCAGAACTCCATTTCATCTTTTTTTTTTTAAAAAAAAAAGAAAATCCTTTAAAGTAAGAAACCCTGGCATAGCTCTCTCCAACTGTGCCACAGAGGGACATAAGGATGTTGGTCTATTTTTGTCCCCTACCAAATCATAGCTCTGGAAGGAGGCTTTAGAAATCACAAATCTGTTCTGTTGCCTTCATGCTAAACATCACAGAGAAGAGATAATTGACCCTGTTCTAAATGTCTAGTCAGTGGAAAGTATTTCCAAATTAACTAGGAAATATTTGCACTTATTCTCTGTAAGTTAGAAGAATATGGTGAGAAAACCAGGGGAAAGTATAAGACATTATCCATACCTCCAAGCATCATACAGTTTCTTAAGATAGATACGTACATACACTTAAAACTACTATCAAAGACATCTGACTTTAAAGTAGACCTTGAACATCTAAATTTTTTTTTCCTTTTTGGGGTCACATCTGGCAATGTACAGGGGTTACTCCTGGCTCTGCACTCAGGAATTATGCCTGATGGTGCTCAGGGGACTATATGGAACGCTGGGAATCAAACCTGGGTCTGCAGCGTGCAAGGAAAATGCCCTACCCGCTGTGCTATTGCTTCAGTCCTGAACATCTAAATTTTTGGCCATTGCAAATATGCTCTCTTGACATCTTTGCCATTTGATCCTGCTCATCAGTGGTAAATTTAAATTTTAATAAGTTTTGCTTTATTCCAAATTGTAAGGCCTATAATGCCTAATGATTATATCAGTTAAGTGATTATTCAAAAGAATATCCTAGATCCAAATTCTGATTTTATAATTACTGTGTGGTCTTGGGGAAATTATTTAATTATTTTATTTTTGAATTTTACATTGTTCAATTTTACATATTTTTAAACTTGATTTTACCTCAGTGGATTGGGAGAGTTGTTTGACTAATGCTAAGTATATGGCCTTATATAAGGTAGGCACTCATAGGAAATGGTGTTTGTACAATCACTGTATCACTGTATCATTTAAAAAGTTGACTTTATCTTTAATGTCCAATGTCCCCCTTTTTCCTCTGCTTCCTCTTTCCAGGGTGAAATCTCCGTGCTGGATTAATGAAATAACTAGTCAATGGTTAATTACAGGATGGGGTTTGTTAATAGTCTCAGTTCTCCTTGTTGGTTGTTAATCTCACCATATTCCAAATATAATATAAACTAAAGAGTGGGTCAATTAATGTGTTTTAAAGACTTTATTTCTAATATTTCAGCTCACTGTAAGAGTTTTAGAGAAAAGATCAATAGAACGTAATCTTTTGCCTCAAAGAAAATTTCTTTTTTTATAAATTTTTTTTAAATTTTATTGAATCAGTTTTGTGTTGAATTATGGAATGTAATCAAGGTAAAGAAAAAATGAAGTGAAATTCATTAGTTATACAGAAGGGGGTAGGGGGTGGGGGCGGGGGGTATACTGGGGTTTCTGGTGGTGGAATATGGGCACTGGTGAAGGGATGGGTGTTTGAATATTGTATAACTGACATATAAACCTGCGAACTTTGTAACTTTCCACATGGTGATTTAATAAAAAGTTTAAAAAAAAAAAGAATATCCCTAAGTCAATCTCTCTAGTTGACATATACGGAATTAATAGGTAGATAAACATCTGCTTATCAGCTGGAAATTTGAAGTAGATGAGTTGTAGATATTAGACTCCTAACTGTCTCAATTCAACCTGTGGTGCTATTGGAGCAGAAATGAAGGAGAGAAGAGGTTGAGAAGAGGAGAATCCTTCTCATTACTTGGAACCAAGAAAGCTACACATGAAGACTCACTGTGGCCCACAGATGTCTTTTTTCATCCTGTTCCCCACTTCACAACTGTGTTACCATAGGATAATCAATGAAATTTATATTTTCCTTTTTTTTGCCCCTGGAATACTAAATAAGAGATGTGTGCTCAGCCCCAAGTGGCAGCAATTATATAATCAAATGTTATTGTTTTAATTTTGTAAAGAAAAAAGTGAAATTGAGAAAGATGTGGCACATTTGAAGAGATGTGGATCTATTCTTTGAAGATGTATGCAGTGTGGTAAACCAATAATATTTAAAAAGAAAATAAAGCAGTTATGAAATAAAAAAAATTTTATTGAATCACTGTGAGATAGTTACAAGCTTTCATGTTTGGGTTACAATCTCACAATGATCCCTCCACCAATGCACATTCTGCACCACCAATATCCCGGGTACACCCCCCCCCTTTCCCACCCTCCCCCTGCCTCTATGGCAGACAATATTCCTCATACTCTTTCTCTACTTTTGGGCATTATGACTTGCAACACAGACACTGAGAGGTCATCATGTTTGGTCCATTATCTACTTTCAGCATGCATCTCCCATCCCATCTGGTTCTTCTAGCCATCATTTTCTTAGTGATCCCTTCTCTATTCCATTTGCCTTCTCCCCTTCACTCATGAAGCAGTTTTCAAGCTATGGGGCAATCCCCCTGGCCTTTGTATCTACTGTCCTTGAGTGTCAGCCTCAGGTGTTGTTATTTTATATTAAAAAGGAAAATTTCTTACCTGCTTATTCTTTAACTTTTATGCGCATTACACACACTGTATTTCAGAGGACCCAGTGCCACTCGAACTGTTAGTTGGGCAGGCAATGTGGTTTGGGGTTGATGCCCTTCAGAGAGGCAGTATTGTTAGAACTTGGCAGTGCTCCAGGAGTCCACCACGAACACACAGTAGTACTTCACGTTTATGTAGTATTGGGAACCAAACTCACATCCTTGACATGCTCTACAACTTGATCTATCCTCCTTGACGTTAACAATGCTCTCATTTTCAGGTGTAAAAAAGCCAACCATGAATCACCAAGCCCTTCCTACCTCCAGCAGAAAAGCAAACACCAGAACAGTAAATTGGTTCCAAGGGAAAGAGATAACTCAGGGAGTGGATTAAAAAAGAAACCTTAAATGTATTATTCAGAAACTATAATGACTACTTTATCTTTTCAAAAAGGACTTGAGAATTATTACATCTTAAGATGGGACAGTTTGCAAGAAGAGAGGAGATAAGAGAAGTCTCTAGAGGTTAGAGAGTTAGATAATGGAGCCTTATGTGTATTTTATTATTAATGTTTTCAAAAGCTTACATTTGTTCTAGATTTAGCTTCCAATTTTGTGAAATGTTTACTGTTGGCACATATGTTGCCATTATTCCAATTTCTGTGAAGCTCTTCCCAAACTCAGGTTCATTGCCTGAGTTCTAGTGTTAGCACATTTATTTCTTTGGAAGTTACTTAGTTTCCCTTGGAACTGAATTAGTGTGTGTGTATGTATGTATGTGTGTGTGTGTGTGTGTGTGTGTGTCTGAGCACATATGCACACTCAATCCATTGGTTCTATGTTTTTGCTCTGTTTGAGACACTTGTTTCTTTAGCTATACACATACTGCCACATTTAGGTGGGATCACATGGTTGTGAAGTAGAGAGCATTAAAAATAACCTCATTCCACAAACAAAACAACCAAGGCCTAGAGATGTTTCCTAAAGCCACACAGTCGTTTATAGTGTGCTGGTCATTTTTGACCTGATCATTTTTGAATCAAAATTATACGAGGTCTAGAAAGGTAGAGTATTGGAAATCCAACACTTCAGTTGCAGTGCTCAAATATGCTTGACTATAGTGCTCCTTGGTGTAGTGGGCTGGACATCCACATTTTTTCTGTGGAGCCATGTATCCCCAAACGCAGTACTACACTACTGGATGGCACATCAGGGCTGATGTGGCCAGCTGAACTCATGATCTCATATTTGCCACCACAGACCTTCTGAACTATCCCTGGCCCTTGTTTGTTCTTGACTTTCTGCTTAAAACACTGTTGGTCTCTTCTGGTTTTCTCCACTGACCTGTAGACTTCCTTTCTTCATTTTTTCTTTTCTTTTCTTTTCTAGTTCATTTTTGTAGCTCTACCCAGTATTGATGGGCTGGAGCGATTGCACAGCGGTAGGGCATTTGCCTTGCACACGGCTGACCCAGGTTCAATCCTCTGCCCCGCTTGGAGAGCCCAGAAAACTACTGAGAGTATCTCATCTGCATGGCAGAGCCTGGCAAGCTACCCGTGGAGTATTCAATATGCCAAAAACAGTAACAACAAGTCTCACAATGGAGACGTTACTGCTGCCCGCTCAAGCAACGAGATGACAGTGACAGTGACCCATTTTTGATAAATTCCTTTATTTTTAAAAATTCCTTCATTTTTACTTTTGATGTGAGGCTCCTCACCTTCTTCCTTTCAAACTCCAGATCTTCCTGGTGAAACTGAACAAACTGGGCCTTCAGCTTTCATCTGTGACCTGTGAGTGACTTGTGATTACTAAATCACTCTACTGAACTTCATCCTCATCATTAATCTGAGTAGGCCGCAACCATTTCAAACCCAAGTGGCTTCAAATAATTTAATCTTAGTCCTCATTATATTTATCACCTCAACTTTTCTAAGGTTCTTCACCTTGGGTATAGTTTCCACGGAGATGCCAATGTTGGGAAGGTCTTTGTGTATCTAGAGTTGTCCTTGTTTGGACATTATAATCCCTTCAATTTTGCCAGCGTCTAAAAATTAAATATGCTTGAATATATTTTGTGGTTTCTCTTTGTATATAACAATGAACTTGTGCTCAGAATTGGGAAAATATATTTCTTATTAGCCTGGTCCACTCTATTTTTGGTTACCTTATTAGACTTATTCACATTTTTTTCACTATTGCTTTAGGAACTTCCATTTTTTTGCCCCTCTGACTAGACCTACTTCCTTATTCTTCTGAATACAACCAAAATATCTGATCTATCGGATCCACTTCTACCTTCTAGTATTTTCACTATTCTGTTAATTCTCTTTATTACTTGTTTTGGTGTCTGATGTAGTTTTTCTTCCTATACTAGATTAAGGAATTTTTGAGAAAAGGGACCTTATTTTATACATCCTTATGTTCTAGGGCCTGGCAACTTGACATAAAAATGTTTGTGAAATTGAATAAAAGAAACAATGAAGAGATTTCAATGAGAAATATGTTCTTTCTGATGTTATCATTCTAATTATTAGAAGACATGGAGGGCCTGGGAGAACTGATTTATGATGGGCATTTACTATGTGCCCTGCTCTACACAATATGGTTTTTATATTCTCCCATTTGATCCTCACAGGGACTTTATAAAATTAGTATTATTATCCCTACTTACATATAAGTAAAATGAAGTTCAGAGAGTTTGAGTCACTGGCAGACTCTAATTTATAGATTCCAGGTCCTGAAAATCAGTAAAAACTAGGACAAGGACTCAAATTAACTTGATGTTACCCTAAAGCCATAGACATATTAAATGACTTAGAAGAATGTAAAGTGGGGTTTGAGTCCTATGGAACAGCTTTATAAAATGATCCTGCCTTTTTTTCTTATTCAAATAGCTTTCAATGGCAAAAACAATTGCATTGTTTTTTTGCAAACTAAATTCCATTTCATTTTAACCTAGAAATTAAGAACTTCAAAACTGGATGGTGACATTCATTTCTGTTCTTCACTTTCACTAATCTAATAAAACACACTGTATGCTAAAATGAACTCCCTGGACACACACATCTTTCTACTTTTGCTCATACTTTGTTCCACCTGGAATGAAGTTGGTTAGGAATATATTAGTCATGTTAATTAGCATACTTAGTTTTATCATTCTTAAATATGTTGTATTCCTAAGCTTTTTTAAAAAGAATAGATTCTCAGTGGGTTACCATCACAAACTTTGTGACAGTTCTGAAATGTTGGGCTAGAAAAATTTTTCTAAAAGAATGCATATTTGCCTGAATAAATTAAAAAACCAAAGAAAGTTGGACTTTAATCAACACGATGAAAGACTACTAAATATTAGAGCTAACAGTTGACAAAATTATTAAAAGTTGAAAGTTTTATTTTCATTTTCTAACAATCTAGGAGATGGTTCTGAACAAACTTGCCTCTCTTATCCAGTGCTTAATCTAAACTTTCCCTCATTTCATTCTTTCACTGACCCACTGTCAAGCTCTAATATCTATAGTCCTAGTCTTGGCAAAGCATCAGGATTGTTCCATTCATTGACCTTCTGGATTTGGTCCAGGATTAGCCACAAGTTAGTTGAATTCTCCAGTTTTTAGTCAATTTCTGGTCCATAATGTATAGTATAGTAATTATGCACACAATGGAGCATAGTGTATATGTTCCATCATATTCAGCTCTGTTTTTTTTTTTATCACAATTCACTAACTTAAGATAGCTGGTGGGAGACAGTATCTTTGAAGATGACTAAAACACAACTGTTGAGTGGATCCTTCCTACAAATGAAAGCCAAACGATGAGGACTGACTTCATAGTTTGCCAATTCATAGACATCATGCTCCAGGAAAATTTCTCTCCAGTTCTCCCATCTTCATAGAAGTGAGGACACTTGTTCACCTGTTTTTATGGGATTTCATTTTTTATGGCTCACAAGAAAAACTTTATTTTTTTACATGAGCAATCATGAGCATGTGCGATGCTTTGAGAAGTTAAATTTTTGCCTATAGTTAGCAACCATTGCAGTTCTAAGGAATGAATAAAGTTTCTTGGGAAAAATGAAAAAAGAATAGAAATGCAAAAAGTGAAATGAGTTTGATTTTTGTCGTCATCATCTCTTTTTGCAAATCATTAAATGAAATAGTTTTGATAGATTGATTTATTGATTGACTGGCTATTTACTTAAAGGCAAAATGTAACCAGATATGAACTTACTTCACTTGGTAAAACCACCTGATCTGACTCTTTGCTTAGATTATAAAAAGTTCAAAGAGTACAAGAATTGTTTTTTTTTAAGAAATAACTAATATGTTTTATCAGATGAGACAATCCCACCACAGTAGAATATGATATATGTAGTATATTTGCCTTTTAAAATCGGGAAAATTCTGAATAGTAAATATATCTGCCCAAACGAACAAGGAACAACTGTTTATGACTTAAGCTGCCAGAGAAACTCTTGATTTTGAAGGACTCCATAGAGTAACCACAACCTGTACCTCTAATTCACATGCTCTATCAGTTCTTAAATGTTACACTTATGTGTTATCATAAACTTAACTCTATTTATATCTCCCCTTTCCTTCAAACCCACTATAATTTCCACATCTTATCAATACAATTACTTAAAAAAAAATCTTATCTTTATTTCCCTTTACTGTACTTGTCTACCATATTCCACCCTTGTTCAAACTAGGTGTTCATCCACTGCAAGTCTTTGCCCAAGGTACCTTAATAGTGTTGGAGACAGACCACATACTATACTGATTGGTTTTACTTAAATATGTAACCACAATCTCTGCTGTTCTCTGCCTTATAGTCATGCTGTATTTTCCTGGTAGTTTTTCTTTCATGCTCACTTATGCAACTATACTACATCTTATTGCCTATTAAAATATCTCTCTCCAATTACCACATGTGCTTAGTTGATTATCTCAATTTACACTTTGTTGGAAAAATATAAGTAGAAAAAATGAAAATGAATTCATCTTCCCTACAAGGAATATACCAACCTAGCTGTCACCAAGTGAACCTATTTACCTTCTCTGTACCTGTCTATACTAACCCAACTATACTTATACTTTTACTTGTCTTCTATTTGAGTAAATGATCCATCCCTGTTCCTATCTAAAGCCTCTAATTCTGTCCCCTTGTCTGGCTTTTTATATACTTTTCTTCTTGCTATTCTCCATCTTTGTGTCCTGTTCCTCCTTTCCTTCTAAATTCCTTCTCTCACCCCTATTCTCTGCTTTTCTTCCCCACTTTCTTTCTTTATTCCTCTAGCTTCTTCTCTTTCTTCTTCTTAGATTCTTTTTCTTCCATGTTTTCCGTCTCTTCCTTCTCCTCCACCTCTCCTCTGCCTTTCTTTCTTTCTTTCTTTCTTTCTTTCTTTCTTTCTTTCTTTCTTTCTTTCTTTCTTTCTTTCTTTCTTTCTTTCTTTCTTTCTTTCTTTCTTTCTTTCTTTTCTTTCCTTTCTCCTCTTCTCTCCCTCCTTTCTTTGCCTTATCAATTTATTCAATGAATCTTTCCCAGTTGCACACAAATACAACACAGTGCTTATTTCTTCTCTAGAAATCTTGTTCATTTTCTGGTTTTCCTCCATTTAGGACAGGTTAACAGTCTCACCTCCCTACCATCTTCCCAGTGACACTGCTCTGGCCAAGGGATGTGTGAGCTGTAAGTGGGCAGTGACCTAGCCTCATCCTAATCTTTTAACTCTTGAACATCTGACCTTTTCCTCCTAGAACCATGTTTTTTCCTCAGTGTTATCAGATAACATAATCCCTTCATTGTTCCCTCCCACCTCACTTTCCTGGCTATTTCTTCCCACACCCCTTACAGCCTATCAAATTGAGGCACCCCAGATCTTAGTACTGTGCCTCTTTCTTTTTCTTATTTTATAAATTGATCCTATCAAATCCCATGGTCTTAAAAACAATTCAAATTATGTTCTTAGTAGTCCTAAACTTGAGTTATGAATTAATTTGCCTAATGGCCAGTTTAAACCTCTATTGCAATGTATGATGGGTTCATTAAACAATATCAAATGCAGAATTTTGGTGTTACCGACCTGAACTGTTCTCTCCCTGTATCCCCCCACACTACTGAACAGCAAACACGACCATTCATCACTTGTCAGGATTAATATATAATCCCTTACCCCCTGCTTTTTGTTTGATTGTTTGTTTTGGGTAACACATGATTCTGTTCAGGGCTAACTTCTGGTTCCTGTTTAGAGATAACTTTTTGTTGTTGTTTGCTTTTTTGGGGCACACCCAGTAGTTCTCAGGGTTTATTCTTAGCTCTGCATTTAGGGATGACTCTAAATGCAGATAGCCTTAAGGGTGCCAGGGATTAGACCTGTGCAGGCCACATGCAAGAAAAGCACCATACCCACTGTACTATCACTCCACCTCCAGAATCATGGCAGTGCTCAGGAAGACCATATGTGGTCATAGCCAGGAACCAAACATGGGCCAGCCTCATAAAATCCAAGTATCCTACCCACTGTATTGTTTGTCTGGCTCTCTTTAATCCTCCTAGATGGAGTGATAGCACAGTGGGTAGGGCATTTGCCTTGCACCTGGCTGACCCAAGTTCGATTCCTCTGTCCCTCTCAGAGAGGCCTCGAAGCTACTGAGAATTATCTTGCCTGCATGGCAGAGCCTACCCATGGAGTATTCAATATGCCAAAAACAGTAACAACAAGTCTCACAATGGAGATGTTACTGGTGCCCGCTCAAGCAAATTGATGAACAACGGGATGACAGTGCTACAGTGCAGTGCTACAGATGTCAAAAACAATCCATCAGCAAATTTCTCCTTTCTCCTTATTTCCTTCTAAAATAGATACTGATTCAATCTCCTTCCCTCAAGCCACCATCCATATCTCTCACAAATTATTATGATACATGGCTTTCTTTTGTCTTCAATATATATGCTCTTGTTTCTCTATAATCCATTCTTGACATAACCATTAAAATTAATTTTAAACATAGATATTCACATGCTGTCCTGTCTGAAACTCTTCTGTGGTTCTCATTTCACTTAGAATATATCTAAATTTTATTCTGTGGTACAAGAGCTGTGATGATCTGGGCGGGTCTATTCTCCATCTCTTTTCCTCTCTTTCTCCATCCTGTCCTGCTCCCACATTCTGACTGCCAACCTGCTCAACCTCTACTCCCCACACACTAAAGGTGACATTATAGTTAAGGTAAAAAGGGACCAGTATTTTAGGGCACTGGCAATTTTGTTCCAGTGTTCATTCTGCTTATTATGACACTATTTCTCACACCAGTGTTTTAGAACTTTCTCTTACCTCAGCCTGTAACACCCCCATAAAGCTCCCTGAATTTTCTGACTCTTCTTAATTACTCAGCTTCAATTTAAAAGTCACCTTTAAGTCACTCTCTGTCACGTCCCTCTACTTGACAGAAATCATATTCCTAGTTGGCATTTCTCCTTAATCACTCACATTCAGTTAATCAACAAGTTTAATTTTATCTCTTTAATCTTGCCAAAGTCCATTAATTCTTCTCTGTGTCTACTGCCAACTCCCTGACATGAATTGCTTTCTTCTGTTGCCTGGACTATAGCAGAAGCTTGTTAGCCCCCTCCCACATTTGTACTTGTTCTCTTTGTCCATATCCAATACGTAATGTGGACAACTCCAGTGAGTTCCCCATCACTCTTAGAATAAGTTTCAGAATCCTTAACAAGATCCCGATTTTTTGAATGATCTGACCCCAATTTCTCTTCAGCTGCACCTTGTTATACGTAAACATTCTTTCAGAGACAGACATTTTTCACTTCTTTCTTTCTAAACTGCTTGTGTGCTCCTTGATTTGTAACATTACTTTACACCCCTCCACTCTTAGTTTCTTAACTCCTGCTATCCCTCAACTCTTAGCTTATAAATCATTTTCTCAAGAAAGACTAACCATTCTTAGGGCTGAATTTGCCCTCTTCCATTATAAAGCATTATAGTATTTGTTCTGCTCTCATCATTTATTGTATATTAAGATTGTATTGCTTTATTCATCTTAACTGTCTACTTCTTTTGCCAGAATGTGTTTTTATCAATAATAGTGTCATAATTAACAGAATGATCTCTGGGACAAAAATTGCTTGTGCCCTAAAATACTGGTTCCGTTTTAACCATAACTATAATATCACTTTTAGCACATTATATAGACCCTTTAAATGTAAAATTCAGGTAAATACAGTCCCTACCATATAGACTTATTTGGATATTTAAGTACATTAATAAATATAAAGCACTTAGTGTAGTGCTGGCAGGTAATAAGCACCCAGTAAACAATGGTTGTCATTCATATTATGAGATCTGGGATTAGGTCTCATGCACCATGACTTTATCACTAAGCCTTTGTTGAATATGTAATAGTATCTTTCATGAGTCAATTAAAGTTAGAAGTTACCTTACAAATGTCTATATGTATACTGGTTCTTTAGAGGATATGGAGATTAATAAAACAATCTTACCAACCAAGGACTTTGGCTCAACCAAGCAATGAGAGTGAGCTACACGAATGGGAGTGCCTCAGAGGAAAGATCTGCAATCTATACATTCTGGAATCTTAAACATTTTCCTAGTCCATAGTTTGTGCAAATGCACACTCTGTTCAAATATTCCCCTAGTTGACTCATAAAGGAAGGACATGGCTGGCTCTTGGGTGGGGGTTGGGAAAGGGAGGGAGTCTGAGGCTGGCCAGGGAAAGAGAAAGTAAATTTGTCCTCGAATGACTTGGAGGGTTTCAACAGCAAAACTCAAGGAATGTGATGGGGGTGTGACAGGAAATAGAGGAGGCACTTCAAGAAAATGACAAGGAGGCCAAAACAAATGAAGAACATAAGCAATTTGGAATGGTGGGACAGTGTTTCCTTTGAACCAAAGCATCATCGCCACCTGAGAGAACATGTAAGAGACGCAAACTGTTGAAATGCCCATAGGTTTCCTGAACCTGAAAAGGTCTGCAGTAAGGGTTCAGTAATCTGGGTTTTAGCAATTCTTCCTTTATATTCTGATGCTCACTGAAATTTGAAATATTTAAACTTCGAGAACCATGGGTTTTAGAATGCAGAGGCATTTTAAAATAAAATTCTTTATGATATATTTTTAGTAAATGTTTGATTTGTATCCCTACTTGATTCACCTATATGCTGGGTTTGTGTCACAGCTTCTTGGCTGAAAGGGATTGTGGGAGGAAACAGTTTAAGATGCTCTGGAGCATGGTTTCCCAAAGTGGGTGATACCACCCATTGTGAGAGTGCTAGGTTGATGGTGGGGATGGAGAGCAGAGGCCTTAGGTCAATGGGGGCAGACTGCTTTCTGTTTCCTCACTCTTGATTTTCAGGGGAGCACCACGATTTTTTCCCCCTAAAATATGGGTGATAGGCCAAATAAGTTTTGTAATGTTTGACCTAGAGTGCTGTTTGCCAAGTGGTCATTTGTGAACACCCAGAGATTTTCAAAGATGGTCCAAAGGTAGCATATTACAACATCATTGCAATACCCAACAGGCATTCATGGTTCTTAGTGCAGATTAGGATAAACATTTGTGACTTTGCCAAAAATCACTCTTCTCAGCCTTCACACAGTTTTCAATTTTTTTTTCTTTTTTATCTGTATTTTGAAACTGAAAAGGGAGAAAGGGGGACAATGGCTGAAGGTATTCAGTATGGAGTATGGATATTTAAGATGTGCTATTGATGAGTACATGATACTACTTGTGCAAGTTTGCCTTCCTTAAGATAATCTTCACTGGGTCCAAAATTCTTATAAAACTCATCAGGCTATATCAATTTCATATAAAATAATCAGAAAAGGAGAGTATCTAGTAGCTAGCATAGTATCTATTATATTCTGGATGAATGTTTTAAGTGACAAAGATGTGATTTGAAAAGTATTTGTAAATAACAGCCTGAAGATTGATTTCATATCATCATTAGAACTTAACAATTATAAAAATTAGCCTGTTGATTTTTAAACTGCAAGATGTAGAAATTCTAAACATCAGCTATTAAGGTAGTCAAATTCTGATGATGAATAATTAAATTTCAATCTACATTTTTATACATTATTCCCCAAATTGCATACAGTATCATTTTGAAATTTGTTACTAAACCGTGCTTTTGAAAAAATTACACAGTTAAATCAGTTAAACAGTATGTGTCACATTATAAATGGACTAATTTTTATATATGAAATTACTCTTTTAAAGTCTATTGAATGCATTTTATAACACTATTTTAATAATGCATTGACCAAAAATTTTGTCACTTGTCATCCTGTTGCTCCAGCAGGTTCCAGTAAAGTCTCCATTTATCCCTGTAGAGTACTAGTGTAGCCAATGGTGTCTGCTCACTCCAGGAACATGAAGAACCTCAAACTGTTTGTTCAGGGTCTTGACAAAGAAATTTGATCATCTCATAGGTAGGAGGTCGGGTGTTCTTTGACAACCTGAGGAATCCAGTCTGTAACAGCTCTAATCCAGTGGTCATTTCCAAATTGCATTACGTGTCTGTCTGGCCCATCTGATTTTTGATGCCTTGGCAGATGAGACAACGTCCCTGACTCTCAATCATTGACAAAGGTTGGAACTTCGAATTCCTTCTCTCACTTGAGTGAAACGTGAACTCCAAGTATAGCTCTTTCAATTCCTCTTTGGGAGACCCAAATAGCATTCTTATCCTGTAGGGCCCAGGTCTCTGAGGCATATGTTAGTGCAGGAAGAACGGTGCAGTTGAAAAGATGTGCCCGGAGCTGGAGGTTTGTTGTCCTCTTAATCACTTCTTCAATGCTCTTGAAGGCGTCCCACACTGCTCTCATCTTCCTGCATAGATCAGGTGCCAGGTTGTTCATCATGTTGAGTTCTCGACCTAGGTACACATAAGTGCTGCATTCAGAGATGTTTGTTCTGCTGAGGGCAAATGGAACGTCAGGAACTAGTCCATTTCTCATGAGCATTATCTTCGTGAGATTTAGCTGCAGTTTGAACTTTCAACACTCATGGTTGAAATTGGCCAGCATTCGTGCCGCTTGGCTAATGTTTGGTGTTATTAGAATGATGTCATCAGTGAAGCGGAGATGGTGTAGTTGCCGACCTTCTATCTTCACTCTCATTGCTTCCCATTCCAGTCATTACATGACGTTCTTGAGGGTGGCACTGAAGAGTTTCAGTGAAATGGTGTCACCCTGCTGAACCCCTCTCTTTATGTCCGTGATCACTTCCTCGTAGAATGGTGAGATCCTGGTGGTGAATCTGTAATACAGCTCACGGAGGATCCTGATGTACTGAGTTTGAATGCCCTGTTTAGCTAGGGCTTTGATGACCACTTCAGTCTCAACAGAATTGAAGGCCTTTAAATCTATGAGCGTCAGACAAAGTAGCATCTTAAACTCTTGTGAAACCTCGATGAGCTTGGTCACCGTGTGGTCACCGTGCTGAATCCTTTTTTGGTACCCGGCTTGCTCTCATGGTTGTCCTTCATCTAGTGTTCTGCTAATCCTATTCAGGATGACTTGAGTGAATAAGTTGTAGACGATGGACAACAGGCAGATTGGGCGATAGTTGCCGATGTCATGTATATCTCCCCTATTGTACATTAAGATGGTCCTGCTGGTTTTCCACTGGGACGGAACCTTGCATTTACACAGGTAGCATGTGAAGAGCCAAGCCAGTGTATTGACAAGTACTGGTGGCAGATTCTCCAGGTGTTCGGGTCTGACCTTGTCTGGACTGGGTGCTCTATGCAACTTTACCAAAGAAATGGCATGTCAGATTTTGGAAGGAAGGATATTGGGAACGACATATCCATCCTGCAGAATTTGTTATGTGGGCAGGTGGATGTGGCTGTCGAAGAGATCTGAGTAGAAGTCGTGAATAATCCTCTCCATTGCCCTTCTGGAAGATGTGATAGATCCATCAGGACGTCAGAAGGCAGTCATCTTGGTTTTGTAGTTGGCAAAAGACAGGCGAGCACTGTGAATACTTTTCCTGGCTTCAGCTGAATTGGCCAGCATTGTTGCTTTTCTCTTTGAGGTCTTCTTTTATCGTTTCTCTGCACAGCTTTGCGAGCTCGGATGTTAGCTTGTGATTGCCTGAGGCTCATGCCAAACCATGTTGGCAAATGAACTTGAGAGTTTCTGAAAACAGGTGTCTTTCTGTGGCTTTCTCTCAGTGTTCCTCGCACAATCATGGAGGTACTGAACCAGTTGATTGTATTCCTCGTCAATGTTGTCAATGATGGCATCTTCCAATATTGCTGCAATAGTGCCAAAAAGCTCCCAGTTGGTGGTCGTTCTGGGAGTTCTCTTCTTAAACTCTGAAGCTCTTTCTCTCTGCTCCCTGAAGTAGAATTTCACAGGATGGAGACGGTGGTTTGAGCCCGTTTTGAATTTTGGGACAACAGCAATATTGGTCAGGCAAAACTGTCAATTGAATATGATGTGGTCAATTTCGTTGTGGAACTGTCCACCCGGAGACTACCATGTCCAACATTCAGATTTGGCCTTCTGGAACTGCGAGATACCATGGATGGTCTTGGTCAACATGATGAACTCAGACAGTCTCTCACCCTGTTTGTTCTATTTTAGGCCATGGGTCCCGATGTGGAGTTCTTTGGGTGACCTTCTCGGTCCTATCTTGGTATTAAAATCACGAACAATGACTTTGTAGAAGGTGTGGTCTTCTTATAGAACTTCTCCAGCTCATGTAGAACTTCTCAGTTTTTTCTTGGTCATAGTTGGATGTTGGTGTGTAGATGACGAAGATAGAAACTGCCAGCAATGAGCCACATCTATTCAAACATAAGCATCTGATTTGGGTTGTTAGGCATTTGAATGAATCAATGCTAAATCATCTAAAATTTTACAAAACATAATCATTTCAACTGTTCACCATTAAAATCTCCTCAGCCTCCTCCTCTTTTTCTTCTACTTCCTCTTCTTTCTCTTCTTCCTCCTCCTTCTCTTACTCTTTCTCCTCTCTCACCTCCTCTTCCTCTTTCTCTTCATCTTCCTCTTCTTCCTCCTCTTTCTTTTCCTCTCTCTCCTTCTCTTTCTCATTTTCTTTTCTTCTTCCTTCTCCTCTTCTTCCTTTTCCTTTCCTTCTGTCTTTTCTTCCTCCTCTTCTTTCTTTCTTTCTTTCTTTCTTTCTTTCTTTCTTTCTTTCTTTCTTTCTTTCTTTCTTTCTTTCTTTCTTTCTTTCTTTCTTTCTTTCTTTCTTTCTTTCTTTCTTTCTTTCTCTCTTTCTTCTTCTTCTTCTTCCTCCTCTTCTTCTGCTTCCTCTTCCTCCTCTTCCTCCTCTTTCTTCTTCTTCTCCTCTTCAAAGAGGGAAAGGGACTCCCAAGTTGTACTCAGAGAGCCCAGGGGCCATTCAAGGGGATAATAGTCAATTGGATTGATGGTTCATTCTAGGAACCAAGGTGACAGTGCTGCTCTTCCCTGCAGTATCAGAGACCACCAACCCTACACCAGCAGTGCTTAGTGTTCAGGGTACTCCAGGGATACACTGGTGATGCTTGTGGGCAGAGCTTGTAGTACTGGACATTGAACAAGGGTTGGTCGCGTACAAGGTGTATGCCTTAACTCTGTTATCATGACCCATATCATGTATAATTACTAAGGAAATATATTTTTGAGTTTATTGTGAAAAGTGTTCATGACTCCCAAATGGTTGGAAAATTCAGATCTAGGGCACAGAGTACAAGGGCTTGATGACGTGGAGAGAGTTTAAGAAAGGCAGGGCCAGGAAGCTAATGAAGGTTGTGGGATGTATTGTAATTCTAAGCACAAAAGATAGGTTTAGGAGAGGGTCAATCTTTCTTCTGTGATCAAGAGGGAAGGACAGATCTGTGAAACATTAAAAAAAATGAATTCCAAAAGTCATACTGCTTAATAATATCTCCAAGTATAAAAGATTCTCAGTATCTCCAAGTAAAAAGAATCTCGCATGGCAGAGCCTGGAAAGCTACCTGTGGCGTATTCGGTATGTCAAAAACAGTAACAATAATGGGCCTCATTCCCCTGACCCTGAATGCGACAGGGATGAATGGAAATGTTACTGGTGCCCCCTCCAGCAAATAGATGAACAATGGGAAGACAGTGACACAGTGATACAGTGATAAAAGATTTTGGAACGATTGGTTTCTTTAATACAAGTTACCTGTGTTCTGCGGTTTGGTTTTGTCACTTCTAGTCTTCATTCAATTATCTATTGATGCTATCCCTCTCACCTCATTTAGCCTTTCTTACCTCCCCAGAGGCCTATTTCCAACTGTAGTCTCTTTGGAAGTTATGGCTTCAGCACAGACTTTAAGAAAGGGGCAGAATTCAACCCATAACAATTCCTTCATCATTTGCATCTTCTGTTGTTTTCTTCCTATTCTTGTTATAATGCATATGTTAAAAGGTAAGATATACTATGCCTGCTACATTTATTTCTTAGGTAAAGGATTCTTTCTGTTGTTTTGTGACACAGTCACTATCTTCTTCTGATACTGCCAGAGCTCAAGATAAGTTTCGATTTTAAAGAAAATTCTGATCAATCCTGGTTCCTTTTTGGTTTTGTATAGATGAAACTCTCATAACCATATTTGAATTATATATTAAATATATGTAAGTTTTAGACACTAGAGAATGTTGAGTTTGATGATCTGTAGATGAGTTCCTTCTGTCTCCCATGTTTCTGACTTTCTTAGGTTCTTTGTAATTTTGGAGGGGCATAATCAATGTATGGAACAAAAGGGATCCCCACAAGCTAAACTCTCAAACTCCATTCCATGTCTTTGTCTTGAGAAATCAAATCAAATAATATAACTTTTATACTAGGAAAATGCAATATATCCACTTGAAAAATTTCTTTCTCTCTATTTTTATGACTGAAATAGTGGGTACCAATCAGTGCAGAGAATGAAGCTACTCAGGAGGAAACATCTTTTGGGCATTCAAAGAGTCTTTAGATGAGAGGCTTTCAGCATAAATGTCATTTTTGAGATAATAATGTCTTACTCGTTATTTAAGTTAACAGTTGTGCAAACAACATAAAATATGTTTTTATGATTTATGATTATGTATTATTTTAGGTTTTGTAATATATTTAAATGCTTTCATGTGTTTCATAGTATTACTGAAATATATTAATTCTTTTCATTTAAAGACAAACTAGATAAAATTAAAATATAAGGACAGGAGGATAGCACAGTGGGTAAGGCACTTTCCATAGGTGTGGCTGACCATGGGGTCAATCCCCAGCACCACATCTAGTCCTGTGAGCATCTTCAGGAGTGATCCCTGAGCATGCAGCAAAGAGTAAGCCCTGAGCACATCCCAGTGGGCCTCCCCCACCACGCAAAAAGAATTAAACTTCAATTTTTTTGTAATTTTATAGGTGTCCGTCTTGTTTTGGAATTATTTTAATATTAAGATATGTGGCTTTCATAAAGAGAGGGGGGAGAAAGGGAGAAAAACAAAGTTCGTGTATCTGCATATTTTCTATTTCAGCTTGACAAAGTATGCTGATTATAGAACTTCTTAAAAGGTCATTTGGTAAAGTGAAATAAATGACTTGGAAAAAATACTCCTAAGGGAAAATTGTTTTGAACAATTAAATCATAATAATAATAATTTAAACCACTTTGCAATTAGTCTTTTTATGAACATCTACAACTCTAAAATGATTTTCATAAAAATGAATCTTGGCAACCAATTAATGCTCAGTCTAGTCTAATTTATTTGATTTTCTTGAGGGCAGAGGAAGCTGAAGAAGATTTCTCAAGATTGTAGCCAGTTAAGATAGTCACACAAAATAATATTTTTGAAATAATATTAAATTAATTTTTTTACAAATTAATATATTGTACCTTTTTTCTCATCTAAGTACACTGCAATAGCTTAGAAGTAATCTGTGTTCTTAAGCTCTGAGTAAATCTGCATATTCTTTTACATTTTAAACAGACACATCCTACACATATTGAAGCTCATTATTTTCATTTATTAAAGAGAAAGAAAACCTAATAAGCCATTTTCACTAACTGTCACTAACTTTATTTAGGAACAAATGATCACCATATGCAGTCTAGTGATTATAACAAACTCATTGTTACATTAAATATAAAAGCACTTTCTTATTATTATTTCAATATGTACTTTATTTTTATATGTAAAGTATTAGGGATAAGTCTTCAGCAATATTATCAGTAACTTTTGCTCAGACAATTAAAAAAATTTATGTGTGGATTTGGAAATAACTTACTATATGGAAAAGGTGTCTGTGAGCTTGTACAAATATCTGTAGTATTTATTCTTTATGAATTATCTTACACATAAAATACTTTTTATGACTTACCAAAATTAAGACAATATGATAAACAAAATGTATATCCTCATTGTTTTGCTAAACACATTTGAGAAAGAAGATTGAGAAAAAAGAAGAAAAAGCATTTTGGAGTGATAGCACAGCAGGTAGGGCACTTGTCTTGCACATGGCTGACTAGGGTTTGATTCTGAGCACCCCATATTGTCCACCAATCCTTGCCAGGAGTTCAGAGTCGGGAATAAGCCCACCAGAAGAGGCCTAAAAAGTAAAAAAAACAAATAAAAATAAAAACTATGCATCAGCATCAATATATAACTAAAAAATCATCAAGTAATTTATCCCTCAAACGCAACCTGTGATCAAGAATTTAACTAATAGAACTCTACAAGCATGACTGGTATTGCTTAAGAAGGCAGGGAATCAGATACTCAAAATTCAGATACTCAAAATTGTGTAGTCTATGTCTCTCAGGGCTAAGTGGCTAGAATTAAATAAACAAATACAACACAGCTAAAGGCAGGGGAAATCCCATGACTATCTTTGCAAAATATATAATTTAGCTAAAAGACTTCACTGGGTTATATATGATTTCTTTTCATGATCTGTCTTTCTCTGGGAAACACAGGAAGAAAAAAGGTAAAATAATCAATAGAGGAGACAGGGGTCAAGAAAAGGAGCAAAGAAAATAGGGCAACAGGAATGAAACCTCTTAAAATTTTTTATTTAATTTTTTCGCCATACCCATGGTGTTCAGGGCTTACTGCTGGCTCTGTGCTCAGAGATCACTCCTAGTAAGGCTTAGGCGTCCATGTGAGGTGCTGGAGATTGGACCCAGTTTGGCTGAGTGCAAATCAGGACCCTACCACTGTACTATCTCTCTGCACCTCCTCACCCTCAACTTTAAAGCGTTTGTTTCACCTGACATTCTATATACTCTTTGGGAAAAAATCAGGTATCTTAATTTTATTGATTTCCTTCTTCTTCCTGTTCCCTCAGCCTGCTCTCCTGGCCCACCACACCACCACTCCCATCTGCCCATGGGTCGTTTGTACAACATAGATGGAGGCAAAGGAGAACCTCCTGTTATTTTATTTGAAAGTTAAAACACTTCATACGTTTGTGATCTTGAGAAAACACAGTAGCTTTTTCTGAGCCTCTCTTATGTCTTCTCTAAAACAGGAAAACTGCTGATGTTGCAAAGTGTTTTTGGAAGAATCATAATCATAACACACACTTCCACAGACACGCAATGCATACTCACCTCTTGCTCTTTCCCCTAATCTTAAATAGACCTGACCTTTTCAGCTCCAAAACATAAATAAATAGTCACATAAATAAGCAATAAATCCCTGATTTATGTATTTTTATGATTATCCAAGTAAAAATAGACATTCTGTTTAAAGGAAATTTACATAATACATTGCCCTCAAAATAGTCAACTAATTTTTTTGTATATTCTTTTAGAATTTTACTTCAATGAATATGCATATATATCTTTTTTATTCCAACATGCACTTGTATATAGCAGTCTGCAACTTGCTTCTTAAATGAGACTTTACAATTTAGATATCCTTCTCTCCATATAGATCAATCTTACTATTTTTGATGGTTTTCACTTATGTGGCTATCATTTATTATAAAACATCCATTTGATGGACATCTAGGTAATTTTCCTCTTTTGATTAATGAATATCAGCAATACAGCAGTGTGTGTGTGTGTGTGTGTGTGTGTGTGTGTGTGTGTGTGGTTATCTTTCTATAGGTAATGTTCTCGTGAAAGGCATGCTCTGCTGGAAAATTTGAGATGTAACACATGTTTAAAGGGACTGTATTTATTTAATTTCATCTTCCTAGGTTATACTAAGCCATAGAGTCATTATCGAGCTCCCCCTTTCCTCTCCCATCTTCTTTAGATATTGTCTCCACATTCTGTGATAATGAAGACATATTTTTTTATTCCAAAACCTCATCTTTGTCCTCCTTGTAAGCTGGTGTCTTGCAGCAGAAACTTCCAGCAGCTCTCTAAAACTTATTCTTTCAGTCTTCATGGGCACTTCAAGGGGTGGGTGGTTTTCCTTGACACCATCATTCACCAAGTTCATGCCAAAGGAGATAGAACACAAGTGTCTTATGCCCTTTCCAGACCCTGATTATAAAGAATTTACTGCTCTGGGACCTGCTGGCTGAGTGCTTACTGACATAAGAACTCTGGGGGTTATGGAGTTGCAGACGGGAGAGCCTTGGTCCTCTTGGATGGGTTCCTTTCCCGCACTTCACAGTCCTAGCCACAGGCTTAGAGTAATTGTTGAGTTAAACACACGTGGGTCTCTTTGTCTGACAACTTTCTGACACAGCAGCTGAAATCTCAACTTTCATTCCCTCTATGTACAGTCTTCTTGCTCCTTCTCTGCCTCCTGCTTTGTCCCTTCTAGTAGCCCTGACTCCAAGATGATCCTCTGAATCAACTCCCTCCTTTAAGGCCTTCAGGGATGCAAGACCCTCTACTACTTGTGCCTCTTTCTTCATCCTACTTTATATATGGATTCTGACATGTTGCCATGTTCAGTACGTATATGCTGAGCAGATTGCTTGCTTTTAGAAAAGACATGATGCAACATCTAAGAGGCAATTTCATAAAAATCATTTGCTTCATATGATAATTAGTTTGTGCTTAACAATTGGCAATGTAGTGATTTCATGGCTGACTTTTTAGGGTAGGCTAAGTGGCATGCTTCCAGTAGCACAGATTTAGGCCCCTAACACTCAGGGACCTTAAACTCACCCAAAAATTTTGGGTTAAATGGACTTGCTCCAGGCTTGCAAAAAGTCAGTAGTAGTTTATTCCAAGCAAGCTGTCAATTCTCAAGTTTGCCTTTTGTGACATCAGGCAGCTCCCAAGGGTTAATAACAATGGAAAATAAATCTTATCTCTTCTTCATAGTCTGCTCAAGTTCAACTCATATCAGGGCACAATTCAAAGCTCTATTTAAATCTTGGGTGCCCACTTCTCTTTTTTATCTACCCTAGTCTTGGTCTATTGGCCAACTATGGGGGTGGGCAGGACAGGGTGTAAAGTATGCTCTCTCAATCTGTGTTCTCCTGTCATTACTAAAACTGGCCCAGGTCTTGCACGAACACAACTCTTCTCACGTGTCTGGGTCTGAGGCTGTTCATCTGTAGGGAAGGCATTTTTCTAAAATGGAGGGAGGGATGAAATACTTGTAGCTATAGTTATAGAAAAAGAGCTTCTAGAAAATACTATTAGAAAATAATGATTACTTAAAAGGTATATGTTCTTTGTGCATGGGTTAGAATCTCATGGTTTGTTCTGTTTAGAAATCAGCAATACAACAAATTTAACATTCAATTCACAAGTTACCACTCTGAAATGATGATTATTAGGCAGGAAGACAGGATGGACACAAGAGTAATTTTGGTCATAGGCACCGTGAATAAATGGAAGCATTGTAAGTTATTTCTCATGCTAGACTCATCTTCTCAGATACCTTTTATGATTTCACGGGCACTTCTCTATCAAAGCTTACACTGTCACTGATCATGGAGCAAGGTGAAGTTTCCCAAGAAGTGCTTTGCAGTCATGTGTTAAAGCAGCTTTTTCTTTTCAGTTCAACACTTCAGATTTATAAACCCAGTGAAGGAAGCACTGACAGTAATGTAAAAGTCAAGAATAAACCAGGAAACTTTAAAATCCAGGTTCCAACTGATTCTAAGAAAAAAAAAAACCAAAAACCAACAGTCCTATTTTCAAACAGGTTTTATCATGAGAAAATAAAATACCTAAAATGTAATAATGGTTTCCTGGGAGTAAGTAGTCTATTTGTTGGTGAATTATGGAAATGTTTATATAATATTCATTTACTTGAAAAGTACTTATTAAGATTATGCTTAAGGGCGCAGGAGAGTATCACAGAGGTTCTGGGGCTCTACCTTACATGCAGAAGAGCCTGGTTGAATCTTCACAACTGCTGTGGTCTCCCACACCATCAGGAGTGACCCTTGAGCACAGACTCAGGAAGTAGCCCCGAGTAGCACCAGGTATGGCCCCAAATACAAATAATTTATTATCACCATTGAATAAATACTCAATATTTACTAAAAGTGATGAAACTATAACACTGACAAGACTCAGTCCCTACATGAACAAGGAAAGTTCATTCCAACAGGAACGTAACAACGTGAAAAAAGAATGTGCCATCAGAGCTGTGTTGGCTATTTTTTTGTGAATGAAAAAGCACCCGAAATTAGTCAATAAAACCACAATGGTTTATTGCCAATACCATACATATTTGGTTGCTGTTTGATTGTTATATGTTATCTTTATGTCAGATAACAATGCCCACATCTTGAACAATCAGCTGGGGAAAGGGGGTATGTGAACACAGTGCTGTTCTAATACATTATGGAATACAGTCTTTTTTTTTTCTTTTTTGGGTCACACCTGGCGATGCACAGGGGTCACTCCTGGCTCATGCACTCAGGAATCACCCCTGGCGGTGCTCAGGGGACCATATGGGATGCTGGGATTCAAACTCGGGTCGGCCGCGTGCAAGGCAAACGCCCTACCCGCTGTGCTATCACTCCAGCTCCGGAATACAGTCTTTAGTACATACAGTTTGTGGGAAGGAAATAATCGTCCACTTCAGAACACTCTTCCCACTCGTTTGACGCCCAGAAAGGGTCACTGTTTTGTCCCACATCTTATACACTTTACTGAGAGTCCTGAGAAGAAACATTCATAGGCTGCTCTGCGCTGTTGTTCTTTCTGAAGTTCTATTGATTGCTGCACATAAACTACTAAATTGTAAAGTCTTATTTGCATGATTGGGTTCTCTACTGAACGGGATATCTCTGAAGGTTGGTCTTGAATTTTATTCTGCTCAGTATCTCTTACTCTAAAGAGTATCTGCTAGTAAGTGCTCAACAAATGTCTTCTTGACTGGCTTTCTTTTAATATGCTAATTAAATGATTAATATTTATGAATGTTGTTTCCCAAATCTGCCCCTTGCTTTAAGGAATTAATTGTTAGTAATTGAAAGGGCAGAAGTTGCAGTTAGAAGTAAAGAATGAGACACATCCATAAAAATATGGATGAATCTTAAAATTCTTAAAAATATTCTTAGTCATAGAAAGATTGCACCCATCTGTGGAATATAAAATAACAGAGTGGGAGACTAACACCCAAGAATAGTAGAGATAAGGACCAGGAGGTCTGCCCCATAGCTTGGAAACTGGCCTTACATGCTGAGGTTCAGATAGAGAAGGGAACACCAAGTAGAGGATGTTGGGAGGACCCATTCAGGTTGGAAGATACAAACTGAAAGTAGACTATAGACTGAACATGAAGGCCACTCAATACCTCTATTGCAAACTACAACACCCAAAAGGAGAGAGAACAAAAGGGAATGCCCTGCCCCAGAGGCAGGGTGGGGTGGTGGGGGATGGGGTGGGGGTGGTGAGAGGGATACTGGGATCATTGGTGGAGGTGAATGGACACTGGTGGAGAGATGGGTAAATGATCACTGTATGAGTGAAATGCAAACACAAAAGTTCATAAGTTTGTAACTGTACATCACAGTGATTCTCTAATAAAAATTTTAAAAATATATTCTTAGTAAAATTAGTGGGGAATCCAAACATAATTTAATTTATATAAATACAATTACATAAATAAAAACATATGCACACAAAATAATGTTTCTTTATTAAAAATACATATGAAGATAAGTACAAATTAAACAACTGAATTTTTGGCTATGGAAACAGGGTAAATGGAGTTTTTCAAAGGAAGAAAATAAATAAAGAAAATAAGAAAGAAGCACAGATAGAAGATGATAGTATATCTTGAACTGAGGAGAATAATTAACTCAACCATCTGTTTTGACTTCAAAATAAAGAATAATGATGGGATTAGCTTTGACATTATAAAAGTTTAGTTTCCTGTCCCAGCTCTTATGTGTTAATGAATTAACACTGGGAAGGGTACTTTAAATCTCTGTGTATCCCGATTTCCTATTTATAAGAATGCGTTATTATTATCAACTTCATTGGGTTAAAATTAAGCTAAATTTTAATTTTAAATGCCTTAAAGTTAAATTAAAAGATATATACAGAACACATGTCATATAGAAACTCAAGAAACGTTCATATAAATGAAGTTCTAACATCTTTCTCCATGCATTTGCCTACAGGCGCCTCCACTTCAAATTTATCCACTGCCACCAAATCTCTTTTAAAAGCACCATGACTTTTCTCAAAATCTTTCTTTTATTTCTTGCTTCTTATTTAACTATTTCTTAAGTTATTAGAAATTGGGTGTCAAGGCAAAAGTGTTAGAAAAGATACTTTGTGTGCTGTAGCCTGTGGAGCCAGAGAGCTAGTTCAGAGGTTAAGGTGTTTGTCGTGCCTATGGCCTACTCCAGTACCACCCCAGCACTTCATATATTGCCTGGAGTGAACTCAGAGAGCTGAGTTAGGGGTGAGTCCTGAGTACCACCAGATGTGACCCCGAAATCAATCAAACGAACAAGATCTACGAATCACTATCACTATCATCCCATTGATCTTTAATTTGCTCAAGTGGGCCCAGTAACATCTCCATTTGTCTTAGCCCTGAGATTTTAGCAGCCACTCTTTACTTGTCTTTCCCAATGGTGCTGCATTAGAGGCTCTTTCAGAGTCAGGAGAATGAGATCCATCATTGTTACTGTATTTGGCATATGAATACACCACAGGGAGCTTGCCAGTGTCTTCCAGCGGGCAGGAAACTCTTTGTAGCTTGCCAGGTTCTCTGAGAGGGAAAACTAGGCTAGAAGAGGTCTTGGGCTGTGAATGTGGCTGTACGCTTCCTGGAGCTTGGTTTTATAGTCTCTGGATGTTGGCCATTGATGGGATTACATGACACCTGACACCGGGGGCAGTTTGTGGGTGTGACTGCCTAGCTACTGGAAAATGGGGGATCTGTATGAAAGAGGCCCACTCCCTATTCACGCAGGCTTGGAGATCTCAGTCCTGGGTCCCACACACCTGGGTTTCTCTGCCAGTTCCTTCATGCATAAGGCTCGTCCAAGTGCGTGGAGAGTGGCCTTGAGCATAGCTGTGGCTGGGTTCCAGAGGTCTTCAGCTGCTAAGGCCTCTGGGGGAGGGAGACTCAACCCACCCCCTCCAAGGGGCCTGGTGAAGACAGTTAGGCGCGGGGACAAGAGACTCCAATAGATGACTTTAATATATGGGAAAGGGTGCTAAGGGAGAGCTTTACCATGAAGTTGGCTACTGAAACTCTTGCCCTTTTTTGTAATGTGAGGAATGACCTCCATTGTCACCAGGTCATTCTCTGGACAATGCTTTGCCACTCAAGGTCATTCTTGACTAACTTACTTTCCTAAAGGTTTAGCTCTATGGGAACCTATTTGGCTAACATCGTCTTTGATTTAGCATTCAGTTTACTAAAGATAATCCACGGTAGAAATGCCTGACTCCTTATTCCAATATAATCCATTCTGTAGGACTAAGTTAAGGTTCAAACTTCTGTTAAACCAAGCCAAAGCAAAACCTTCCCTAGGTGACTTGAATAATGGTCATTTCTCCTTTCAAGGTGGTCAGACTTGGTATAATGACTTTTAAGCCATTGACTCAAATTCTATTTTATGTTGAATACCCGGACTTTAATTTTTATGTTAACTATACTAAGATAGTGATCTCAATCAATAAACCCTCAAAATTGGTTTAGTAAAGAGGCCATTTCAAGAGTTTAACATTTCATGTTCAAGGGTCCAGTACACTTAACCCCTTGCATTTGGCTGATCCCAATTTAATCTCCTTACCACATAGTTCTCTGAGCATCACCAAGCATAGTTTTGGAAGCCCGTGACCACTGCTTGGTATAACCCTGGAGGCTTTGGAACATTTCCAGGATGGCCTTCACAATCCTTGGCACTGTAGGACCTAAACATTAAACTGTGAGCCTGGTTTGTCTGGTTGGTCAAGAATCACCAGGAAGAGCCCCTGATACCTTTGAATACTTCTTAAGAATCTCCTCAGCCCCTAATTCTTGAGGACTCCACGCCAGGCTGTTTTCACTCGGGGCAGCCCAAAGGGGGGCAGGTGAGAACCCTCCCCACCTCAAGGGACCCAGCCCTGGCAGCCAACCCCCACTACCCTACTGTTGCCAGGCTCTAGACCACTTTCCGAACGTATTATAAGACACTTCCTACCCATTTTCTATAATTACCACACAATGTTTTATGGAGTTCAGACAGTAGGCAACAAATCATGTGTATATATGTATATAGATATAATACACACACACACACACACACACATACCTCTCGGAGAGCCCGGCAAGCTACTGAGAGTATCCTGCCTGCATGGGCAGAGCCTTGCAAGCTACCCATGGCATATTCAACATGCCAAAAACAATGATAGGTCTCATTTCCTTGACCCTGAAAGAGCCTCCAATCACTGGGAAAGGCAAGTAAGGAGAGGCTGCTAAAATCTCAAGGCTGGGAAGAATAGAGACGTTACTGGTGTCTCAGCCCCTTAATACACATAAAATATACTTAGATGTGTTAATGAGAATCAAAAATCTCTTCTTTCTCAATCCAGGAGAAAATAGGCACTGGTGCCCAATTTCTGTGGTTCTGAATGAATGTGGTCTTTAAGTTTGTAGTTTCTCTGTGTCTTTTTCCTAATATTTAGAGGAGTACAGGAATATCACCCTGGAGTAATGCTTTTGTTCTACCATTTGTAAAATGAATGTTTCTTTGGCACTTGCCAATAATAAATCTTAGCATAAAGGCAATATGTATTATTTGCAATTAGGTGGTTATTAGTGCTATTTTTTCTGTTCATTATTTGAAACACTATCTAGATTTAGTCACATTAATTTTTACTTAAAGATGAAGAAATTGGATTTAAATAAGTTAAATAAGAACCTCAAGCTACGCAAATCACAATTATCAAATCAGTAATACCAACCACAGGCTTTTCTTGCTCCAAACAAAATTCATGGTATTTCCATACTATGCCACCATAAATTCTGTTTTAAAAGGCTATTTAGAAAAAAATTGGGAGTTTTGAAAATTATGTTTAAAATAATTGGTAATGTACTCCATAATGACGACATATCCACTACCCAGCCACCGCCACCCTCCAGGTTGCTCTCCGGACACTTGGGTCGAACCTCACGCATGAGTGAAGCCCCACAAAGCCAGGTAAGCAGAACTTTGCGACCTTAGCTCTAGGTTCAACGAGACCTAGAAACAAGATCCTTTGTCTGCCTCCTCCAATCCCCGGCATCTGAGGGAGGGGTCCAACCCAGACGCCCCACCCTACCCAAGATAAATACCTCATTGGCCAACCCCCACTACATCCACTACCCAGACACTGCCACCCTCCAGGTTGCTCTCCAGACACTTGGGCCGAACCTCACACATGAGTGAAGCCTCACAAAGCCAGGTAAGCAGAACTTTGCGACCTTAGCTCTAGGTTCAATGCTTTGTGGCCGCATGACACACCATAACACACTTAATACCTATTATTCCCGCACCATATTTGATAGGGGTCAAATTTGGTGTGAACCATGGTAACAACTCTAGGGGCGATTGGAGGCCGCCCTAAAAGCCTTCATCCCTCTCAGAGAGCCTGGCAAGCTACCAAGAGTATCTCGCCCGCATGGCAGAGCCTAGCAAGCTACCTGTCGTGTATTCAATATGCCAACGAAAGTAACAACAATTGGCCTCATTCACCTGTCACTGAAAGAGCCCCCAATACGGCAGCATTAAGAAAGATGAGCAAAGAGAGGCTGAAAAATTCTCGGGGACGAACTAGACTGCCAAAACGAAGAAAGACTAAAATGTTTGTCTGTACTTTCAATGCACGGACACTGGCATCAGAAGCATCCATCGAGGACCTGATGGTTCAAGCGCAGAAGATCAAGTATGACATCATTGGTCTGACCGAAACAAGGAGACATCAATCACATCACGCCATTTTCGACACTGGAGAAGAATTGTTCCTCGGAACATGCGACAACAAAGGCGTTGGTGGTGTTGGTGTCCTTGTCAACATGAACTTGGTCATAAGCATAGATTCATACAAATGCCTAACAACCTGAATTGGATGATTACGCTTGAATAGGTGTGGCTCACTGCCTGCAGTTTCTATCTTCATCGTCTACACACCAAGTTCCAACTACGATGAAGAAGAAATTGAGAGGTTCTACATGGAACTGGAGAAGTTCTATAAAGAAGACCACACCTTCTACAAGATCATTGTTGGTGATTTTAATGCTAAGATATGTCCGAGAAGGTTTCCCGAAGAACTCCACATTGAGACACAAGGCCTAGAATGGAACGATCAGGGTGAGAGACTGTCTGAATTCATCATGTTGACCAAGACCATCCATGGTAACTCACAGTTCCAGAAGGCCGAATCTAAATGCTGCACATGGGAGTCTTCGGGGTGGACAGTTCGACAATGAAATTGACCACATCATATTCAATCGAAGGTTTTGCCTGACCAATGTCACTTTTGTCCCAAAATTCCAAACGGGATCAGACCACCATCTCCTTCATGCTAAATTCTACTTCACAGAGCGGGGAGAAAAGTCTGCTAAATTTAAGTCTAAGAAGAAAACTCCCAGAATGACCACCAACTGGGAGCTCTTTGGCACTATTGCAGCAACGTGGGAAGATGCCGTCCTTGACAACATCGACAAGGAATACGATTGACTGGTTCAGCACCTCCATGTCTGTGCAAAGAGTGCCGAGAGTGAGAAAGCCACAAACAGACGCCTGTCTTCGGAAACTCTCGAGCTCATTCGTCTACGTGGTTTGGCGCGAGCCTCAGGCAACCACAAGCTAACATCTGAGCTCACAAAGCTGTGCAGAGATGTGATAAAGGAAGACCTCAAAGAGAGAAGAACAGTAGTGGTTGGGCAGTGCAGCAGAAGCCGGGAAAAGTATTCACAATGCTCGCCTGTCCTTCGCCAATTACAAGACCAAGATGACTGCCCTCCGACATCCCGATGGATCTATCACATCCTCCAGAAAGGCAATGGAGAAAATTATTCATGACTTCTACTCAGATCTCTTTGATAGCCATGTCCACCTGCCCACATACCAAATTCCGCAGGGTGGATATGTCATTCCCAACGTTCTTCCTTCTGAAATCCGACACACCATTTCGCTGGTAATGATGCAAACAGCATCTGGTCCAGACAAGGTCAGACCCGAACACCTGAAGAATCTGCTGCCAGTACTCATCAATACACTGGCCCGACTCTTCACACACTACCTGTCTGGATGCAAGGTTCTGTCCCAGTGGAAAACCAGTAGGACCGTTCTGATGTACAAGAAGGGAGACATCCATGACATCGGAAACTATCACCCAATCTGCCTGCTGTCTGTCATATAGATTGTTCACTTGTGTCATCCTGAATAGAATAGGCAGAACACTAGACAAAGGACAACCATGCGAGCAAGCCGGGTTCCGAAGGGGATTCAGCACGATAGACCATATCCACACAGTGACCAAACTCATTGAAGTTTCTCGAGAGTTCAAGATGCTGCTCTGTCTAACATTCATCAACTTAAAGAAGGCCTTTGATTCTGTTGAGACTGAAGCGGTCATCGAAGCCCTGGCCAAACAGGGCATTCAAACTCAGTATATCAAAATCCCCCATGAGCTGTATTGTGGATTCACCACCAGGATCTCACCATTCTACAAGGAAGTGATCATTGATGTAAAGAGAGGTGTGCGGCAGAGTGATACTATTTCACCGAAACTATTCAGTGCCGCCCTTGAGAACATCATGCGATGACTGGAATGGGAGTGAAGATAGACAGTTAGCAATTGCACCACCTCTGCTTTGCTGATGACATTGTTCTCATAACACTAAACATTAGCCAAGCAGCACAAATGGTGGCCGACTTCAACCATGAGTGTGGAAAGGTCGGTTTGCAGCTGAATGTCAACAAGACGATGTTCATGAAAAACGAACTGGAAGCTCCATTTGCTCTCAATGGAATGAACATCTCCGAATGCAGCAGCTATGTGTACCTGGGTCGAGAAATCAACATGAGGAAAGACTTGGTGCCAGAACTGTGCAGGAGGAAGAGAGCAGCGTGGAATGCCTTCAAGAGCGTCGAAGAAGTGGTTAAGAGAACGAAGAACCTCCTACTCCAGCCACATCTTTTCGATTCCACCGTTCTTCCTGCACTAACATATGCCTCAGAGACCTGGGTCCTACGCAAGCAGGATGAGAATGCTATCCCAAAGAGGAATCGAAAGAGCTATGCTGGGAATATCATGTCTCACTCAAGTGAGAGAAGGAATCCGAAGTTCTGACCTCCGTCGATGGTCAAAAATCAGGGATGCTGTCTCATTTGCCAAGGCATCAAAAATCAGATGGGCCGGTCATGTAATGTGATTCAGAGATGACCGCTGGACTAGAGTTGTTACCAACTGGATTCCACGGGACGTCAGAAGACCTCGTGGCCACCCACCAACTAGATGGTCAGATTTCTTCATCAAATCCCTGAATGAACGATTTGAGGCTCTTCCTGTTCCTGGAGCGAGCAGATATCATTGGGCTGCACTAGCTCGCGACATGGACAAATGAAGACGTTACTGGCGCCCGCTCGAGCAAATAGAAGATCAACGGAACTACAAGTGATACAAGTGAATGACAACTGAGACAAACAGCTCTGAAGAGCTGGAAATCAACTTTATTTGATCATGAGAAGCACCTGGGAAACATCATTTTGGAGGTGATGAGGTAGGAGTCAGTCATGAGTCTGATCTGCAATAAACAGTTGTGAGAAAAGAGTGAAGACCCATCAGTGGAATCCACCAGCACCAGGGGCCACTGCTTCTCACTCTGTTCCCAGGCAACTTCTTCGGTTTCTGTTTACTACAATGCAGTCCTGGTGATGGATTGACACATTTCTATGTTTGGCTTCTAAGAACTCCAAGCATACATGTTCTTTTTCCCTATAGG
This sequence comes from Sorex araneus, assembly GCF_027595985.1. Classification (NCBI taxonomy): domain Eukaryota; kingdom Metazoa; phylum Chordata; class Mammalia; order Eulipotyphla; family Soricidae; genus Sorex; species Sorex araneus. The sequence continues at coordinate 49,180,220 of NC_073310.1, read as the reverse complement.
ATTCTAACTAATATTTCTTCATGTGCAGATAACAACTGCATTCATCACATGCCTACACACTAATGGCTTGTGTCAAATATATGTCCTAGTCTTTTATTCTGCCAGTTCAAAGCCCATTGGTCATCACAACTTAAACACTGGCTGCTGAGATAAAGTGACTAGCTTAGGTTCATGCAGATAGGGACAATTCAGTGTCTGGATGCCAAATCCTGCTATCTAGTCACCACAGAGCTTTTGGATAAAACATGTAAAACTACCTTGCTTGCTACTATATTGCCATCTGATCCCATCAGTGACATATGGACTGTGTGAAAAACATCATTTTCCTCACCTGGAAGTCATTTGATTCTCAAATAATCAAACACGGAAAATGTGGTGTTTCATGTTTTCCCAATCGATACGTATGTGTGATGGGAGTATAGCAGAACGTCCTCTTTTGTGAAAGGGAACAGATATTATCATTTATTCATTTGTTTTATGCTTTGATTTCTTATCATTTGAGATTATTAGTTGGGTGGAGGGATGATTTTTTTCTCTTTATTTTTTCTTTTTTACCCATCCCTCCACCAGTGCACATTTTCCACCACCAATATCCCCAGTATCTTCCCACCATCATCTTAACCCTCCCCCTGTTTCTGTGGAGACAATTTCCCCCATACTCTCTATCTACTTTTGGGCTTTATGGTTTGCAATATAGATACTGAGAGGCTATCACGTTTGGTCCTTTATCTACTTTCAGCACACATCTTCCATCCCAAACGATCTCTCCCTCCAACCATCATTGACTTACTTAGTGATCCCTTCTCTATTCCAGCAGCCTTCTCCCCGAGCTCATGAGGTAGGCTTCCAACTATGAAGCAATATTCCTGGCCCTTGTGTCTACTGTCCTTTGGTGTCAGTCTTATATTATGTAATTTTATATTCCACAAATGAGTGCAGTCATTCTGTCTCTCCCACTCTTTCTGACTCATTTCACTTAGCATGATACTCTCAATGATCCACTTATAAGCAAATTTCCTGATTTAACAGCTACAGAGTACTCCATTGCATAGATGTACCAAAGTTTCTTTAACCAGTTGTCTGTTCTTGGGCACTCGGGTTGTTTCCAGATTCTGGATATTTTGTGAACAGTGCTGCAAAGAACATACAGGTGCAGATGCATTTTTACTGTGCTTTTTTTGCACCCTTAGGATATATTTCCAGAAGCAGTATTGCGGGGTCATATGGCAGCTCAATTTCTGGTTTTTGAAGGAATGCCCGCATTGTTTCCAAAATGTATAATTTCTGACATTACTTGGAAATGTTTGGAAATCCAGTTTTTGTAATCATGAAATGTTGAATTTCTTCTGCTTCACTTTGGTACATATATCTTATTCATAACATAATCATTTGTCCAATATAAGCATCAGTAAAGCTACAATAATAGATAATACATAATCTCTTCTCTAAAGTATTTACAATTTTGCAATCATATTGATAAGTAGGTGATTTTGAAGCGAAAGGGAAGCTGTGTCTTCGCAATTCAAGAAGGAAACTGGGAAGATTCAAAATAGCAGTTAACATCTGCATTGGGCTTTGAAGAAAGGGAACAAATTTTAAAAGACTTACAATTGACTTTTGAAAGACAAGCTCAGTATTTAATTATTTAGATTTTTCCACACCTTAAGAATATCACTATAGCAAATCACAACACCCAAAAGAGAGAGAGAGAGAGAGAGAGAGAGAGAGAGAGCAAAAGAGAATGCCCTGCCACAGAGGTGGGGTGGGGTGAAGGGGACAGGGTAGGGGTGGTGAGAGAGATGCTGGGACCATTGGTGGTGAAAAATGGGCACTGGTGGAGGGATGGGTACTTGATCATTGTATGACTGAAATGTAAGCATGAAAACTAGTAAGTCTGTAACTTTATCTCACGGTGATTCACTAATAAAAAAAATACTCAAGGGCTACTATTTTCTGTGTGCTCAAGGATCATTCCTGGTGGACTTGGGAAACCATATGGGGTGCCAGGGATTAAATCTGGATAAGTTGTGTGCAAGGCAAATACTTTAACTGATGTACTATCTTTCAGGAAGTCAATTACAATTCATGGGCCAAGAACTGACTATGATTCAGAGTGGGAAAATGTATAATTATCAACATCTCTCTGCTAAAATTTACATTATAGTATAATGATGTGTGCATCTGTAATATATATGTATATACATGTACATGTTATATACATACAAACATATGTGTACACTTGGTATCTACATGTTATAAGTATATACTAAGTATAAGTAGCACTGTAGCTCTGTCATCTCATTGTTCATTGATTTGCTCGAGCGGGAACCAGTAATATCTCCATTATGAGACTTGTTACTGTTTTTGGCATATCGAATACACCATGGGTAGCATGCAGTCTCTGCTATGCGGGCTGGATACTCTCAGTAGCTTGCCAGGCTCTCTGAGAGGGGCGGAGGAATTGAACCCAGGTTGGCCGCATGCAAAGCAAATGCCCTACCTGCTACACTATCGCTCATACTTTTCTAGGAAATTAGTTCCCCTGTAAGATTATGGTAAATTGTGACTTCTGCCACACAAAGGACATTCGGAGGTAGAAGACTGAATCTCAAGGGGCAGAAAGTACTAGTTATTTTCAGTTTTGTCTTTTCCAATCCTTGCTGCCCTTCCCTTAGAGGTGTCGAGCAACACAAGTGACCCTGCTCATGTGGAGATGCAAAACCAGGCAACTGAAAGAATACATCATCATCAACAGTAACTACAACAACAATTTAATCCTTAATGTCCTGTCATACTGCAGCTTTTTCACTACGTAGTTTATAGCTGAAATACAGGCATATTAGTGATGAAGTCAGGAAAAAATGAAAATCATAAACCTGGACTTTAATACTATACCTTAGTGTAATGCATAAATATTAGCATCTGAGATTGTCCATATGGTCATAATAAAATAATAGAACACTAGCCTTTGCAATCTGTATCAAAAACTTCATTATCTGGTAGATTTAAATTGAATTTATGACAAAGTGCTAAACCCCAAACCCATGAAATGCTTTAAAAGGAAACTCATAAAACCATAGAAACTTGGGGCTGAAGAGATTGGACAGCAGGTAGGGCACTTGCCCTGCATGTGGCTGACCCGGGTTTGATTCTTGGCATTCCATATGGTCCCCGAGCACAGCTAGGAGTGATTCTTAAGTATAAAGCAAGGAATAAGTCCTGAGCATGAGCAGGTGTGGCCACAAAACCAAACCAAACCAAAACCATAGAAATTCAAGATGTTGGTACTCTCTTATAAGGTGATATTAAAATTTTATTTGGAATTCTCCTGGAATTATCTATTGGGGAACACCCAAAGTATATGTGGTTCAGAACTGAATGTTTGGTCTTCATGTCCTTCAACATTGCTCCACATCATCCTTCACGATATCTATCTATGTAAGAAACTGATACTCACATTTCATAAACTAATTTCAAATATTATGTTGCTAGTGCCTCACTGAGTGATCCTTGTTCTCTAGAACATATTAAAATGATAGAATTCCTATAGCACTTGACACCCATTAGTAAATTAAATTCACGTGTCAGATAAAACCAAAATGTTTCATGGTCATCCACTCTCTTAAGCAGCTTTATTGTTATTATTTTAAATAATAGGAAATTTTTTTCTGTGTCTCTAGCCACATTTTTATGAAAAGTAAAGATTTTCACAGCATCTTTGGACTCCAATAGGCAGGCTTATATTAGGATCATGATCCTAAAATAAGGAATTATTGGTATGGAATATTATATGGGTGGGCCTCGGTGGTTTCTGATAACCTGGATGACCTAGACCCTCCCTAATAACCTAGATGACCAAAACAATCTAGGTGGCCAAACATCAAAAGATAATCATCTCAGTATCCTTACCCCTGTTTAAATAGCCCACATTCTTAAAATGCAACAAAAAAAAATGCTCAGTCTCAACTTTTGTTTGTTTAAACAGTATCAAAGGGGAAAGGCTGCTGTTTTTCTCTGAAGCCCTTTTCAGGGGAACCCTCTTATAATCTGGGAATTTGCCTGCCTTCTCTTCCCTTTCTTTCCCTTCCCTGAAGTAAAATCTTTTCTGAATTTGGCTACATGATTTACTTGCTTTCAATCTTCACTTCCTGAGGACAGAAACCTGAGCTCCTATGTCTGCTGTAACATCCTCTCTATTATTTTTCTATCTCAAGTCAATCAATGTTGTCTATTTCATAAAAGGAATCATAACTCAGCCAGTTGGTCACACCAATAACTTAGTCCTGAAGACACCTTTTATGTCTCTAAAAAATATTGAAGTAATCTAAGTTTATAATATCAAAGGCTTCAGGTGTATGGCATTTTTGATCAATATCTGTATGTACTATATTTTGTTTACCATCAAAAGTCTTATTCTCACTCATTCACATGCAGATGACTCCTTTAACCCAATTTACTGACCCTTCTCTCTTTTCTGGTGGTAGCCTTTCTCACAACCATTAGAAGTGCCCTGAATTCTGACTTCTAAACATCCCAAATTTGACTCCCCATGGCTATAATGTATTCCAAGTGACTTCACAATCTCTTATCTCTTAACTTATTTTTCTACTCTCACTTTTGCTTTTATAAGGTTTTTCAGCATCAGTGACCTTTTATGACATAAATCAAATTCAGTCCCTTACCAGAAAAAAAAAAAAAAAACACCAGCAGATTTTCCTTCAGTCTTAGACTTACTAGTGATATCCTTACCTTAGTCTACAAAAACTACATAGTTCCTTCCAATTGTGTCCACATTTCTTCAGTTTACTTTGTCTGGTCATATTCATCCTTTGCTCCCACTTACGGTTTTCACACAGAAATACCTGGTGTTCCTGCCTCTCAACTTGGTCACTCTCCCAAGCCAGTACTCCCACCTCCCTCTACTGCTAAGACCTCTGCTTAGTATCAAAGAGACTCATACTGACCGCCATACCAAACACAGCTGCAGAGATGAGTAGCACTTACCTATAAAATACAATTATGAAACAAGGAAAAGGAAATAATTGATGTGACTCATAAAGAGTCACACATGACTATATCCTACCCCCCCTACCCAGTTTTGTTGTTCTTAGTGTTGCTTATCTGTAGAGTGTTAGATATGCTTTATAGTCGGCACAATGCATCTCGGTTGCTTGCATTTGTCACTATATATAATTCCCTCATACAGTGGCTCTAAATCCATGAGATGTGAGCGGATATGAAGTACTCCACAAATGCTTGCTTTTCAGTTCTTGCTATAACAGAACCCTAAGAAACCTATGGGTAAAGAATGATTCAGACAGAGAGACCAAGCCTGCTAGCCCAGCCATCACTGACCTTCGAATTCCAAATAGTTACACATGTGAGACCAAGTAAAGCACACAGAAGAAACCTCATTGATCCAAGGTTTAGGCTATGGGCAGGTAGAGATAATAAAGTGGAACTGGTAAGTCTTAGCACTTGATGGCCATTTGGATGGTGATGAATAAACAAGCTGACCAAGAAATCAAGAGGATGAGACATATTTTGGGGTACACACTCACGTGTTCCTGTACAGCCTTGTTGGATCCTGGAATTTTTCTTGTCCTCAGTTCCAGACTAATCAGCTGGCCTTTTTTCCCTACCTTAATTTCCATGGTATTTCTCTGGACATATCCCTTTATGACTCTCCCTTTGTTGTGAACTATTTTCAATTGCTATTGTAATTACCTAATGATATTTGATTAAATGACTAATGTCCTGGCGAGCAAACATGAGTCTATGGACTGTTGATAGCTACAGTTAGATCGATACTGCCAAATACAAAATATGTGGGCAGATCTGAGGCAGAATCTGAAGAGAACCAACAAGTTTTGGCAACTGGTTATATATGGGAAACAAAGAACCACTTCTGCAGTTCCAAGTTTGGAAGCCCTGGAAGAAAAAGGATAACCTTGATGGAAAGCTTAGGCAAAGCAGACAGAAGTAGAGAAGAATTAATTAACATATATATGTATATATATATACACACATATATACATGTGTGTGTTTGTGTGTGTATGTGTGAGAAAGAGGGGACCACAGAAAATTATGGAGTAGGGGAGTTTAAGACCTCTGAATTTTAGTGAGTGAGAACTTTAGAGACCCAGAAAGAAGGAGGAGACTTGAGACCGAAGTGGTTCAAATGAAGAAAAATGGTTCCAAACTAATGGACAAAGATTTAGAAAGCAGATTTAATAGCACTGTTGTACTGTAGCATTGCCGTCCCATTGTTCATCAATTAGCTTGAGCAGGCACCAGTAACGTCTCCATTGTGAGACTTGTTGTTACTGGTTTTGGCATATCTAATAACAATTCTTATTAATATTAGCTAGTAGTAACCAATAGTAATGATGAATATAATGTAAGTAATCTGTGAAACACAGTCAAAAAATCAAGGAAGTGAGGATTAGAGGAAGAGAAAACAGTACTGCAACAGCAAAAAAACAGTGCAACAGCTCTATACATTCTCTTGTTTTGGAAAAGTTCCTGTTGCTCTCTTTAATACACAGTAGAATACCAAATATGTTCTGATTAATCAGATTAATAAGTTTCCTGTGCTAAAGTTATCTGAATAGACTGTTAACATTAGAAAATGGTAATTTTGGCATCTGTGCCAAAGTGTATGGTCAGGGTAGGGTTGGGGGTGTGTCTGAAGTCTCAATGTTTAGAAATGACATAGAATGAAGCCTATATTTTGTGAATCAATCCTTCAAGTCACCACAGTTCATTTGGACCTGGAATTTTGAGGGATTTTAAATTTGGGGATTTCCCATGTGAAGCATCATTTTGCAATCATGTGCTTTGCTAAAAATGCTTCTTTTCTAGGAATGCTCATGTCCGTGACACATTGTTAGTTTGGAAAGAGAATAAAGGACAAATGTTGCCATTCTTCCTGTGCTGCAGACTTAACCAAGTAATTAAATCCACTTTGCTTTCTGGGCTTATGGTGACTTTGTGTAATTCAGACTGGAATCTTGTCACATCCCGAAGATCTATCGGTGTCCAGGTTACCATGGCAGCTGAATTTTTTCCTTTTTGTGAATTTATCCCCAGCCCTTGGCTTGAGTTAACTGCATAAACCGGTGTATTATTAGCTTAATGAAGGGACTCTTTCTCAGGTTCCTTCCAATGCTGTCAGATAGCTGCCCAACTTGCGTGGTGTTGCGGTGTTAGTATTTCATTCTCACGCTCCATCTGGAGCTCTCTTACAGAGCAGGTAGGTTGTGTGCCAGAGCACATCCTGCTGCTTCTGAAGAAAATAATCTTCCTTAAGTGTGACCCATGACATCACATGTTCCTCCCTGTCCATCCTGAGCTCCTCTCTAGGCGTGGTGGCATTGTTGCCATCGAAGCATGCATAGCTATTATCTGTGCAAAGATTCATTTTGCACGTCTGTAGCTATAATGCAACATGCCCTGGGATCAGTTTCAAACTCTTAATGATTAACACATGTTTATTCATTCCAAATGGAATTGCGGCTGCAGTCCCTGCTGCACATATGTAATTGAGTTTGGGGTCTTTTCGTTGTTATTTTTCCTCCTCAGGTTGGTTCACCGGGATCAGAACAAGCAAATGCAGTTCACTCCAGAAACCAGTGTCCTCTGCTGTAGAGACACCTTTCTTCATTTGCCATTCACAGTGAGGTGTATCCTCAGCCATGTTCTCAGTGTCGGACCAGAGTCACTGTACTTCAACTTGGTGACTTCCATTAAGCTGCATTGCCTGTAGGCATCCACAACCTAATGACAACCAACAAATGGCAAATGGACCTTTACAGACTCAGGTAATAATGCGCACAAGGGAAAAACAGATGGGAAAAAAGCAATTGTTGATTCTAAAATATGGTAGGTGGACATTTAGTGAAACAAAAGCAGACATTCACAAAGAAGTTAAGAAAATTAGGAACGTGTTTTTGTTAGCTTAGAAAAAAAAAAAGGCCCAATATAGAGTAGTCATTATAAGCTACTGCAGCTGGGACTCACTTCCTCTAAGGCACCCCAGAGCTGCAGGGTCTGGTTTAGAGGCAGAGATGGAAAGCATCTTACCTACCACAATCCCCGTGACAGTACTGCCAATCGACTCAGTGACCCAGGGTGATAGCTACATTAACCAATATGCAAAAACACACAGGTAATTTGGAGCAAATTGTGATTTAGAGGGCTTCCTTTCTGTTAAATGATTTTCCCTTCTCTGGAAACCCTACCTCCAGCTGAATACTCTGAGTTAAATGGAAGTTTCAGCAAATGCATCCTAGCAGTGAAGGTTAAAGAGCCACTGTGAAATGTATTTCATCCTTGAATTTACAGCTTTGTTAAGCAAAACTATATAAAAACCATAAAACAAGAGACTGAACATTAACAAGGGGGGGGGAATCAAACAATAACAAACAGGCAATTCCAGCCAACTCTTCGCTCTGCTCAAGATGAAATGAAGAAAGCAAGCATGGCGCATAATAACTATTTGTGTTTTTCCAATGTTAGTCATCTGTAAACGGTCACAGATAAGGAGATGTGCATATCCTTTTCTCTTCCTGACCTAAACATTGTTCTCTTGTCATAACCTCTTCTGGTCTGCTCGTCTCTCTGAGAGAGCAATTAGTTGTAAGTCTTGAAAGATGGTTAAGCATGATTGTGACTTTTTTCCTTAGACTCCAATAGGCTAGGAATGCAGAGTAACTGCCAAACTGTAATCATCTAAATGTTCTTATTTATTCCTTCCATTTCAGCTTTCTGTGTTTGAATGAAGACACATGCAACCTCTCGTTCTCACAGGACACATCTTTCCACCTGATACCAGGTGGTCCCAACCCGAGGTTCAAGCATAGCCTAGAACAGTTTTTTTTGTGCCAGGGTGAATTTGTTCTCTATATACTTTTCGTATTTCCTATAAATAGCATCACTTTTGAGGATTGTTGAAGTAATTTGTTTCTATAATTATAGTGACATTTCTAGCATGTTATAATCATATAAAACTACAGAAATAGAAGGATGCTATTTTAGATTTACTCTTTTTTTTCAACTCAGTTTGCGTTTCATGGAACAGAAGAAAAGATTAGGAATGCCACTTGGAACCTGCCACATTATATTAAGAGAGAACAATGACACATGCAAATCAGAACTTTCTTAAGAAAGGCAGCTGGATATTTAGAAATTGACTTGGTTTTAGTCAAGAAGAAAAAAGAAAAAGGAAAAAAAAATAACCTCCCCAAACAATGCCACATATACAAGAGAAATGGAAACACGTGATATTACTCCAGCTGAGGGCCTTTGCCAAACCAGTCATTTAAATTTTTTATAGGCTTTTACATTTTTGATGACAATATCATAGTTGAAGAGTCACAATGGCTGAAAAAAATTCTAGAATAATCTTACTATAAGACTCTTTGTAAAAGACAATGTATTTTGAATTGAGGAAATATCCTCATTGTTTTCAAATGTTCAACCAATGCCAATTAAGCAAAATACAGATCTATTGATAACATGCTATTTGCTGGAGAACAATCACAGACTTTGCAGATTGTGCCACAGATCTGAGTGATTTTACACCACTTCTCAAGATTCTTAAATGGCATGTTGCGGTTGTATAAACTATGCTGAATGACAAAGTAATAAGGTGTCAAAGTTTATTTTACCTATTTTCAGCTTAGTGGATGTATAAGTGACACATTGTAATAAAGAAAGCACAAAGTAATGACTTGGTATATGTCTACCTTATAAAAGGGCTTCCACAGTTGAGTTAATGAAAACATCCATCAACTCACATCCTTTTTATTTTTTTAATTGGAGAGGACATTTAAGTTCTACCTCTATCAAAATTTCATCATACAACAGAGTATTATTTGCTAGTTTGGGGTCCAGACCCGGTGGTTTTTAGGGGCTTTTAGGGTTTTTAGGGTTTTTCCTGGCTTTCTGCTCAGGGATCACTCCCGGTGGGGCCTTGGGTATGTGCTACAGAGGCTCAAACCCCATTCAGCCATCTGCAAGTCAGGTACCTTACCAACTGTACTCTCTGCTTTGGATACTATTGACTATAGTCACTCTATCACATGATAGGTCTTCTGTATTTATCTCTTTTCTTATAAACCAAAGCTGTACCCTTTAGTAATTTTATTTTTCTAGAGCAACAGTACAGTGGTCAGCCAAGCACCACCAAGAGTGATCCCTGAGTGCAGAGCCAGGAGGGTGGCCCTAAAATATAAAAAATAATATTTCTTTTCTATTTTTGTTTTTTGGGTCACACCCAGTAGTGCTCAGGGCTTATTTCTGACTCTGTCAGAAATATATGCAATGCCAGGGTTTGAACCTGGGGCAGCTGTGTGCAAGGCAAATGCCCGACCTGCTATAGTATTGCTCTGGCCCAAGTTATTTTGTTTTTCTTTTTGGGTCATACCCGGCGATGCACAGGGGTCATTCCTGGCTCTGCAATCAGGAATTACCCCTGGCAGTTCTCAGGGGACCATATGGGATGCTAGGAATGGAACCCGGGTCGGCCGGTTGCAAGGCAAATGCCCTACCCGCTGTGCTATCACTCCAGCCCCTGCTCTGGCCCAAGTTTGTACTTTTAAACCAACATCTCTCCATTTTCTCTATTAGCAACTTTTAGCATTTACTATTCTACTTGCTGTTTCTAGAGGCCAAACTTTTTTATTTTGTTATTCCACATATATGTGATAAATGCAGCATTTGTCTTTGTCTAGCTGAGTTATTTACTTCACTTAGCACTACACTATTTTTTCTATTCATATGTTCAAGATAGCAAGACTTCCTTATTTTTTTAGAGGGTAGATAATATTTCATTGTGTATACGTATGTAAGCATGTGTGTGCATATATATATATATATATATATATATATACAAGACTTCTTCATGTTATACAGAAACTGACAGCCACTTAGGTCGTTGGCTATTGCAAATAATAGTACAATGAATAAGAAAGTGCAGATGTCTTTTCAAAATGATAGTTTACTTTGGAGCAATAGCACAGTGGGCAGGGTGTTTGCCTTGCATGGGGCCAGCCCAGGTTTGAGTCCTCTGTCCCTCTCAGAGAGCCCTGCAAGCTACCTGCCTGCACTGCGGAGCCTGGCAAACTACCCATGGTGTATTTGATATGCAAAATACAGTAACAACAAGTCTCACAATGGAGATGTTACAGGCATCCGCTCAAGCAAATGGATGAACAATGGGATGGCAGTGCAGACAATGCAGTGCTTATTTTCCCAGATACAATAAGTGAGATTGCTGGATCATATGACATTCTAATTTATTGAGAAAACTTAACTGTTTTCCAAAGTTACTGAGCCAAGTATGAGATGTTATCTTGCTAATTTTGACTTGTATTTTCCTAACGTGTAGTGATGTTGGGTATCTTTTTAGATACCAGCTATTTTGACCTTTTATTTGTAAGTATCTTATTTGTAAACATCTATTTGGTCATTTTAAATTGGAATTTTACTATCTAACTATTGAGTTAAATAAGTGTATTAAATATTCTGGATATTAATTTCATCAGATATTTCACCTTCAAATATTTTCTCTATTTCATAGGTTTCTTTGTTCAATTTTGCTATTGGTTCCTTTGTGGTATTGCCATTAATTTTGGTATCCAAAACAGCACTGCACAGCAGCACTGTCGTCCTGTTGTTCATCGATTTTGCTCGAGCGGGCACTAGTAATGTCTCCATTGTTAGATTTGTTACTGTTTTTGGCATATCGAATATGCTACAGGCAGGGCAGCTTGCCAGGCTCTGCCGTGCAGGCTGGATACTCTCGGTAGCTTGCCAGGCTCTCCTAGAGGGACGGAGAAATCGAACCCGGGTCAGCTGCGTACAAATGCCCTACCTGCTGTGCTATCGCTGTAGCCCAAAACAAGCAAACAGAAATATTGCCTAGGCCATACTTAGTCTTTAATTCGTACCATAAATGATATATTTTCTTTAATATTATTTTTTATTTTTTATTTAACTTGGTCATGAATTGTAAGCCATGTGGCCATTAGAATCAGATGATAAGAGGATATTTCTTAGATGGCAGCAACCAGACTTGTGGCAGCTGATGTGTAGATAAGCTCCTTGCAGGCAGAAGTTAGGAACTTGGCTTTACAGTTGGAGCAAACCAGAGGAAGAATGCAGTTGGAAGGGCCTCCAGCCTTCTTGGGCTCCTGGTGGTTTGGTGCAGGCTGATTAGAAGAAGCTGGACCTTTAGGTGGCAGCTGCTTATGTACATGGTCAAATCTCTACAGGAGTATGTGTCATTTGACTGTTTTCTCTGCTCTGAGGAGAGCTGCAGGGAAATACTATAGGGAACACTTGCTCCCCTGTTGAACACTGCTTCTTTGGTTGTTGGAATTTGGTATCATAAAATAAAATGTTTCCTCTCAGAGCTAGAAGACTTGTCCTCTGGGCTCCAGCCTTAAAAGTCAGGGCTTTGTCTGTGTGCTCCACACCCTGTGATCCTCAGGGAAAGCTAACAGCTGGGTACTCCTGCCTGCTTGCATGCAAGTGTATCAGTAGTGGGATTTGCACCGTTTATCTTTAGTCTTTGTTGTTCATTTTGATGTGGATATTTTCTGTGTCTTCCAATATGTATGAATGACTGAAATAGTGCTGGGTTTCTCTCAGTAGGAATTGATCCACATGTAGCTGTGTACTTAGGACATCTGTGGGAGGAGGGAAAGTTAAGAGTTTAGTATGTTACAAGACACTAGTAAAATTGTACAAGAAAAAAACCTCCAACCCCATCAAAAAATGGGGAGAATCAATAAACAGAAGTTTCCTCAAAAAAGAAATACAAATGGCCAAAAGGCACATGAAAAAATGCTCCACATAGCTAGTCATAAGGGAGGTGCAAATCAAAACAACAATGAGATATCATCTCACCACAGAGACTGGCACACATTCAAAAGAACAAAAGCAACCTGCGCTGGCAAGGATGTAGGGGAAAAAGGGATGCTCCTTCACTGTTGGTGGGAATGCTGACTGGTCCAGCCTTCCTGGAAAACAATATGGACAGTCCTTCAAAAACTAGAAATTGAGCTTCCATATGACCCCACAATACCACTTCTGGCAATATATCCCAAGGATGCAAAAATGTGTAGTAGAAATGACATCTGTAGCTATATGTTCATTGCAGCAGTGTTTACAATAGCCAAAATCTGGAAACAACCCAAGTGCCCTAGAACAGATGATTGGCTAAAGAAACTTTGGTACATCTACACAATGGAATACTATGCAGCTGTTAGGAGAGGTGAAGTCATGAAATTTGCTTATAAATGGATAGACATGGAGAGTATCATGCTAAGTGAAATGAGTCAGAAAAAGAGGGACAGCATTCGTAGAAGGACTGCATTCATTTGTGGAGTATAGAGAACATCACATGAGGCTGACACTCAAGGACGGTAGATACAAGGGCCAGGAGGATTGCCCCATGGCTAGAAGACTGCTTCATGAGTGGAGGGGAGAAGGCAGATAGGATAGAGAAGGGATCACTAAGAAAATGATAGCTGGAGGAATCAGTTGGGATGGTAGATGTGTACCGAAAGTAGATAATGGACCAAACATGATGACCTCTCAGTGTCTGTGTTGCAAACCATAATGCCCAAAAGTAGAGAGAGAGTATGGGAAATATTGTCTGCCATGGAGGCAGGATGTAGGATGACATTACTTTGTCCTTTCCCTCCTTGCCACAAGTAGCTTGTCCCGGTTTTCCCCGGAGTTTAGGCTTACTCCAGTCACACCCATCAAGGTGTTCCTGAATCTCTCCCATCCCTTTGTTTAGCTATAATCACTTCTCCATGCTCTCTTCCCCAAAAGAGTTGCTTTCCCTTAATCTGACTCTGCTAATTTGCAAGGTCAGACCTTCCTAGGATACTAAATTTATATTATATAAGTTAATATTGCCTTTCTCCTCTTCTTGTGCCTTTTGAATAATTTACTTTAAAGCTATGTCTGTTTTGTATAGACACAATAAGACAATATTATGTTTTTATAACTTGGGAATTAATTGGCCTCGAATATTATTCCCTCCCGGGCATCTGCTTTCTCCACTTAAGCCTCAGTTGCCCTCAGTTCCTAGCACCCCAAAGCAGGGTCCCCAACGTGGGACGAGAAGGACCCAGGGCAAGCAGTGAGTTGTGTGCTACCCTGGCATCGAGATGGGCCTGGCCAAAGTGCCTAATGCTTAACTATAAGTTAAGAGCTTGATCATGGACAAATGCTGTCATGATCCAATAGTAATTATGAGACTAGGACCTTGCCAGGGATAGGAAAAACTAATCTGGCCTGAGCACTGTAGTCTGAGATTGAGATGGCCCCAGGAGAGCAATTCTATAAGCTTTAATGCATCTCTTATTATGTCCATACAAAATAATTAATATTATGAATTCTTATATGTTTGCTGGCTGAGGAGAAGAGAAACACATTCATGGGACTCCGCCCTTGGGTGGATCCTCCTGCTGAAAGAGAATAAAGTCTTAGGAGAAGCATCCCCTGAGGGAAAGGAACCTTACCCTATTGATGGTGACCACACCTATGTGTATGCCCCAACCCCCTCATGCTGTGGAGATTTAACTAGGCTGTAAGAGTGGGTTGGGGGGGCCAGATCCACAGATCCAGAGAGAGACCGAGAGCCGGGAGAGAATCGGGGAGAGAGAATGAAATAAACTGATCGAGCAACCAGTCTGGCCTTCTTCCTTCCCGTCGCCGGCCCTTGACCGACAGCACACACAGCGGTTCCGGGGCACCGAACGTGGGCGGTGAGACAGAGCCGCCCGGAGAGCCCGCGAGTACTCGCGCCCCTCGGCGAGCCTAAGTTTTTTACAGGGGAGGGTGGAAAAGGGGGGTTATACTAAAGATATTGGTGGTGGGGAATGTGCACTGGTGGAGGAATGGGTGTTTGATCATTGAGTGTTTGTAACCCAAACATGAAAGCTTGTAACTATCTCACGGTGATTCAATAAAATTTAAAAAATTGGCAACATACTAAACTCTTTTTTTTTTTTTTTTTTGCTTTTTGGGTCACACCCAGCGATGCTCAGGGGTTACTCCTGGCTTTGCACTCAGGAACTACTCCTGGTGGTGCTTGGGGGACCATATGGGATGCCGGGGATCGAACCCGGGTCGGCCGCGTGCAAGGCAAACGCCCTACCCGCTGTGCTATCGCTCCGGCCCCTAAACTTTTTTTTTTTTATTTTATTGATGTCACTTTTTCAAAGGTTATTTCAGATGGACTTCTCTTTCAAGTTCCAATGTATTCAGAACATTGTTAGGACCTATTCTTCATATATGACCAATAACAATGGAATTAGTACCATTCAGCTTTCTTAGCATTGGTAGGGTTGAAATCTTATATTTTTTCGTGTGATATTTTTCTTATAAGTCAATAGACTCCAGGCCATGGAGTTATTGTCTGGATTGTAACATAGTCTTGTTTCTAATCCCTGGACAAGTGTCTGAGTGGTAGTAAGGTGGAAGACTGTAGGTCAATACTAATCAAATAAATGGTGAAACAGGGGAGACAGATAAATTCTGGTTCACTAATTAGTAAGTTTTGTAAATTTGGGCGAGCATTTTGCTTTATGATACCTCAGGTTCTTTAATTTACAAAATAACTGATTCGACCTAGAGACTTTCCAAGGTCACTGTCACTGTCTCTGTCATCCTGTTGCTCATCGATTTGCTCAAGTGGGCACCAGTAATGTCTTCATTGTGAGACTTGTTGTTACTGTTTTTGGCATATAGAATATGCCACAGGTAGCTTGCCAGGCTCTGCCGTGCGGCAAGATACTCTTGGTAGCTTGCCAGGCTCTCCGAGAAGGGCGGATGAATCTAACCCTGGTCGGCCGAGTGCAAGGCGAACGCCCTACTGGCTGTGCTATTGGTCCAGCCCTTTCCAAGGTGAAGTTTCAAATTTCATACGTGAATTTTGAATTTTGGTGCCACGTATGAAATGCCTCTTTAACGCCTTACTACTGACTTTCTGGAAACCCTCAGAATCTAGTCAGGTCTTTTTCATTTCATTCTATAGCACCACTTTCTCTCAAAATAACTTTTTAAGCTAAGGATAGAGCTAGAACCTAGTTGGAATGAATACATTCTTTTATTTTTTTTTTCAGCTTTTGCTTTCATGACTGATAATCCACCAGTCCTTGTCTCCTTTTGGCTGACTACAATCTATGGATTTTGGAAGTTTTAGGTGACTGTCTCCTACCGACACTGGTCAGTCTGGTGAAAGGGGTCGGAACATAGAGAGAAGAGTAAAACAATCTACACAGCAGTGTGGGCAGAGCAAGTGGAGAGGAGTTTTGGCAACTTGTGGTCCCACAGTGAAGCCTGACATTTTTCTGACCTTGGACTCTGTAAGGTGGCTTGTACACTGACAGTAAATTCTCCCCTTTTCAGATAAAAGGTAGCTTTAATTAGTTTTATTACTCATCTCTAGAAGCCCAGCTAATACATACATACAATCTTTCTGATGAATAAAGCTAATTTAATTGGTTATTCAAACGGCATCTATTAGATTCTTTGAATTCTCATTCACAGATGCCTCTCCCCATCATTTGCTGCATAGAATGGCATTTATCAAGGCCGGTGAAACCCTGCCCCTCTCAGAGAGGTTCTTTGTGTTTTTACACAGCAGGAGCCCCATAAAATCAGGGAGAGCCTTTGACCCAGGAGGAGTAAATAATCCATTTCTCAGCACCACTTCTGAACAGGTCTGTCTGACCCACTTTGGTGACCTTCGGGCTGGTTCCCCTGCACACCTGCCTATAATTCTGTCCTTTCTGCCACCTCGGCCGATTTCCCACCCGGAGAGAAGTCACCTCAGTGATATATATCAGCATCGGCCCCTCTCCACTCCGGCTCTCCTTTGAACTGCCCTATCTTGTTGTCACACACATCCTGACTTCATATTTCCCTTCCTGATCTCATGAGAAATGAGAAATTGGATTATGACTTATCCGATTCCATTAGCTTCATTATTCCTCAGAACTGTGGGTCCTGAGGAGTCAGGGCTACCTAATGGAGGAAGTTGAGAGCCCGGCAATGTGGGTAATTTGTTCGATCTCAACCAAATCTCTTTCCCCTCTTCATGGTAAGGTTAATGTCAATGGCGTAATTTCTGGGACACTCTGAGCCCCCCTCATGGGGTTATTTATAAGCAATCCCCTTCCCTCTGACACTAGTATCAATTTCTAGGCTCCTTCAGTAATCTGGGCAGTCATGAAAGGGAAAGGGTGAAGGTCTCACCTTTTCACTGTGAGACTTGACATTTGTCATAGATGTTGTAAAGTTGTAAGTAAATAGGATTTTTAGAGAAAGAGGCTCCCAGCCAGGACCAGACAATATAGGAGTAATGTTGCTCTTGGACCCAGCCCCCCAAAGTAACTCTATGTGCTGACTACATTCACCCATGTTTGTATTTTTGTCTCCTCGCTTGGCAATATCACCAGCCCTGGTTGGGTTTTTTACTATTGTTTTCTTTGGCCTTATTTTGGTGTCAAGCTTTCCACGTTCCTTCTTAATTAGGATCCCGTTTGTTTGGCAGATGTAAAGCTTTCTCCTTTGGCGGGTTTCACATCCCCATCTTGCAAGGGATCAGAGCTCTTGAAATGTTTTAAATGAATACGTGTATATATATATATATATATATATTATTTTTTTCTTTTCCCCACCATAAGCCTTCACCTTGCTCTGGCAACAGTATCTCCAAGTCATAGAGGGAGAAGACTGGAGAGATTAGCAGTGGCATTCCAGAGTGAAAAGCAGCTCACTGAGATTTTTGCCATGGTCTTTTTTGTTATTGCTTTTGGCCACACCTGGCAGTACTCAAGGCTTACTCTTGGCTCTGTGCTCAGGGATCACTCCTGGCAGGCTCAGGGAGATCATGCAGGGTGCGGAAGTTTGAACCCAGGCTGACCATGTGCAAGGCAAATGCCCAACCTGGTGGACTATTGGTGGGGCCTTAACGAGAATCAAATTAGTCACTTTGTTCAAACTTCTCTCCATATGGCAGACCTGTCATCACAGGTAAATCAGAGAGAGCAGTTCAGCTATAAGAGCATGACTGTGCATAGAGTCAGGCTAAGAATAAAGAAAATGACTCCTCAATCATCTCCAACATTTTAATAATGATTTCATTACTAGTATTATTTTGGGGAACATTTTGGATCATATGGTGTAAAAAACTAAAGCTCGCCGAGGGGCGAGTGCACTCGCGGGCTCTCCGGGCGGCTCTGTCTCACCACACGCGTTCGGTGCTCTGGAACCGCAGTGTGTGGACTGGATCGGGACGGCCGGTGGTCAAGGACAGGCGAAGGAAAACGAGGACCAAGCTGGTTGCTGATTAGTTACCGTTTATTCAATCTTCAAACTTTCTCATCTCCCGCACTTCCAGCTCCGGCCTCTCTCTGGATCTACTGCTCAACTGCTGCCTCTCTCTGGCTTCTCTCTCTCCTCCTCCTTGTCTCTCCCGGTGGATCTGGCCCCGTGGATCTGGCCCCCCAACCCACTCTCACAGCCTAGTTAAATCTCCACAGCATGAGGGGGTTGGGGCATACACATAGGTGTGGTCACCATCAATAGGGTAAGGTTCCTTTCCCTCAGGGGATGCTTCTCCTAGGACTTAATTCTCTTTCAGCAGGAGGATCCACCCAAGGGCAGAGTCCCATGAATGTGTTTCTCTTCTCCTCAGCCAGCAAACATATAAGAATTCATAATATTAATTATTTTGTATGGACACAATAAGAGATGCATTAAAGCTTATAGAATTGTTCTCCTGGGGCCATCTCAATCTCAGACTACAGTGCTCAGGCCAGATCAGTCTTTCCTATCCCTGGCAGGGTCCCAGTCTCATAATTACTATTGGATCATGACAGCATTTGTCTATGATCAAGCTCTTAACTTATAGTTAAGAATTAGGCACTTTGGCCAGGCCCATCTCGATGCCAGGGTAGCACACAACTCACCACTTGCCCTGGATCCTTCCTGTCCCACGTCGGGGACCCTACTTTGGGGTGCTAGGAACTGAGGGCAACTGAGGCTTAAGTGGAGAAAGCAGAGGCCCAGGAGGGAATAATATTCGAGGCCAATTAATTCCCAAGTTATAAAAACATAATATTGTCTTATTGTGTCTATACAAAACAGACATAGCTTTAAAGTAAATTATTCAAAAGGCACAAGAAGAGGAGAAAGGCAATATTAACTTATATAATATAAATTCAGTATCCTAGGAAGGTCTGACCTTGCAAATTAGCAGTCAGATTAAGGGAAAGCCGCGGATTAACTGTTTTGGGGAAGAGAACATGGAAAAGTGATTATAGCTAAACAAAGGGATGGGAGAGATTCGGGAACACCTTGATGGGTGAGACTGGGGTAAGCCTAAACTCTGGGTAAAACCGGGACAAGCTACTTGTGGCAAGGAGGGAAAGGGCAAAGTAATGTCATCCTACAATATGGGACTTAAAGTATTTCACCAAGTTTTTGTTGTTGTTATTGTTTAGATTTACCAGACTTTATCAAGATGCTGTTTTGAATAATAATTTGTGATTCTTATCAATTTCCTCTAAGTTTCTCAACTTTTCTTTCTCAGTGCTGAGATCCCAGCAAAGGAGAGATTGAAAATAAAGTAGCTAAGTGGCAAAGGGGAAATTTTCCTATGACTATTTGTTTGCAAAAACACAATTAAAGATAATACAAGTTCAAGTAGTGTCATAGATATTGAGAACAATCTATATAACAACCAAGAAGGGGAACTTTTGCTTTCTTCAAACAAGTCAGAAACAATAGTTCATCAATAGAATATTCATAATGGAGCATTTTATAATGTTCTGTGAAGTTAGATCAAACAGAAGATTTGTGCTTTGGATAAAAATGATGTTTTTCTTTATGATTTTTTTAAAAAAATTCATTAAATTTATTTGTCACATTTTCTTTTTGAATTCCAAACAAATTTCTGTGGAGCTAAGTTATCTACTAATTTGTTTATTTCTTTTGTGACATGAAGGCCATAAAATTACACTTAAAATGACTATTGTTCTGCACTTGGTATTTTTGGCTGGTTATTTCCTACATTTTTGTGTGTGTGGCTTTTGGGGACTAATTCATTTAGTCTTGGCAGTTACTGAATATTCTTGTCCTTTGCAACTATAGAGATGCTTCAAGTTGGCAGGAAAGAAAAGGAAGTCTTTGTGCTCTTGAATACCAAATCTGGCCTCTATTATAGTGCTGAAGAAATGCTTTTTTGGAATGACATTGGTAGCAGTCAAAAGAACATCCTAAAACCCTCTGATGTTGATGGAGAAAACTCCACTGGTCAGGCCGGCAGTCACCGGGGCTAATACTGAATGAGTAGCAATGTCAGTTAGCTTAGGTAGGATGTTTGAGAAGTTTAGAAGACAAAGCAAATAAACTGGGAAGCCAATTCCTAAATGTTCATTTTTGAAATAATTGGAATGAAGGCTATTCTTTTAAATTTACTTCAAAGGTTGGACCAGAGTCAGATAGAAGAGGAAATCCAGGCGACTAGAGCTGAAACTGGCATTGTAGATAGCTAAACTACACTAGCTTCTTATAGGGAAGAGCCTTCTAGTACTATTACTATGAGTTCTTGCTTGATGAGTCACCTGATGAGATTCTTTTCAAAGTCACAGGTAGAGTTACCAACTGCAAACCAACAATTGCAGGGACAGTGATAACTGGGGAGAATTTGCAGGCTGGCCTCTAAAGACCTGTGTGGGCTTCATTCTAAGGAGGAAATGCTACTCTCAAAGCTTTTGAGGGGGATCCAGGCCCCCTATAAGAAGACTGAGTGAGAGATGTGAAAGAAAAGCAGAGTTTCAACTGAGCAGACCAGGGTTTGGGAACTCAGTCTGGGAAGAGGGAAAAGAGAACGTGCAGCACCTGGACTTCTCTTGGAATCCTGACTTGAAGATTCTGCATCTTAGATCCACCACTGGTTTAGCCAATTCCCCAATCTCTTGGCTTTATACTCTGTTCTGATGCTTTAGGTTTGGCCAGGACCTCAAGGGAAAGGGAACGTGGGAGAGATGAATGGGGAGGATACAGAGTTTAGAGATAAGGCTAACATTTGTATTCTTGTTGAGGGATGTGGGACAGGGCTGACAATGCTAAATATAGTCCATAGGTCTAGTCTTTTATTGTCTAAATTAATTAGCTTGCCTCCAAGTAAATCAATTCAAGAGAGCATGAGTGCTTCTGTATATGAGTACCTATGCCTGCACAGGACCTACCCTTAACATTACAAGTTTTCCTCTAGAATATGGCCATTGTGTTGACTATCTTGCCAATTACACCTACATAAAGATAGGATGAAGATAATGAAAAAGGGAAAAAGATATCATTCATTTGATCTTCATCTTACTACCTATATTATACTTATTGTCTATGTAGAATACTTACTATCTATACTGTGCTTACTATCTATGCTTGCTATCTAAACTGTAAAGAAGAAAAACAAAGATAAGGTTTGAAAAGGAAGACCAGTCTCCCTGTAACACCTACCGGTCAAATAAAAGGATTTGGCTTGATTTTAATCTCAGTGATTTTTGACATTTACCAGGAAAAGAAATGCTGAACTTCTCTTCTGGCATGTTAAATAATGATAATATATGCTTTAAAACTCATTAAAACCATTAACATGAATAACTGGTGATTTAGAATTTGAGTTAAAGAGTTAGCTGCTACATTTGTGCTCTTTGGGTGTTTGAATATAATTATTTGAGGATTATACTGAGAGACATTGATCAGTTCCAGAAATAAATAGCAGGCTGGATTGCAAAGCCAAATTGTAACAAAAATGAGAGTTCTTAGGGGAAATGTCTGTTATATGAATGAATAAAAACAGACATTCCACACCTTAATTAGAAGAAGATTTCTGAAAAGAAATTGGAGATTTCAAGATGAGAGAGAAAGAAAAAAATCTGAGGAGGAGTTTTGCTTTTGTTTTGGTGATCTCTGGAAAGAAGGCCTTAAAGAAGTAAACATTGTATTTTTATTATTTAGTAGCTGTCTTCATTTAGATTGAAACCAAAGCTAGGCAACTTTTCTTGGAATAAAATAATATTTAAGATTCAGTAAAACATTATCTCAGGTTGGGGATCTAGTTCAAAGGGCTGAAGTACCTGATTTGAATGCAGGAGACCCAGTTTAGGTTTAATACTCAGGAGGGAAGAAGGGACCCATGAGTACTGAACTGGGAGTAACATCTGAACACCCTAGGTGTGATCCTAAAACAAACAAACAAACAAACAAACAAAATCTCAAGCAAAAGCCAAAATTATTTCAAAAAGTGATTATTTACATATTAAATCTAGACAAAGCCATTATATCCTTATTTTCTAATAGACAAATTCTTAGTAGTTTGCATTGTACCTTAAGAGAATTTATCACTAAAGCTAAGCATATCAGTATCTTTGGTATCTGTGTGCTTGTTTATAAAGTAACCTTGGCCCTGGAGGTGTTGAATTTACTTAGGCTTCATACTCAGATGATTCCATGCAGTTTTGGAAAAAAGGAAATTCTTTCATTAAGTTTTTTACAGCATAAGTGTGTATCTAGCAATTTAAGCTAGACCCTGAAGGCCAAGTTAAATGTGCTTTCATTAAGAATTTCATTGATATATCTGCTGAGGATCCTTTGGGCTAAAAGTACCATATATTGAGATATTAGTGAAGTATCAAGCTAGGTGAACAAATTAGTCAGCTTTCTGAAGGTCTCACAAAAACAAAATCTCCAAAAAGAAACTTTGGAAATGCAATGCAGAATGGAATGCAGGAGGCATTTTCAAACGCCTTGCTGCCTTTGGATTCAGAGACCACCAAAAGATTAGCAGGAGTCTGATGTATGGGAATGTTCAAAAATTTCTGGGCTCACTCATCCCTCAGAGACTAAAAGGCCAACGAAAATTCAAACCATCAAACAATTTTTATAATATAAAAAAGAATCCAATCCATGCATGTTTATAATTTCCATAAATTAGCTTTGTAGGCCAGCATGGCGTTTGGTAACATTGTCGAGCAATGCATCATACAAATGAGACAAGGGCTCTAGCCAAGAACAGTTTTAAGGAAAATTACAGATCCTCTGCCCTTTCTTGCACACTGAGCTCAGATCTTCCTTGTCTGACTGGAATCACAAGTAGCAAACTGAATGTTTCACCCAAAATATTGTTGTAACACAGTGACACAAAGGCCCCCCACAGGAGACGGGTCTTGTGGCAGACATGAGCAAGTGGGGGATGGAGAGTCTCCAGCAGGGCTTGGTGTCTGCATCAGAGCTGGCTGTCACCTGGACCTGAGCTCTGAAGCAGAGGGCTGGATTTGCAAATCACATTTCAAATGAGCAGTGAGATACAATTAGGGAGATCAATGTATGAAAACAGCACCTGGGGCTACTGGAGTGGGAATGCAAAATTGTGCTGAGGATTCAAGAACAATTTGGACATGGTTGTTAGATATGGTGAAATGTGATTTTTTTTTCTCCCCTAATGCTGCCATTTCTTTATCAGAACCTCCAGCTCTTGCTAAGAAGTTACCTTTCTGAGCTTCAAGTCACTTCCCTCCACCATTGTCCTCCTATACGCTTTTCTACCTCCACACCTTGGATCTGCTGGCTCCACCCAGATTGCTTGTTTGCAAGCTTGGGTACATGTTTTGTTTGTATGTTCATTTTGTTTTGAGACCACACCCAGTGGTGCTCTTTACTAGTAGCTCTGCACTCAGGAATCACTCCTGGAGGGCTCAGGGAGCATATGGAATGCCATGGAATTTAACCCTGGAGTGCCAGGCAAGCGTCCTACCCACTGTACAATCTCTCTGGCCTCACTTTGGTGCATATTCTAACAGGAGCAGTTTTTCTCTGTGTGCCGACTATGTGCAAGATTCTCTGTTTGAATTTATGGGCTTTACAGAGATTTCCAAGATGACAACACTTTCCTAGGGGGCTGGAATTGTTAAAATTTTAGAATGAAAAGAAAAGAAGCACAAAAGAAGCAGAGTAGATAACACAAGACCTCAGGTAACCTTAGAGCCAAATGTGGGGAAAAGATGAAGGAATTTGGAGGGAAGAGGTATTCCCTAGAAAGTCAAGGACACTTCCTGTGGAGGGGTATCCAACCAGGATCTGAAGGAAAAATAGGATCTGCAGGTAGAATTGGGTGTAGACCGTCCTTTACAATAGGAGTTCAGCATAGAGTGGGAAGAATGTAGAATGACAGAGAGAGGACTGGTGATAGTGGAGACATTTAGTTGTCTGGAGCAGGGAGCAACTTCCATGCTGGGCTAATTTCCTTGAAATTATAGATTTCACTAGTTTACCTAGGAAGTGAAGACACACTACAATGAAGGGATGTTTTCTAAAAGATCCAGTGACAAATAAAAGTGTGAGGTCCTTTTTTTTTTTCCCTTTAAAATGAAGAAAACATCCCCGTAAGTTTCTAAAATAAAAAGCATTAAAAAAGGCATTTATTAGAGCCAGATAGAGTACTTAATATGGCCAACCTGTGTTAGCTCCCCATAATTCCTGTACAGTTGCCAAGTCCTCCAGGATGGAGGAGAAGCAACAACAAAAAGCTGCATTTCCTGGAATACAAAATTCGGAATGTTAAATAAGGCAGTAGTGCATGGAGGCAATGATGAGGTGGACTGAAAGTAACATAGGAACATTGGTTGAGGATCTTGGACGCTTTGATGGTGGAGAGGTAGAATAATTATGCACATCAAAATCATAAGCACTAACACTATTGTGAACATGTGACCCAAACTATAATAATCAAAATTAAATAACCAAGAATTGCCAAATGGGTAGAACATGGAAGCAAAAGGACACCAGTAGTACTTTGTGTGCCTGAAACTCTATTATTAACAGTATAGTAAATCATGGGGCCTAAACCAGATACAATAAAATTAAATAAAATTAAAAGAGGGTTGCATTTAGGATGTGACAAGTCAGGAGTACACTGATTAAGAGAAAGACTCCACAGGTAAATGGACATATTCTAGGAGATCTTGGCACAAAGCTAAGGGCTGAGATGAAGAGTCCTTAAGAATTTTTCCAGAGTAGGTCTCCTAACAAAGTGGTCCCCATGAGAATTTGGAGAGCCAGAAGAACAGAAGGGAAAGCAGATATTAGAGAATATATTTCCGGGTCTTTCAGTCATTGGATTATACAGAGAAAGGGGCTTCTAGCCAGTGAGTAGGAACAACTCAGAGGAAAGCCTAAGGAAAGCATACAAGAACCAATGGAGGCAACCTAGAAATTCTTGGGGAACAGGAAACGAAAAGAATCTTCAAATATACCATCCCAATGGGCTAATTAAGTCACTAAGTGAATAGGAAAGCTATATCCAAATTATGATTTCCAGTGCTGAATCCAGTCTGAGATAGACACCAAAAAAAAGGTTTGTGAGGCCAAGAGCCCAGGGCTAAATCTCAATTTGAACAATTTTTAGTTGCACAATCTCGGACACATGTCTTCATCTCTCAGCACTAATTTCCTGGTCTCAAATGTGAGTATGATTTTTCTCACCTGAGAAAAGAAGAAATGCAGTGCCTGATACATTGTATAGGATGATAATATTGTTCTATTGAATATGGAGGAGCAAGAATCGTGACCAAAATATCTCTGTGAGATCAGGGAAGTAGATAGACACATAATGCTAGTAACATCCGAGCTGATGGTGTTCCACTAGGGGAATCAGCAGTGATTGGAACTCCAGAAACAGCAGAAGCAGCCTGCTAAAAGAGAATGGAAGAGGGGGGCAGACCCACAATAAAGTGGGCTAAGGTTTCAGAAGCAGGCCAGGTTTTATTAAAACCCAAATTTTAACACTCTCTAAATCTGTGGTCTAGAGGTGACATAGATTACAAACACTTTATCCATCAATATATGTAGTAATATTCATCAAGAAATCAATAGGTAAAATACCTCATTTTGTTGTACGTGACAGCATTTTTTTCAGTAACAACAGTTTTGAGAATTTCATGTATTCTGTTACACATACTCTACGATTTACTCTATTAATTGTACAATTCACTGGTAGTGCCATCATTACCATTAATTGATTTTAGACATTGTCTTGAAATCTAGAAAGAAAACCTGTATCCATTCGAAGTCACTACCCATTAATCCTTTCCTTAATCCCTAAGCAAAAATTACTTTCATCTCCATTTCTATTTATTGGGCATTCTGACCATGTAATGTGTATGAAATTATGTTAGTGGTCATTTGTGATTGACTTCTTAGCATAAGGTACAAGAGTATCACAAGCAGGGACTAGAGACATAAGATAATGGGGAAGGTGTTTGCCTTCACAGCCGATCCAGGTTCAATCCCCATGACATATGTGGTCCCTCAAGCCCTGCCAGGAGTGATTCCTTAGTAATCCCTAAGCACAGCCAGGTGTGGCCAAAGAACTTTAAAAAAATAAAAAGGGTCTTTTTAAGAGCAGTTTTATTACTAGCTAATACAGATTGCCATTTTTCTAGCATACAAAAACATTTTCTCCTCACGCCTCCAGACTTTTCAAACTGTGTTACTGTTTTTTCATCTTCTACCCACCCACTGATTCCAAAGTCATTTCTTTAGATTTCAGATTTCTCTTCTGGTACCAATTTTGATGTCACCATCTATTACCGAAATAATGTTATGTCACAAGTAATCAAACATCAATTGCCTGCAATGATAATCATTTAGTCTTATTTAGTGACTCTCTGATTGGGTGGTCTTTCTGGTTTTGACAAGATCATTTACATACCTGCTGCTAAGTGTGGATAAGATAGAGTTTGGTTGGACTGTCTTGGAAATTGATTCACTGTAAGCCTGTTGGCCTGGCCTAGCTAAGACAACTTCATGTGTTGTCTTGCTTTCCAGCAGGTCAGTCTGCTCACTCACATAGTGACTGGGCTGAATTCCAAGACAGGAAGCAGAGGTTTCTCAAGGTCTAGGCTCAGAACTGGCACACAGACACTTCTGTCATGTTATATTTGCCCAAGCAAATAGCAAGGTCAGTCCAGAATCAAGAAAGCTGTAGTCTCATTGTAATAGAAACCAATGCATTGAGACCATCAGTGCAATCAATGGCAATTATTATTTTCATTATTGATACCAAATAGCCACAACCAATTCAATAAGACTAGTTGAATTCCATAGTTTTTGCTTAACTTAATTTAGTAAACATTTATTAAGTGCCTGTCTCGTGTTCAATAGACACTGTTTTGTTATGAGGTGATTAAAACCTGTGGGTTCTGTTCTCAGGGAGTTCATAGTCTAAAAACAGAATGGACATAAAAGCCAACTAATTCAAGAGAATTCACCATTATGCTAAATACTTAAATTATGTGTCAAATTCTTCTGGGGAATTCAAAAGTGTTTTCATAGAAATGAGAAACTGGATCTTTGCAAGAGGATAGGAAATTGACTGTAAGACAAGGGTAGAAAGATTTGTTCAGAGGCAAAGAAAGAGCTTTAACAAAGACATGGAAACATTAGTGCTTATAGTATGAATAGAGTTCCAAGTATTTCAGAATGTTTGAAATATCAACTGGTTAAAGGAAGAAAGCAAGAGGAAAGTTGTGGTGGTAGATAATAAAGTAGTGGTGTAATCATGCAGGAATTTCTTTCTCTAATGCTTAAGAATTACTTATTGGAGGTAATTGAGGGATGGTGAGGCAGAAGAATGATGGCATTACCCATGTTTATTTTAAGAAATATGATTAGTCCATAATATTTTGATGATGAACGAAGAAGGAACAAGAGAATAAAGACAGACAGTCATGAAGTTATTAGGATGGTCTGTTAAACTAACAATGATGACCTGACCAGGGCAAAGGTGGGGCCAACAAGACAGGAGATAAGATCTCAGAAATGTAAAGAAGAGGATGTGATCTGGTCTAGAAATGGATGAAGAAAAGGAAAATCGAGGATGATGTCTAGTTCTGTTATTTGTTACCTCATAAAATATATTCTGATTTCACCATTTCACTTGCATCAATACCTAAGCATGTGCATTTAATTCTATGCAATTTTATGTACACATGCAACTAACATGTGTACATTCATGTTACTACCACTAGAGTTAAAGAACTCAAGGTCATTAATGTATACCTTGGACTGTAACCATGGTCACTTTACTCCTTTCTCACTAAACATTGGTAACTGTTATATGTTTTTTAATTTACATATTATATATATATATATTTTGTTTTATGGGTCACACCTGGCAATGCAGAGGGGTTACTTCTGGCTCTGCACTCAGGAATCACCCCTGGCGGTGCTCAGAGGACCATATGGGATGCTGGGAATTGAACCCGGGTCGGCTGCGTGCAAGGCAAACGCCCTACCCTCTGTGCTATTGCTCTAGCCCCAAAATTATATAATTTTTATTGGCTTTGAGGTTATACCCAGCAGTACTCAGGGCTTTCTCCTAGCTCTACACTGAGGGATCACTCCTGGAGGTGCTCATGGGATCACATGGACATTGAAGATTAAACTGAGATTGGCTGCATGCAAAGTAAATGCCATTAATTTTCTTATTTTAAGAATCTAATTTAAGTAGAATTTTATAGTAAATTATCTACTAATATTGGATATTTAATTAAGAAATTATTAATTATTAATTTTGTTTTGTTTTGGCATTATAGTTGGTGATGATAGGAGCCATATACAGTGGCAGGGATGGAACTGGGGTTGGCCACATGCTAGGCAAGTTTTGCCTTCTGTACCTACCTCATTACCTATCTCTCCAGATCAATACTGTCACTGTCACTGTCATCCTGTTGCTCATCGATTTGCTCAAGCGGGCACCAGTAACGTCTCCATTGTGAGACTCGTTGTTACTGTTTTTGGCATATCAAATACGCCACAGGGTAGCTTGCCAGGTTCTGCTGTGCGGGCGAGATACACTTGGTAGCTTGCCAGGCTCTCCAAGAGGGGTAAAGGAATTGAACCTGGGTTGGCTGCGTGCAAGACAAATGCCCTACCAGCTGTGGTATCACTCCAGCCCAGATCAATACTGGGTTTTTCAATTTTTTATAATTCCCTTGAGAGTTGCCAAGTTGTTCTGTGTATCATTAATTCAAAACTCTTTATGGCTGTGCAGCTCATACTCTGGATGTGCCAGTTTGTTTTGCCCATTGAGCGACATCTGGGTTGTTTCTAGATACTGGTTACTCTCAATAAATCTGCCACTAGAATTTATATACAAGTCTGCATTTACGTATATTTATGCACAAAATAAGCTTGGTTTATCTGAAATAAATTTCTAAGGGTACATGTCTCAAGTCTTCTGATAAGCATGTATTTATTTTTATAAGAAACTACCATGCTCTTTCCAGTACCAAATTATATTACTATCAACAATGCACGAGGGATCCAGTTTCTCAGCATTCTTGCAAGGATTTGATGCCTTTTATTCGAGTAGGTATATAGTCATATCTAATTGTGGTTTTAATTTGCATTTCCCAAATGACTACTGATGTGGAATATCTTGTCATGTGCTTCTTTGCCATATGCATATCCTCTTCAGTGAAGTGTGTTTATGTCTTTTTACCCATTTTCAATTTAATTGTTATATTCTAGCAATTATTTTTATTCCCAATTCTTATGTATGCATTCACCTAACCATGAAATAGTCTAAATCTTGTATTTTCACAAAGGAGATTTTTTTATGGAAAAAATCAAGTCTTATTAAACCTTAAAACATATTTGATGACTTGCTGGTTCTACAGATTAGTCTGCTTTTCTTTCTTCTTTTCCTTCCTTTCCTTCCTCCCTCCCTCCCCTTTCCCTTCTTCCCTCCCTCTATCCCTCTCTCTTTCTTTCTTTCTTTCTTTCTTTCTTTCTTTCTTTCTTTCTTTCTTTCTTTCTTTCTTTCTTTCTTTCTTTCTTTCTTTCTCTCTTTCTCTCTTTCTTTCTTTCTCTCTCTCTCTTTCTTTCTTTCTCTCTCTCTCTCCTTCCTTCCTTCCTTCCTTCCTTCCTTCCTTCCTTCCTTCCTTCCTTCCTTCCTTCCTTCCTTCCTTCCTTCCTTCCTTCCTTCCTTTCTTTCTTTCTTTCTTTCTTTCTTTCTTTCTTTCTTTCTTTCTTTCTTTCTTTCTTTCTTTCTTTCTTTCTTTCTTTCTTTCTTTCTTTCTTTCTTTCTTTCTTTCTAAGAAACAAATGGGACTGGTAGTTTTTCCCCCTGAGTCACTGTTTGCTTTCTTGTTTTTGTGATATGTGCAGGTGCTAAAGAATAACTGATGACTTAGAATGGGAAACACAGAACTTGTACTAAAGCCAAAATGTCTGGTTTGAGGAGTTGATATGATAGAATAGTGAGTAGGGCATTTGCCTTGCACGTGATTGACCCAAGTTCAATCCCCCATGCTCCAGATGGTACCTGGAGCCCCACCAGTACTAATCCCTGAGCACAGAGCCAGGAGTTAAGTCTTGATTGCCCCCCCCCACCAAAAAAAAAACCCAGAAATTCTGGTTTGAGACCAAACTAAAGCTTTTTATATATGCATCTCTAGAGCAAACTACTAACCAAACTATTAACCAACCTTTAGGTGGCATGGGAAGAAGGCATCAGAGAGACTATTATTATAGCTATTTGTGTTTGACTGGAAATTGGTAAAATATTCTTATTCAGGGGGAATAGATAAATTTTGGCATCTGATATGTTTTCTTTTTGTGAAATTTATTAAATTTATTATTTGTACTTTTAGCCAATAAGTTCAAAGCAAACATAGATATTATCTTATTTTAGTAAGTTATTACTGCCAAATCAGAATTTATACAAATTGTTAACCCACCATAAAATCAAGTAATTAAATCAGAGGAATAAGAAGAATGACAAAGACTCTTACTAGAAAGTGTAGCACTGTAGCACTATTGTCCCATTGTTCATCAGTTTGCTCAAGCGGGCACCAGTAACATTTCCATTGTGAGAATTGTTGTTACTGTTTTTGGCATATCAAATATGCCACGGGTAGCTTGCCAGGCTCTGCCGTGCAGGTGAGATACTAGGTAGCTTGCTGGGCTCTCCTAGAGGGACAGAGGAATCGAACCCAGGCAGGTCTCGTGCAAGGCAAATGCCCTACCGCTCTGCTATTGCTTCAGTCCACTAGAAAGTGTAACAGAAAAAAAATTTTACATGAAAATTTTACATGAAATTACATGTTTCTTTTATGCAGGTTTTTCTCCCCAGTACAGGATATAACCAAAAGGATTATGTAAGACCGTATAACTGAATGTGTGAAGCAAAATAATTACATGCATATGCATTGAAAACTAAGTAACAATTCTTGTGCAAAAATAAATACATATTTTAATGCCATCAGAAAATGCTACACAGAGCAATACACAGAGCAATACATTAAGAAGGTTGCAATAAATATTGAAATCAGAAATCGGCTTGTGTCAAAAAGACATGATTGAAGAGAGCTGACATGTACTGAAATATGGACTTTTCTAGAGAGTGCTTGAAGAAGGAAATCAAGGCAATAAATAAATAATCATTTATATTATTTTACCTTTTTGGTAAATGATTGATGGGTGAAAGGCAAGACAGGGTTAAGTAATTCAATCAGAGACTGTATCAATCAGAGACTGTAGCATGGACGAGCAGGCTGGTTTAGAGGGCTTACAAGCTCATGCCATGCTGTTTTTCTTGAGTAAACTTCTTGAGTGTGTTTCTGGTCTGGGAAGTTCTAAAGGTGCTGGCTTTCAGTGTTTGAGCACTTGCAGGCTGGAAATGAGTCATGGAGTGGATCCAGGAAGCCGGCACAGGTTGGTGTTCTAGTGTGCTATTCTTCAACCTGTGATTTACTATCTGGTGCCAGTCCGCAGAAATTTCCTGGTGGTTAGCCAACAGTTTTCCACTGATCACGTACTGGCTAAATAGCAACAGATATCTCACTACCTGAAAATTGGATTGAATCAAGTATTATTTTCACTGGTTTTTGTTTTTGTCTTAGCCATCAGCTGCTCTGGCGTAATATCTGCCTTATTTTGCCTAGCCCCCAGTTGTGAAAAAGGATGAAGAATGCTGTTTCAGTGCTGTGGGTATCTTTTTTGTTTGTTTGTTTATTATTATTATTTTTTATTAGTGAATCACCGTGAGGGTACAGTTATAGATTTACACATTAGTGCTGTGGGTGTCTTAACCTTTTTAACCAACATAGTATCCTTGTCAAATTTCAGTTCTACTTACAGTTCACCTAATCTCGTGCTGTGGTCCCCCATTTACAGTTTTCATCTTTGGCTCCTTGGAGTATCCCGGCGGCCCACATCAACATATGACCTTTGCTTTCACTGCTCCAATGAACTATCAGGTTAGCTATGTGGTATCCCCTAGTGTGGCAAAATGACAGGTAACTATAATGAGAGAAGTTAGGTCAGGGAACACGCATAATGTCCAAGGACTCAGGAGCACTTATCTCTGTATTCATCAAGTATTTGCTGAGCTACTTCCTTTGATTAGTACTTGTCATGCTAAATACTTATGCTGCACACATAAAACAATTTCTGCTTTAAAAAACTTCCAACAGTTTATGCAGGAGAGAAACAAATATTCATCAAAGGTAATAGAACATAGATAACATCTATTAGACTGGCATTGTTGTTTTTAAACATTGGCCAGGTTTTCCCTGTAACAGGAGGTGTTAGATTTTGGATGGATGGTTGCAAAGTGTTGATTATCCAATTGGATAAACTATAAGAAGAACTGACTCGGTTCACAGGAACAGTTACGGTACCTACCATGGAGCGAGTGCCCCATGCCTGCAGGTGATATGTTGGCATATGCTATTTTTTTCTAATAAATGTGTAAGGTACAAGTTTGGATTCTAGTTGTACAAAACATAAGCAGCAGGTGCACTCATAATTCAGATTCATTTGTCTGACTCTTTCCATTATTCCAAGATTTCTTAGAAAGAACTCATTCCCTCTCCCATGTAGTGACAAATGAGATGGGTATCACATGGCAACTTAGGTTGTTGATTTAAATGGCCCTCTAAATCCTGTTTAAATGAGAGCTTCTAAGTTTCTGTGCCACTTAGTAATCAAGTTGGGAGTATATTTCTAATGATGTTGAAACAAGTTGCAACAAGCTCAGAGTCTTCCAGAGTCGTCTTGCAATACAAGTCTGCTTTTTCTTTTTCTTCAGATGGTTCTGGAAATCAAAGCTCACTTTCCATTTCAGTCAAGGTCTTGGCAGAATTGGTACCTTCTGGAGGCTCTACAGAGACATCTGCTTCCTTTCCTTTTTGTACTTCCAGTGGCTGCCTGTACTCCATGCCTTGTGGCTGCGTTGTCCCTCTTAAAAGTGCATCACTCCAATCTCTACTTCTATCTCCACTTCACCTTTTCCTCTCTATGCTCATACTTCCTTTGCCATCCTCTTTTAAAGATGCTTGTGATTTGGGGCCTCAGGATAATCCAAAGTAATCTTCCCGTTTCAAGACTTCACACACCTACAAAGTAGGCTTAGTCAGGTAAGTTTAATACCTGTAAGTGCTAAAATTAGGACATGCATTGCTTTGAGGGGTTATTTTTCAGTCTGTAATAGTATGTGAAGGGTACATAAAGCAGGGAGAAAGTATGATGACATTCTTAGACTGAGCAAAATTCACTGAACAAATAAATTCCAATCTGCATATGTCCTTCAGACTTTAACAGATCCCATTAAAGTTGCTCTCTACCACATGCATCACAGATAAAACAAAGAAAAGCTCCATGGGGGGAACAACAGCAACAACAAAAACCACTTTTACTTATCTTCTCACAAAGGATGGTAGCATTTTAAAATTCAGATAGCTAGAATATATGCCCAGCATCAAAGTCTCAGGAGACAGATGAAATACTGAAGTAAGAAATAACCAAAAAACTAATCACAAATCAGACAAAGACAAACACTAGGATTGTTCTGCATTGTAGAGCACTGACACACCATTGGGATTAGGGGGCCTGAGAAAGGGGACACGCAGAGATAGAGAATCTCATATTAACAATGGAAATGGATTTGCCACACAGCTAACCCAACTGACAAGACAGAGTACTTCTCAGAGTCCAATACTTGATAACAAAACTATCACCTATGCCAATGGCAGAATTTCTCCAATTCCATTTCAGGCTAACTTCTCTAGGGAACTATTGAAGTTCAAAATTCACTACATAGGATTCTCTGAAAGTGGCATTCATGCAACAAGAATTCGTTTCATATCTAAATACCTATGCATTACCATATTAGGCACTAAGGGATATATAAAAATAAACGAAAGATTAAATCCTGTCCCTTACAGATTTTTAAGATACACCAAAAACCTCCCTGCAATCATTCACATCATACCAGCTCGTAATATTGTCTTGGTCTCTTTCCTAAGATTCCATTCTTACTTTTAATTTATGCATCAAATTGAACAAAGCCATCCACACATAACAGCTATTTGTTACACAGATGTGCATCTTATACTATAGATAATATTGAAAAAAATTAAATATGAATTGATCAAATGCTGAAGCTAAGAAAAACCAAAAAAAATCAAGCAAAACATATGTTGAGTATTTGTTTTTCTTGTGTTCCAAACTCTATGCTGAATTCAGCATTTGTGTGGATGAATAGAGGAGGGTTCTTGTCTTTGTGACCCTGAAGGACATTCTTGGTCACCAAGGAGTTTGTAATTTACCTTGAAGGATTGAGAATTTGTTTAAAACCATTAAGAAAATATAAGACCCTTTAAAATGTTAACCAAAATACAAACAGTAGTAAAACCATGAGAGGTCTTTCTGAATTGTTTGAACATATAAATAATATTGTCATGGTAGAGGAAGATAACAGTATTGAAAGATAATAAATATCAAAAGGGGTTATGACTAATTCGACAAAAACTCAAGCAATAATGTCAATGTAGTAGAGAACAACATATCCCAAAGATGTAGAAGTTCTTCATCACAGCAAAACACAACAGCGTAAAGAAAGTCAAGGAAAAGAATGGTGACCAGATAAAACAATTTAAATGTATAGTATCTCAAAAAGGTGAACTAAACTTGCCTATTAAAGAAGAGAGAAAGTTTGTCTGGATAATATGATAAAAATCCAGATATATATTGCATAAAAGAGACCATTTAGAACAACACAGAAAGGTCAAAGGTAAAGAGAAGTAAAAAAGACAAGCCATAAGAATTTTTTCTTTAACTGAAAGAGGCTGAAGTTAATAGTATTCAGTCAGAGTAGAAATTTAAAGCAGAAAGATTAATATAAAGGAAAACCTCATGACAAAATATGCAAAGGAACACAGGAGTCAGAACAACCACGTACTGTACACAACTCACAAAATGGCAGAAAGAAAGCAAAGACTTAAGTGCCTTGCCTTGATGTGAAGCCCTATGTTCAATCACCAAATAATGGCTCCACAGAAATAAAAAGAGAAAAGCAAAGGCCAATGGAATCAAGGCATGAGGATTAAATAGTGTTTTACCTTTGAATTAAGAAAGAGCATATGCTTTTGGTAGAATAGATAAAATGAAGCCATGGTGAGCCTTTGAGCAAGAGGATATACCAAAAGTGGGATAAGGATGATTAGTTTGATGATCTGAGCAGTATGGGCACTAGTATATGAAGTTTAGTGGATGCCTCTGTCAAGCATTTGTGATATGGAATTAAGATTTTAAGACCATGATCTAATCAATAATTTCAAAAGATAAAGGAGAGACTCAAAAACTATGACAGGCTGGCTATCAGTAGTAGGAAAGGAAACAAAGTTCTTAGAAAACTGAAAATGGTGATGCTATGGTGGGGGCTATGATAATGAAAATTTGTGCCAACTCTTTGAAAAAGTTTATATGTATTTTGAATAATTGAGTTTTTGTTAAGTCCATGAGCGAAAACTAGCCATCAGTTTGTGCAATGGTAAACTAAAAAAACCAAAAAAACAAAAAAAAACACATTTGGTTCTTCTTCTTCTTCTTCTTCTTCTTCTTCTTCTTCTTCTTCTTCTTCTTCTTCTTCTTCTTCTTCTTCTTCTTCTTCTTCTTCTTCTTCTTCTTCTTCTTCTTCTTCTTCTTCTTCTTCTTCTTCTTCTCCTTCTCCTTCTCCTTCTCCTTCTCCTTCTCCTTCTCCTTCTCCTTCTCCTTCTCCTTCTCCTTCTCCTTCTCCTTCTCCTTCTCCTTCTCTTTCTCCTTCTCCTTCTCCTTCTCCTTCTCCTTCTCCTTCTCCTTCTCCTTCTCCTTCTCCTTCTCCTCTCCTTCTCCTTCTCCTTCTCCTTCTCCTTCTCCTTCTCCTTCTCCTTCTCCTCCTCCCTCCTCCTCCTCCTCCTCCTTCTTCTTCTCATTCTTCTCCTTCTTCTTTTATTTATTTATTTATTTAATTATTTATTTGTTGCCTTCTGGTAACTGTAGGGTGTCCTATAACACTTGGGAAGAACAGAAACTCATCCATCCTCATGTAAAGGATTATTAGTAAAATGATTCATCAGAAAATAAAGGGGGTTAAGAACTAAATTTCTATAGCCTCATTCTTTAGCTCTAATATTATAGCTTTACTCATCTCTGAAGGTGAAAGTAGAATGATATCTAGAGTTTTTGTTGTTATTTCAAATGGAAAATGGTTGGTAGTTTCCATTCACTGCTGCATTGTATCCCATTGTAGTTTAAAGTCACAATTTATTTTTCTGAATAATTTTGTCACCAAAATGTACTTTTGCTCTATTTTCTCTAGAAGTTGTAATTTGGGGGTGGATGAGAAATATTGTTCCCTAAGTCTAGTCATGCAATTGAGGTTTTGCACTTCTGTGCCAACTCCTACAGATCTAAACAATGCATGAGCTAAGCCTGTGTGTTCATGCCCCACAAGGAAGAGAGAGGAAAACTCTACAGCAATAGTGACAGGTGGTGGAAATGGGGTAAGACAAGCTCATGAGAGCTACAAAGAAATCAATTTAAAAAAGAGAAGGCAGAATAATTTTCAGCAATGTGGCACTTCTGACTTGTTCTGGAGGCTGAGATGAGCTTAGAGTGGCCAAAAATAATTAGTCTAATAATAATTAAATGAAGAGCTGCCATTCTACCATTGAGTGGTTACATTGAGTGATGCAATTGGATAGACAGAAGTGAGACTTTGCTGTAGAGGTAGGGGAAGAGGCTTTAAGCTGTAGGTGTGCATGATAAAGGGAAGTTGTGAGAAGTATTTTGTTCTGAGAAAGGAGTGAAATCTACAGTGAGGTTTCAAAGAGGCATATCAACACTGTATTCAAAGAACAGTCTGTTATTAACAATTTCCTCAGACACATATTTCAAGTGAAGGCCATGCTCAGTTGTTCTGGCAGGGAAGTAATATTTTGTGACTTAATGTAGCAGGGAGAGATGTATTTACTTCTGTTGGTCAGAGTCAGAAAAAGAGCAGGCATGTGAGGAAAGAAGTAGCGACAGTATGAACAACAAAAGTGACCTTCCTGAGACAGAACCCGCTTCCTCAGGACTGTTAACTCTAACTGTGCTCCAGCAGAGCTTCTAAAATTGCTTTCACCCATATGCAAACTTTCTAGATTTTAAAACTATAACCGGAGAAATTTGAAATACATTCTATTACCAGAAAAAACAAAGCTGCATTTATAGTGACACAGGAAATGAAAATACAGTTAGTATTTAGACTTATCTTATACAAAGCAGAGAAATAGAGAACTTCTGTTTACCTCCTCCCATGATGCCAACAAAATTAATAGCAAAAAATGGAATAATCTACTCAGAAACTGTCCTGATTTATGGAGCTTCTCCCCAGCAAGGTTTAAAAAGGCAGCACTTGGGCAAATCAAGAGACAAAGAGAAGCTTCCACCAAGAGAGAAACCCCATCACATGGTTAGTGAAGCACTATTGGAAAGATCTCTAGTTGTTGATCCTTTTTACCTGTTAGGGGTGTACTTCACACTGATACCACAATTATACATAATGAATAGCATCCCTAGAACACCTAAAGTGAGATAACATTGGTTTACAAAGCTGCATATTTTGAGGACAATAGAGTTGCACATCTTCAAATATGTTACTATAAAACACTTAAAGCGCCAACATCTTTCCATCAGTCTATTGAACCCTTTAGTCCTTTCGTGCCTTCCGTTTCCTAACTCCAGTAGTAACTCCAGTTTCATGGTCAGAGTCCAAAGCCTTGCTTTAGTTTGGTCCTGTATGTTTCCTTGCTTGCTTTTGTCATATCCCTTAAATGAGTGATAGTGTTCAGTATTTATATTTCTGACTTTCTTTACTTAGCATAGCTCCTTTCAGCTCTATCCCAGTTGTTAGAAAAGCAAGATTTCACTTATTTTTATAGCTAAGTAATATTAGATTGTACAAGTAAATAACAACTTCTTCAACCACTCACAACCACTCATCTGTTATCAGCAACTTAGGTGGTTTCCTTATCTTGGCTATTGTAAATGGTGCTAGAATGAACACAGGGATGCAAAAGGCTTTCTAGATTAATCTTTTTTTTAAAAGAAATGTTTTTTAAAATGGCTTGAAATGGTATGTTAAATCAACTTTTACTACTTAGAGAAAACCCTATACGAATTTCCACTGACATTACACTTACAGATCTCATTTGAAGACTAAGAGCAGCCATTGTGTTTATGCAGAAATCACCGACACAGAACCGAAAGAAGTAGGCAGGAGTTTAACCTAACAGAAGCTTAGAGAAGACAAAGTTGTAGTATAGACAATGTTCTATCAGTGAACAAAATAATAATGAGAAACATGTCAAAAGAATTAAATAATAAGTTATAGATAATAGGCAGTCCAGATAAATGATGTGAAATACATTTCATAGCAGAGAACCTCAGGGATGGAGAGATAGTTCAGGGGTTAATGTACTTGCCTTGTATGTGACCAGCTCTGGTTCAACTCATGGCATTGTGTATGTTCCCCTGGTAGTGATCCCAGATAAAGAGTCAGGAGTAAGCCCTAAGTACCCACCACTGTGGCCAAACTACCACCTCCCAATTAAACGCTAATAGTTGGAAATCTCATTGTCAAATATTCCAATATTTTGATGTCAAGTGGTCTTTGAAAAGAGAAAAACGTTACAAATTAATTTGTGGCAAATGAACTAGATTCTGTTGGCACTTTCTTCACGTTAGATGAGGTTTTGAGGATAGAGGAAAGCTAGAATCATCCTTGGTTAGGAATGACCCAAAATCCAATCCCAACTTTTTCTTTCAAGAATCAAAGGCTTAAAAATCAATGAAAGATGCATGCCAAATCTTGACTGTATAAAATGAAGATATACAAGTGGGCATAAAAAGGCTATTGTAGTGTCCTAAAACAAAAAGTAAGTATTGGTCTTTGAGACAGATGAAACTCCAGTTTATTTGGCATCTGATTTAAAAAGAAACATGTGGCAGATTTCTACTTCTAATAAATTGATACCAGAGAGATGCTTATCAGAGTGAAGGAAGCAAATCTCATGGAAAAACTAGAAGAAAATACCAGTGTAAATGTCAGCCAAGTAGCCAGTGCATTGAAAGTAATATTAAGGGCACAAAGAATGTGCCCTTTCTGTGGATGTTTATTTTGTACTTTATGGATAATGGGATTCTGGGGGGCATTTTTGTTTAGAATCACAAAACGTGAAAATTTGTTCCCACCCTCCCCCTCAAAGGCACTGATATAGAATAAAATAAGGAAATGTCTTTATTAGACCTTCTTGTGCTAAAGCTTTCATTTAATTTTGAATCACCATAAAAGGTGACCCATATAAGTAGGCCAATTTTATTTAAGCTCAAAGGCAGGTGAAGGATGAGACCAGTGTAAGATTCTAAAATAAGACAAAGGCAATAAAGAATATGAGCAGTAGAAAGCAATTTAGGGATAGCAGTGGCGGCTTTCAGAATGACACACTAGAGGCCCCAAACTGTACAATAAAAGAAAGCCGGCTAGCAGATGGCTTAGTCAGCTCTGCAGTAACAGTGGGACAGACTTAGTTCCTGAGCAAGTACTTCTGAATATTAGCAAACATCTTTTGTCCACATGAAAGTTACTAAGCTGATGGTATTTATTTCAAAACGAACATGGTGCTGGCTAGAAAAAATAGCCCAATGAACGCAGAGGTAAGCCCAAATGTTAAGTGCATACAGATCCTTGTCATGTGCATAGGGTCAGAAATGACTCTCTTATTGAATTTGAACCAAAAGAAAGGATGTGACAGGAAAAAGCATTTCTGTCCTAACCTCCCAAGTCACTTAAGTTTTAGGAGTTGCTGCTAAAGTTTGTGCATAGAAGATAAAGATGACAATAGGTAGAAAAATTGATAGGGTGCTATATATATATGGGTAGGGTAGGTTGATATAGATAGAAGATGAACTAAAGGAATGTAATAATGAAACTGAAGGAAAAATAGAATAAATTATTAATTTAATAATATATTAATAGTCCAATATCAATATTTAATATTGGGTTAATTGGAAGTTTAAGAAGAATTTGGATCAGAATTTATCACCTACTAAACTCGCAGAGCACCTCTAAAGAGTCATTTGGAGCACACTTAAGGGCAGTGTAAGATACAGTAAGTGGCTATTCTATCAACCTGGGAGATAGAGCAACCCTGAATGTACACCTTTGGATAGCTGAATAAGAATGTGGTCAAAGAAAAGGAAAGATATCAACAATCAGTTCTTTATATGTATAACTATGGGTTAAGGAAATACTACAGGAGAAGAACCGATTGAAATGTTAAACCAAAATAAGAACAGGGAATTCATTATTCAAAGCAGTAGACCCAGAATGAGCACAGCACCCGGTTCACTTCGCATCCTAGAGAGAGAATCTTAAGCTCCCAGACTTCTGTGCGGTACTCTCCAGACCCTGGGTTTGCATTACATTAGTGCTGTAGAGCATATCTCAGTCCACAACCAACCATGGTATATTCCATTTACACCACATGGAGAAATTAAATGTATTTCTAATTGACTTTCTAATAAGTACTAATTAGTTCAGGCCTTTGTGATCCATAAAGAGATAAAGAGTAAGTTTGCATCCTTCCATCCAGTCACTAAGGCTGCAGCTGGCAACCCACCATGCTATTTCCTCTGAGGTCTTCAGAGAGACATTGAAATTACTGCAAAATAAAGCTCATTTAGACTTTACTGATAGGTTTTAAAATCTAAGAGATGAAACTGCATGAGTAACAGTGAAGGGTCTACTAAGAATGAGCTGACATGACTAAATTGGGGCAACATTTATTTAGGTAGATAGATTTGGGGCCCTTACGCTGAACATTAAGTCATGAAAATTGTACTGCACCAGGCATTTCAGTGCATTTTGTACCAAAGGACTCCAGAGGTGATACCTGAGAGTTTGTAATCGAAGGGAGAAAGTTAGTGCTTCATATTGATGATAATGGATGAATAGGCTTCATTTAGACTGGAGGAAATATGGGTGTTTGTAGCAAAAGGATGAGAAAGCATTGCCTAGCTGAGGGTTTTTGCAAACACTATAGGGGAGGTATTCAGGACCAAGGGTGGTACTTCAGAAAGTAGTCTAGTGGGCCGAATGCCCACCTGCTTATACCAGGCAACAGTCTAGATCCAGTGAATTCAAACTAATCAACTCTCAACTTGCAAGGACCATCTCCATTCAGTGAGCCACAAACATACTCTGAATTTTAGGAGGTAAAAACTCTCAGGGAAGGCAGCTGAGATCATTTTTCTCTTGCTTCTGCTTTTACCCAGGTCTTAGGAAATGTCCTATGTTATCCCCATAGCAGTTTCCACAACACAACATTTCCTCAAGGCTATTCTGAGGCTCTCCCACTTCCCATTTCCTGTTAGAGGTCATCAAGTGTTCTTAAAGAAATAATAACAACAATGCCTTGCAGCAATGCTTGTTGTGATTCAAAACAAGAAGGGTTCAGAAACTGTTGGGCAGTAACCAAATAGAATATGTCCTTGGTATTAGTTGCCAAACTTTTTTTGGAAGAGGATATGGTACAGAGGACGTGTCGAAAGAGTGCTGAGTTCTAAGTCAAATATGTTAAGATGAAGTAAGAGTCAATGGTGAATAGCAGGGCAAGAATGAAAAATAATGAATGACAGAAGATGAGATAAGACAAAGGGCCATGCAAGCAATCCTGAGACACTGAAGTTTATATTAAAATTTGAAAATTCAATCTGGAAATAGAAGATATTAAAAAACACACAGATACAATAAATTTCAGGGGAGGGGAGAACATATGATGAGGGGACTAGGAAAAATAAAACATTTTGGTAGTGAAATTTCAGATTCCTAAGGATGAGGAGAGATAAGTAGGCACATTAGGAGGTTAGGAAGTTGGGATTATATCCAGGTTAAGCAGGAAATTATTTCAGTCTACACTAAAGTCAGAGTGGAAGTGAGAAAGAAAGCGTTCAATTTGTAAGATTTCTGTTCAGGAAGTGAAGCAAGGAGCCCATGGGAATGAATGTGGCCAGAGAAGGAAATGGAGGAATAATAGATGATTACAAGCCTCTGAGAATGGGAAGCAGGGAGACATTATTGACAGCTAAGAAGGGAATGAAGGTGTCTTTAAAAGGAAAGAAATAGAGTTCATTTTTAGGTTGGTTATTTGATGTATGAGGAGAAACATTTAAAAGGCAGCACAGGATGGGGGAGGTGTCTAGGAAATAGAGGGCAGAGGGGATTGCTACCCCCAGGGATGCCTCCATTTACTTCACACATGTAGAAAAAAGCTCTGAAGGGCTGAACTTAGCAGGAGGGAAAATGTGAAGAACTTGAACACCATTGCATGACAGTTTATTAAATGGATTCCTGGTTCAGATTTTGTTTTCTGTCTACTGAGATCTGTGTACCTTGCAGTGCACCTTCTCTAAGCATGAATCCTGTAGCACTTTTCTAGATTGAAAGAGTGAATCTTTGGTAATGATAGCAAAGAAAGAGGAAAG
Source organism: Sorex araneus (assembly GCF_027595985.1). Taxonomy (NCBI): domain Eukaryota; kingdom Metazoa; phylum Chordata; class Mammalia; order Eulipotyphla; family Soricidae; genus Sorex; species Sorex araneus. Next base: position 49,137,269 of record NC_073310.1, on the reverse strand, counting down.
GATAAAAGTCTGATATATATATTATGTGCACCTTAGTGAGTGGCAAGTCATAAATTGCTAGAAGGAAGGCAGAGAGCAGGCAGATAAGAGATTAATAACACAAACACAGGCTGATTGTGAAGGGACGGTGGAAATGGCAAAATGTCAGTACAGGACATGAAGAAATGAAAGAAAGAGTGGGTGAGTAGGGACAGAGGAAAAGGACATATGTCCTATAAAGAATTGGAAAACGTCTAGGGAATTAGAGGCAAGTGTTTGGCATAAAGGACACCCAGATGGCCAGAGCACCTGTCTTTTCCCTGGAGCAACATAGGCAACCCCCACCCTATCCTTTCAGAAGTAAAAGGCAGATTCAATGCAGGAGATTCCATGAGGAGAGAAGTTTCTGTTGTTAATTGGTACACTAGGATTAGTGGTTAATATGAACAAAAAAAAATGAGGAGGTAGGTTCCATAGTAGAACACCTGTCTATCATGATCCCTTGAATATCACCAGACATAACCCTGGGGCCCCCCACACACTTCCTATCCAAGCCACATACTCAGCACTTCTCTGGTGAATGATATGATCAATAACCTACAGATGAAATTAGCTTTAAGAGCCACAGTTAAAGAAATAATTGCTGAAGGGGCACTTAGAATTTGTTGAGATTGATGAAAATAATTATTTGGGGTTCATGCTGAGATCTTCGGGGACTGGGAATCTGTGTAGGATAGACACAAGGAATCCTTATCAAGAATAAAAAATAATTGGAGACCTCCAAGACATACATACACATACATGTGGTATGCAAGATACATGTAGCCTATACACACGTGCATATTTATGCATATACATCTACATTCACAAATTTATATATACATTTACACAAAGATTTTCAGGTGACTACCTGAAGTGGATATTTCTTCTGTAGTAGTTTTCTGTTTTTTCTCTTTAGCACTATTGTTAATGTAAATTACTTTATAATAAGAAAATATATAGATTTATTTTTTTAAGTCATGAAGAAGGCTAGCTAACTCTGGCAATTAAGTTACATGGAAGCCTAAGTCATCCTAAAATACTAATCTCAGCACTTTCTTCTTTTAAAACATCCATTTTTATGTAATTCATTGAGAGGTGTGGCATTTTTGTCAAGAGAAAATTTTAAGGGGGACACTGCTTTTCCAACCCTAAGAAGAACTACTCTTTATTGCATATTTTGAGTTTTATTTGAAGCACAATGATATACAATACCATTAACGATAGGGTTTTATGCAGACAATGTTCCAACACCCTTCCAACCGCTCCTCACCCTCTACACTATGTAAGTTCAGTTCTGAAGATCAATCCTCAGGTTGTTTCCTTTGACCTTTTACTTTTCCTATATGATTTTTTAAATATTTCATATATGAGAAAGATTATTCTGCATCTGTACTTCCATAACTGAATTCACGCAGTCTGAGACCCTCTGTTTCCATCCATACAGAGGCAAATTACACAATTTTATTTTTTTAATAGCTGAGAATTATTCCACTGTGTATGTGTACCTTTATTCAGTCATCTATTTGTGGACACTGGGATAGTAAAGCATGTGTCAGACACTTGTTGGAACTGAGAATTGAGTAGAATTGTGTAGGTACATACTCTATGGCTCGGTAAAATCTGATTTTTATTATTGAAGTTCTCTTGTGGTCGAAGTTTTTGGCCCTCCAACAAAAAATTTCTCCTCAACAAAAAAATTTCTCTCTGTGTTAACTCTTTTTGTTGTTGTTGTTGTTGGGTCACACCTGGTGATGCACAGGGGTTACTCTTGATTTTGCACTCAGGAATTACTTCTGGCAGTGCTCAGGGGACCATATGGGATGCTGGGAATTGAACCCAGGTCGGCCACTTTCAAGGCAAACACCCTACCCGCTGTGCTATCACTCCAGCCCCTGTGTGTGAACTCTTTGATCAAAATCACCTCCTGGTATTTTAGGCTAGGACTCAACTCAACTTTGGATGTATTATAAAATCATTGCACAAACCATAGGAATGCTTCAGTGGTTTCAGTCTTTCTCACTTCTGAAATATATATATATATATATAATACATATATATATATATATATATATGACTCAGATTTCTTAGGTATTAGAAGTAATATCCATGTCCTCTGTGGGTGGGATATTTGAAGTTCTGGTTGGAGTACAAGGCTGAAGTTACGCATCATAGTTCAATACTCTTCCTAGTGTCCTGGCTCTTTCAAAGTGTGTTAGATAGAACTCATCCGAGTTATGCTGCTGCTTTGTGCAGAGTTGTAGGAGTTCCTCCTGCAGCAGTGTGGTGGAAGCCTGGTATGTCTGCCTGGTGACCTTCTGATTTCAGTCAGCAACACATTGTGAGTGGGTGAAATATTTCTTGGGGTTGGACTTAAAAAAGGCAAAACTGGGAATCTACTCTTATTATTCATGTACGTAAGAATCCCAAAGGCACCCAGGTCTTTTACTGGTTTCGTTTTGGGACCACACTCTGAAGTGTTCAGGACTTAATCCTGGCTTGGGAAACCCTATGGAGTGTTAGGGTCAAACCCGAGTTGGTCTCCTGCAAGGCAAGTGCCTATCTCCTCCATTATGTCTCTGGCCCATACCCAGGTCATTTTTATTTATGCCTTACTTTCTTTGACTCTGTGTGACTGGTCCAGAAAATGGGGCAAAATATCATCCCCAAGAAGATGATCCCTTGGATGTCTATTCTATACTCACTCAAGGCATGTCTGAGTCGGAGGTGAGACAGCCGCCACCTCGTCATCATACTTGCTTTTCTATACCTGTGTGTCTCCTTTCCTTGTGTGTGTGTGTGTGTGTGTGTGTGTGTGTGTGTGTGTGCGTGTTTCTGCTCATTTCCATAAATAAAATGTTCTTTCTCAGCTGTAGAGCTGCTTCCCCTGATTAATTCTTACCATGGCCTCTCTGTAATGGGGTTCTCCTTTTGCTTAAAACAGCAGGCATCTGCTTTTTGAGTTGAGTTAATGGGGGATGGAAGGGAGTCAGCCAAGTCTCCATGGGCTCTCTGAGAGTCCCCATAACCCCTTTACAAATGGCTTACATTTTCAGCTGATTTCTTTTGATTTTGTTTATGCCTCACTGAGGTAGGAGATTTTATATGCTACTCAGAATTTCATGAAACAACCCACACTGGGTTGGATTTTAAGTAATACTTTCCAGGGAATTCAGGAGCACTGGTTATCAGTTCTGCCATCAGAGCCTGGTTGGTCCTCTGCCATCATCAGAAGAACAAAGCGTTACATCTGCTTTCCCTGCCTCGTAAGGCGGCTATCCCGATTTCACTGTGGGCTTTATTATCCACTGGTCTTCCGCTAATGCCTTGCACACAATAGATTGCATCTATTTAAGCATCTAGATCCCTTTGGAAACAAGGCCTTCTTCTGACACACACAAAAAGAATATTCAGACAGCAAATCTGCAGGTAGTAATTTTAATAGCTACTAATGTGAATTAATAATTCTAATAACCTCATTTCAGATGTGTTATCGGGACACTGGAGAGTGTTGCCATGGCTGCTGTATTTTATTGCTCACAGCTGTGCAAACTCATTTTGGCCAGCAAAATTCTCCTGCCTAACCTCGACTTTCTTTGGTTTGCATAATCTTAAGCAGTATGGATTACAAAAATATAACAACATAAAACAAAATAAACAAAAACCTAAAGAAAAGTTGAGTTTTGGACTAAGCAAATGGCATTGATAAGTGACAATGGGGGATCCCAGAGTCTTCACAAAGAATTATGCCAGTTATTTATTCATGAAAACCAAATCACTGCTCCGGCACCTTTATAAATAGTAATGTCTGAATTATAATTTGTTAGTAATTCTGAAGCAATGCCCTTAAATGCTTTGGTGCATAAATAATATTCCTTAATAAACTGCTTTAGGTACTATTGTCTCTTACAAGATTCCCCAAAGTGTATTCATTTATAATCTCAAGCCAGGAACTGACAAAAGATCAGTAACTGCTTAGTGAAGCATGCCCGGCATGTGTGAGGGCCCTGTATTTGTGTAGAGTAAATAAATCTATGTAAAAACACCTGACCTGTCATATAGAAGCTCATATAGGGGCATGTCCTTAATAGCCATAATAGGATATTAAAAGAACTCCACTTAAGAGACATCTGTTAATCTCTGGTTCTATGACTGTGTTTTAATATATGATCTCTTTTAATATTCCTTGTATTCATAGAAGCCTGTCATTTTAATAGTTTTAAAACCTGGTTTCACAGTCTTTGGTGCTCTCTTTGAGAAATGTGCCCTAAAATTTCTCCTTTGAATGTGAGCCAGCTTGTGATTACTTTGGTGATAGAACACAACATAAAGGACACTATCAGAAATCCAAGTTATTTTCAACATGCATGACAACGTAAGGCTGTTCTGCCTTGAGCACTGGAGTCCAGAACCATTGTATAAGAAGTCAGAAATCCTGAGGTTTGCCACACTGAGAGGAGGTCTGGGGTATATATATATATAGTTGCTCGACTGACAAAAAGAACCCAAGGAAGCTTTAGGTTCATATTACCCCAAGTGCCAGATAGATACCTATCTGGTAAAAACAAAGCTTCCATGTGATTCCAACAGCATATAGATTCCCTTTCTCATTCAGATCCTTGACATTGTCAAGCAGGGACCAGCTGGTTGAACTCTTTACAAAGTCCTTGAACATAGTAAAATGCGTTTTGTCTTGTCCTTAAATATTGGCCATCGGCTTGGAGATCAAAGCTTTGTTTAACTACACACATAACCAGAACACTAGGGAAACAAACATGAAGTAACTTGACCAATGTCACACGCTAAATAAAACAGCCTGAGATTCAAAACCACGTGTATTTGGCACTATGTCTCACGGTCTTTTTACCATAAAAGTATGCATATACAAACCCTTTTATAAACTCATGAGGAACAAAGTATTTTTGTCTGTGTCATTAGTGTGGACTCATCATGGCTTGCCAATCCTAAACATGAAAAAGCTGTGGGAAACATGTTGTAATCTTTAATTAAAATCTATTTTTCAAATTCACCCCTGTGTTCTGACAAAATTTTCATGTATCTTACTTGAAAGGTAGCCAACTAATTGACTTTAACTTTCATCTGAACCCATATGGCAATCTGGAACTCAATATGAAACCCCCAAGTTCTGTTCCGCTTCCATTGCTCCACTGGAAGCCAGTCGTGGGAATCACTTAACGACTTCCTTTCTTTGTTACTCAAATGCTGTTTTCTTGGTACCTTGAAAAAAGATCTCAATTTTTTTAGACTGTGATTGTTTAGATCTCAAAACTGAAGAAGAAATTGAGCATCTAAAGAAGCAAGACCCATGTCTAAACCTGTCATGGGTGGAGAACCTCTTTCTACAGTGAGGTCCCTTTGAAAATTGGTGCTTCACTAAAGAGACTCAAACCAACCTCATTCTCCCAGCCTCATTTTTTTCTCCATACCACATAATCCTGCAATAAAAAGGAGAGCTTGAACTGTATTCACCTAGAGATTTGTTGGACTTTCCAGGCAATGGGAATAATTGAATAGACATTTCAAACCTCATTAAAGCTGAATTCTCGAAACCTGCATCTGCAAACTCTGAAAACTCTTCAAGAAAGGATGGAAATTTTCTATCAACTTCACTTTCCTGGAACAAATTGACTAACTTTGTGATGCCTTCTTCATAATCAGAGGTCTCAATACAAGGTCACAGGTGATGGAATTGCTTATGTGATTAGTCACTAACTACATGTAGAAGCTTTTGGGAGTAAGAAATTTCCTTGCGAGAAGCATAATCTCTTAATTGTTAATTATAATTCCTCTTATCAGTTTCTCTATGGAATTGGCGTCTTCAAAGAAAGATTCAGGGGAAACAATTTCAAAGGGCTTCTGTAAAACAAACATTTCATCCGCAAGCTGCAGCATTTCGAAGTCTCCTATGGAACAAAAGAGTCAATGTGTTTGTCCACCACCTTAGCTTGGCACATCTTGGATGGGACCCCCGAGGTAAATGACACAGTTCTATGAAGCTGCCACTTCCCTGTGGTCCTCTGAAAACAGCAAATGAGGGGCTCAGAACACCAAAAAGCTTATTTAGAGTCTCAAGTCTGGCATTCCACCTCACAACCTATATATTGCAGATCGCCCAAGAAGCCTATGTCTCCAACTGCCCCAGGCAAGAGGATGGGTGATGATTAGCCCCTCTGATGTGGTGAGCTCTATAAAACAGTCAGCACCCATGGAATTCCACTGTTACCAGCTGGAAGAGACCAAGGGCCATGCTAGGGCACCCCTCTGAGTGGGACAAGTTGGCTTTTCAGAATGTCTAGGGACATGCATAAACATTTCTTAACTGACCCTGTGCAATTATTAGGATGCATAGCTTTCTGGCAGAAAGAAAAAAACATGCTACTGTACTTGAAAAAATATTGAGCATGACATTAAATATCAGTTTAATTTTTTTCTATAGGATTGTCTTCTTATAGTATAATTCTTTGCAGTTTATAAAAGTACATAATCACTTTTGACAAATATAGATACACATATTTCCCCACTAGCAATAAGTGGATTAGATGATATTTCAGATCTAGACAACCCTAATTAAATTACTTCTAACTTTACTGGCCTCTGTGGATTGATCTCTCTTTGACCTTCACAGCCCATCAGAATAAATGAAAAGAAAGCATTCTAATATTTTCTCACATGAAAACTTTTATGTGAGCCATCATATCCTTATATGACAAAAATAGATCAACTGCAAGTAGCAAACAGTTGCTTGTACCTTATGCATTTTTTTAAAACATGGAGTTGCATGAATAAACATCATGTTAGTAATTACATGAGGTGAGTGCAAACAAGTCATTTAATTACATTTTTAATGTTTCCACATTTCTTTAAGAAAGGAGAGAAACGGTAACCCAGGAGATAATGAAGAGGTTAAAACACAGGCCTTTCACACGAGTGTAATCCACTTGGATTCAGGACACTGAATGAGCTGGAGAAGTAACCTGGGGACTCCCCACTGCTTAGCGTGTCCAGGCTGGGCTTGGTGGTACTTAGGACCACAGAGCCTGGGCTGCACTGTACTCGAGCCCTTGTATTCAACTGGATGGCCTGTTTGGCCAAAGTCCCAGAGCACTACCAAGGATGTCACCTCCTGCCTTCCATACCAAAGACATGAGACAACATTTTAAAAAAATGAATATCTCTTTTTAAGACAGGATTGTACATGCATTGGTGTCTATCATTTTAGCAGTACAGTGGTATAAAAGTACTTCCCATCATAAGAAACAAAAGGTACTTTCTGTAGATGCACAGAGTATAGTATAATGCACCATAATATCATGCAGTACAAATATATGTTTTGTATGAAGGGAACTTCTGCTCTTTATGAAGTGTCTTTGGGACGAGGCAATTATTTTTAAATTTATTTGCCATTTTGTTATAAGACAATATTTATGTTAAATTTTAAATGCTGGCTACATTATGATGTTTGTTTAAAAAGGTAATGCAATGCATGTGGCTGACCTAGGTTCCATTCCTAGGACTATAAATGATCAGTTCCCCGAGCTCTGCCACGAATGATCTCTGAGTGCAGAGCCAGGAGTAAGCAGTGAGCACAGCTGGGTATGATATCAAAACAAAACAAAGCAATGTAATGTCACTATAGGACAGTAAATAGGGTTTCTTTGGGGGTATAGTCTCTCAAAGAGTGCTAATAAGATCTGAGGTCCTGCAGTTCAAAGCAAGGGCATTAATGAGGTGATTTGTTGGTATTGTGTGATACAGAGATCAAACATGGGTTTACCACATGCAAGACATGAGCCTTAACCCATGTATCATCTCAACTCCACATGTTTTCTTTCAAAGTAATTGTGATAGAAAGTTGTAAAATAACAAATAACATAAACTCATAGATTGCTTTTCTGTTCTTTCTTTTTCTGTACTTCCTTTTCTTTGCCTTATACAAATTTATGATTTTATTGAATTTGCAAAAGTCTTCAGAGTTCCCCAATCAAGTTTTCCAACAATATGCATTATGTACTTCTACTATAGGAATAATCCTTTAAATATTGCACCTGGGAGACATATCCATATATTTTAAACATCTAGAAGTAGGGTTTACAGCTCATTTCATTATTTTGGTTTGCACTTGCACTTACCACTGTGGTTACTAGAAATCCTTGCATATCTGAGGTACTGGGCAAACACTTAAATTAATTTGGGATAGCTTATTGACTAGAGTCATAGATAATTGGCACTCTTTTACTACAATAATAAACAAAGGCAAAAATCATGTGATGATGACATCTTGATCTTGTTGTTTTGCTGGTAAGTCACAGAAAATTTCCAGGTACCTGGCTAATAGGATGGTAGCTCTAAGACAATTTTACACTCATTTTGATTATCCATCTGATGGTAGCTGCTAGTCACATTCATTTCTATGAGGATTTGGCAATAACATTAGGAACTGGGTCTCCTTCATCTGTCTATTGCTCTCTAAAAGTCATTTTCTAATCCCAATTTTTCTATCTGTTAAAATTGATGTTTGAATTAAATACACACACACACACACACACACACACACACATATATATATATATATATATACATATATACACACACACTACTCACTGAAAGTTTCTCAAGACTACCTATTTTCAATTTTGTTTCTTAATCCAAAAAATTCTACATAGGAAAAAGACTGATCAAAGCAGGAAAGGACTATTTTGCTTTTGATTTTTTGATTTAATATTGTTAGTTTATGCTAATTTCTAAGAAGTCTCAAATTTACCCAAATACATTTTTAAGAATCAGATTGCTCTCTTCATTTTAGCTCCTTCTCAAGACTCCAAGCATTAAAAGTTCTATCTTTTTTTTACAGTAAAAATGTGACCTATGGTGAAAATGACTGCAAATTTCACATACGATCAAGGAAATTGGCAACCAGAAGGGTTAAATAGCAATCATCATAATGTGAGCAAAGTCAGAATCAACAAAATTAAAAAGAAAATTTATATGACTTTCTACTCATACAACAACATATGTAAGTTTTGTTCCATAAGTAATGGCTCTTTTATAAAAGAAAATATAGAACTTTTCAAACCATTTCAGTTTCTCAAATATGATTTTTTTATATTTGTGCCTAGAAGAATCAAAAATAAGTACAAAGGGCTCAGGTGTATCGTGATGAATGTAATTGGAAATTAGGTGGCATTATATAATAAATACAGGTGCTGATCTGTAAGGCTGTATACTAAAACCCATATGATGTTATAAACTGTTACTTCAATATTATTAAGTAAATAGTGGTCGATTTTTTCTTAAAAAATAAAAATTGTAGCACTGTAGCACTCTCGTCCTGTTGTTCATCGATTTGCTCGACGGGTACCATCTCCATTATGAGACTTGTTGTTACTGTTTTTGGCATATCAAATATGCCACGGGTAGCTTGCCAGGCTCTGCCATGTGGGTGGGATACTCTCGGTAGCTTGCTGGGTTCTCCGAGAAGGATGGAGGAATCGAACATGGGTTGGCAGCATGCAAGGCAAATGCCCTACCTGCCGTGCTATTGCTCCAGTCTGAAAAAATAAAAATTAATAAAGTAAAATAAAATCTCCATTCTTTACTTCCTTCTTTTTTTCCCTTTTGGCAGGTAAGGGGGATTGGGTCACTCCTGGAAGTACTCAGGGCTTACTCCTAGCTCTGTACTCAGGGATTGCTACTGACAGTGCTTGGAGATCATATGAGGCGCTGGCGCTGAGCTGATCCGCTGTGTGCAAGGCCATGCCTTAAACCCTATACCATCTCTGTGGCTACCCTCTTTTACTATTTCTGTCTATTATCCAGGTCTCTTGGGCTGCCTCCTAAAATCTCTTTTTCTCCTTCTGAAAAGCAATTGAAAACATTGCTTGCCAGCCAGAGAGAATTCCTTCATTTAACACTAAGATTACACAGAAATTCCCCAGATAAAGAATACAAATATTTCCAATGATGTCAAGAGAGTAGATTCTACAGACTGCAAGCACAAAACAGCAGCTATTCTTGACCAGCGCCCAGATTTAGGTGGGTGTTACTAAGAGATCTAAATGCTGTGTAAGCACCCCATTCAGTATTCCCCCCCCCCCGCTCCATTGAGATATTTCTGCTGCTCACTCTTTATGCTCTCATTCAGTTGAATAATTGTTTATAGTAGCAGAAGCCAAATCATCCACATCATCTTCTCTGATTAAATCATGGGTAAAAAAGCACATTTGTCTTTTTTTAAACTTATAACCTCATTGCTTTCTTTCTTTTAATAAGGGCCACACCCATCAGTATGTGTGTGGGGGATATGTTCCAAGAGGTAGTGGGCCTGGTTATGTGGGTCTGACTCAATGCTCCAGCACTGTGGGCTTGGGGCTCCACAGCGGGGTCCACTTAGGCTCTTAATATGCATGGGGACATGTCAGTGGGGGCAAGAGATACCAGGGGTCATACTAGTGGCGGTACACATAGCAGGTATAGGTATTTGCGTATATCGAGCTATATCCCCAAGCCCTCACTATCTCTGTAATGATGACAATGACGCAAATATTGTCTTCTAAATAGAATTTCTGAGTACAAGCGGAGTGCTTTTAATGTCAGCTCTGGTATTTTTAGTGGCAAGTATTATCTGCTTTTTTGATGTCCATCCAAATTGCAAGCAAAGTTAGTGCTGACTTCCTTAAAATATATCTCTGTCTATAATTGTCATCTATGAAAACAGCCTTAGCATCTGTGAATAGATGAATGGCTAAAAACTCTGTGGTCTTTTACACAGAAGAATGCTAGATAGTCATAAAAGCTAGTAAAATCTCACCATTTTCAAAACCGTGGATGGATCTTGAGAATGTTAAGCTAGTGTAATAAATCAAACAAAAATATACTCTGTTTTTATTTACATATAGAATAAAAATAAAACAGGACCTAAATTGGCTGATAGAACAGATTAGTGGTTACCAGATGAGATAGACGGGAGGGCAGTAGTTAAAATAAATGAAGGGAATTATAATTTGATATCGAGTAGGAGATAGTATGAATTAGGAGGTTGTACAACTGGAATGCTTAATATTCCAGTTACAAAAGAAGTCACAGGGTATAACTGACAACATGGGATCTTTAGGCACTAAGATTACTTTGAAAATTTTTAAAGATTGCTAAGAAAATATGGGAAATAAAGTTGTTGTGGTGACCATTTTGTAAAATATATAAATGTCAAATCATTCTGCTATATACCTGAAAGCAATAAAGTGCTGTATGTCAAAACAGAATATACTGCTGGGATGTTCACACCATATGGCAGTACTGAGAATGTCACCCTCTGCTCTAGGGTATTTTTCCCCACAGTTTACACAAATTATAAATTATTATCTAGAAAACAATGGTAAAGAGAGACAAGGGCAGAGGAAGGATCTGCTGTAACGCATTCCATTAGCAAATGAGATTGGCTTTCCTATTCATGTGAAAAGTTCAAGGAGGCAATCTTGTTAAATACCATTTTGCATAAAGAAATAATATGCCATAATGGACCTTTTCAAATAACTTTGATGTTTTCCAGAACAATTTATGAATACGGTACTTTGGAGGAATAAGGTATGAAGTCTCACTAGAGGAGTGAATCAGTAGTTGTTGGACAGTGGGTCATAGCTCAGCAGTTTCATAGCCATTGGAAACATATTTGTGTCTCATGGTACTATTTCTTCCCACTGTACTTATAGGGTTTATTTTTAATTGCCTGCTTCAGAGAAGGACTCTCCTGACTCTCAGTTGTTTATTGATCACAGCCAAAGCAAACTATGATTTGACTTCTATGCATTTTTCTATTTCTTACCTTAGTAATTCCCTCTGACTTCTATTTCTCATCTCATTACCTCCCTCACTGACTTTCTTATAAATGGCAGCATAGTAAAGAGAGAACAGGAAAAGAAGGATGACAGGGATATGTCTTAGGCTAATAAGAGGCCAGTTAATGATTTACCTTTCAAAAGGAGGCTTCACAAGCAAGACCTGCAATTTAGCTTCTCAGCTAGCTTTGCACCTATCTAAACACACCTCTGTGTTGAGTGTAGTACAATGACTATGATCAAAACCCTTTATGGAAGGCCAGAGAGATAGTAAAGGGGTTAAGCTGCTGGCCTTGCAGGCAGATTTGTCAAGGAATGCTGGTCTCTTGCACCACACATTGTTCCCCAAGCAATGCTGCTGAGCACAGAACCAGGGAACCAAGAAACCCCAAGTATCACTGGGTGTGGTCCCCAAGCCTGACGACGACAACAACAACAACAACAACAACAACAACAACAACGGTATCTGCTTTGAATTATACCACCAAGCCTTTGATTTGGTTCCACTGGGTATTTTATAAGAAATTAAATACATCTTTGGTGTTTTTAGTTTTCCTATGAACATATCTTGAGTAGTGACAACTGATTATTGTACTCATTAACAATATCATAGTTATACAAGCACAATGAGCAGAATAAAAAATAGCTAATTGGTTGCTAAAGGGATTCCTTGTCAAACATTTGGGAAACCCTAGAAAACTGAAGTTGAATAGGTATGTCTGTGAAAATTTTAATATATCACATATTTTCTAACCTATCTATTTATTTTGTGAATCTTTTTGAAGCCACATTTCTCAAAGTTACTTGACTTCAGTCAAGGAATTGCTTTGGGGAATATGCTTTGTGTATTGTGGTATGCCAACAAGAAGTATAGAAGAATTGATTTTCTTCAGTTTCAGATAATTTGTGTAGCTTGAGAACTAGTAAATAGGATGCAGATGAAATGAACAATAACAATATCCTAGACTCTAGATTTTTCTTTTCCTGCCAATTTTGATGAAGCAAGGTACCATTTTGGAAAGGACTCCATATCAAAAGCTCTGAGAATAGTTTTCAACTAGTAGGCATCAAGGAACTGAAGTTTTCAAGTCAATAACACTCCAGAGATCGAAGCTGGAGCCAACAAGCATGTATGTGAATCTTCTTTAGTTGATGTTGTAGATGAAGGTGCAAACCCACACATTGCAATGAAAGAAACCCTGAAACAAAAGACCAGCTAAGGCATGGGTTTGTTTGTTTGTTTTTTGCTTTTTATGTCACACCCAGCAATGCACAGGTGTTACTCCTGGCTCTGAACTCAGGAATTACTCCTGGCAGTGCTCAGGGGACCATATGGGATGATGCTGGGACTCGAACCTGGGTCGGCCACATGCAAGGCAAACACCCTACCCGCTGAGCTATCACTCCAGCCCCTAAGGCATGCATAAATTCTTAAAATTCCAAAGAAATTTTAAGCAGCTAAATTTTGGGATGATTCATTACACAACAACAAAATACAGATTTTTGTCTAGAGCTTAGATTAATCTGAACCATTGTCAAGGTGGGTTTCATGTTAAAAATTGTACTTGAGGATTAAGTCTTTTTTTTTTTCTTTTTGGCGTTGCACAGGGGTTACTCCTGGCTCATGCACTCAGGAATTACCCCTGGCGGTGCTCCTGGAACCACATGGGATGTTGGGAATTGAACTCAGGTCAGCAGTGTGCAAGGCAAACGCCCTTGAGTTATCACTCCAGCCCGTGGATTAAGTCCTTAAGTCTTATGCAGAGTTTTGTGGAGTAAAACAGGGTTTTTAAAGGATGACTGTCTCCCATTCTGTTCTTTTATATTCCACAAATGAGTGGGAGACTCACAGCCAAAGATAGTAGAGATAAGGACCAGGAGGACTGCTCCACGGTTTAGAAGCCGGCCTCACATGCTGGGGAAAAGGCAGCTCAGATAGGGAAGGGACCACCAAGTAAAGGATGCTTGGAGGGCCTTCTCGGGATGGGAGATGTGTGTTGAAGGTAGACTATAGACTGAACATGATGGCAACTTAATGTCTGTATTGCAAACCACAACACCCAAAGAAAGAGAGAGAGTAAAAGGGAATGCGCCTGCCACAGAGGCCGGGGCGAGGGGTGGGGGTGGCAGGAGGGGGGATACTGGGAACATTGGTGGTGGATGATGGGCACTGGTGGAGGGATGGGTACTCAATCATTGTATGACTGAAATGTAAGCACAAAAATTTGTAAGTTGGTAACTGTGCCTCATGGTGATTCATTAAAAATTTTTAATAAAAGTGAAAAAATAAAGGATGAGTATATTCTAGTTTTAAAGAATAGATTGTGCAAGGACTTTTCTTGTTAATCAATGCAGAGAATATTTCCTGGGAAACATTACTATTTATTTTTTTCATGGAACTCTAGAGAGTATAGTAATGAATATTTTTCCTGTCCTCAGGGAACTTTATCTCAAGAAGAGGAAACAAATAAATAATTAAGCATATATTTTTCTAATATAAGTAAAATAAAGATGGAAAGTGCTTTAGAAGCTATACTTCCATATGTACATATGGGAGAGATTAGTTCCAACAGAGTGAAAGTAAAGAACGAAGGACATTTACTTGGAGTAAATACCAATTGAATTGGCCTTGAGGAATAGAAAATAAAATAGTACTTTAACAGATGTAAAGGATGAACAAAGGCTTTCCTTGGGAGAGGAAAGCACAAGAAAAGATTCATATATATATGGATGTATGGGTGAGTTCAGAATGTATTCAACAAGTGTCTATGGGGTGTCAAATAGATCCCACTTAAGAAAAATTGAAAGCAAAATAGAATATTCAAATGATATTTAATATGCTGTGTGGATTTTTATTTTAACACTTTATCTAGTGAATGACAATTTGAATGTATGAATGAAAATTTGACATTTCTATTTCTCTCCTTTTTGTACAAATATAAAAATGTTTCAGATAAAGCCTTTAGATATTACTTCAAGAGGTCTAGTATTTAATCCCATGACTTGGGATAATGTGAGATTGAAACCATCCATGCAAAATAGCATCTAACCCTTAATCATCTCCAGATAAGATTACATGTTATCCCTTGGACATTTTGACTAATGTTTAACAACTTTAATGGCCACACTAGTCTTGATGTTGTGTTTCCTAATAGTTAATGACCAGTTTTAAATTGTAAAAATACTTAAGTCTTCTTTGAAAAGTTCTGAGTTTCTTTGACCTTTCTTCATAGGTCTTTGTTCTAAGTCATTAATAATTGTCATGTTCTCTTCTGGACCGAGTCCAAATTTTCTGTCTTTTTAGTAGTAAAGACCCAATCTTGGCAAAGAACATTAATAAAGGGCCTAACACATGACAGGCAGGGTTAAAGAATGACTTGGCACTCACATTTCATATTTTAAGTGTGTGGGATCACGTGATATTTACTTTTTAATGTCAGGATCATGTCAAGGTCCCACATTTGTTCTGCCCATCATGACATATATGAAGAGATTGCCAAACTTCTCTTCAGGGTTGTATAACTTATAAGTTATTACCTTTCACAGGGCCTATACTGTAACAAATATCAGATGTGATTAGAATTTTAATATTTGAATGCTGGGAAAATAAAACCAACCTAAAGCTCTTTCACTGGTAAAGGAATGATACCTTAGGACTTCCTTAGGTGTTAACTTTGAAGTTTCCAAATTACTGAGGAAATAAAAAGTTTCTAAGTCTATTATTGTTTTACCGGGGAGCAAAATAACATTTAGATATAGCAACTTGTTCACAGTAAATAGCATTTGATAAATACCTAAAGGATCTAAAGGAAACATATCCTTTTGGGACCTGCCTCTTCAAATAAGTACGTTGCTTCCAGATTCTCCCCTAGTGCCCTGCATTCCACCTATTGAATGTATATGCCTATTGTCAACTCATGTACAAATAAATCATTTAAAAAATGCAATTTAGTTGTAGTGTAGTAACTTTGGTCCAAGTGTCTTTCATTAAGAGGGTGGACTGTTGAGTTGATTTTGCACTTATGAGGTTTCTGGCCAATGACAGTGAGGACCATGAGCACCAGATATGAAGGCACACTGCAAAATATCTGTCTGTCTCTTTTGAAATCTTACAAGCCCTCTCTCAGGTAGAAAAAGCCTGTTTGTCTGATACCAATTATATGCATTTTACTCTTTACTGAGTGAAGAGAGACATAAGCCTACTATCCCTTGACATAGAAAATAAATCCATTTCCCCAACTGGGCAAACATATGACAGTACATGGAAATAAGTTTTGTTGAAAATATATCCTCTATCTAATCTATCTATAGGTTATCCATTTTATTTACCTATGTCTTTATTCTTGGCGGAGTCTCTTGGCAGAGTCTTTATTCTTGGTACAAAGGTTTTACTTTACCAGAAGCATTTTTTTTATCACTATGTCTAGAAATTAAAAGAAAATAACCAAACTTAAAAAAAAATTGATCAAATGGCTAATGGCTAAGGAATGTCTAATGTACACACTTCTTAACTCCAGTGCTCTTTCCATTAAACATACAATTGATAGTGAAAATTAACTGGGAACTCTGGCACTTGGGAATCATATTACCATATTATATCCTTTTGTCATCATGAAGTTATGAACACCATTGAGTGGTGGGAATCAGGAATTGCACGAAACCAGTCAGCAAATTATATTGTAAGTATTCCCCTTGGAATCAATTAAAGAACATCTTTAACAGATTAGTTCTTTTGTCTCATCATTAGAAAGAATACGTAAACAGAATATTTAGGTAATGAAATATTTTTCATTCACATTAATTATAGAAAATTAGCTAGAGAATCTGTAATAAATTATAATGTATGATACATTATGAACTTATTAAAGTGAACGTTTTACTCATAGCCTTTAAATTATTCATACTCCTAGCTTAAAATGATAATTTAATCGTTTTATTGGCATGTTATAAGTTTAAATTACATGAATTGAGTCATCTCACTACTTCCTTATATACATAACTGGAAATGACCTATAACATTTTAGTAGCAATATCAAATAATGAACTAATGCTTAAGTCTGATTATTTGCATAGTTTTTCAGCTGCAGAATATTTGAAAAAAAAATTCTCCAATAAACCACTTATTTACACTCAAGTCTTTTATCTAAGAAAATCAACTATTTTATCACTTTTATTTGATCCTGTGAAAATTTCACTTGTATTGATTATTTTTCTTGTTCTTCATTCTTTCACTTGGACCAAACTCTTGGTTTTCTGTGACACAAGGAGAAAACAAAGAGGATATTCAGTATGTATGTCTACTTTATTTACTCCCCTCGACAGCAATACTTTTAAAAGAATTTTTTACAGTGGATATTTACTTCTCACCTCCGTTTAGCACATTACCTTTTCCATTGAATTCTATACCTACTATCCTCAAAATTTCTCTTAAAAATCAATATATATTTTGTTTTCATGTAGCACAGCAGGTAGGGCGTTTGCCTTGCACGAGGCCGACCCAGGTTCAATTCCTCTGTCCCTCTTAGATTGCCCAGCAAGCTACCTAGAGTATTTCACCCGCACGGCAGAGCCTGGCAAGCTACCTGTGGCATATTCAATATGCCAAAAACAGTAACAACAAGTCTCACAATGGAGACATTACTGGTACTCGCTCGAGTAAATTGATGAACAACGGGACAACAGTGCTACAGTGCTACATGATCTTTCAAAAACACTTCACCTTACTTTTTAAATAAAGTAAATAGCTTTGATTTGGAAATATGATAAAGGATGGTGTCAAAGAGTGAAGAAACAAGCAAGAGAGTCCCCTAAATTGAAGGTAAAAGTTATTTTCCCCAAACTGGGATGCTGTTACCCCAGAATGGATTGCGCTGTAGTATGTCACAATTCTTTACTTGGTAAAGCACTGCTTTTGGTTTCCTTAACATCACTCACTCCTTTGACTTCTACAGCTGCTTTCTTTGTAGTCTTCTTTGCTAGCTCCTTTTCCTCTGTTGAATATCCACATTATAATTCTAGGCTCTTTCTCCTCTGTATCTCTGCTCCCTCTTTAGACAATCTTAGAGAGTCCCTTTGCTACTGGCTATCATCTATATGATAATGAATCCCAAATCTATTACTTCTATCCTGACCTTCTCTGGTTATTTGACTTCTACATTTAAATGACTCAGAGGCTCTCAACTTGGTCTTCAAAGTAGAATTCTTGACTTCTGGCCGGAAACTTATTCCTGGGCACCAAAGTATAACAGCATATATCAGGGGTTCAAGTAAGAATGTTGATGTGAGACTTGATTTATTTCATTCCCCCACTCTCTAGCTATATCATAATTTCTGTCAACTCTACTTGCAGGACATATACCGAAGTTATCTGCTTCTATTTCCCACAATCATACCTCTCTATAAGCCACCATTATCCTTGACCTGAAAGGCTGCTGAGTCTCCTTAGCAGTTTTGTGAATGTTCCTTACAGCAACTAGAGCAATCAGGTAAATCAAATTATTGAATTTTCCTCTTTTTTAAGTTTTCCATCGGATTAACTCATGTTGGAAATAAAATCCAAGATGGGTATCTTGGCTTCAGTGGTCACTTTATACAGCCCCTGTCTACTTTTCTCAACTCATCTTGCTTGTTTTCCCCTTTCTGCAGTGAGTCTGCAGAAACTCACTCTTCTATGATGAGTATGTTACCAGCCTATATACTTGGGTGAGAATGAAGTAGAACACATCTCTTTAGTGCCCAATAATAAACAGGCTCTAAACCATTAAGATGGTAAGGCTATTTTTACATTATGACCTCGCCTGTTCTAGGTAATACAAGGAATCATTTGTACATTCATTCATAAGTGCTTATTTCTTAGGTATGTGGTATAAGACAGATGTTAATTTTTGGAACAATAAATATAACTTGGCAGAGAGTCTCTTGCCCAAGCACCTGGTTGTCTTCCCTGGGGCCCCTCAGAGTGGGTGGGCTCCATCTTCCCTCCCCGCCCGAGCAGAGCTCCCATGGCTGAAAACCTCCAGAGCCTAGCCACAGCCATGCTCAAGGCCCCTCTCCACATGATCGGACGAGCCTCACTCATGAAGGTAGCAGCAGAGGAACCTAGGTGTGTGTGTGGGAGACCTGGGGCTGAGACCTCCAAGCCTGCTCAGATCGGGGCTGGGCCTCTTCCACCCAGATTTCCCATTTTCCAGTAGCTAGGTGGTCACACCCAGGGACTGCCCCCAGTGTCATGTAATCCCACCAACAGCCAGCATCCAGAGACTTAAAACCAAACTACTGGAATATCTTATAGCCTACTTCTCCCTCTGGGAGAAGCTGGCAAGCTACTGAGAGTTTCCTGCCCACATGGGAGAGCCTCGCAAACTCCCCATGGTGTATTCGTATGCCAAAACCAGTAACAATGCTTGGTCTCATTCTCCTGACCCTGAAAGAGCCTCCAATGCGTCATTGTTGGGAAGGACAAGTAAAGAGAGGCCTCTAAAATCTCAGGGCTAGGATGAGTAGAGACCTTACTGAGACCACTCGAGAAATTTGATGATCAATGGGATGATGATTATGATGATGATGATGAAATATAACTTGGGATAGACAAAGTCCTACTCTCATAAAGTTTATATTCTAATGGTAAAGCATAAAATAACAGTCAAACAAACAGTAAATTAGATCATTTTACTAACAAAAATGACTAGGACATGTACTAGTAATTCTTCAAATTTCACTTGAGGATCAAAAAGATCCTTGTTGCCATTTGAAAACATCATAAATGAAGGAATATGGCAACCTAAGGTAAGGATGATGGCTACAAAATATATCCAAAACAACTATGAAACTCAAATTTTATGAAAAAATACTGAAAACAGAACCAATAAACAAACTCTAGTAAATAAAAAAATATAAGATGGTCAAGAAGTCAGATTTAAAGAAATTATCAGAATTCACCTTTGAGTTTAAAGTATATTGAGTGTATTATTAGAAAGATTATTGAGTATAGAGTATAGTGTAATACAAGTGAAATAAATCTATCATATTAGAATACATTTAGACTAAAAGTGCTCAAAGTCAAAATTTATTCTCAAAGTTGGAATTATAATAAAATGAGGTTTTTAAATAGCTCTATTGGAAGAAAGAAGATAAAGGAAACAAAGTGTTTTAGTTTGAGGAAATAATTTGAATGTTGGTTTGTATATTTTTTAATCTAGCTAAGCTTTATTTACTTATTCATTCATTTATTTATTTTTGGCCCACACTCAGCACTTTTTTTAAGATGGGAAGACTTACTAGTTTAAAGATGTTAATTTTCCCAAAATTAATGTATGTATTCAGCATCATTCCCATAGTAACCCAGTAGGAGTTTGGTAGGATTATGCCAACTGGTTAAAATTCATGTTGATTAATAAAGATACATAAATAGTTATAAATAATAGTCTTAAAAATAGTTATAAATAATAGCCTTAAAAACAACACTTTCCTGGGGATCTCAGTATACTGAATATTAAAACACATTTAAAATCAATAATAAAGTAATTTAGTAGGAAGAAATGATTAGATATGCAGAGCAATGAATCTTAAACAAGCACACACATGTGCACACACTTATATGATATATATATTATAAACCAGTGTGAAATACCAATGTTTAAAGACTTTTCTGAGGAAATTAATTCACTATGGAAAAATCAAGGGACAGAAATGTAGCTCAGTAGTAGAGTATATATTATGCATGCTTGAGACCCTGAGTCTGATCCCCAGCATCAAAAAATCTTGAGACAAAACAACAAAAAAACTACTCACTAACTCTCTGATCCTCCTTCCACCAACCTCAGTAACAATAAAATGAAGGAAAATTATGATTTTATGCTTACCTAATAAATGAAAGTAAATATCAGAGATTTTTCAATATAAAAATGAAAGACAACATATAGATCTATTTGTATTTTGTGGCATTGCTTGGAAGAATAATTTTATTATCTGGAAAATTCATAGCTCATAAGAAAATTAATAGAATTTAGTAGATATGAAAGATTTCTATTCAACAAAGGTGATGTGCCACACACTGAGAGAAGATTTTTCTGATTCATATCTCTTTCTATCTCTGCTAAGCTCACACATGAAGCTTCATATCAAAGTGGAGACAATTGAGCTAAAGAGAAGTAGGAAAGTAAATAACTTATGAGATACTTATACTCATTATAAAGTAGAAAGCCAAATTAAAGCAATAGTGAGGTACTCAATAAACATTAGATTGTCAAAAATACATATGCTGATCAACAGTATGTGTTAAAAGACGATAAAAGAAATTAAGATAGAGATGAACCTTGACTCACTTCTCAGTAGGAGCTGGTTCTGCATTTTAAAGAACAATTCCGAAGTGTTTTATGAATTGAAGCATGCACACTTAACCCAGTGATTCTACCAAGTCTGTATCTCCCTAGAACCCCCACAGAGATTAACAATGAGATACATACCAGGATGCTCATTTGGATGTTCTGTTTGTCAGTTTGTCACCTACCTCTATATAAACACTAATATAGTATTCATAAGTTTGGTTCATAAGAGTTATAGGCTTGTTTGAAAATGTTTTACAAATATTAATAACTTCTACAATATTCTCCCAATGTTCCAAAGATAAGAAGAAAATAATAAGGGAAGGAGGATAGACTATCTGGTTATTTTGCTGTAAAATTATTTATGTATATATATGTGTGTGTATGTACATATATGCATATATATACACAATGCTAATTTTTAGGCTGATTCTTTTTGATTACTAGATACTTAGTGGAAAGTAGTAATAATGATGGGATTATAATTCCTCAGACCTTCAACAGAGAACAGAGTCTGTCCTGATTTCTATTTCTTGGTCAATGGCTCTGAAGGATTTTCCCTGGTGCATTGCTCACCTACTAGCAGAGCAGTGTTCAAGTAGGGGGAGAAAGATGAAAGTAAGTAGATGTTTTTGCTATTCTTTAACTTTTTGTAAAATTAAAAAAATAAACTAAAACAAAGAACAAGCTTAAGTCAGAGCACTTAATTTCTAATGAGCACAATGGCTTAATAAATGCACCTGAAATGCAATCTCTACAGGTTCTATTTAAAACTTCAAAGCTAATTGTTGTTTGTTTGTTTTTTGAAAATCTCTGCTAGAGATGCCATAACAAATATGATTGACTGGGTGGCTTACAAGACAGAAATTAATTTTCTCACCACACAAGAGGTTGCAAGAATGAACGAAGGTGCAAGTATTATCAGATTGCAGCGAGTTGCCTTCTCATGCCATTCAGGCTGCTGCCTCAGCTCTGTGAACACATGTAATCTTACCCAGAATCTTATACAACGGTGGGGCAACAACTCTGATTTCTCTTTCTCTTATAAGGTCACAATTTTAGTTAGATTGGAATTCTCCCCTTTGGTTCTCATTTAGTGTAATAATTCTAAGGTTCTATTGGCCACATTGTTTTGTAGTAAAATTTTTGGCTGGTGCACAATTTAAGTAGTAGCAATGTCTAGCTTTTTTGTGGGGAAGTCCAGTTTCACTCTTGGTGACACTCAGCCAGCCAACCAGGCCCAAAGTTTAAATCCTCAAATGATGCAACAGCTGTTCTGGTAGGGCAGTGTTGAGGGTTACCAGGGAACCCTGGTGGTGCCCAAAGGCCTCCAGAATTACAGAAGGCATGTTAAGGTGCAGTTCACAGTGCTATGGTTCAAACTCAGGTCCTAGTACCCGCAGGGCTTGTGGCCCTGAACACAGAGCCATCTCCCCAAAAACTCAATCCTTGACTTTATAGAAATTGTGCTTGATAGTTTGAAACATAAGATTTGCAGGCAGTAGTTTAATCCCTGCCATTGATATAAATCCTATTATTACTTTTTGGTTTATACCTGGCAATGCTCAGGAGTCACTCTTGGCTCTGCACTAAGGAATTATGCCTGGTGATGCTCAGGGGATCTTTTGGGATGCTGAGGATCAAACCTAGGTCAACCATATGCAAAGCAGATGCCCTACCTGCTGTACTAGTGCTCCAGCCCCAATTCTAAAACAATTATTATCCAGTTGTTCTATTCTTAATTCGTGTCATTCTTTAGAGACATAACTCTAGTTCAAAGACATCTGGAATGATTCCCACCACCAACTTTCTCAGTGACCACTGCCAGTATCTAATCCACTATCTCTTGTAGAACTTATCAAACTTGCCTAATTTAAACTGTGGATACAGGTAACAAAACCATCAACTTAATCTCTTTAATATCTTGCCATATTTAAAACACTTGATATCCGTCTTTTGTTTGATTACTTCTATAATCTCAAGACACAGAGGAGACCTAGTTTGGATTTTATAAGGTCAAGTGACTTAACAGTAACAATAACAATAAAAAAATACACACAGACAAAGCAAGCAATAAAATCTGCTTGAAAATACTTGTTAGAGGCCAGGAATATTGCTCCACAGTAGGAAACCTGCCTCATGAGCTGGGGGAGAAGGCAGCTGGAATAGAGAAGGGATCACTAAGTAAATGATGGTTAGAGGGATTGTTCAGGATGGGAGATATCTGTTGAAAGTAGATAAAGGACCAAACGTGCAACATAGAAACTCTCAGTTTCTATGCTGCAAACCATAATGCCCAAAAGTAGAGAGAAAGTATGGGGGAAATTATCTGTTATAGAGACAGGGCGAGGGTTGGGTTGGGGTGGGGATACTGGGGACATTGGTGGTGGAAAATGTGCAGTGGTTGAGGGATGGGTGTTTGATCATTACATGACAAAGGCAAACATGAAAGTTTTGTAACTATATCTCACGGTGATTCAATAAAAAATTAAATTAAGAACAAGAAAAAAATACTTGTTAGTTTTTCCAAATCTTCAATTCATTTTGAATTAATTTTGTGCATGGTGTTATATAGTGGTCTAGTTCCATTTGTTTACATATGATTGTATAGTTTTACCAAATCATGTTAAAATTTATTATTATTATTATTATTATTATTATTATTATTATTATTTTTTGCGGGGGCATTGTAGGCCATATCTGGTGGTGCTCAAGGTTTACTCCTTGTTTCGTGCTCGGAGAATACTCCCGGCAGGCTCTGGAGACACTAAGAAATTCTGGGAATAGAACCTGGATAGTTCCAGGGGAAAAGTAGTTCCTACGTGTTGTGCTATCTCTCCTGCCACCTGTATATTTTTAGTAGTTGAAGTCATATTGCATAATAATACTGCATAAGTTTCAGGTGTGCATCACCAAAAACAAATGTGTGGATACACTACATTTGAAAAACACCAAAAGCCCCATTCTATCCTTCAACATACAATTGTTCACTTTTGTTGGATTTTCCCATTGATCTACCCTTTCAACCCCACAATGCTCCCATCTGTTAACTACTAATTGTCTTACGCTATAAACATTTAGTTAATATGTTTCTCTCTATGCCATATTCAAGTGACATCATAGCAGTCTTATCTTTCTGTGTCTTTTTTGCAATATTTCAAACCTGTAGGTAGTTATTTGAAAATTGTTAATTCTTTAAGACGGTATTGAGGAGGGGACTGTGAGAGCATATAAAAATAAGTAAGATATGTCATCTCTACTTGACCCACAATAACTCTTGGAATTCAAAGTATTGAATTCAAAGAGTCAAGTGCTTCATTCCTCTTTAAATCAACTTTCTCTTTGAATATCCTACAAGTTAGAATTATGATCTGATGTTCATTTATTGTTAGGATTATGATTAAAATGCAATTTATCTGTGATGAAGTTGTGTCTACATTGGTTCACTAAATCAAAAATTTTGAGGGCATATTTTACATTTATTACTTCTTTAATAACCAACTTCTGGTTAATCAAACAAGTACTGCAATAAATTTATATGTGAGCCATTGATGATAATATTGAATTAGCATTTTCTTTACAATATTTTGAACTATGGAATAACTTTGGTATTCATACCTCTGCCAATATTTTGATATTCTCAGTGCCACCTTGAGTAATAAAATATTTCAAAAAATAATTAAAATTTAGCTAATGATAAACAAGTATGAAAATTTCCATATCTTATATAGCACCTTATCTTTCTGATTTTAAATTATAAGCACACTTTTCCTTAAGTAATTTTCAAATATTTACTAGAATACTTCTTTATTTCTATGTTTTAGGTCAGTTCCATCATTAGGTCATTTCCATCCATATCCCAGCCCTCATGCGTCACCTGGGATAAACCTTGGTGGTCCTAGGGAGAGATGAAATGTAGGGATGGGTATCAGATGCAGTTTATGCATGCAAGATGTGTTCTCTACCATCTGAACCACATCTTCAACCCTGAAACATTTCTTGAGATTTTTTTCTTTTCATAGATCCTCATAAGACACCAAGTAAGGGATGTTGGGAAGACTCATTCAGGTTGAAATGTGCGTGCCAAAAGTAGACTATAGACTGAACACGATTACCACTATCACAAACTACAACACTCAAAAGGAGAGAGAACAAAAGAGAATGCCCTGCTACAGAAGTGGGATGAAGAGGTGGGGGGTGGGGTGGGGGTGGTGGGAGGGATATTGGGAACATTGGTGGAGGAGAATGGGCACTGGTGGAGGAATAGGTAAATGATCATTGTATGACTGAAATGCAAACACAAAAGTTCATAAGTTGGTAACTGTACCCCACAGTGATTCACTAATAAAATCTTTTTTAAAAAAGACTTCATTTTTTAAAAAAAAATCTTTTTTATTGCTGTTGTTTTTGAGCCACACCCTATGGTATTGCTGGCAGGGTTAGGAGAACTCTATGGACTGCCAGGGATCAAATCCAGATCAGGCATACAAAAGGCAAGCTCTCTACCTATTGTACAATTTCTCTAGCCCCAAAATTTTCATTGTTTGAATATGCAGCTCATTTTCAGGTAAAGAGCTTAACTCTGTGTGTGTGTGTGTGTGTGTGTGTGTGTGTGTGTGTGTGTGTGTGTTTTGCAGGAGGCGGGGAGGGTGTTGAATCACTGATACTTATCTTCATAAAATTGCCAAAATTGCAGATGATTTAGTTTCAATATATCTTTAATGATATAAGTCACAAATAAATTGGGTTTAAAATATCCAAGAACAGTTTTGAGGATTATAGTATATCTTGTCTCTAGAGAATCTGAAAAGGAAAATTGACCAGGTCAGATTTGATAGGTTTAGATCAGCATGCTTCATTACAGTCTCTTTGTAGAAATGTATTCATCTTTAAATGGCTTTTTTTCAAGTGGGGGAAGCTACTTTAGGCCATTGAAAATCAACAGAATAGTTGGTTATATTTGAATTTAGTAAAATAATCAACAAAGATGGAACATATCCTATAGGGCGTACTTAAAGGCATCTAAGGAATTACTTGCTTCATGATTACTATTTCTTGAATCAAGTCAGAAGCAGTTTAACTATCATTGCACCAACATATTTCTAGCCTACTTTCATACACAAGTTTTGAATGGCTTGCAATGGTTTTCTTAACTTGGTGAAGCCCATCTGGCCATGCCTAGCTACTCCTACCTATCTGCAAATGTTCAGGCTTCCACATATGGACCACACAGCACATGCAAGACAATCAAAATCTGTTAGTCACGGAATAATCTGTCTGGTATTTTCAGCCATTTTAATAATTAATTGGGTAACATCTGAGTCAATAATTCAATGGTCCAATTCAGTCTGTAATGTGATCAGTTTTTCCTAATGATTAATCAAGTTGTTTGCATATCTGAAACCCAGTCACAGAAATAGTGAAGTTTGTTAGGTTCTCAGAAGCATTCAAATAATACACCTATTTATAAATAGTTAGTGCAAACTTAACTATGCATATGATAAGGGTGAGAGTCATTAAAAAATAAGTGATTTGTTATTCACATGCTTTGCTAATTTGGTAACTATCATTCCCGATATAAAGTTATATATATATATATACACATATAGTTATCTATTAAAATATACATAAAAATCTCAAAATACATTACAGAAGTGACTCCTAAGCACAGAGCCAGGAGTACCTTTTTAACATTCTAACACAAACAAAAAGATCTCGAACTTGAGAACAAACCACCGACAAAGTATGGGATGTTATATCTTGCTTTATAAATAAGAAAGCATTTTATTGAGAAAGAAATTATCTTCATTCACATCCAAACGTAATAAAATGATATATAAATATAAACATATATATACACACAGATAAATATATACATATATACATATACATATATGCATATGTGCTACAGGTAAATATTCACATATTCCCCAGTTTCACATCTCTTTAGTACAGTTTTCCTGGCTTAAATATCAAGAACTTGTGGAGAGTTAATTATATTAAATTTATATTAGAGTATATGTGTGTGTTTAAATTAATTGGACAAAATCATTTTGTAATATCTTTATAATAATTAAGCTTTAGAAAGAATTCAGGGTGTAAAAACCTCTGAAATGTAAGGATTATTAAGAAAATAAATTGAGAAATTACTGAAATATTTTTAATGTTCTACAATTTTATATTTTTCACCTGACAAATGGCTTACCTGCCTCTTCAATTGGAGTATCTTTGTAATACCTGAAGATAAATATCTACCAATAGCCTTTAAACAATGCTTGTCATGTTCGTCATTTATAAAGCAGACTTATACATAAATTAAATTTTCCTGAACTGTAGCTATGAATTAGAGTCCCATGAAATGTGCTATTGCTAACACACTCTGGTGGAATGTTGCTATCAGTTCAATTGTTTTAATGATAAATTTCCTTCAGAAAATGGAAGGATCTGTTGACAGACAAAAACAGGAACTAACAATGGACTATTTAGACTTGCAAATGATGGAACATTTAATTATTCCAAAATAGCATTCCCCAGTTAGGGTATGATCATTAAATCCATCATCCTTCAGTTTATATGCATGAAACATTTATCATGTCTTCCTCAAACAGGAGTCCGTCATCTAAATATAGATTTTTGGACCATCCATTGCAGCATGACATTTCATCAAAAGCCTGGAATTTCATTTATTTTCTGTAACAGAGATAAAGTGTTTGTAAACGATGTGATAAGACCATAAAGGGAAAGTAAAGTGAAATCGGGCTTCCTATAGGGATGGATACAAACTTGACTAAAGATGCTACCACTACAACCATAGAGAACTAGGTGTCAACAAATCAACAGTAACATTCTAGTTACCAATGTCCTCTGGATATGTCTTTTTAAAAATTGTGTGGTCAGCTTTACTAC
The DNA here is from genome assembly GCF_027595985.1 of Sorex araneus. Lineage (NCBI taxonomy): Eukaryota > Metazoa > Chordata > Mammalia > Eulipotyphla > Soricidae > Sorex > Sorex araneus. Next base: position 49,109,170 of record NC_073310.1, on the reverse strand, counting down.
TCTTCATCTGTTTGCAAATTAATTTGCATTCGGACTCAAGAGGGTGGCAGCAAGATTAAGGCAAAATTAAGGTAAATATACTTGAGTACTGGAGACATATTTAATTCTCACTTGAGATCTAAAACCCTCAAATGGTATTATGAAATCTGATATTTTTTTTATTTCCTGCAGTTTTCATTATTCAGAGAGATATGTGTTGTAACCACTATTTCAGTCTCGAGACATGTTATATTGGGACATGGAAAACATTTCATGGGAAGACAAGCATAAGCAATAAGCAACTAATCTGGAAATGACCCCATCCTCTCACAGAATGCTTGCTCTGGGACAGATGTTTGGGAAGGTTTTATAATAATGGGTCTTGATGGGCTGAAGAGTCTTATTACATCCAACATTTCTATCTGCTCCTTTCTGGCTCTTTCTTTCTCTCTCTCTCTCTTTACTACAATTTTACAGCCCAAGTATTAGAGACGTAAAGTGACTGGCTCAAGGCCACATGCTGATTTCAAAGTTAAGTCATTCTGATACTTAGATTAAAATGTTTTTTTTAAGCTCACCCTATCTTGGACTGGATCGATAACACAGATAGCACAGCAGGTAGGGCGTTTGCCTTGCATGCGGCCAACTCCGGTTTGATTCTTCCCTCCCTCTCGGAGAGCCCAGCAAGCTACCGAGAGTATCCTGCCCGCATGGCAGAGCCTGGCAAGCTACCCGTGGTGTATTCGATATGCCAAAAACAATAACAAGTCTCATATTGGAGACATTACTGGTACCCACTCGAGCAAATTGATGAACAACGGGACGACAGTGCTACAGTGCTACACCCCATCTTACACACATGGAAAATGTATGTGTGTGCTTATATGTACACATGCCACCAAATTTATGAGAGATTGGAAAATTAAATGTCAACCCGAATTCATTGGAATAACTTAAAAAAAAATCCAAGTTGTTTTGTACATCCTAGAAAGGGACATAATCCATCCTTCCTTTCACATACGTGGGGTCTGGGGAGATAGCTCAAAGGCTAAAGTAGGGGCCTGGTATGCAGAGACCCTGCCCTAAAAGTGAATACCAGGAACCACATGATCTTTCCAGAACCACTGTAGCCTTGGTGGTGCCCAGTACCACTGGACCAAAGCAACACTGCAAGGTGGGGCCCAAGTACTAAAGTGTCCTACTGGCTTGACTATCACATGGCATATCTTCCAGGCCTTCTAAATTCTGCCTGAAAACTCCCCAAATTAATTAGTTGGCTAATTAAAATAAAAATACAAGTGAAGTATATATATATATATATATGTGTGTGTGTGTGTGTGTGTGTGTGTGTGTGTGTGTATAATATGCACAGAGACTGTTTAAGAGACCTTTACTTAATGCATGAGGAAAGACTTAAATTTATTAGTAGATAGCAAGCAACATATATTTCACAATATATTTTGCAAAAAATCAGTGAACTCCCATTACTCAGATTTGTTCCTTTATTCTGTTAGAATGTATCAAGCTCACTAACATTTATGAAAAAAAATTAACTAGCTCTATTAGTGGTCTGGTAGAGGTAGTAAAATGGACAATTTCCATTTCTTCTTTTTACATGGGATCTTGAAATTAATATACATAGATGGAATGACCTTTCAAATACATATATATATATGTATATATATAGGGTATAAATAGATAAGAAGGATACTAAAGTGAAATAAACAGTCCACTCATTTTCTCAGAATAGGTTGCCAAAGAAGAAGACTAGATTAAAACTAAAAGATCAGAGAGAACTCTATAGGAAGTCAGTCACAACAGACTTTATAATTTAGTCTATTTATGAGGTAGCTACAGAGGTAAATGAGTATCTATTGTGTACAATATTACCATGTCTATGAAAGCAAACTCCCATCATTTTGATCAGTGTTTTGCATACATATGGACTGCAAGATCTGGCTTGATATGTGTGATTTCTTACAATAATCAGTATATGAATCTTCCTTTCATTGGCATGCAGCAGTCTGTGAAAGATGTCACATTTAGACTCTGCCTCACATAAAACGTGTGCGATGCCTCTGCTGAACTTCAGCACCTACCTCAGTGTTCTTTTCTCTCTGCAGTTAAAGTATCTTATGACAATGTCTTCATGTTTACCACTTTTTCGTACATACAGTTTTGAAGTGTGGTACCTTGGAAAGTTCTGTAGGGAAAAATCATTTGCCTGGTGAAAGCAGCTTATAGCAAACCTACACATCCGCAGAAACATTCGTGTGGAAAGAGGAGAAAGAAACACTGCCAGACATTTCATACAACTTAGTGCTGAAATATACCTAACATGGACAAAATCGGTTCCAATGAAACATGCTTTTTTACCCCTGTGAAAAAAGATGCCGTCAAATCTCACTCCCTACTTCCCCATATAATCTATCCTCTCCTATTCTTAGCCAATTGCCTGATCTCCTCCCTTTCAATGGACTCAACTCTCAATTTTTTAAATCATTTCTCTGCAAAATGTTCAGAATCTATTCTTTTACTCCTTATAATTTCTGCCCCAATTCAATTTTCACACTATTTCCCCAGTGCTCTCACCCCTCTTTCAATCCATTTAGTCATTCAAATTTTTGGTGATGGAAAAAATGGGTTAGTGAGAGGAAGGCTTCTTTCTACCTAAGTGAGCTTCCATTCTTTTCTCATTTTGGTTTCCCCACTTCATTGGCTGTTTGCTTACATTCACTCTCCTGTGTGTCTCCCAAACCAAGGAGATAAATATGCAGAGGTGGAAATGGTCATACCAGAGTCATGTCACTGTCACTGTCATCCCGTTGCTCATCAATTTGTTTGAGCGGACACCAGTAACATCTCTCATTGAGAGACTTATTGTTACTGTTTTTTGGCATATCCAATATGCACGAGTAGCTTGCCAGGCTCTGCCGTTTGGGCTCCATACTCTCGGTAGCTTGCCGGGCTCTCCGAGAGGGGCAGAGGAATTAAACACCGGTTGGCCGCTTGAAAGGTAAATGCCCAACCGCTGTCCTATCGCTCCAGCCCCACCAGAGTCATGAACAACGTGAATAGAAAATGGAAACTTACAAATAAATTGGGTGATGGAATTCAGGAAACTGAGGTACAAATTGTCATCACATTGATTGGCCCCCTTAGTTTCAGCACATACTGAAAGGTAAAGTGGAAAAAGTCCTGGCAATGGCAGTGTCAGTCTTCTGAAGCCACACCCAGGTAGAGGAACATAAAGGATCTAAGTTGAAAAAGAACAAGTTCAGAGACTGGGGATGGCCACGCTTCAGAATATTCTAGAACCAGATAGATATTGTGGGATTTATGAGATCAGTTAGGGTTTTGCAAATTAAAGTATAAAAGGTTAAATTGGGGACTGTATTTGGTTTGTAGAAAGAGGAGAATAAACCACCGGGGGCTGGTGAAAGTTCTCATCTTCCTCAAGCCCAAGAAGCTTCTTTTAGCTTCAAAGGGATGAAACAAAAAGCATTTAACAATTGCTGAATTGGTGTGTTTCCCTTTCTTTCCAGAAACAAGGTTAATTCTTTATTCCTCCAAACAGAATTTCCCCCCTCTTCTTAAAAATCAAAAACATTAGCTCCAGACCAAAAAAAAAAAAAGTTTAGATTGAAATACTTGTGCACATACAGAAGTGTATATTTCACCACACAAATATGCATATGTGTGTAGATGTATGAGATATTCCGATAGTCTCCAACGTACAATTTTTTAACAGGTTTTCAGCTATATGATGGCATAAAGGTGATACTCATTTAATAGAAAGACCATTTTTCTTGTAGCTGAGCACCTTAATGTTGATTACAATCATTTTGTTTTCAATATTCAAAATTGTAAGCGATATTCTATACTTTATTGCAAAATGTTCTTTGTGTTGCATGATTTTTCTCAACTATAGGCTATTAGTGTTCTGAGCATTTTAAAGGTAGGCTGGCTGCACTAGGTTATGTGTTCAACAGATCTGAAGAATTACAGGAATTTTCCATGTAGAATATTTTCAACAAACAATAAGTATATTGGGGGGCCAGAGTGATAGTACAGTGGGTAGGGTGTTTGCCTTGCACGTGGCCAACCCAGGTTGAATCCCTGGCACTGCAAGTTTCCCCTCATCCTGAGCTCAGAGTCAGGAGTAAGCCCTGGACACAGCCAGGTTTGGTCCAAACCTCAAAATAAATAGATAAATAGCGATGGGTATATTGGGAAATAATATCATTGTAAATTGAGGATGATTTGCTCTTATATACATTATATATGTATATAACATACATAAAATAAATATAAATGTAGTATGTATCATGCATATGCTATGCCACATATATTTATATAGATTACAATAAGTGTGAGAATTAATAAAGGAAAGTGAGATGATTTAAAAGCAAAGACTGGTTCTTTAGAAGAGCAAGCTTGCTTATTTTAAGCAGTTAACTCCAGCAAATGTTCAGACATTGCCATAAACAAGCATATATATATATGTATATATATACATATATACACACACACACACACACACACACACACACACACACACATATATACTGTCTGTCCTCCCATTCATCGATTTGCTTGAGCGGGCACCAATAACATCTTCACTCTGAGACTTGTTACTGTTTTTGGCATATCGAATACACCATAGGTAGCTTGCCAGGCTTTGCTGTGCGGGCAGGATACTCTTGGTAACGGGCTCTCTGAGAGGGACAGAGGAATCGAACCCTGGTCGGCTGTGTGCAAGGCAAATGCCCTGCCTGCTGTGCTATTGCTCCAGTCCCATTGTTGACAATATTGTAAATTATGTGCCTAAATTTTAAAAAAAGGTCTACACCCCTATTTTCACATAAATGTTAATTAACATCTCAGTTTTATTTTTCAGCTTTAAATACAAAAAGATTGGGCCAGAGAGATAGAACAGCAGGTAAAGCACTTGCCTTGCACATAACTGACCTGGGTTTGACCCCAGGCATCCCATATGATGCCTGGAGGACCACCTGTAGTGATTCTTGAATGCAGAACCAGAAATAACTTCTTAGCACTGTAAGGTGTGGCCCCAAAACTTACAAAATGATAAAAGGTACTTTTATGGTGATAGGTTTTTATTATTGAATGGATGTCATTTCTGTCTGTTTTATGATAACTCAGATTAACCACAATTTTTGGAAGAATTATAGAAATATCCCAATATTTCATATGGTCCCCTGAGCACTGCCAGGAGTAATTCCCAGGTACAGAACCAAGAGAAACCCCTGACCATCACCAGGTATGCCCCTCAAACAAACAAAAAGTAAATGAGAAAGAAATGACCAAAGGGGTCAGAGAAATAGTACAGATAAAGGCTGAATGGGGTTTGATTCTGAAACCCCACAGGGGGGCCCTAAGCATTTCCAGGAGTGATTCCAGAGCACCACACCAAGAGTAATCAATGCATACATACATACACACATACATACATATGTACATATACATGTACGTATGTATGTATGTATGTATGTATGTATAATATACATATCAGTGTTATCACTTTATCACTGTCATCTCGTTGTTCATCCATTTGCTTGAGCAGGCACCAGTAACGTCGCCATTCGTCCCTGTCGCATGCTAGTGTAGCCTGATGGCATACTGGGCCTCTTTCAGGATCAGGGGAAAGAGGACCATCATTGTTACTGTTTTTGGCATATTGAGTATGCCACGAGTAATTTGCCAGGCTCTGCCATTTGGGTGGGATACTCCTGGTAGCTTGCTAGGCTCTCCGAGAGGGATGGAAGCTTTTGGAGGTGGCCTCTAATCGCCTTTACAGGTGTTCCCAATCTACCAAATGTAAGCTTTTGGTCGACTGGCATGTTGTAAGATCTGCACACTGACAAACACGCACTTTCCTGTGTCTCTGGGCAGCACCTGGGACATCTGCAGCCTCAGATTGATCTCCTTGAGGTTGATGGAGTGCACCCAGAGGTTGTTGAGCAGCTGGCAGAGCAGGATCCTATTGTGGAGAGTCTGTGCCAGGTCAAACACCTGCACCGAGTACCAGGTCACCTAGTGATTGGCTGACAGCACCCACAGTGGATGAGCCACTGCGCGCACTGCTGCCACGGCTCTATGTCCAATAACTCGGCCTGGCTGGGGCAGGCAGCAACACTGTGGTCGCCACTGGCATGGTTTCTCCGTGCCCTGCAGATACTATTCTGTCCAAATCTTGCAAAACAACCAGCGATGTCCATCAGGAATCACTCATAGAGTTCCATGCCTATGGTGCTGAGCTGCACATTGTCTAGACAAGATAGTGAGCTGGGTTCAGGAGAGCGTGAGGGCTTTGGGCGGTGTTGGCGCCGTGTTGTCTCCAATCAAATGTGGTTTGGTAATTATGGAAAATGACTAAGGAGTGTCATATGATGTGTCGCGTGTGTTCAATCATACACGAAGCTCGGCCGGAGCCTGTGGAAAGCAGCTTGGATCATGGCGGCAGTTGGGTTGTAGAGGTCGGCTGCCAGGGCTGGGTCTCTTGGGGCAGGGAGGGCTCTCACCCACTCCCCTCTGGGGCACCCTGAGTGAAAATAGCCTGGCAGGGAGTAGGGGGGCATGGTTATGGAGACCTCATTTTATGCTTCCTTCTGGGAAAAGCTGCTGTGAGTTCTGGACTAGTGGCTGATGAGATCTCCTCATCAGCAAAATATATATATGGATATATATGCATATATGTAAGCATATATATCCATACATATATCCATATATATATATTTCAAATCAGAAGTTACTCAAAATTTAAGTTTGGAAAAGAAAGTGAGGGAAATAGCTAATTTATAATTAAGATCTTGCAGAATCAGAGGGAATTATAGCCAAGAAAAAGCTGCCCTTCTGAAAAATGCCATGGGAAATGTATGAGTGTTTGAATGGTTTTCTTCATCTTTCTTGAAAGTCATTGGTTTCAAAGTACTGAGAAATATTTTTAGACCACACTACATGGATGACATATTTTCAGATAACAGCACATGGTGATAAATTAGCTTTGCTTATGCATTTTTTTAGGCAGTCAGTATGTACTAAAATACCAATATAAATAAAAAGTTTGTTTCATTCAATATAAAAGTCTTCAAAACACGGAGTTGCATTTAGAGACTAAGATTAAATCAAGGAGGAGTATATTGTTAAATTATAATTGTTAAATCATAATGGCCTCTCCCTTTCCTGAAAATAAAATAAATCTAACAGGCATTCCTTTTAACAAAGGTCTCGAAAGGTTACATGAGTGTTTAAAGAAATATTTAAGTGAAATAAGCATTAGCTATCTGTTTTGGAATTATTTTGCTTTAATATTTTAATGACTACAGATTTGAGGGTCAATTTACTTAAAGAAAAGTTATAACCAATTTTCTTAAATATTTTAGGACATTTTATGAAAATGTTTAGGAAAACTTTAGATTCAGGTTTTAAAATATGCTCAAATTTCATCACAATGACTCATAAGGTTTAATAAATCAGATTCCCAGAAGCACTTTTGGGTAAGATAGAATTAAATAGAAACTGAATTTACCCTGCTGCCTGAAACAACCCAAAACACAAAAAATAAGAAGTGAAAATTAATAAAACATTAAATAATAATATTAAAACAATGGAACATCAAACAACAAAGGACAATGCATGATTCTTGAGGTAAACTCTGTGACTGTCCCTGTACTTGCCAGTGCTCCAAATTACTTACAAGGTACCGTGGAGGAGAGGAGAGTGAAAGACACTGAGATGAGCTGAGAGCATTCACAGGATACCATACAGTTAGGCCCAACCTATAAAGAAAGAAAGAGAAGGAGTGAGCATGAGAGCTCTTGTGTGTATGCAGAGGACCTCCTTATTTTGCCTGTTGGGAAACTATCCAACATCAGGAGAGAAAACACCTGAAATGATAAGATTTGCAGTGGTACCAAAAAAAAATATGAATTGGTGAAAATTCAAAGCATAAAAGGAGACAAAAATAGACAAAGAACCTATGGTACACTGTAGGGTAACGTTGGTTTGCCCTGCCTCCTTGGCCGCTGGGAACTCGTGTTTGTTGATTGCCCCCCAGCCTGTCATTACCTTTGTCCTCTGATAATAAGACTCTGACTTGTAAATATTGTCTTCTCTTCTTCTTAATGTCCTTGGCATGGTTATTATTTCAGAGCAGTTGCTTTTTGCATCGATATAGGAAGACAGTTAAAAATAGAAGCTTGTGGCTTGGGAGTTGATTGACTCCAGATAATATAGCTCCTGTACATCTCCTCTCTTGACTTAAGCCTCAGTTGCCCTTACTACCTAGATCCCCCAAAGCAGGGTTCCGTTGAAAGACTGGATGGACCCAGGGCAAGTGGCGTGCTATGAGCTACTCTGGCATCAAAATGGGCCTGGTCAAAGTGCCCTAATAAGTTAACCATAAGTTAAGAGCTTGGTCATGGATAACCGGCAACTAATCAGCAACCAGCTTGGCCCTCGTTCTTCCTTCATCAGTCCGAGGTAACAGCAGTCCCGGCGAGAGAGCACCGAATGCGGGCCCCGAGAGAGAACCTCCCGGAGAGCTCGAAAACATCATTTCACGTGTAATAGAGTTTTACACAGTCCCACATGCTAGTGGGAGTGTGTGTGAGAGAGAGTTTTCATAGTACACACAGCAAGAAATACAACAAAATAATATTTTGCATTCAATTCATATCTATACTTCTATTAAATGCTAATGGATTAAGTACTCTAGTTAAAAATCAGAGTAATTTACATTTTCCTGATGATAAGTGATGCACATCTTTTATTTTTCATATACCGTTGGGCCATCTGTATGTATTCTTTGAGGGATTTTCTGTTCATCTCTTCTCCCCATTCTTAATGTTTCTATGTTTTGTTTTTTTTTAAAGTTCTACCAGTGCTTTATAGTTCTTGGATATCAACTCTTGACCAGATGAATGGTGGGCAAATATTCTCTCTCAGTCTGTGGGGTGTCTTTATTTTGGTCATTGTTTTCTTTGCGTGCAGAAATTTCTTAGTTTAGGGTAGTTCCATTTGTTGATCTTTGCTTCTGTTTGCTTTCCCAGTGTTGGCATGGGTGTAGGGGGAAAAAAGAACTCTCATTCATTAGTGGTGGGAATATTGACTTGTCTAGTCCATTTTGAAAACAATATGGATGCTTCTTTAAAAACTGGGAATTGAGTTTTTATATGACGTAGCAATTCTGTTCCTTGATATCTACCCCAAGTGTCCCAAAACTTTATTCAGAAAAGATTTGCACTTTTATGTTCATTGCAGCACTATTTACAATAGCCAAAATTTGGAAACAATCCAAGTGCCCAAGATCAGGTGACTGGGTAAAGAAACTACATACACAATGAAATACTACTCGGCTTTAAGAAAAGATGAGATCATACAATTTACTGCTATGTGGATGGAGGTGGAGAGTATTACACTGAGTGGAGTCAGTCAGAAGGAGAGGGTCAAGCATAGAATGATCTTTTTTATATTTGGGATATAAAGAAATAGAGCAGGGGGAATAACAAAGGCTCAAAAGACAACAGAACTGGTATCAGTAGAAAGTTTACTAAAGGGAATGGGGAGAGAAAAATAGGAGGTGAGAAACACTGGGACAATGGTAGAGGGAAGCAGGCACTCTGGTGGAAAGTGAGGTGCTGGAATGCTTTACATATGAAACCTTCACAATAACAGTTTTGTAAGTCACAGTGCCTAAAATTAAATTTAAAAAAGCAGCTGGGGTGTGTGAGACAAGGAAAGTGACTCAGCAGTAGAGAATTTGCCTTGTGTATTTGGAGTACTGGGTTTAATTCCTAGTACACATATATACAACACACACACACACACACACACACACACACACACACACTCAAAGGTCAATCTTAAAAAAGCAAGGCTCAAGTAAATTCTACCTATAAGAAGTACACTAAATAGAAAAGCATAAAGCATAGAAAAGCACAAATATTTTAAATGTAAAGAGTTGTAAAAATAGAGTATTGTTTGAGTTTATAAAAAAATAATATAGAATGGCTGTAATAGCATTAGACAGAGTAGATTCAAGTAAAAAAATTAAAAGAGACAGAAAATGAGTTACTCCACAATGATAAAGGGTTTAATTAATCAAGAAGACATAATACTCCTAACATTTATGCAGTATAATATGAGTTTCAAAATTTATGAAGCAAAAATAGAACTACAAGGAGAAATAGATAGTTAGATAACATTGCCATTACAATTCAAGGTTTTTATGTTCTTAATTGCAGGTAGAATAAGGAGGCAAAAAATCATAGAATATAGATTTAAATAGTTTTACAGCTAACTTGATCTAATTGACATCTATTATCTCTAGCCAACATCTTAGTAAACATTCTTTTCAAGCATACGGGATACATGTTCCAAGATAAACCATAATCTGTACCAAAGAAGATTCTCAGTATATTGACAAGAATCCCAGTAACATAAACGATGTTTTCTAAACACAATGAAAAGAAATTAGAAACCAATGACATAATGATGCTGGTGAATACTCGAATAGTTAAAAAGCGTAGCTGGCAAATAAGTCTCAACTTGTTTTTTAAAACCTTACTGAAAAGAAATAACCCGAATCAGATGGTTCTATTTGTGAATTCTACTATTTAAAAAAAGTAATAGTATTCTACACAAATTCTTTCAGAAAAGATGTTTCTGAACTTAGGAGGCTTGCATTACTGAAATGCCAAAGAAAATGATGTAGGCAGAGTAGGGAAGGCCCCCCTCCCGGGGCAATAGCAAAAGCTAACCTTGCAGAAAAAGGGCAAAACAGGAACTAAGGCCTGATAAGACCTTGAGCAGCAAAGGACTCGGAGGTGATTGGACCCCTCCCCATGAAGAAAATTACTCGAATACCTTAACTTTAGTGATTCAGCCCAAAGAAGACCATCACCACTGCCAGCCTCCCTGGTAACCTTCTTAGCAACAAACTTTTACATAGGAAGAAGCCTCACATGGAGACAGGCTGGAGAAACCCTATAAAAGCCGCCCTGAATAAAGGAAGGGAGCAAATATGCTACTCCAGCCCACGTGTGGCTTGTGCCCATGGGGCCAAGCATATGTGGTGCCTGAGCACATGGGTCGCCACATCTCCCCTCTTGAGATGTGTACTTTCATGCTTTCGTATCTAATGCTAGGATGTATGTGGGGCTCTCTCAGCCCTTGGAGAAGCCCGTGTTCTCTCTTGAGTGCATTACTCTCTGTCTCACCCTCTCTACCTCCACACCTTAAAAACCCTCCAAACAAAATCTATTTACTTCACTGCTTGTCTACTCCTCCTGAAATTCCTTTCAAGGCGAGACAAGAACCCAGTAACCCTGGGTCCCGGGTGGCAGAGGTGGATGAGGAGAAAGTGACCATCTTACACCTCTCCACCTTACATAAGTCACCCGTGGGCTCACTGACATCAAAAATACAAAAAAAAAAGAAACTAATAAATACAGGACAATATCCGTACAGACCACATAGTAAAATTCTAAACAATTCTGATAAATCATATAAACATTCCAAACATCATGTATGTATGGGACTGGAGAGATGGCACAGAGTTAACACAGGAAACATATGTTCCCCTGAGCCATCCCAGGGGTGATCCATGAGCACAATGTCAGGAGCAAGCCCTGAGCACAGCCAGGTGTGGCCCCAACACCTCCTCCCCCAAACAAAACAAAACTATTATAATAAAGTGAGGTTTATTTCAGTAATGATTATTTATCAAAAAAATCAGTGAGTTATTAATAACGGAGAAATAATCAAACAAAAATCATTTTAATGGAAACAAAAAAAATCACTAGATAACAATTCATGATCCATTCCTGGTTTAAAAACAACAGCAAGAATAACAAAAACAGACATACAAAATACATCTTTTAGCATACTAGTGGTAGAAAGGTATGAGGGAACTTTGCTATCATGAAGGAGGGCACTTGGGAGAAACATATTGTTAATATCTTCCTAATAACTGTTTAAAATTAATGATGGTTCAGTGTGAGCCAAGGTGGCCAAGAAAGGGTCTTTGAGGAATTAATGCTGATTTGCCTTTTCCCATGCTGAAGTTTTCAGTTCCTAGCATTGTGATTTATGAAATGCTCTATTTGGTGTAATTGACAATTCTCTTCCTAGTCTCTGTCCATTGTATTCAGCTGCAACATCCTTAACTTGGTTGACTGATTACTGTGTCTCCTCAGGCTAACAGTGAGAGATTTGGCCTTAGAGACATAAAGATCCTTGAGTTTCCTTTTATCAATTATTTTCTTTACTGTCAGTAGAGCAGTCTAATTTTTATTGTCATGCATGATTTGGGATATAGTCACATCAACCCCCCATAAATCCTTCGAATTGGCTTCATTGCAAGATTTGGTTTGACTTTTCAGAAATAATCTCTCTAGAATCCTGAAAGTGGCCTCCTGAGTCATAACTTATAAATGTCTGAGCTCATCTGAGCTTTGTGATAATAATAATTATAATTCCAGACTTAATAGAGGCCCTTTCATCGTTAAGGTGCTTGGAAAAACATTAACTAATTAGCCTTAGGGGCTTCCTCTGGAGGTCTGCAAGAAAAGCGTTAATGCCCCATTTTAAAAGTGAGAGATTAAATAAAAACCCTAAAACTTATAGATCATGAGGTTGGAATAAGAAACGAGAGAAATAACAGCAGTAATGTGGGTTTGGGTGAGCAGCCTTCACAAGAAATGTCACTGTATCACTGTCATCCCATTGCTCATCAATTTGCTTGAGTGGCTGGAGCAATAGCACAGCGGGTAGGGCATTTGCCTTGCATGCGGCCGACCCGGGTTCGATTTCCAGCATCCCATATGGTCCCCTGAGCACTGCCAAGGGTGATTCCTGAGTACAGAGCCAGAAATAACCCTGTGCATTGCCAGGTGTGACCCAAAATGCAAAAAAAAAAATTGCTTGAGTGGGCACCAGTAACATCTCCATTGTGAGACTTGTTGTTACAAAAATTATAAATCTAAATTATTTCCTTGTAAGTCACATGCATTATAAATGCCATTACCTGAGAGTAAGAGGATTTCTTTCAATGGGTCTTTGAAGCTTTTACTGACAAGCCCCTCTGTCTAAAGAAGAAATTTCCAGAACTTGGATCATACTTTATTCTGTGAAACTCCTATTGACAGAGATTTCTCCTGGTTCTTATGCAAAAGCAAGAACACATTGGCACAGATCATTTTTATATCAGTGACAAGAAACACAAAAACATGGTGTCTCCAAATATCTGATTGCAGGGCCTCTCATCTCTTTCGAGTGAGACCATGTGTACAATAAGTCATGGAAGCTATTGGAATGTTTGCTCAAATTCTGCCAAAGGTCCTCATATTTGTTAAACTTAAATTTAATATTCTCCTGCCTCTAAATTAACTCACCCTAGTATTCTGGAAAGCCTTTCACATTTGCTGACTCTTTTATGAATAAACTTGGCATTCACAAAAGAAATGCAGATCTTACTATTATCCCTATGTGAAAATTTATCAAGAGTACTGCTTCATTATCAACAGAGTATTTGCTAACCAATTCAATTACAATATTTTAACTGTGAAGGAAACCTAGTAACCTTTGGTATTAGTAACCTTTGGTATTAGTAACCTAGTAACCTCTGCTTCTTTTTCCAAATACTGGACAGCAATTACGTGCCAAGTTATTGAGACTAACGCATGTGGAACAGAGGCCTCCATAGATTCATATGAACAGCAGCAAAGATTTGTCTGAATCTAGCCTTGAATGTGCTTGGTGGTTCCTTCCCGAACAACAATAAATTTCATGCTTGTGAAAAACAATCTTTAATGACATCATTGCTGTAAAGGCAGACCATTTTGTACTGTGCAGCCTAGATCTTAGTTAAAATAGGCTAACTTCACTGGGAACATTTATCTAACAATTTCAAAGTACCTGATAAATATTATAAAACTTTCTCAAATGGCCTCGCCAGGTATCAGAAAAAGGGTTAAGAACACAGTTGTGGGATGGGAAATCCGACTCAGCAAATCTTCTACTGAGGTCAGAATAATTAGCAGACAATCAGCAATCTGCCTGGTGCTTGTTCATTTACATATACAATAATATTTATTAAATATTTATTATACCATTATACAATACAGACATAATACCCACTCTTCTACAGTTTACAGTGTAGTGTAAATGAGATAGCCTGATACCTAAGCACTTACAAATACTGCAAAGTCCCCGTTAGAATAGAGAATTATCTGCTAACATTTAGAAGTGTCATGCATTTCCAACCAGGGACATCAGGATAAGTATCACTGTATCATTGTCAACCTGTTCATTGATTTACTCGAGTGGGCGCCAGTAATGTCTCCATTCGTCCCAGCCCTGAGATTTTAGCAGCCTCTCCTTACTGTGTTTCCCAACAATTGGAGGCTCTTTTCAGGGTCAGAGGAATGAGGCCTGTGATTGTTACTTGACTTGTCATACGAATACACCACGGGGCGCTTGCCAGGCTCTTCCGTGTGAGCGGGATACTCTTGGTAGCTTGCCGGGCTCTCCAAGAGGCATATATATATTTCCCTTTATGATGATATGTCCAGGAATATATTCTCTCTTGCGTGAGGCTCGGCCCGAGCTTGTGGAAAGCGGCCTAGAGCGTGGTGGCAGTGGGGTAATGGAGGTCGGCTGCCGAGGCTGGGTCCCTTGGGGTGGGGAGGGCTCTCACCCTCCTCCCTCTGGGGCCCCCCTGGTGCGAAGTCCAGTGGCATGGCTATGAGGGCCTCATTTTATGCTCCCTTCTAGGAGAACAGCTGTGAGTTCTGGAGGGTGGCCAATGAGAAGATTGGGGGAAGCAGGCAGAAGATGTCTGTTTCCGCGTCCCATTGACCCCAGAGTTCAAAATTGCAAAGTTCCACATTACCTGGGCTCTGTGGGACTTCGCTCATGTGTGAAGCTTGACCCGAGCCTGTGGAAAGCGACCGGGACCATGGCGGTGGTGGGGTAGTAGAGGTCAGTTTCTTGGGATGGGTCCCTTGGGGCAGAGAGGGCTCTCACTTATCTCAGGATAAGTATGAGATAGTAATGAAGTTCAACTAGACAGAGATATAGAATAAGAATCGTCAGGCCAAGGGAATGAACATGAAAGCTTGGAAGCAGGGAAGAAGGTGGCGTGATTGAAGGGTAAAGCATTAACACTCTGAAAAGTGTGTTAATGGTAGGGAGTAAGGAAGCAAGACAATAGACTGTAGGTGTCATGCCATGAGGTCTTGCATGTTTAATAATCCACATTAAGAACTCTGGACTTCTTCCCTGACAGTATTGAGCAAACAATGAGGGAGTTAAGCAATGATGTTATCATAATTGGTTTAGCACGTCAAAAAAAAATTAAAAATAGGGCTTGAGAGAAAGTTTAAAACTGTAGCATGTATGCTCTGCATTCAGAAGGCCTGGATTCAATCCACAGTACTTCATAGTCCTCTGTGCATCATTAGGAAAATCTCTGAGTACTAAATTGGAGCTGGGAGTTGCCCCAGATCACTGCTGCATATGGTTACAAAACAAAACAAAAATCAGTGGAAAAGCATGGTAGATAAATAATTGATGAAGCTATGACCAGGTCACTTAGTTATTGTAGTTATCCAAAATTGTAATAATGGTAGACAATATGAATATGAAAAAGTGCAGTGGGGGTGATTTATAGAACATATAAGGAATGAATTGATGAAGGAACTGAAAAATAAAATTTTGTTAACTATTGATATTATTAATTTCTGGCTTATAGATATTGGAAGAACCTACATGAGGAACAAGAACATTAAATGCAAATTTAACTTGGTACCATGTCGGGGCTGGAGTGATAGCACAGCAGGTAGGGCGTTTGCCTTGCACGCGGCCGACCCGGGTGATTCCCAGCATCCCATATGATCCCTGGAGAATCGCCAGGAGTAATTTCTGAGTGCATTAGCCAGGAGTAACCCCTGTGCATTGCCAAGTGTGACCCAAAAACCAAAAAATAAATAAATAAAAAAATAACTTAGTACTATGAACTAAACTCAATTGGATATGAACAGATAACAGTTAGGATAGTTGTCTGCTGGTTAATTGGCTGTCAATTGGTTAGTTGTCAAACTTGCTCGATTGATCTGAATTCTAGAAAATGTAAGTATCAACTATATATATCGGTGTGAGATTTATCTCATGATATTTTACACAAAACTTGAAAAGCAGGTTATGGAAGGCGTGATTAGCAGTATTTTACATCTTAGCACCTCAATAAAAGTGTTTCAACATAAAAATAAAGATCATTAAATAATGCAGGTTCAAACATAACTTTTTCTAAGAGATTCTGTTTTGAAAGAATACTAACAAGCTCAAAGTACCAGTGACGGTGTTTGTAAATTTTTATCTATGTTTACTAATGATTCTATAAGTATATAATATTTTACAATAAAAAATAAAATATGCATATAGTTCACATTCAAGTATTTTATCCTCATTATTTTGAAGAACACCTTAAAAGAGACCAAGATATTATTTTACTATGATAAGTAAGAACCCAGAGTCTGTTATGCACCAGCACAAAGAACAGAGAGATGCTGCTCGGAGGAGAAAAAGATGGTAAATAAAATACAGGAAATACCAAGGGAGAACATAAGAAGGAGAAGACATAGCCTAGTATAAAAATATAAAAACATATAATCATTTAAGGAAAAAGAGACATCTCAAAGAATAACTAAGAAATAATCCACTAGGGTTGAAAACTGTGTGCCGAAAATAGACTAGAGACTGAACATGATGGCCACTCAATACCTCTATTGCAAACTACAACATCCAACAGGAGAGAGAACAAAAGGGAATGCCCTGCTGCAGAGGCAGAGTGGGGTGATGGGGGTTGGGGTGGAGGTAGTAGGAGGGATACTGGGAACATTGGTGGAGGAGAATGGGCACTGGTGGAGGGGTATAAACCAAATGCAAACATGAAAGTTCATAAGTTTGTAACTGTACCTACCGTGATTCACTAATAAAAATTTAAAAATATACATATATGCAAAATAAAATAAAGTTCCAAAGGAAAAAAAAACAAAAGAAGGAGAAGACATAGCCTAGTATAAAAATATATAATCATTTAAGGAGCAAAGAGACATCTCAAAAATAACTAAGAAATAATCAAAGAAGTTCTAAGGAAACCAAGAGTGAAAGTCATCAAAAAAGCCAAAGAACTGGAGTTTTAAGAAAGAGAGAAAATTGGGTAAATGAGGAACTGAAATGTATGAATCGTATTTAGGAATAAGATTGTTGGTACTTTGGTGAGCACATTCCATTTTAGTTATAATAGAAAATATATTTCTGTGACAAAAGAAAAAAGTGAGAAAATATAATGTATTTACACCACATTTGGAAAACTAGGAAGAGTAATAGTAATAGCTGGTAATAGCTAAACAGTGAAGATAATGGTTTATAATGTGTAAAATCTAAACATGTCAAACTGCTATGAAAGAGGGAAGTGAGAACAAAGTTACAGGATGGACTGTTTCTTTATAAATAAGAAGGACTTGTGACATCAACTCTCTCATTTAGAGGCCCTTCCTCATACTAAATGTATTCACGTGCACCTTAGTCTCACATTATATATATGTTTTATAATGAAAAATTTGAAAGAATTTTTATAATTTTGCTTTCAATGTAGTTGGCTGTGAATAACTCAATTTATAATTCAGGATGATTTATTAAGAATCAATGTGCATACTTGCGAATTTTGGAAAATGGAGAACAATTCACAAATTGCTTTCTACTGTGGTAAAATTTTTATGAATATTAAGTTAAAAATGTTAGCATAATGTCACATTTATATACAATCTATTATTTATTACATTTTATTTTCATTATTTGTGTTTTGAAGTCAACACTTCCTTTTTCTGAACAGAGACATATCTGTAGGTACTTGAATAGTTCATGAATCTCAACTAGTTTACCTCTATTGCTTAATATGGGAAATTGACTATGGAGCAAGAGTGCTGAGGAAGTAGAAGGAAAATGGAGGAACACAAGTAAAATGGTTAGTTCTCCAAGTGGGGAAGGGTATCCTTCTTCCTTTGTACATCAGAAGAAGACAAGAGAATACGTGCAGAAACAAGTTGATGAAACCCACATCTCATAGTCTCTATTTACTATTACAAAATAGGAATTGAAATGTTGAAATACTATAACTTTCTGTGCGTGTCTGAGTAAGTACTATGTGAATGTGAATAATTGGCGTGTGTGTGTATGTGTGTGTGTGTGATTGTGTCCAAGGCATCTTGAGAAGGTAGATCATTAATCCATTCTGAAAACCCTTATGAAAAGTTACCATCTGAAATGTTTTTCTACTAATGGAGTTTGGAATTTGCTGATTTATTTTTCATTCTCCTACCTAGTTGCATTCTACACCTGTGTGGCTAATGTGCAAATACACTGGGTGCTGTACCTCTCTCTGTGAGTTCTAAGTGACTGCTCATTTGACCCCTTTAACTCCCTTAAGCAGCATCTCTCTGTCCTTTGTGTTGATACATAAAAGCCTAAACTCTGCATTTTTACTTACAACAGTGACAATAATATTCTGGTCTCTTTTAAGGTGTCCTTCAAAAAAATGAGGACTGAAAAAGAAATACAATAGGCAAAAAAACACATATAAAAATGTTCTACATCACTAATCATCAGGGAGATGCAAATCAAAACAACAATGAGGTATCATCTTACACCACAGGAACTGATTGATACACATCAAAAGGAACAAGAACAACCAATGCTGGCATGGATGTGGAAAGAAAGGGACTCTCATTCATTGTTGGCAGGAATGCCGACCAGTCCAGACTTTTTTGGAAAACAGTATGGACATTCCTCAAAAAAGCCCCAGAAATCAGGCTCCCATATGGCCCAGAAATACCACTTCTGGAAATATATCCTGGGGATGCAAAAAAGAGCAATAAAAATGACAGCTGTATTTGTATTTGTTTATTGTAGTACTGTTCACAATAGCCAGAATCTGGAAACAAAAACAGACTACTGGTTAAAAAAACTATGGTACATCTATACAATGGAATACTATGTAGCTGTTAGAAAAGATGAAGTCATGAAATTTGCTTATAAGTGGATGGATGTGGAGAGTATTATTCTAAGAGAAATGAGTCAGAAAGAAAGGGACAGACATAGAATGACTGCAGTCATTTGTGAAATATAAAAATAACATAATATGAGACTAACACCCAAAGACAGTTGAGACAAGGGTCAGGAGGATGGCTCCATGGTTTGGAAACCCCCCTCATGTGCTCGAGGAGAAGGTAGCTGGGGTGGAGAAGGGACCACTGAGTCAATGATGGGAGATACTTGCTGAAAGTAGACTAAGGACCAAACATGATAGCCTCTCAGTATCATGGTATTGCAAACCATGATGCCCAAAATTAAAGAGAGAATAAGAATGGTGCCTGCCACAGAGGCAAGGGGAGGGATGGGCTGGGGGTGGTGGGAGGGATACTGGGGACATTGGTGGTAGAAAATGTGCACTGGTGGAGGGATTGATGTTTGATAATTGTATGACTGAAATTCAATCATAAACGCTTTGTAACTGTGATTTGTAACGGTGATTTGTAATGGTGATTCAATGAAAAGAAAAGAATGAGGACAAAATATTTGAATGTCAATAAGATGCATAATTTAATTCCTTTTATAATAAAATATCATATACTTGTGAATAACTAGTAAATGTAGATAAAAATTTACAAACACCATCAATTTCAAAAGTTCATTCTTCTCAAAAATCTCTGCTACTTTAAAAATCAGAGCCACTCCCATTCTTAAAGATTTCTCCACTAGTGTCAAACTCTAAAACTGCAAGCATCAATGCCAAATAATCCATTTCAATAATGGATGCCTGATGCAGTGTTCAGTGTTTGAATGAATTGAAGGTTATTTGTAGTGAGAATGAGGTTATTCTCCACTAAAGAATCAGCCCTGTCTTACTCACCTTGGAAATGTTGAGATGCCTGTGGGGAACTGAGAGCATCAGTTGGCTACTATTATGAAAATATCCTAATTATTTAAAAAGCCATTTTAGATAATGGAGTAGGTTTACTTTGCTTTCATTAGTGTCCCTGGGCAGACTTTACAGAAGGTAGAAGTCACAATTTCATTGCTTTTGGCCAAAGGCCATCACAGTACTTTCAGATAGAGAGGGGAATATGTGCTGGTGTTCTTTAGAAAAGGTTATTGGTTTATAGGCAGGACAGAATTAGAGTATAATTTTGTGTGTACCAGAACACAATACTTTTAGATTGGCTTTCTTAAGAGAATGTCAGATCAATACACTACCATGTCAGACTGTCTGTGATGTCTACAATAAACTCTAGATCTGGCTTTAGAAGTGAGCTGATGGGGAAAAGAAGTATTATGAAGGTCTATGTTGGACAATAAGTCTCTTATCTCTATGTCTTAATAACATAATGGATAAGTTACACTAACAAACAGAATTATTCAAACTGCAAGTGCCTTGAGTAATGAGAAAACAGTACATACAATTGAGGGTAAGAACAATTCAGGGTGAGATTTGAGTTAAAATCTTTGTACCATCTAGGTGTGTCTAAGTCACATAAATGATAATACTTTTATTTCTTATAATTTGAATGGCAAAATTAGAGCCATTTGAAATGGTTGGTGTATTGAAGGTCAGAGTAAAGTGAAAGGGCTGGCTGTGCAGAGTGTCAGCTGAATAAGCCATGGGGACTGAGGAATAGGACTGGATTTCTTCCACAGAGCAGGTCTGGCAAATTCCCATGAAATTAGGTCACTAGGCAAACGTTCCAGGGCCAGCAGTGTACTTATGATTCTCAATCTCCCTTCTAAGTTGTTAAAAAAAAAGAAAGAAAGATTCTTTGGCACTTAGAAATTCTGCTAAGGCAGTATCTAAAATAACAGAATGGCTTGAACGGACACCATATGAATGCTAAATATGATGAGTATATAGAGTTGAGACAGCAGAGAAATGAGAGAAAAGCTTAACTATTGAAGCTAAAGTGTGAAGTCAGAAGTTTATCAATCAGTCGATTGTTAAGCATTGATAATGTATAAGACACTTGATGCCATAATAACTAGACACAGAAGCATAAGACCTACATTGGATGTCTGTCTCTAGTTCATATGGAAATTTATGAAAAAATCCAAACAGGGTTACATCATCAAAATATTCCACATGACCACATTCAGTCATACATTTGGAAAGTACCTTAGAGTTCAATTAAATAAATTGTAGAAGACAGTGGCTAATGTATTAAGTCAAAATATTCATAACCTTTTCTCATCATAAGTCTTGAGTTCTGTTTCACAGATGCATTTTCTCTCATATTCACTTCTGATATCTATTCTAAACATTCTTAGAAGTCCTACAATGTTTAAGCCATTTTCTTCTACCCAAGGGTGCCAATAATAAAAATTTTCCTCTTATTGTCAAATGATAGTTTTAAATCTTAAGAGATACTTTTTAAGCTAGTTGACTGGTTATTATTCCCTATTTACCAGTGAGGCTGTTTACTGAACCAGGCTGTTTTCACTCGGGGGACCCCAGAAGGACATGGGTGAGAACCCTTCCCACCCCAAGGAAGCCAACTTCCACTACCCAACTGCTACCATGTTCCAGGCCGTGCGACACACTATAAGACACTTCCTATCCATTTTCCATAATTACCACACCATATTTGATGGAGTTCATACAGTAGACAACAAGTCATAAAGAGTAGGGAGCATCATTGCACAGGGAACAGTCTCTCCCCAAGTGACTTGAGGAAGAGTATCAAACCCAGTTAGGTCACATCTGGTCACAGGTAAGAGTCCTTGCCCCCGAATCTCATATGAACACGGTTTATCTTTGATAAAGTCCCCTGGAACTACTCAACTCCCTCCTCAGTTCTGGGCCTGAGGCTTCACATCAGAAAAGGGTCCCCAGACTTCCTGGGGTGCAGGATCTCGACTCGGTGTTCCTGGGTGGGAAACAGGCATTGCCCACGCCAATATTGATGGAGCGTCTCAACTTCCTACTGTGGTGCTCACAGACCGCAGAAATAGCAGGGTCTCAATTCCTACATGTTCGTGTGTGAACATGTGTGCATGCAGGTAAGGGAAGGAACATCATAAAAGTGCATACCTTCATTAACAGAGCTCGCCTTAAAAAAAAGACCAACATTAAACAGACAATAGCAGTAATATCCATTATTTGATGTAACTCACATAGTAACAGAGAATCTTTCCCATAGTGAACAGTGAAAATAGCAACAGGATTCCCAAGAGCCACAGTTTCTCAACTTATTTTTTCCCATTCCTATGACTTCTCAGTTCATTCTGAGATTTACTAATTCCCTGGTGTTCCACAATCCCAGTTCTAACATACACACTCTCTGTCTTTATGTGTTTCCTATTGACACACAGTTGAGGTCCTCCTGTCTGTCTCTCATCTCACCCCTCAATAATCAGCCAATTCCTTCAGTGTCACTCTGCCCTTCTCCCTCTGTCTCTCCTTCAATCCCTCTACGGTCTCTGCTCTGCGTCCTCCAAACCCATCTGTCAGTAACATCATCAGCATATTTTTGGCGATCTTCAGAATGGCCATTCACTTACATCTCTCATTCCATTCAGGTTCATCTTTAATTTCTCTATTTGAAATAAGATCAGACAATAACCACCCATCATAGATATTAAAATAACTTCTAAAGATAGAATAAAATTTTGAATTTCTGTAAACTAAGATCTATTGTCAGTGTAGTAATGTGATTAATATTGGTAAATAGATCTGTGATCTAAGTTACAACAGGGAATGGATGGTTTTTAGTGAAATACAGATTTTCCTGGCTGTGCTAATGAAGGACTAGAGTGATAGCACAGCAGGTAGGGCGTTAGCCTTGCACGTGGCCAACCTGGGTTTGATTCCTTCATCCCTCTAAGAGAGCCCAGCAAGCTACCAAGAGTATCCCGTCCGCACAGCAGAGCCTTCCAAGCTACCCGTGGAGTATTCAATATGCCAACAGTAACAAGTCTCACAATGGAGACATTACTGGTGCCCGCTAGAGCAAATCAATGAGCAACAAGGTGCCAGTGCTACATGACAGTGCTCTCTCTATATATATATGTATGTATGTATGTATGTATTGTGTATATAATATATATACATATACGTCATATATATATATATATATATATATATATATATACCTCCAATACCTCTTGGAGAGCCCGGCAAGCTACTGAGAGTATCCCTCCTGCACAGGCAGAGCCTGGTGAGCTACCCATGGCATATTTGATATGCCAAAAACAGTAGCCATAGGTCTCATTCCCCTGACCCTGAAAGAGCCTCCACTCATTGGGAATGATGAGTAAGGAGAGGCTGCTAAAATCTCAGGGCTGGGAAGAATAGAGACCTTACTGGTGCCTGCCTGAGTAAATCAATGAACAATGGGATGACAGTGATACAGTGATTACCAGTCATAGTTCAACTTCTATAGGAAGTCTGAAGCCTTCTGGAGTAACAGAGCTTATGTTTTCCCTGCAGTGTCAGAGAGCAGTTTCTTGCTTCTCTATGCTGTGGTCATTAGCATCAACCTCTTTGCAAAGGTGACCTACATTCTATTGACTGTATGTATGAAGATTGCCTCCCATAATAAAAATAGAAAAAGGTAATGAAAGTTCACTTCCTGTTGCAGTCACAAATGTACAAATAGCTTTTACCATTTGACTCTTTGGTTTATGGTTTTTCAAGTCATTAGTTGAAGTCTGTACATGTGAAAATACTTCTCTGCTTCAGTGGCTGTGGTAAATGCATTTAGAATATAAACAAAGCAAACAGCAACAACAAAAGACATTATCTTTTTTTCAAAAAAGTTAATTTGCACCCAGTTCTTTAAACCAAGAAATGAGTATACAAAGCTACTGTTGGTCAAGAATTTGAAAACTTTGCAGCTAGAGAATCAGACTTTTCGTAACTGAGATACTATAACTCTATTTTCACAGTCTTAATTTTATCACATAGACAACAGATTTTTATATTATTTATAAAATTGTGACCATTTTTATATCAATTTTAGCAATTCTAAATATTGCAGTGCAAACCTAATTATTTGTAAGAAGAGCTTTATGTCACATATGACTGACTGCTTATCTATAATAGACAGAAATACTAATCTTATTTGGAAATAACCACAAGGATCTGTTAAATTATGGATAAAATATGAATCATTTTATGCCTAATTATAAAAATAATGAGCAAAAGATCAAAGGAATTTGTTTGGGGAATTCTAATTAAAAAAAGCTACTAATTTTCCTAATAGAACTTTGGAGGTAATTGTATTACCAAGTTTATGGGAAAATCATTTCATTATTATTAATGCATTTAATTCTCAAAAGTTAGTTGTAATAATTTTTGTGTAAGCTTATTTGGAAAATACTGGCAAAATGACATTATTACATGAATTTTATTATATCTCCAGGAAAGCAAAAATAAACAGCAAGACTGATTACAGAGAAGAATGAAGACATCTTGATTCCGTTTACTCTCCCTCTAAGCAATCTTTGGCAAATTCATTTAATTTGGGGAACTTGATTTCCACACCTATAAAATAAGGATCTTAAAAGGATATTGCTCCTGAGAACAATCCTCAGATATGCTCTCTGAAAAAAAAAAGCGTTCCATAGGCAAATGAACTTGAAAATCACTATACATTTTGTTCTCTGTGAGGATGAATCTAGAAGTTAAGAAACTTGCTTATCTTTGTGCCATAATTTCCTCAAATGATTTGGTCATAGATTTCTGTCTCTGCTTTCTTTGTAAAACAGCAATTTGTATTCTTGAAGTTAGTTGTTCTGTAGGGTGAATTTCAGACCCCACCTTTTATTGTCTTGTGTAATGCAAAGCAAAGAACAAAGAGTTGAGTCTCATTCTTTTTATTTTTTTGAGAATAAAAATGGAGTTCATCAAAATACTAGTATTGTACTATTAAAACTTTTTTAATTCCTATGAGCACAAAAATTCATACATTTTACGCACACACTATGTACTACTCTGCAGAAAGTCTCTTGCCTGCACAGCTGGCTGTCTTCCCCGGGGCTCCTTGGAGGGGATGGACTCCAGCTTCCCTCCCCACCCTGAGCAGAGCTCCTGGCAGCCGAAGACCACTGGAACCTAGCTGCAGCCATGCTGGAGGCCCCTCTCCACATGTTCAGACAGGTCTCATGCATGGAGGTACCGGCAGAGGAACCCAGGTGTGTGTAATCCCATCAATGGCCAACATCCAGAGAGACTTAAAAGCAAGCTCTCAGAAGCGATATCTTTTACCTACTTCTCCCTCTGGGAGAAACTGGCAATCCTCTGAGAGTTTCCTGCCCAAATGGGACAGTCTTGCAAGCTTCCCATGGTGTATTCATATGCAAAATTCAGTAACAAGCTGGATCTCATTCCCCTGACCCTGAAGAGCCCCCAGTGCAACATCATTAGGAGGGCTGAGTCGAGATAGACTTCTAAGATCTCAGGGAAAGGATGAAATGAGATGTTACTGAGCCCGCCCGAGGAATCGGTGATTAACGGGATATCGTGATCGTGATCATGACTATGGACTACATTTTTTTAATCACTAAGTCTTTTAAGACACTAGCAGATATTACTATTCGGCAGAGAAGTCTTACTCAGTTAGTAAACACACTTCCAAAAGCATACAAAAGAACAAATGACTAGAGCCTTGGGCATCAAGGCCAAATCTTAACACTTTTAAAATAACTATAGTAGTTGGGGCTGGAGCGATAGCACAGCGGGTAGGGCGTTTGCCTTGCATGCGGCCGACCCAGGTTCTAATCCCAGCATCCCATATGGTCCCCTGAGCACCGCCAGGGGTAATTCCTGAGTGAAAGAGCCAGGAGTAACCCCTGTGCATCGCCGGGTGTGACCCCCCCAAAAAAACCAAAAAAAAAATAACTATAGTAAATCATTTGTTCAGCAAATGTTTAGTGAAGATGCCATATCATAACACTATGACATACATGCTAAAGTATAAATATTTGATCATTGTAAAGGGATTTTTCTATATTGTAGTAGATGAGATATAAAGACACATTAATATATAATAATCATGTAGAGAAAGTAGCAATTGATACTGTTTATTAAATTCCTACTATGTGGCAGACCCTATCTATACCTGAACATTTATTTTTCTAATTGCCATAGAGTAGAGATTTTATTATCACTCTCATTTTGCAATGAGAAAATTAAAGCATAAAGAAGTTTGTGATTTGTTAAGGAATGTACAATTGTTAAATGTCAGAAAATATTCTGACTTGGGTTTCTCACCCTACTTTTCAAATTAAGTTTAAAATATGAATGTAGGCAGAAAAATTGGTTGAAGAAGATGGTTAAACAGTAATTGAAAAAGGAATTAATTGATATTACTATGTTCCATAGGTAAAATCAAGTCAAATTTGCTTGAAGAGTGAGGGAAACCTAGGGGAAAAAAAAATCACTGATACATTGTTCTTCAAGAACCTCATCAAAAATGCATGAAGGAAAGAGGAAATTGGTCAAAAGTGTGGAGAGAATAAAATCTTCTTGCATTAAGATCTTGGAACAAAAATTCCAAATTTTTCTTCCATACCAGGCATATTTGACTTGCTTTTATTACTCTGTCACTGTCATCCCGTTGCTCATTGATTTGTTCAAGCGGGCACCAGTAACGTCTCTCATTGAGAGACTTATTGTTACTGTTTTTGGCATATCCAATACACACGGGTAGCTTGCCAGGCTCTGCTGCGCGGGCTCCATACTCTCGGTAGCTTGCCGGGCTCTCCGAGAGGGGCGGAGGAATCGAACTGGGGTCGACCACGTGAAAGGAGAATGCCCAACCGCTGTGCTATTGCTCCAGCCCTTATTACTCAGTATGAGCATTAATTCAAATGTTCTCTAGGCTTCTTCAAGATCTATCAGATCTATCATGCATACCACCATGTGTGTGTATGTGTGTGTATGCACATATATGTGTGTGTATATATATATATGTATATAAATGTATATATGCTTTTGAAAAAACTGTCAAATACCAAGTATCTGTTCTTAGTGGACCATTAACTTGTGTTGAAAATCTAGAAAAAGAGAACCTTTACTCTACTTCAAATGTAAAGGGAGTTTTAATTTTTGTTGCAAATATTTTTTGTTTGTTCTGAATGAGAGAATCTTAACAAAGCGTCAGAGTTAAGTGGCAACTTAGCACCATTAAATGACTGTGTGTCTTCTCTATATAAACCTAACCCACTTAAAAGGATTGAGAAAAGAACTCCTCTAACTCTTCATCCCCTCCTCCACTTAACAACCTTTGAACTGCAAGAGGCTTAAGCAAATTAAAGTATTAGATTCCACCATGACTCAAGTAAATGAAAACCTTTCCCCAAGACCTCAGATGAGCTACAGAAAATAAAGACCGTATGTGAATTCCTTCGGTCGATGTCACTGGGCTTTTCAATGAGTATTTGGAGAGGTTCATACAGCATTAAATCCCAAATGTCGCCAAAGGTTAGTAATGGTTTTGCACTCAAGAGCTCTTCATCTTAATTTTAGCACTTCTGAATATTTGTTGTGTCATCTTGAACATCAGAAGTATTGTGTTGGGTTAAGTAGTCTTTATAAAATAGTCTTTGAAAAGACCTATCCAGACAGATTCTAGATTAAAAAGGGGGCCAAATGGAATGCTTGAGTTACATGAGGAAGTGTGTCTGCTTGGAAAAAAGACTTTTTTTTCTAAATGTACAGAAATTGCTTGTAATAATTTATTTTATTGTCTTACCTGTGAAAAATAATGACCTCACCCTGAAGACTGGTCAACTGGTAAGAGCACATACTTAGAGAGTGTGATACCCTGAGTTTGATTCTGACATCATATGCAGCCCCCTGTCCCAACCCACTCCCTGCTGGTTGAGGTTCAGGTAAGCTCTGAGCACTGCCTTTGGAATAGATAGACTATGCACTACCAGGTGGGTACTTAGCATTCAAGTGCAAGGTAGGTGTTGCCCACACTCCCTCAGAACATCTCAGGATGACTGTTTTTAAAAACCAAGACCCATTCTTGAAAATAACATTAATAAATCCTATAATTTTATAAAAAGTCCAAGTCTTCTGTACTGTAACAATTTCAGAATTTTCTTTTGAGCATGACAAAAAAGTCACAAAAAGGGGTTACTTCTGTAAGAATCAGCAATTGCTTCCAGGAACTGACAAGTTCTGCACCTCCAGATGACTGGGTATTTTCTGTGACATTTCCACACTGTCCACTCCTGACTATAGAACTCTTTTTACAGGACCCTTTACAAAATGAAGGAGCAAATACAGTTTTTCCACCTGGGAAAGAACTGTTATTCAAGTTGAATTTCAACTGGCATTAGAAATTTACCAAAAACAGAACAAAGAACTTTTTGTGCCTTTGTTGTGCTTTTTGATGAAGCATGTGTCCTTGGAAGTTAAGAAAAATAGGTTAAGTTTGGGTCCTTAGTTTAGTTTTCTTAAGTCCATATTATTGCACTATGAGATCAAAATTGAATCCAGGAAATCTCATTTTCTGTATTTTAGTTGCCATTTTCTATTTGATTTCCACTAAGAGTTCTAAATGTATTGTTTTCTCTCCTTGAGGTAAGTTCTTATTTTCCCCCAATGGACTGTATGCTACATGATAGGAAAGCTCAAATTAAACTAGACTCTAAACTATGTGGAAAAGAAAAATGTCTTTGTATCCTCTGCTTACATAAGGTTCTTGGTACTGGTAGATGTTTAATAAATGTTCATTGAGCAAACTTGTTAAATTAATATGAATTAACGTGGCAATTCAGACTTTGAGGATCTTGGCAACATAGGTCTATGTGGAACTTGCAAACAACTTTGTGATTTGTTTTTATCCTTTGTAAAATGTTGTAACTTTGAATGAGCTGGATTAATTCCCTAGACTAATCCAACACAATAATTAAACATTTCACAGAAAATCTAAGAACATTTTCTCAATCACATTCAACCAGTCTTAGTAGACCTGAAGTTTTGTAATTTTCTAGTATGGCAAATTGTCATCAAAATGTTATCATAATGGTATCTAGAGAAAAATGTTCTTGTTAGGGTCTTTGAAAAAGAGAGCTATATCGCTCACCCCACACCATTTATAGCTTAAGGCAACTCCTTCTCCAAGAATCATTTCTAAAAACTTTCAATTTATATTTTTCTTTCAACATATTTCAATAATTATTCTGGGGTAACCATATCATTGTGGCCAAATTCATTTTGCAAGAAATAATATGGAACCCCCATGATTCATTAATAAAAGAAAAAAATAAAATTAAAAAAAAAGAAATAATATGGAATCAAGGAAATATGCTACATTCTCCTCAACTACATCCAGTCTTTGAGCTGGCAATTCTGAGCTCAATTACTAGTAATTTTGCCAGCATCTTCTGTTTTTGGAGTGGAGTGATAGGTAGCACAGCAGGTAGAGCATTTGCATTTCACGTGGCCAACCCGGGTTCAATTCCTCGGTCACTCTTGGAGAGCCCGGCAAACTGGCAAACTACCGAGAGCATATTGCCCACATGGCAGAGCCTGGCAAGCTACCCATGGCATACTTGATATGCCAAAAACAGTAACAAGTCTCACAATACAGACGTTGCTGGTGCCCGCTCAAGCAAATCCATGAACAATGGGATGACAGCGCTACAGTGCCTCTCTTTTTACTTTTTTAATTGATTTTTGTGTGTGTGTGTGTGTGTGTTTGTGTGTATTCAGGGGCAGGGCATTTGCAACTATGGTCAGGACTTATGTCTAGCTCTATAGTTACGGGCCATTCCTGTTTGTGCTCAGGGGACCATCTTGAACCATGGTCAGCCACATGCATGGCAAGTGCCCTACTTGCTTTACTGTCTCTCTGACCTTTAACCAGATCTTGATATTTTTTCTAAGGCCAGAGAGAGGAAGGACACAGGTGATCTATTTATATGCCATCAATCCCTTTGTTCTTCTCTTCTCTTGTTCCTGTGTATTCAAAGACTGATTAGTCTTTATTTATTTAGACTCTGTTGTGTCAAATGCTAATCTCACAGATGAACAACACTGTTTTTATTTTCAAGCATGACATTTCTCAACCTTATTGGGAAATCCAAAGAAATAATATAGAAGTTCTTTTGGGGGTAGTGAATTAATAGTTCTTATATAACTACATGACTCAAAAATACATTATTTTCTAGAAGATTTCATTCCAGAAACTTAAAGTGATGTTTACTTTTCCCCTAAAGAATCTTAATAGATTGTTTTTTTTAAGTCCTATGCATTTGGACTAGAGGGACAGTACAGAAGGTAGGGGACTTTTCTTCTATGCCTAAAACTCAGGTTAGATCCTGGCACCCCATATGGATATGGTTCCCAGAGCGTAGTTAGGAGTAATTTTTGAATACAGAGCCAGGAGTAAGTCCTAAGCACTGCTGGATGTGGCCCAACAACCAAAAATAAATAAACAAATAAAGTTTCTATGGTGTGTGTGCGTGTGTGTGTGATTTAGCTATTTATTTGACAAATGTATTTTAAGCACTTTTCTTGTACCAGCCATTATTTTTTGGAGCTACAGTAATGATTAATACCCAAAATAGTTTCTGTACTCAAAAGAGAAACGTTAAAAAACAAAATAAAAAAAAAAACAGGTAGTCTAATGTAACTTCAGTTGATGATATTAAAACAAAGAAAATCAGAGTGCATGTATATATGTATTAGTTTGAGAGGCATCATTCACGTGCAAAACTAGTTGACATGAAAGAGTCTTCAGAAATGATAATTGTATGGTGGCTAGAGGTGTGGGAGTGCTCAAAAGCAAGGAGAGGGAAAGGTGGTAAAGATGAACACCAAGAAGGGCAGGCAGGCCAGAGAAGTAATACTAGGAGGTTTAGGTGCTTTCTTGGCACAGAGCCAATCTGGGTCCAATCCCAAGCTCTGCAGACGGTCTCCTGAGCACCATCAGGAGTGCTCTCTGAGCAAAGAGTCATGGGGAGCCCTGAGCACAGTTGAATATGACCTCTCTTCACAAGAAAATTTTTTTAAATGGAAGGACCCTAATAAAGAAAATATTTAAAGCCAAATTGAAGTATTGAAGTTGGAATGTTTTTCCCTGTGTTATGGAAAGGCACTGAAGTGATTGACAGGAAGCAATGCAATCTAATTTCCATTTCAAAAGATCATTTTGGCTATTTTATAAAAAGGAAAAGTTTGCAAGAAGGCATTTTTATGAGAGCAGGCAAGTGAGAGAAATTTGGTAAAATAGAGTGTCAACAAATAATATCATTAAATATCTCTTCTCATGTATTAAATTGGTGTTTATCTTCCATCATAAATTGTGCTCCAGATTCATCCTATATCAGTCTCATAAGGAAGAGCCCTCAACAAGAGCATCCTTCTGTCAGGTCTCATAAAGTTGGGTGGGAAGTTTTTTTAAATTCCTTCTCACCAAGCCTAGTGAGACCTCACGTATGTTTACATTAGCTCATACACTTCTTAAAAAAGGATATAAGACAAATGAAGAAACATAGAATTTTTCAAAAGAGGAATTGTTGGTCAAGCAAAGAAAGATAAAAGTGGACTTTAAAAAACGATAGCAACATGGGTATTTAAACACATAGATCAAGCTTTAGTACATGCAAAAGATATTGATAAAATAAGTACATGAAAAAAATATAATTTTTGTGTGTGTATGTGTGTGTGTGTGTGTACACCAAACTTCCAGAGCAGTAGTTCCCAAAGTGGAAGATGCTGTTTCTTAAGGTAATGGTGAACAATTCAGGGGAGGGGGGTAGTTTTGAGTGCAATAATGGAGTGTTTTCTGTTTGCTTGCATAAAGTAGGTTCATTTCCAGGAGATGATGAGTGATTTCTGTTTTTCTGAAAAGGGACTGATAGGAAACATGTTTGGGAATAGCTAATCTAGAGAACAATTTTTGCAGTATTTCTGTGCATCTTTGGCACTATAGAAAATATAGCTTAAACGTGGAAATGTTAAAATTGCTAGGAAATATTTGTGACTTTGTGTAGACAAATGAAGACTTGCTAAGGGAAGAATGGATATACAAACTAAAGAGATCTTTATTCAAAATAAATGGGCTTCTCCTATGCTAATCCACCAAGATATAATCAGTGAGAATGAGAGATGAAAATTTCACCTCTATTTAATTCATAGGAAAATGCAACACTAAGAGGTTTGAAGGATTGTTCCTGGTCACATAAACTCCAGACAAAGTCCACATCCATCTCTTAACCCATTAGTGGGACATCTATAGAGTCTGATCATCTAACTAGTGTCAGCTCTTGACACTGAATTCTTTCCTTTTTCCATGTTCCACTTAAGAGAGAGATGAGTAATCCTGGTAAAGAGACTGTTAAACAAGAATAAAAAGATATATGTTTATTACTATTTATTCCTGGTAAAAAAGAATAAAAAGATATATGTTTATTCCTATTTATTCCTGGTAAAAAAGAATAAAAAGATATATGTTTATTCCTATTTCCCTCAGGAAGTTTTAAAGTAGAATATATCTATATCTATATCTCAAATATAAACATGCTTTACATACATAAAGTAGAATACAGAATATGTACACATGCACAAATAAATCATTCATTAGAAGCAGGATATTTTTACCATATAATTTTTACTTCCAGCCATGTGAATATACTTTTTCTCTCTCTCTTTTTTTTTTTTTTTTTGCTTTTTTGGATCACACCCGGCAATGCACAGGGGTTACTCGTGGTTCTGGACTCAGGAATTACCCCTGGCAGTGCTCAGGGGACCATATGGGATGCTGGGAATTGAACCCGGGTAGGCCGTGTGCAGGGCAAACGCCCTACCCACTGTGCTATTTTCCCAGCCCTATGTGACTATTCTTCATGCAGTTCAGTAAGAAGTCAAGTAGGTTAAGAAGTAGAAAATTAAAGCCAGGAAAAAAGATTAAAAGGTATTAAAAAGCTTAATTCTGAAGGACAGAAGTGAAAAGAGATTCCATGGCAATCTAAAAATGTAACAACTTACACAGAGGTTGGTGCCCAATTGCTACACTGTCATTTAATTGAATGTCCTCTGTTTCTGATGCAAGTATACTAATGCAGCTCCCCAATGAACAGAACAAAGAGAATGAATTTTTAACTTCATTATTAAAATTTCTGGTTAATTATAACTAAAACCTCTGGGGAATAAAACAACTCCTGAATACGGAAATGTTTTATGCCAAAGGAGGGTTTAAAAAAGTAAACTCTTTTCCTTTGAGTTTCATAAAGTCAAATCCTTCCTTACAGTATTGGGTAGGCTGTCCCATGCACACATATCCGAGTTTTGTTTCCAACCTCTAAACTGTTTCAGGTTATATAAAATCTGACTGCATCAAACTTCAATGATTCTCACTTTTTATGAATGCCTGAACAGAAGTGAGTCATTAAAATTTACAAATCTAAGATCCATGTTTTCAACTGTTGCAAGGGATTCAAATTATTACTGGGCCTGCATTGGACTCAGTATGTGCAGGAGGGAATAATTTGCTAATGAGAAAACTAGACCACCACTGATACTACAAATTCATGAAGTTCTGTTGCTCTCCACCTGTCTTTGTGTATGCCATGCAATAGTTTCAAAACGTGAAATTTGGAATTTTCAGGTTTCTCAGTTTATATTTCTGGCAAATACGAAGAGTCAATTATACATAAATATTTATCAATGCATCTATCTCAGGGTCAAGGAAAAGTCTAATTTAAATACTAATCCCTAGGAATTCTGGGATATTTTGGCAACATTTTTGGTCTATACACGAAAAGGATTTACAAATAAAATTATTTGGGGCAGTAAAAAAGAGGATTTTTCCTTCATCCTAACAGTAACTGTTTAGTTTAGTTAAAAAAAAAAACTCCTGGAGGAAAATTGTTTTGGAAAATTTAGGGTCATAGTACACCATAGTGGGTCCAATATTACAGTACTACTAAAATTATAGCATGAAGAAGTATCTTGGCTCTAATCCCAGAGAAATTCACTAAGAATGTGCCCTGCACTGCATCACAGAGAAATGGTAGCATAAAAGAGCCATTGGTTTATAAAAAAGGGGATAGCATATCATAGAAATTTCCATGGGCCATCAATGGAAACTGAACTTGAATCCTTTCAAAATATTTTTTAACATATAACTGATCAATATCCAAACTATTGCAATAATCAATAAGGTAGAGGTTACAAGAGACATGGTAAATAAAAAGAGATAGCATCCTCAAAATTAGGAGAAAACTAATTCTGCAAATACAGTAAATTTGCTGAAATAGAAAGTAACTGTAATAAGGGGGATAATGATATCATCATTGCTTGTGTTCACTTTACGAGTTAATAATAAGTGTATCT
This sequence comes from Sorex araneus, assembly GCF_027595985.1. NCBI lineage: Eukaryota > Metazoa > Chordata > Mammalia > Eulipotyphla > Soricidae > Sorex > Sorex araneus. Next base: position 49,074,762 of record NC_073310.1, on the reverse strand, counting down.
CATCTAGCCTTATAATTCATGTTTGAAGTAAGTTTCTTTAAGCCATTTTACAAAGCAGGAAAATTAGGCATACTAAAGTCAAGTATCACTGTATCACTGTCATCCCATTGTTAGTCAATTTACTCAAGCGGACACCAGTAACGTCTATATTACACTCAGCCCTGAGATTTTTAGCAGCCTCTCCTTACTCGTCTTTCCCAACGATTGGAGGCTCTTTCAAGGTCAGGGGAATGAGACCTATCGTTACTGTTTTTGGCATTTCGATTATGCCACGGGTAGCTTGCCAGGCTCTTCCGTGTGTGTGGGATACTCTTGGCAGCTTGCCAGGCTCTCTGAGAGGTTTGTATATATCTTTTACTGTATTTGGGATATGAACACGCCATGGGGAGCTTGCAAGGCTCTCCCATGCAGGAAATAGACTCTTGGGAGCTTGTCAGTTTATCCAAGAGGGAGAACAGGCTATTAGATGCCAGGAGCTTGGTTTTATAGTCTCTGGATGTTGGCTGTTGATGGGATTACATGACTCTGGGGGCAGTTTCTGGGTGTGGTTGCTAGGCTACTGGACAATGGAGGGTCTGGGTGGAGAAGGCCCAGTCCCAATCCAAGCAGTCTTGGAGATCTCAGCTCTGGGTCCCGCACCCCTGGGTTCCTCTGCTTGTCCCTTCATGCGTGAGGCTCGTCCGAACGTGTGGAGAGTGGCCTTGAGCAAGGCTGTGGCTGAGTTCCAGAGTAAAGTCAAGTAATTTACAAAAAAATCACACAGATTATAAGTGATTTATGAGATTACAGAATTTATATGTATTTTTAATTTCTATAATGTATGAATTCTAGAGTGAAAAGACAGATGGATGCTCTTGTATTAAAGTAAAAGTCTATGTATTCTCCCTCATTAATATTAATATTGGATACCTAATGGTAGAGGTTGAGAAAGGCTGGTAAGTTTTTTTTTTAATTTTATTATTATTATTATTTTTTTTTAAGTCACAGTCAAATACTGATTAAACCGCCATCCCTTCACCAGTGCACCCGTTCCACCACCAAGAACCCCAATACACCCCCCTCCCACCCCACCTCCCATCTAAGTACCTAATGACATTCCCATTATTCTCTCTATATATTGAGTACATTTCATATTTCCATACAGAACTCACTATTGTTGATTGGAAATTTTCCCCAACAATCAGGCCTGCTGAATAAGCATCATCTAATAATTTCTCTTCCTTGGTAAAAGTGAAGACTTTGAATATTGGGTTTCTAATATTTTAGCTCAGTTCACAGTCAAAATGCATGGCTGCAAGAATCTGCTCTGGTGCCAAAATGGGCTAGGAGACCTCAGGATCACAGTCAGTAGGCGGGAGGCTCTGCTTCTCGTGCCGCGGCTCTTGGTTCATCTCTGGGCGGAAGGCGCGAAAGGTTGGTAAGTTTTAAAGACTGATGAAGAGATAAAAATCCTGAGTGGTAACCTTAGCATGAATTAGTTAGTTTGGAATCCAGGCATAGATTACCCCGTAATAAGGAAGAAAGAAAAGCCCAAATTTTTCTTATATTTTTCTCTGATTTTACATGTGACATGTACTTAGTTGTAAGTTTTTATTTTCAGGATGATAATTCAATTTATAGTAATAGTACATTTATTTTAAAAAATACTTAACATATAATTGAGAGATTTCCATTACTCTAAAATAAAATAAAATGATCATAGGTGTATAGAAATGGAGCATAAAATTGACAAAAACTTACTTTAAAACATTTTTTATTCCTCAAAGAACTTGTGTCTTTACTAAAACATCCTTTTTTATAAAAAATACACCTTTAAGAAGACTCTTGTAAGACATTACCTGGACAACAAAGGCATTTTTTTCCCTGAATAGCTATGACCTTCACCCTTATTTTCAATTCTAAACTTTTAGAGCAAACAAGACATAATCAACTCAAGGTCCAAACCTGCAATCCCTGCATATGTAGATTTATGTAAATACACATGCAAATCAGGCAGGCCACTGGGCTTCTGGGAAGTTGCAAATGGAGCCCTTGGTACAGCAGAGGTCAAGTATCCTTGGCTTGCTTAGAGCTCAATTCTACATGCATATTTTTATAGGACAATGGCAGATAAACCCAGCAGTCTTGAAATGCTGTGATAATTTTTCCGTTGAGTAGTTTTCAGTCATAATTAAATGGGGTGACCTGGTTCAAAGAAAAATGAATAGAATAAAACTGAACTCTAATATTTCAGTTTATTTAGGCTGATACTTATTATCTCCTTCCTCAGCTTTTTCACATGTTCCTTAAGAGAGATGGATATTTTTCATTTTTAATTGGTTTCGACTTGCATATTAAATTTTCCTAACTCACCTAGAAGGTGAGCTAGTCTAAGACCATTGTCATTTGAAAATATTTTAGTGCCAAGAAGCCAACTGTATGGAAGTATGTAAGCACCTTCCCTGAGAGACTGCACATTCATCTTATCAAAATCAGCAACAACCAGAGAATCTGAAATGCCTGTTGCCATTACTAAGTGCTACAGAATTTTAATTCCAGACTAATCCGTATAAAAATCCATTAGAATAGCCTTGTGACAGCTTTCTGTATATTGTTAAAAATAGTACATGGAAAGGCTATTTCCAGTCCTTCTATTTTATGAAAAGAAGTCCTATGAAACAGGGGTGATAATCATAGCAAATTAGTGTCAGATCTACAAAAATAAGCCCAAAGTATACTTCATTCCAAGTATGTGTATTGTGTATTGAGTTGTCAAACAGTTTTTGACTAAGTCTACAGCAAGTTTCAGTGATTTGGACTATGCCCCTGAGCTCCACCATGCTCAAGGCCACTCTCCACACATTCAGACGAGTCTCACAAATGAAGGAACTGACAGGAACCCAGGTGTGCGGGACCTAGGGCCGAGATCTCCAAGGCTGCTCTGATTGGGACTGGGCCTCTTCCACTCAGATCCCCCCATTTTCCAGTAGCTAGGCAGTCACACCCAGAAACTAGCCCCCCCACCCCCGGTCACTGTGTAAACGCATCAACAGCCAACATCCAGAGACTATAAAACCAAGCTCCTGGAAATGTGCAGCTCAGATGTGGCCACACGACATCTAATGGCCTAGTTCTCCCTCTTGTTGACCCTGACAAGCTACCAAGAGTCTGTTGCCCGCACAAGAAAGCCTGGCAAACTACCCGTGGCATATTTGATATGCCAAAAACAGTAACAATAGGTCTCATTCCCCTGATCCTGAAAGAGCCTCCAATCATTGGGAAAGATGAGTAAGAGGAGGCTGCTAAAATCTCAGGGCTGAGTATAATAGAGATGTTACTGGTGCCCACTCAAGTAAATCAATGAACAGGATGACAGTGATACAGTGAGCTCCACCAATACATCTTGTCGACAAATTTCACTGGCCATTTCCACTTTACAGCCTCATCGCACTGCTTCCTTATCTCTCCAAATACTCTATTTGATATTCTGACAGTAGAAAAATATTCCCATCTTCTTAACATGTTTTCAGGATTGCGGTCAACAGCAGATACCAGGCCATTAAACACGTTCACAAGCTGCATGACTGAAGACATGATGGTTTTAATTAGTTCTTTGCAATTGAGCAAAGAATTCCTTGGTTAAGATTATTATTTCAATGTAGCACAGCGGGTAATGCATTTGCCTTGCACACAGCCAACCCGGGTTCAATTCCTCAGCCCCTGTTGGAGAACCCGGCAAGCTACTGAGAGTATCTCGCCTACACGGCAGAGCCTGGCAAGCTACCTGTGGCATATTCTATATGCCAGAAACAGTAACAACAAGTCTCACAATGAAGACATTACTGGTGCCTGCTCAAGAAAATTGATGAGCAATGGGATGACAGTGACAGGGATTCAGTGATTGGATGAATCAAGTGGATGCTCCACTTTCCAGGTACACCAGATGCTTTAAAGTAAATGAAGTTCAACATAGAAAAAATATAACTGTAATGAATGTACCTTTGATGCCACATATCATACCTGACATCAAAATTCTGATTTTAATAATAAAGTCATCTGGAAAATAAGAAAGATAGAAATCTGAAAGCATTTACAAACGCCTACTTTTAGGCTGCAGGAAATTAGTGAGCTTAACATGGCAAATTCCATGAGAACTTTCAGTAAAAACTTCATCTGCTAGGATAAAATCTGTTGTTTCAGTGATGACCAAAGTGTGAAAATGAAACTAAAAGAGGTAGGGTACGGCACCTGAGAAAGTCAAAGATACAGTCTTTTTTATTTTTTTTTCCCTGTTCTAGAACAGAAAGCCAAGGGATTGGGGAAGAGTGGAAGGGTGTGGGTAAATACTCTTCTTCATATCAAACAAGGAAAAACACACAAATTTAGCTTTGGATAAAGAGAATGTATCAAAATTTGCTTTTAGTTTGTCTGAGAAGCACTTTAATTTCGACTGTAATTCTCACCTGTAGTTAGGTATAAACCATGTAAGCAGTACCAATATTTGAAAGAGAAAATTGTTCTCACTTCTAATTAAAAGGTATTATATTCTCAACTGACTATGCTGTCCAAGAATCCATTAATCAAAGAAGCCATTACATCTCTCCTTACATTAATTCCATTATTGTATCACGTGAGTTATGTTCAAACATTTATTGCCCAATAATTTTCAGAGAAAAATGTAATAACTTGGGTGGAGATATCATTAATGTGAAAAGATTTTTGGCACAGGAGTTAATGAAGTGCATGAACTAACCCTCCAACCCCAATTATAATGAACTTTTCCAAATTCCAAGGCTAATGGGTAATCTCCAAATGCTGTAAATGAGATCTCTGCATTTAGACAACACTCTGTGAATTTCAATTTAGTCCTAGACTTTGTAAGGATAATATTGGTAAACAAAATCAGACATACTGACTATATTCCAGAAGATTTGAGATATCATGATTGATGTTTTTAGTGAGGATTCTGATTATGAGATTGTATATATATGACATGAATGTGGGCACTTCTAAACCAGGCAGAATTTTTCCTTTTATACTATAACTGGTTAAACAAAATAACATTGTAAAAATAGCTTTAAAAAGACATTATAGGTTTTATAAGGTTTTATTATGTGCATTACATTTTTTTATCACTATGCTTGTCAAACTACAAAATTATGAAGTAAGTGGTAATGGTAGTTATTCTATGTTTGCTTTAGGAAGTCTGAGAAATTATAAATGGCACTGTACTTACAAATGATACGTAATACTTGGTTTCAGACTCCTGAAATGCCAGAGATTTACTGCAGATTTGAGAAGAAAAAAAAAAGGCTAGATATGAGAAAATGTGGATTTTTGGCTCAGTCAACTACAGCATATTAATGTTTGAAGAGATCTCAGGAGTTATCTAGACAAGACAAGTTCTCTGTGTCAGAGATGAGGTGAGGCCTGAAGCTGAGGAATCCAATTACCCCACCAGAGAATGAGTAGGAAACCAGAAATTTCCCCCTAGTCCACAAGGTATAGCTTACATGATTTTTAGCATCAGAAAATCAACAGAACACTTCTTCAGTATAGTATAGTGTATGAAATCCAATGTATAAAACACAGAAAAAGATGTTTGGGTGGGAGACAGAGGGGATGGAGAAGTGCCTTCCCCCAGGCAGGGGACCGCTCTTTAGTTTCCTTAGGGGGGTAAAAATGGCAAGTACTAAGGACTCTGGAGATTGTAGGAATTAGGATTACTATGTTTGTGAAATAAAGAAGTCACCCTCAGTGAGAATCAGAGCGAATGAAATAATGATGATGAAGATGATGATGATGATGAAGATGGTGAAAAATTATCTGTCAGATTTCAATGGAATAGCGCAGCTGAGTATGAGTGAAGGACAAGAACTTGAATGGTTAGTTACCAGGTCTGTCTCTCTCACTCTTTCCCTTTAAGTACACACACACACACACACACACACACACACATTAACAATTTCATGTAGAACATTGTAAATGGCCTAGTATAGATCAGCTGCATCAAGCGTAATGGGGGAGAAGGATGGTGAAGTTGGTAGAGGGAAAGTATGACAGTGGCATAAAGAGAAGTGAGAGGCTGGACCATAGAGCAGACACAATTATCTGTGGATTGACAATCAGAAGGCAACTGATCCGTTCACTCAGCAGGATAAAAACTGATGAAATAATATGCTGAAAGTGGAAACACATACGTACTGAAGTACAAAAGGAGCTTGGAGATCCATGGAGTATAGAAAATGGCATCTATCAGGAAAAATACTGGGATTGATGTAAGCCAGTGATAGTGCAGCAAAGATCCTGATACTTACCATCTGCAAAGTCCACAGGATTAGAAGATGCATTCAAGACCCCAGGAAAAGCATGACCTTGGAAACTTGGCACAGTCTCCCAAAAGAAGCAGCCAGTCAGCCAGTAACAGAGAGCTCTGGAAGCATATTCCAGGCCCAGATTTAAGGAACAGAAGTTGAACTCCAGCTCCTGTGAGCAAGAGTCAAGCAGACTCTTGTTAGAATGAAGAGCCAGGGAACAGGTCTGGTCACGAAGAGAGACTGAATTCAGCCCAAATGTCCAGGATTTAGGCTAGAGCTCAAGGTCAGAGGAAGAAGAGCAGTGGGACTCTTGATATGATAAGTCCCATGAGCTCCCTTGCTAGGCTTTTGGCCCTATCCTGGCTGGTTCAGGATTGCCCTTAGAGTGGGGGAGCCAGCTGGGGGAGCCTGCAGAAGTAGGCGGAACTCAGAGCATGTGGCTTCTGCTGTGAGAAAATAAGAGAATACCCTAGAGCTTCACACTCAGTGCGAGATCTCTCTAAAGCCTTCAACCAGGGGAGTGATCCGTGAGAGGAGAAAAACGTTCCTCTCCAGTAACACATCATGTTTGAGCCAGAACCAGTCAGGGTTGAAAATGTGTATTCTCTGAAAATCAACTACCACAATTGGTGCATATACCTTTCATGCTAACATTTTTCATTTGTGTAGTTTTAGGGTTGAGATTCCTTACTAAAGATCCCATAAAACATTTTCAAGAGGTGCTCGGATGCGTTGCCCTGTGATATTTTTCATGCATTGAAAGACTAATCCTATAAGCTCATCTACATCTTAGTGTTGGACATGTTTTACTGATTAGTTTTATTTGCTGAAAATTTTAATGTCACGTGGTTGAAAGAAGAAAGGAATAGAAATATTTAGAAGCAAGACTTAGGGGTTTAACTTCAAACACCCACTCCAAATGCTTCTGCCAAGAAATAACAAAATATTTCTTTAAGATAGTTAACCTATCTTCATACACAATCTACAGCATATCGCTCTGACAAACCTCGCACAATACCCTTTTATTCCTTCTATAGAGAATGAAAATTATTTTTGCTTAGATTTTCAGCTTTTCTAACAAAGAGGAGGAATACTGGGAACACACCACCATTTTCGAACAAATTAGTTTATCTTGAGACTATTTTTCATCTAATTTTAGGGTAAATGTCAGAGAAGTGTTTCACTGTATTGGAACTAAGGAACTAAAATTCCAAACATATAACCAATAAAAAAAATGTTGTTTGTAACTTTGGCAGGCATAGGGCTTTCATCTCTCTCAGAACTCTCCTAGTCCCCAGGATTCAGAGCTTGTGGGAAGAATAGACACCTCTGTTTGTAATGCTGGGGTGACAGAGTTAAGCATCTTTTTTGTCTTTCCAATTCTTTTCTTTCCTCCAAGGACCCTGGATGCAATACATCTAGAAAGCCAACCCGTGGCTTTTCTGACATATTTTGCCCAAGTCAGAGTTATACACTCGTGCCAATCACCAGTGAAAGGTGATTACTTATTCAGGAGAGAGAAGCTTTGAAGAACAGTGGGACATGGTTCCATATAAATGACACGTTTTATCTGTTTTTCAAATAATTCATGGAAAATACTGACATAAAGTGCCAATTATTTTTTTTGCCATGAATAGGGCTAGCAGTCTTATTGTATACTTTAAAAGTCACTTACAATTTTCTCACTTTTTTTAATTCCCCAGGGAAAAAGATGTATTTTCTTTGCTATAAAGATTAAAGTTCAGTTTGACTCTATGTTTTGTGAAAGGGACTCTTAAAGTATCGCATTCTCATATCCTCCTTGATATCATTACAAGCCATAAATTTGTGATTGATGTCTACTAGGATAGCCTCCAGAGGCTGCATGCTAGTTAAAATAATAAAGTGCTCCATATCCTTTGGAAGCATTTGCAAGAATAGCAGGTGGTCATTGTTTACTGTGCTAAAGTGAGCCACTCCATTTGAGACAGCTCATTTTGGACCCAAGCTTAATGCCATGCCTGAGTGATTCTACTTCCAACAAAGCCGCCAACAGACCCATTCTCATTGTTTAGCTTGAATGGGAATTAGCTACTGCGGCTGCATGTAAGCCCAAGAGCCTCTATTACAAAATGGTTCAATAGACATATTTATCGAAGTCTAGTGACTGCAGAATTGGAAGGGGGTGGGAATGGTATCCAATGGAAGCACGCTCTTTATTTTCAACCTCACAGCTCTACATTAGACTCAAGCTGATGTGGCAGAAGAGAGGAAGAGGTGGCAATATCCTTTGGCTACTGTCATGGGCAGCTGTGTCATTTAGACTCTCCGGAGTCTAAATGACATAGAGTCTGAGAAAACAGCAGTTTATGTATTTTCATTAAGGAAAGAGCATGACTCTAAGAGCCAGCGGGGTAGTTGACACAGAACTCTTCTGAAAGACCATTGCATCAACATAGGTTGGGCTAATTTGGGCCATAACTGCTGACATTTTTGTAGCAGGAGAGAGAGAGAGAAAGAGAGAGAGAGAGAAAGAGAGAGAGAGAGAGAGAGAGAGAGAGAAAGAGAGAGAGAGAGAGAGAAAGAGAGAGAGAAAGAGAGAGAGAGAGAGAGAGAGAGAGAGAGAACAAAAGTCTGGGATTTGCAAGACACTTTTTCCTAAAATATTCTGAATGTAATTGTAGAAGACTATTTCCAATGAGCAGTAACTGTATCCTGATTGCTTGGTAAGTCTGTCCATTTTCACCATAGGTCATTCCAGTCTGGTACCTGTATTGCAAGTTTGTTTTAGAGGCCAGAGTGATGGATGATACAGTGAGTAAGGCATTCGCCAGGCATGTAGCTGTCTCAAGTTTGATCCCTGGCATACCATATATTACCTTGAGCATCACCAGGAACGAGTCCTGAGCACAGAGCAAGGAGATATTCATAGCTGGGAATTATCTCCTAAATTAAAATAAATTAATAATTTATAAAGTGACCTAGATAACGAGTTGAAGTGCTAAGTGTAAGAGTGATTTAGAAATGATCCCTTGGGATCCTGACTCAAACCTTTAGGCCAAAGGAGAACTCCAAATACCTGCTTCTAGAAAAGTAGCTCCAGTTCCAAGACAGCTTGCATATATGTATGATGTTTCTCTCCTGCCTCTGTTCAGGAAGCATTCAGTGCCATATGTTTTTAAAAGAACATAGATCATTTTGACTAAGACTAGGGTTTGTTCCTTGGGGTTTTTATTTCATTCAAGAATTTCACTAATATATGTTGAGCAATTTTCAGGTTTAGAGTAAAGGTGTATGTGGATAAGCCTACCTATCCATTTCCTTTATGAAATGATTGTCCACCTGTTGTAGGCCTATTACTCTCTAGATTAAATAGCCTTAACTGCACTCATTTTATTGTTTCCAAAACTTGATATCTAATCCATGGTCACTTTGATTTGTCTCTTGGGGATCTTATGCCAGTTATACAAATTTTCTTTTTCTTCAGGAAATGCCCATCTTTCAGTCCACTGTGAGAAGTTCTGGGAAATTTCTTATATCTTATGGAATTTCTGTAAGGTATTTCAGCGTTCTCATTTTCTCAGAGCCTGGCTAACCTAGGAATATGGTAAAAAGAAAACATTTGCTAAGTCTCAACTGAGAATGTCATAAGATTATTTCCTGGAGAAAGTAAACAAAAATATTAAAATAATAGAAAATTTAGTTTTATTTTTTATTACTATATATAGACACCTCCTTATGATTCACTCATGTTTACAGCCTTCTTGAACTAAAAATGAAAATTGTATACTTTAGGGTGTGTAATGTGATGACTTAATATGTACATACATTGAACATTCCCAGAATAGTTTTTGCAGAGTTTTCCAACTTTCAAAGATCTGTAAACCCATCTGGAAACTTTGGATATAAGATATATCTAATCTTAAATCACATCAACACACTAACTTCTGTTGTTGAGATTCATCAGCTCCTTCTGAGCTTCAAGGAACAGGTTATTCCCAATATTAATCTGAAAAAAAAGACTATTCCCTCTCTAGAGCATTTCCTGGCACTAACCAGGTTCATAACATCCACACCTATCTAAAAGAGGGATTAAAGATAGAAGTCAGTGAAAGTTGAGCTCAAAAACTAGAAGTAGGTGCTAGTAAAGAAAGATAAAAAGTCTTAACAATATGAAAGCATAAAATAATTAATCAGACACTAAAACATGCATGCATGAATTTAGACTTTCATGGGATGTTTTCAATGTGCCAAAGATCTAGGTAGTTTTGGGCATAAGGTTCATTGATATAACATTGCACTTCAGGGAATATGTGCTAAAAATATTCCCTGAGTTCTAGCCTGAGATCTAGGCTTAAGTTTAAGGTCTAAAATTTTTAACAAGTAGCTCCTTTTTCTGTTTGTCAGTTTTCACTCCTAAAGAACAAGATGCCTTATTTCACAGTGTGATAAGAAGGAAGTTTTGGTTCTGTATGACGTGGAATGTTAGAAGAGCATCTGAATAAGTAGAGGAGGTGTGGAAGACAGTGACCAACTCTTCCAGGGAGGACAAGCTTCACAAACATTTGAACTGGATCCTGACCAATGAGTACAGATTTATAAGGCAAACAGAGATGGGGAAGAGGAAATTTGCTAGATGCTAGAGGATAGATGCTAGCATATATCAAATATTTCTCTAGCATCTATCCTCTGATAGATGCTAGACAAAATATTTATTGAGGCCTATAAAAGTTTATTTTTTATTCATACTTTCAACAAATATTTGGTGATAACTTATTAGTTATTTGTTAGTTATGTTACTATTTACACTATCAACTCATAGTATTCCTGACACTGGAATACAGCAACAAAAAGAGAATATTTATGCTTTCAAAGTATTTGTGGAAGAAACAGTAGAATAAAAGGCATTATGACATAATATGATAGCATCATGACATAATGTGATAGCTTTATTCATCTAAATGTGTGTAAATGTCACCACCTCCACAATTAAAATTAGAGAGATTTTCCCCATACCAGCTATAAAAAGAAACATAGTAATGAAACAGCAAATGGCAAAAGTTATTAGAACTGAAGATCTTATCTACAGAATTGAGCTTACATACATGGTTGGGGGGGGGTTGAAGATGTATACTTAAAAAATATCATTAACCGTACTGTATATCCCTATTGGGGTATTCCCCAATAAAAATCCTTAAAGATTTTTAAATAATAGGTATCATAAATAAAGCAAGGAAAGATAACATATAAGGAGGGCAAATATATAAAACTCTTTTACATTCAATCTCACAGAGGATCTCCATTACAAGGTAATAATTGAGCAAAGATACAATTAGGAGTCAATGATGAAAAAACTCAGAGTTCCAGGATGAGTCAGCATATGTAAAGGCACCAAATTGGAGATAGCAGATACATGAGGGATAGTGATGTGCAGGTGAAATCAGGAAGTTAGGAGTTAGTCAGTGACTCTTATAATGACCAATAAATGGGCTAAGGAGTTTTCATTTTATTATTATTATTTTTTACTTTGGGGCTCATACCCAGTGATGCTCAGGGGTTACTTCTGGCTCTGAACTCAGGAATTACTCTTGGAGGTGCTCAGGGGACCATATGAATGCTGGGGATCGAACTCAGGTAGGCTGCATGCAAGGAAATGCCTTACCTGCTGTACTATAGCTTCAGTTCCCTCATTTTATTCTAAATAGGTAATGGGGAGATTCAACAGGTGGATGATAAATTTTGAATCACATTCTTATTTTGCGGGGGGAGGGCTGATTGAACCACACCTGGGTCTACTCAGGGCTTATTCCTGACTATGCTTATGTATCACTCTAGGTGGTTCTCAGGGGACCATAAATGGTGATGGAGGATCAAATCTAGGTAAGTAATGTGCTAGGAAGTTGTCTTACCAATGTTTTATCTCTCAGGCCCCTGAATTAACATTCTCAGAAGATGACATCTAGACTTAGTTCAGAAGATGTGGTGGGGGTGGGGGATGGGTGACTGGTATATGGAAAGAATGGAACCAATTTAGGAAAAAGTTTTCACAATAGGTGAACTGAGAATGATCTAAACTTTAAGATTCACTAATAGGGATCATAAAAAATGATAGAGTTATCTAAAATATCATTTTCATGAAGACATGGATACACTTATTCATAGGAAGTAAAAATAGAGAGAAAAAAAGGTGAATCCTAAGTTTTTTGATCTGGAGAAATGGTGAGACTTTTCAGAGAGATAAGGGAGGCTCAAAGCATAGGAAGGAATGGAAAGTTCTATTTCAGACATGTTTAGTAAGGTGCTTATTTAACACTTGACTAGAGATATCAAGTAGGCTTAGAGAAAGCTGATACATTCTTTCAATGCAGTTTGTATATGATGGTTGAAAATGCTGGGTATGTATAGGGAGAGTCAAATCTAGGTTGACAAGATAGGCAAGAACTGGTTCAGGAGAAAAGAGTATGATGCAAGGAACTGGATCTTGTTCCTTACACATTAGGTGTAATAATGTTTTAGAGAAACTTAGCGGTATCACAAAGTTGGTTTCCATTAAATGTAGTGATGTCATAGTCTCTATTACAGAAGCTATGTAGACTGTATCTAAGGAGAGTGTGTATCAGGGGAAAGGAATAATATAACCAACCAACTCACACTGGTCAAAGTTGCATGCTCTGGGGTATGCAGCTCACTCACTTTTCAGGTCCTATGTGTACTCTAAACAGTTTCCCTAAATCCACAAAAATCCCTCAGGTTTAAGATGAAAGGTACAGCATGGAAATGAAGGAAGGTGAGATCTGGTTGTGCAAAATAGCTAAAAACTACACATAGAGGATTATGATCCATTAATACTTGGAGCAAGAGGCAGTTTAGGAGAAGCTCTAAAAGTGATACTACTAATATAAAAAGCAGTCAGGTGTTCTGAGGTCTTCTGTTTATTTGTTTAGAAATGTTATTGTATACTCAGTGTTCCTAATTGCCTTCCAAGATTTTTGTATATAGATTGCCTTGACAATCTTACAAGGTCTGGACTATAGCAGTCATTTTATAGATTAGAAAATTAGCACTTAAAGAGTTGTGTATCTTGGTAAAAGGTCATATTCTGGTCCCAGGAAGATCTAGAATTTGAATCCAGGCCTGTCTAACTCCTAAAACTCTTTTTATTCCATTATGTCAGCACCTCTGACCAGCACAATAATATTAAAATTTACTGGGAAGGAATCTATGTCTCTGAATTAAAAAAAAAAAACAGCTAATTCTAAGTGTATTGAGTTTTGGAAATAAATGCCCTATTTTAAAAAAATTCTTTAGAGTACAGCCTATTGATTTCAAATATAGCCTGGCATTCATTAACCCTTTGCATCTTGTTATTTGCTAATATAAAGATTTGGTTTATGAGGAAATGGCGCTCATGTCATTTTGAAACCCAAACAGTGGTTATAATGCAGGTGGTATACTATCAACTCCCCGCCCTACCTCAGCATTCATTACTCTATTGAGATCACCTCTTTAGCTTTGGTAACAGTCTCTCATTCTTTGACTGCTTTGTGACATTCTGAATTGTATTCCTCCAACTTAGAACTAAAAAAAGAAATATCTCTAGATTCTCCCTGGTAAATATAAATCTTAGAAAATCAAATTCCAACCAGAAAAATCTGGTTTGGATCAAAGAACTAAATCATTAATCAGTATCTTTCTCCCAAACTGGAGCCAACTCAAGTCCAAGCCATGATATATATCTAAGAGGCCAGATATTTAGAAGGATATTAATTCTTCCTTATTGTTGATGTGTTTGTGCTGACAGAAGAGACAGAGACCAATGGCAGAATACTGAAAGGCTGGGTTTGGATATTTTTAGCCTGATTAAAATAAGGAATGATTTAAAACTATTTCAAGCAGCTCTTCCCACATAATTCTACATAGTTTGCTGCTCAATTTTTTTGGATAGGAGAATCTTGACTAAATGATCTGGACATTGAGGAAACTCTTGAATTTGGATAAGCCTCCAGAGGTTCTAACTTGTACCCCATCAGTCTAAACAACATTATGTTTGGTAAGGGAAACACAGACTACAGATGGGAATTGTTTTTAAATGTCCTAGATGGGAAGTTCCCAGCAGTTTTAATGGACCCCTTGAAGACATTGAAAATCAAACTACAGTTGGTGAAGCAAACGTTGACCTCCTGGAGAATACTCACATGACAAGCAATCCCAAGAAGCTTCTGAATCATATGAACCAAGTATAAAACCCAGAACAAGTTAATTTCTAGGTCTTTGAAGGAAAAGCAAATGGACTGACTTTCCAGACCCTGAAAATCACTTGAAGGGGAGGATGGAGGGGAACCCTGCCTAGTCCAGAGTTCCTGACTTATTGAAGAGCTAATTTTGAAAAATTGTTTAGTGGCTTCATTAGACAAAAATGCAGTCTTGGTGCTGATGAAGGAGAATAAGTCATTGTCCTGGATTATCCTGGATTCTTGTGTCTTGCAGGGTTAAGTTGGACAACACATCCCATTTTGGAAGCTCTGATAGTCTGACTCATTTCCTCTACCCAAGGAGAAACAAGGACAGTGTGAACAAAACATTTTACCTTTCATAGCCAATGAATCAGGCAACTCTCCAGATCCTAAAAGCTTTAGTGACAAGCCTCAAACCTCTGATGTCTTGAGGTACAGTCCGAATTCCCTTCCAAGGATTTGGCTAATTGAATGCCTTATCTGTGAAAAGTAATACAAAACAAAACCTAGAGAATAAAAGAAAAAATTTAAAAAATAGACCTAATGCTGATATATTTATGTACAGGATCTTTACTAGCCAAAATGGAACTCCAGTGGGAGTCATAGAGAAGTATTATTCATACTCAGTGCATACTTGAGTCTAATTTTACTTGATATTTATTAATAATTCTTTCTTGTTATATGTCTGCACTTGGCAAAGCAGATGCAAAAGCCCAGCAGGATTTTACAAAAAGAAAGTGGGCCTATCCAAGCCTGCATCTCAGCTTAGAGCTAATGATGTCTCTAAACAGATTTTCCAATTGCCCAGTTAACAGTGGTCCTCAGGGTTACCTCTGACAAATTCTTAATCAGCAATACTTCTATGACCAAGCATTCAAGAGCTGGTTTAATGAAGAGGTGCAATCAATCCCAAGCACTGCTTTCAATGTCCCCCTCACCCCAACAGCCTCGTTCTCAGTGGATGCTCTACCCTGTAAACATCTATGACTGTTTCCCACAGGCAGTTCTCTCTTCCTTTAAGAATTGAAAAGCAACTGGGGACAGAGCAAGAGTACAGTGGGTAGGGTACTTGCCTTGCAAGTGGCCAACTGGGACGGTTTCAATACCTAACATCCAATATGATCTCACTAGCCCAATAAGGAGAGGTTCCTGAATGCAATCAGGGGCACCTATGTGTATGACTTAACACCCATCCTCCTTACCAAAAAAGAAAAGAAGTCATCGGGATTTAAGATGGAATGGGTGAAATACTTAGGAAACAGCAAATTCCAATGGGATATTTTAGCTGGGTGCCAGGGCTGTTAATTGAGAGACACATTGGAATAACCAGGCGTTTTAAGTGTCACATTTAGGGGAGTCATTAAGCCTGGAGATTTAGGCATAAGACTCTATCGTTCAAATCTCAACTTCACTCCTCTATGTCTTGGGCTGTGTGGGGGGAATTATTTACAAAATAGTTCCTCCTGAGAAGATTAGGTGTGATCAACTCTGTGGAGTACCTAGCATCCTGTGTGTGTGACAAGTAGTAAGTATGATTCAATAAATATTACCTATTCTGATTATTTTATTATTATAGTCTATTATTTATATATTATACTATATTTGAGATAAATATAGGTATAAAATCTTAATAGGTTTTTACAAAAGTCACAGGTATTTCCAGGATTAAGTCATATCTTAATCAATGTATTTTTTACTAAAGCATCACAATTTACAAAACTATTTATACTTGAGTTTTAGATATACAATATTGAAGCACTGATCCCACCACCAGCATCAACTTTTCTCCACCAATGTTTCCAGGTTCCCTCCCATGTGCACCCCCACCCCAACCCCCACCTCAAGCCTGCCTTCTTGATAGGCACCTTTCTAAATTCTGTTGTTAAAGTTAGGGTCTCTTGATTTCAGTGTTTATTCTGGTTTCTAATTTGGCTTTTTCATTCCTTAACACCACTTTATGTACCTAAATCCCCTGACCTGGCCCCTGTTACTTCTCATCCATCTCTTTTCCCTCTCCCTTCTACTCTCTCTTTCCTTCTCTTATATACACTCTGGGGCCAACATTGATCTGGGTATCCCCCCTTTAAAGCATTGCATTCTCTTATCCAGTTATTTTAAATGCCACATATAAGTGATATCATTCTCTGCTTATCCTTATTCTTCTGGCTCACTTCATTTAACATGATGTCTTCCAGTTTCATCCATGTTGCAGCTAACTGCATGATTTCATCATTCCTTACAGCTGTGTGGTATTTCATTGTGCATATATACCCATCTTCATGATCCACTTATCTGTCGTTGGACATCTAGATTGATTTTAAATCTTAGCTATTGTACTGAGTGCTGCAATGAAAAATTATGTGCATATATTCTTTATGTGCATATATTCTTTTGACTGAATGTTTTTCTGAACTGGAGATAGATACTCCAAAGTGGAAATTCTGGGTCATATGGGATCTTATTTCTGAGTTTATTGAATATCCCCCATACTTTTTTCCTCAAGGGCTGTACAGACTACATTCCCACCAGCAGTGGATGAGAGTTTTTTCCCCAATCCCAGCTAGGAGAGATTGTTGCCAGTACTTTTGATATGTGCCAGTCTACAAATGCACACTCTGGTGTGAGATATCATCTCACTGTTGGCATGTTATGGATTTTCTGAATAATAATTTATGACAAACTTTTTTCATGTGCCTGTTGGTCATCCATTGATAGTCCTCAGAGAAATGACTATTCATTTCTTCTCTTTATTTTTTATGGGATTTTAGACTTTGTTGTTGTTGATGATGATCATTATATTATATTGGTCCTGGATATCGACCCTTTAATGTATTGAGTGTGAATATTTTCTCCCACCCAGTTAGGTGTTGTTAAGTCCTAGTTTTAGAAACAAAAACTTCTCAAGTCAGATTATGACATTCAAGATTCTTTCTCTGAGATTTAGTATGATTACTTTATCTTTCTAACACAGAGAAGACCCCATTCATACTCTTCCCTAGAGGAAAGAGTATGCTAAAGAGCAAGGGAAAAAAATGGGATTTTTCATCATACCCAAATTTGCCTACGTGTAGTCAATAGTTGAGATAAAGAAGCACGTGCAGACATGCCATATCACCACCTATAATGTGAATCTGGGACTCTTTAGACCAGCTGAAGGTTCCATGGGCTATGTGCTGATTGAAAGATCACACGTTCCCTGAGTATCCCCTACTTTTATCCCAGGGTGGGTGGAGAGAGATCATGAATGCCCAAACTCTAGTTTTCAGTTCATGAAAGTAGCTAAGTAGATAAAGAAAACTTAATTGATTTTACTCATTATGGTCAGGGAAAAGAAGGGAAAGATGGGGTCAACCGAAGAGAAAGCTCCAGGTCATCAAAATGAGGAAAATATTGAAGGTTTTCTTTGTTCTAAACAGGACCTTAAATAAGACTTCCTCTAAGAAAGTAACAAAATGAGGTTAGAGGAAGGCAAAGGAAAGCTCTTACCATAGATGAATGAGCCAAGACCTATTGTATTCAAGTGCTTTGAGTCTTTCTTGTCAAGAGCCTCCCTCCAACACATCTTGTTGTTGTCTCTTTCCTCCTTTAAGCTTTTATTTATTATAAACAGAGATCATCTGCAGACCTGAATTTGTTTTGCCAGGATACTTCGAGAAAGCAGTTTGCCCCTTTCCATTTTCCCCCTTTTTAATTTTCAAAACCACAGGTATGTAATAGAAATTTTGTTTCTGAAAGTAATTGATGTATTTGTGCTGACATCATCAAAATGTCACAAGATGAATTTGACTGCATGTCCAAGATGATTAAAAATACATATTTCTTATCCTTAAACACAGGAAATTATGTTTCTCTTTTAGAAAAGCAACTCATCCCTGAAAGACTGTCTCTCTTAAAAATTCCCAGCATATGATTTTGAGGATCATCTAAAAGTCTTTTATTTTGAAAACCATAACATTTCCACTGTAAACACATTAAAAGCAGAAAAGCCCAATATTCATGGGACCAAAAAAAACCTGCAAATTTGATTCACATTTTAAATGTTCCAATATATCCAGAAAACATCTGGATCAAAGATTTTTTGGTTCTCCTTAAAAAAAAAAAAAGGAAAATAGACCCCTAATTCATTTATGTCTCTATATCTTAAACAAAATGAATTAATGGACTTTAAACCCTTTGCACTAAAAAAGGGAAAGTGCTTCCAGCTTGACAACTTAAATGATAAGTTGCAGCCCAATGTGTTTTGAAATAGACCAAACATAAATCCATCTTCAGTAGGGACTTTTAATTGGAAGCTACACTGACCCTTCACTCCAGTGGTGTCGCCACACAGCTTGTGATAATGAAGACTGACAAATTGTCCTGGCTGTACATAGACTTTCAATGCACTCCCCTAAAGTGTTGGCCATTCCAAGCTCAGCAAGGAGACAAACACACAGTTTTCAGGTGGAGGGGAAAATCACAAAGGTCCAATCTGAGCTGCGGGCCCAGGGCTGCTTCCATGGTGAAAGTAAGCATCTCAGTGAAGACAAATTATGCTAGTGATGAGGCAAGACCTATCAGAACAGTGGAAAATTCAGAAAAAATCCCTCTGAAATAAAATAGCAAAGAGGCAAAGGAGGAAGAAAAGACAGTTTATTTTTCCTCATGGAGAATTCCTTCTGTTTGGTCTGTTTGGGAATGAAGTTAGAGAATTTCTTGGACTTCTAAAGTTGGTGTAGGAGGGATTGAAAATCTTATCCAGAGCTTTGATGATTTTTTTTTTCTGAAGGAAAGCAAACCAGAAAACAAGGAGAATTTCTAGTTTAGTGTGCTGTTGAACAGAGATTGTGATATTGAGACCATTCCAGGAGAGGAAGTTTTAAGGCCAAAATTAAAATAGCACATTTGTTCCTTGCAATTTGACTTCAGAATCCCCCAAGGCTCCTTTCTTGGGAAGCCTTATTTTTCATTTGAGAAATGTTGTGCTCCATATGGATTTTTTCTTTACATATGTATTTGCCAAGAATGTCTTATGAGACACAGCACCTCATTTTCCATGGGGGGTGGGATGGGGGGAAGGTTGTGGGGCGTAGTCCCAAGAGATGGCAGGTATCTTCAAAGTTCTTTATAGTCACTCAGTAAATATAAACATGCAGACTAAAGCAACACTATTTAGCAAATAAAATATTGCTCTCATAACTTTTAAGCCGTGCAAATCATAATTACAGCAATCTCAATAATTATTATCACTTAATGTTCAAAGAGCACCAACCTTCATTTAGAAGCGATCTAAAATTGGAATGGAGTCTTGAAAAAAATTGGTCTATGAAGACTTCCAGCTTCAACAGAAAGCATATACTTATTTGAACATTTTGACTTAATTTACAGGTGAATCAATTAATATTTCAGTTCCCAATGAAACATGCAAGTTGATTGACTCAATTGATTCTCAGCTTAACCTACAGTTGTCTCCCTCTAGACATGACCACCCAGCAGAGACCGAGGGGAAAACAGCCATGAAGAAAACGTGACGTGAAAAAGAAGACTATCTAAAAGTAGCTGAGTATTGTGTTTCCCTCTTTGCAATTTCCCATATTTGTTGCTGGTGTATTTTTGGGAACTGGCAGTTCTCAACGGAATGAAATTCACTAGAGTGGACTTAAACTGAGTTGTAGAAGTGTTGGATTTAAGGGAAACACATTCAACCTTTCGCTGACAAGCTCCTCAAGACTTTTTTGGCTCTACTCCTATTGCTGGCAGTCTGAGAATAACAGACTATCTCATGATCTTTCAGCATCTTCTCTTTGGCACTAGGGCTTATTGGGTATTGCAATTTGAGTCTGAAAGACTGGTACTTGTCTGGCTCTTGATTAATGAAAAATATACCTTTTCTGCTCTTACTAAATATTCTTAAAGTTGACTAAACTTTTTCTTGCTGTCTTATTTTATATGCTGTCATTGAAATGGTAGCCAGTGATCAGGCATGTTTGTAGTAACAGAACATGGAGAACACACGATGTATCGATGTATCTGACTTTTGAAAAGTCCATGTTTTGTCAATGTGGGGTTTTTGTGATATGTGATTAGAAAATTCAAATATGTATGCTTCCTAAGGAATATTCCAGGTGCTATAAAATACTTACATATCTATCTATATATTCATACATATATATGCATACATATACACACATATACACATACAAATACATATACAGTCACACACTTATCACTTTTATCCCGTTGCTCATCGATTTTGCTCAAACAGGCACCAGTAACGTCTCTATTGTGAGACTTGTTGTTACGGTTTTTGGCATATATGCCATGGGGAGCTTGCCAGGCTCTGCTGTGCAGGCGGGATACTCTTGGTAGCTTGCCAGTCTCTCCGAGAGGGACAGAGGAATCAAACCCAGGTCGGCCACGTGCAAGGCAAATGCCCTACCTGCTGTGCTCTCGCTCCATCCAACTGTGTGTCCAACCGTGTGTTGGACAGTCACACACAGTTTTTAAAAATTGCCTATAAATATAAAAAGTTAAAATTGTTTTCCAATGAAATTCACAATCCATTAAGACACTCAGAACATGATTATAGATTTATGAAATTGTTCAAAGGGCTGATTGGGGGTACCCTTTCCACCTGAGATAACTGTATTCTATAACTGGTATTATATGGTCCCTTAAACATTGCTGGTTGTAATTCCAAAAAATAAGTAAACATATAAATTTTTTTAAAAAGTGACTCATTTTTCCTTCTCTTGCAAAAAGCAGAGTTGTATTCCACACAGTAATTTGGAGAAAGAATGGTATAGGGGAATTAACAGCAATAGCTTAGATCCAAAGAATATCTGAGAACCCTAACTTGAAAAGTCTCTGGCAAGCTCTCTTTCCCAATTTTCTATAGTAACTATGACCCTTCAGTTCCTAGTTCTCAGTTGTTGATGTCTAGAGTGATTCATTTCATTTAGGCTCAGAAAGAATGGCAAGGTGGATACTTCACAAAAATAATGGCTCATACTAAATCAGTCATGAATGTAATAATTCTAAAACATACGCAGCAACTGCCCTTACATATGGAGTATTAACTCTGTGTTAGACCCCATCACAAATGGGTTACATATTTTATCTCAATTAATTACCATTACCTTCTGAGTTTTCATAGAGCATGGATTTTGGAACCATACTGTAGGATTACATAGCTTCAGGTAGTTTAGGTTTATTGGGTTGCTCCCGTCACAGTGCTCCCATTCCTCTGTGTTTATTTGTAGCTTCTTTCTTAGTGTTCTGTTGACTAGTAAATAATGTCTTTCTCTTTTCCTTGAGTCCTTTGCATAGCTTATTCAGAGTAAGTCCTTTTTGTATGGACAAAGAAAGACATTTATTAATATGCCTTTGCAATTGGAATTCAATTGGCTTTGAATATTATTAATTTCCGGGCATCTGCTTTCTTGACTGTAGCCTTGGTTGCCCTCAGTTCCTAGCCCTTTAAAAGGCAGGGTCCCAACGGGGGACAAGAAGGACCCAGGGCAAGCGGTAAGTTATGTGCTACCCTGGCATCGAGATGGGCCTGGCCAAAGTGCCTCATTCTTAACTATAAGTTAAGAGTCTGATCATGGACAAGTGCTGTCATGATCTTAAAGTAATCACGAGACTAGGACCCTGCTAGGGATAGGAAAAGACTAATCTGGCCTGGGCACTGTAGTCTGAGATTGAGATGACCCCAGGAGAGCAATTCTAAAAGTTTAATGCGTCTCTTGCTATGCCCATACAAAACGATTAATATTATGAATGCTTATATGTTTGTTGGACAAGGAGAGGAGAAACACAACCATGGGATTTCATCATTGATGGGTCCTGCTGAAAGAGTATCTGTCCTAGAGAATAGGTGTTCTGCTATTGTTATTGAACCTTTTAAGCTTGAATTGTTACATTGTAGATTCCAGGCTCTGGCCCAGCCTAGTCTTTGGGATGTAGATTTCAGGTGCTGCCTAGTTTGTAATTGACAATGTAGATTTCATGTGGCAGTCCAGCCCAGTCTTTGGTATGTAAATCTGAATGCTTTTCAGCCCAAGGAAGGCTTCGGTTTTGGTTCTATATGTTCTTTCCAGAGGCCTAGGTTACTGGCCTGCAGATACAAGAGAATAAAATTGCCTCAATGTTCTTCCTGTAAGATCTTTTGGTGCCTTTGGTGACTGTCAATGTATTGCACCATGAGCAAAAAGGGGTTTCAAGAGAGAGACATGGGGAAGGAGAGATTAGAGAAAGAACAAAGTAGATTTGGAGAGGCTGGAGCTGGGAGTGCTGGAGAAGTTTAAAGATTAAATAAACAGTACCAAATCAGCAACCAGCTGGGTCCTCATTCTTTCTACACCTTTCTTTGACCACTGGCTATCCTTGGCGAGCCTTAGTTTTTTACACCATACAACTTGCCTCTATATTTTACCATGCCAGTTAAAGATCATGAAAAGTGTGAACATAAAAAAGTGACTTAGCACCTTGAAGACCTCTATTTGTTCAATTACGCTCAGTTGTAGAACACTGACAGTTTTTGGAAGGTAACTTTTTAAATGAGTGTTTATGTATTTTGAAGTTCTGTGTCTGCCAGGCACTATTCTGTGTGTGAATGCAATTACCTGGAGGCTTGTTTGAGCCCTCAAAATCATCTTTCTATCACCCAATACCATCAACTTCTTTACTTTCTTGATGCTCATTTCCCAGACACTGAATCATCCTCACTGTTCCAAATTCTCCACAATTTATTTTATTTTAGCTCCAAGCAAAAACACAGTTCCCTAATAAAGGCCTGCCTGAAATTGAGTTAAAGACAGGGATTAGCAGTACTTTTTGCATACCTTATGCTTATTCTCTAATGCCAACATATCCCTGTAACATGATGTGCCCCCAATTTCCACCGGAGAAGCTGAGGTGCAGAAATACACATGTCTTGCACCGACATCACACAAACCCAGGAGCAATTTAGTTTTCCTTTCCCAATCTAATTTTCATTAAACCTCAATACCCTGTCTTTACTTGTTCTCTTGAGAAAACAACAGCAATGTGTTCTTTGTGAGATTAGAATGAGTAAGATGCTGGCTTTTTGTTTTATAAGTACATAAATAGTGCTTGAATTTTAATATATCTAGAGGCAGATCAGCCTTGGGCAGAGTATTATAAGTGTAATGATTAGAACCACATTAAAGTAAAAAATAAAGTACAAATGGAATTTCGCAAGTAAATTCCTTAGTTCAGTTTAGGGTAAGGACTTTTTTCTGGCTTATTGGGACTTTTAAAGCATTATCGGGAAAACAAATTAAAAGCAGAATCAAAGAAAATTAATTCTTTAGCCATATTATAATGGAGCTCATTTAGATTGAGTAAAGAACAAAAAGTGAGTAGGGCAAAGGATCCTGCAAGTATCTGTCTAAATATACTTCTTAAGTAGCACATTAAGTCTATCCTTTGCACTGTTGTATTATCTAAGTTTGAGCCTCATGTCCAGTCATGTGGTAGTTTACAGATAACAGCTCTGTGCTTTTATTAAAGTATTTTTTAAATGCAATAAATGGGGGGAGGGAATGCATTTCAATGAATCTCGAAGATACTGACCATTATCACTTACAAACATTCCATGTGTTCTTAGTGAAAGAAGACACTTGAAAAGATTGCTATTTCATTTCAATATCAAGAAAACTTTTATAAATAAGAAATAATCTGTATCGAAGTACCACTGAATCACAGTATTTTATGTTCAGGTGTGCACCTTATAAATCAATGTTAGTTAAGAAACCCCATATTTTGACTGTGCATTTTCTTCCTGCATCTCTGACATTGACTATTTACAAACATGGCTGCCATCAATCTGATTGCTGCCTGAGTTACAGGCGTGCCTGTTGCCTTTGGGAGACTTGTCCTTTCTTTTCTTCAGCAGCATTACTTACTTGCTGGAAGGCTGTGCCCACATAGCGCTTTATCTGTGAGTATGAGAGCAGCAGTTTCTTATTTTAGAAGAAGTGTGTTTAGTGTTTCAGCAAATCTGTTAAAGACAAAGTTCTAGAGGTGAAATTCTCTGCATGTAATCTAACATCTACCCATCCCTGGTGTCTCAAAATTCCCTTGGAAGAGAATATAATGCAGTTCCTTAAGAAGCAAACTTGTCCTCAAAGAAGTCCAAAGTACTTTAGGGGTCAGGCATAGGCCCAAAGTTCAGCTTCCAACTCCTCTGAGCACTTTGCCCTTGTGTCAAGCCTCTCAGCTATGGTGACAGTTAACAGCCAGATTCTTGATGACATGGAAACTTGATCACCACATCAGTCCATGGGCCAGCAAATATGTGACCCCGAGGTGAAAGTCTCCTTGTTGTGCTACCTCTCCCCTTAGCTAAGCCATCCCCCCAAAGCACTGCTTTTCAATTTATATTTATATTCTGCTTCCCTCCTTCTTGTTCTTTCACACGAGGCAGTTGACAATGGTAATAAATGTGGTTGTACTCAAGGATGGGGCTGTGACAAGCTCAATAAGGAGTGGACTGATTTGTTGCTTTGGGGTTGAAAGCTCAGACTTTCATGAAACAAAAATATTATATTCAGGGTAATGATTTATAGCTTTGACTCCTGTTTGATTGCAGATCATAAATACCAGCAACGGTACTTACAGCATCTCTAGAGAACATTAGGACCTTCTCAAGTTTATTTTAGATAGCAATTACTAATTCAGTATAAACATGAACATTATTTGAAACAACATTTTTCCTCTAATAAGTCTTTGGAGATGATAAATTAATGCTTAACAATAATTTTCACACACTCCCACCTTATCTGTGTGACTCTAAAGTAATAAAAGAAATACAATGACTGATCAACTGATGAGTCAAACACTGATGCCAATTGATACTCTGACAATGATACCATCTTTTAAATACAAAATTCTCATTTTTTCTCTATGTATTTATTTATTGAATCACCATGAAAACAGTTACAAAGCTTTCCAGTTTAAGTCTCTGTCATACAATGATCAAACATTCATTCCTTCACCAGTGCACATTTTCTACCACCAAGAACCCCAGTATACCCTCCATTCAACCCCTCCCCCTGCCTGTATTGCAGATGATTTCCACTTTACTTTCTCTCCACTCTGATCATATTCAGTATTTTGACAAAAGACCCACCATTATTATTTGGAATTTTCCCCAACAATCAGACCTGCCAAAAGGGCATCATTAGATAACTTGTTTTCTATTGCTGGTTATGAAGAGCATATGATGTCTTTGCAGCCACGTGATTTTGGATTTCTGATACCTTAGTAACAAGTCTGGAGGGATTTATGCCAAAATCCTCTGGATTCCAAGATTGATTTGTGTGCTCCTGGGATCATGACCTTCAGGAGTCAGAGGAGCCATTTGTGGGTGGCAACTTGGGGCCTCATCGAGTGGGGAGAGGGGTCAGTTCCACCCCCCATCCTGTGAAGCCCCAGTGTTGTCACTGCAGTCTCATACCTGTCCAATAGGCTTTGAGAAGGTGGCAGCCAACGTGCAGCTGGGGGAAAAAGGCGGAAGGGACAAACATCTTTCCCCACCCAGGGTGGCACAGCGCTGTAGTTTAATGCTCAGTCCAGATGCATTTCAGCCAAAAGCCGCTGGGTTCCGAGATTGGTTTGTGTGCTTCTGGGATCATGGCCATTCAGGAGACAAAAACAAAAGTCTTTTAAGGACCGTGTTTCCCAGCCTCAAATCATGCTGAATGAATAATACTGTCCCTACAGAATTTAGAAACTATGTCATATCATTGTAAACTTGTCTATTGAGCTAACAGTGTAAATGTTGTTCAATTCTCTTTAATTTCCTGGTATCTAATTTCTTTAGTGCTAAAGAAGGATCAACTGCTTTAAGGGATTGCTTAACATTTTTCCACCTGCCTACCTTTTTCAGGGGTAATCTTGTCTCCAATGTCACCCCAGTTTGGATCCTGGTTCCTTTTATCCATTTGACTATCCCAATGTCTTGGTGTTGTGTCAGAAATACCGTTGGCCATTCAAAACTGAAGCCTGTACCAGAGAAAATAGAGAGGAGAGTCTTGTGAATCCAATGCTTCATTTATATTACAAAAACACTACAGTCCCAAGAGGAATTTATTTATACCCTCTATACTTAGTGCTCACTGAATTAATTTATTTAAAGCAGTGAATTATGCTTTTCCATGATACAGACTTGATCCGCACATAGAAAAGGGAAAGACCTTTCTAAAAGCTTCTATTGAGTTGTGGAAGTTGGATCCAAAAGAAGCTATTTAAAATGCTATTGAAGAAAAGTCTGACTGCAGACTGGGTTATGGCTTTGGAGTTACTCTACATTTATTACAACAATAGGTAACCACTTTTCTTTCCCCATCTTATCCGTGAGACTTCCCAGAATATAGAAACCAATTAACTCTTTATTTTGGCAATGATCATCCTAGGTATACTTCTAATGGGTATTATTCTTGCTAAATTATTGATGAGCTTGATAGTAAGACAAATACCATTATCTGAGTTATTTATTCATGGGATATTGTCTGTAACATACCCACACTAGTTGTTTTCTCAAAGTTTGATATTGATCGATTGCTTTAATCAGTTGTACCAAGGGATGCTAAAAAACTCAGCAATCACAGCTTTGAGTATCAGCAACTCTCTTTGGGCATCTGCCAAGCTTGGAGTGAATACTATGGCTATTTTCAATTTTGTTGCAACAAGAACTCTAAGTAGGAGTGGAATGATGATTCTGAAGACTTAAATGGTAAATGTGTATCATTTCTCCAACTTCACATGCATGAACTCATCACTTTGACCAGATCATCATATTCTTTTTCATACTTTTAATTCAATTGGGATATTAATTGGCAGGACTGCAGACTATCTAGCTTCTAGTCCTTTCTTAATAATACCCACATATCTTTCCTAACTTTGCTTTCAAAGCAAGAACAGACCTTGCTGGCTCCCTGAAGACACATGGTCAAGACCTCAGTAGAAAATCAGCATTCTGTCTAGAGGCAATTAAAGATGATATACTTGAGGCTGTATTTTTATTTATACTGTGTAATGAGGCTCCAAATTAAAAAAGTTATATCCTAATCTCCATTAATGTAAGGAGTTGCAGTCTTGTGAGAGCAGTGGTCCATATTAGGTGACAAATTTATCATTTTTACACTTTCTCTCAGTGCCAAGATTCAGCATTTCCTGAGGACAAGTGCTGATGCAAATAGCAGGAGATCCACCCCCTCTCATCTTGTCCTACTGGGGAAGTGGGTTACATTTGAGCAATAAGACATGACAGACTGCATTTGTGGGCAATTATGGCCCCCCTAAGGTGGTATTAGAAAGCATAAGGGCAAAGAGAGGGGCTTTAACTTCCTAAAAAGTGCAATAATGACCCTGAAATGCACAGCTTGGGCACCTTATTACAATTGTAAAAGGGAATACATTAAAATAAAGAAAATAAGGAACAAAGACATGAGTGGGAATTGGTAGATGAGGGTATGAAATCAGTGTCAAGCAATCAAAAGTCTTTGAATTTGGACTTATAAAGCCATTTCCAAATGGTTATCTTTTAACACAGCTTTGCTACTTTCTTATGCACAATCAGAAACTACTTGTCTATAATGAGTTTCTGGCAAGTTTCTCTAGTTTTTTGAAATGGAGTTGGTAAGAACCAGAAATATTTTGTTTGAGTAGAAGATTTTGCCAAAGAACAGTGTCCAACAGTGGTTCTGCACTGGGTTTTGATTTAGCTGAGAGTTCCAAATAGGATAGAAATAGTTGTCAACAGCTTGAATCAATAAAAGCCTATTGAGTAAATGCTTTAAAAAAAAGACAATCTGCATAAAGGTGAACCTTGGGGTAGGCCATAAGCAAATGAAAATGCTCCTCCATTTCTAATCCTACACAATGGAAACTATGAATGCTACTCTATAGAAAAATAAGGGGGGATTTTACAGCTATTATTTAATCAGAGGTTAAGAATATTGAGATGGAAATATTATTCTATATTATTGTCCAAAGGGGCCCTCAGTACTTCATGATTCCTTATCAGAATGAGGCTGAGGGAGACTCAACACATAGACACAGTGAATGACTCCTATGAGCAGAAGGCAGAGAAAGGAATACAGGAGCACAGGACAGGGAAACAGGGAACTTCTACAAGCTGAAAGACACAAGGAACTGATTGATCTTTGTCAACTTAGTTAGACAGCAGGACCCGCAGATAACTTGATTTTACCCCATGATCTGAATTTGGACTTCTAGACTCTAGAACTGAGAGCAATTCCTTTATGGCATTCTAAGGCTCCCATTTTGTAGTTATGTATTATAGCAACCACAGGGAATGAATCCAAGTGCCAATAAGTTTGGAGTTTCCCTTATCTATGACCCCTCTTGCCTCTTCCATGACTTTTCTTCAAGGTTCAACCACAAATGTATTTCATGGTGGAACACATAATGTGGTTTCTGGAGCATCCAAATAGCTTGTATTTTATTCAACTTCTCTATTCTCTGTTATATTTTCCTGAGGGAATCTAAGGTACAAGGACAAAACCTTAGAGGGAGTGAGAGATTTTTATTTGTTGCATTAATGGTGAAACAAAAAATCCATATAAGTAGGGTTATAAATGAAATTTAGTATAGCTCTCTCTTTAACATTTAGGTAGAATTGGAGTAATTATAGAAGAGATAAATAATAATAACAATAGTTAATAATTATTGAGCTTTTACTTTGTGTCAAAGATACATAAGATTTTATGTCATCCTTGCAACAGTCATGTGACATTAGTACTATTATCTATCACTGTTTTGCAGATGAAAAAACTGTGGACAATAATATTAAGACACTTTTAAAGGTCACACTTTGCTAGTTTGTGGTGGAGCTGGTGGTGGCAACTTGGTAATCTATCTTAGAGCTTGCCTTTCTGGGATAGAAAGGATAAGAAGATTTATATTTTTGTAGAGGTATAAATCTCAACTTATAAACTCAGGTGGTTTTCTGTCCATAAATCACTTAAAGTCATCTCTAAGCCCTTACCCCTAGCCTGGGGGAAATAAAAACTCAACCACTCTTGGGTTTTCTTCTTCATCACCTTCAGCAAGTTTGAGCAGGGTGGGGAATCTGAAAGCCATGTGAAGACATTGGGTAAGTTATGTTTTTTTCCATTTGTCTGGGGCCTGCCGTGAGATATGACCCAGGTTTGTGAAAACTTCTGCTTTGTGACTTCTAAACCAGGGGTATCACTTGCCCACCTGCCTTGAAGTCCCATCTCTGACTTAAGAAATT
This sequence comes from Sorex araneus, assembly GCF_027595985.1. Lineage (NCBI taxonomy): Eukaryota > Metazoa > Chordata > Mammalia > Eulipotyphla > Soricidae > Sorex > Sorex araneus. The sequence goes on along the minus strand of NC_073310.1, from coordinate 49,044,985 downwards.
GCTGAAAGCAGGGAGTAGGTACTCTCTTTCTTGGATTAGGTAAATTGTCGTCTTTGCTGGAACCGAGACTCTTCCCAAGAGATATGCAGTAGGCACTTTTTTTTAGGCATTCATTTTGGAGGTGTTGATCTTCCTGGTCTTAGAATTTTAAGTCATTATATGCTGTGTTTCCTGCTGCAAATCCTCAGCAGTCCTGAATAGATTTAGAAGGTAAAGACTGATGATGAGACAAGGGAGAATGCTCCACGGTGCTGGGCACAGGCTTTGAACATAAGATACCCACATTTTATCTTTGTCACCGTAAGTTCTTTCCCGACCCCAACTCTGTGTTCTTTTGGGAGAAACTCCTAAGCACTGAGATAGGAGTGTCCCCCAAGAAACACTTGGCATGCTAAGGACAGAGTAGAAAATTGAGCCTAAGTAAATCTTGCACAGTCTGCCTTTGCTATATCTTCCTTCTCTTCTCTCATATTAATAGCATAAGATATCCTTCTTGCTCATTCTTAGATAAACATAACAAAATATTCATGAATTTTCACTTTTTTTTTAATAATTTATTTATTTTTAATTAGAGAATCACCGTGAGGGTACAGTTACAGATTTATACACTTTTGTGCTTATACTTCCCTCATACAAAGTTCGGGAACCCATTCCTTCACCAGTGCCCATTCTCCACCACCCGTAGACCCAGCGTCCCTCCCACCCTCCCCAATCCCATCTCCCCCCCAACCCACCCTGCCACTGTGGCAGGGCATTCCCTTCTGTTCTCTCTCTCTAATTAGCTGTTGTGGTTTGCAATAAAGGTGTTGAGTGGCCGCTGTGCTCAGTCTCTAGCCCTCATTCAGCCCGCAACTCTCTTCCCCCACATGGCCTTCGACTACAATGTAGTTGGTGATCGCTTCTCTGAGTTGCCCTTTCCCCGGAACGTGAGGCCAGCCTCGAAGCCATGGGGTCAACCTCCTGGTACTTATTTCTACAGTTCTTGGGTATTAGTCTCCCACTCTGATATTCTATATACCATAGATGAGTGCAGTCTTTCTATGTCTGTCTCTCTCTTTCTGACTCATTTCACTCAGCATGAAACTTTTCATGCCCATCCACTTAACTACAAAATTCTTGACTTCCTTTTTTCTAACAGCTGCATAGTATTCCATTGTATAGATGTACCAAAGTTTCCTCAACCAGTCATCCGTTTTGGGGCATTCGGGTTTTTTCCAGATTCTGGCTATTGTAAACAGTGTTGCGATGAAAATACATGTGCAGATGTTGTTTCGATTGTACTTTTTTGCCTCTCTGGGATATATTCCCAGCAGTGGTATTGCTGGGTCAAATGGGAATTCAATATCTAATTTTTTGAGAATCGTCCAAATTGTTTTCCAGAAGGGCTGAACCAGTCGGCATTCCCACCAGCAGTGAAGAAGGGTCCCTTTCTCCCCACATCCTCTCCAATAGCGGTTGCTTTTGTTCTTTTGGATGTGTGCTAGAATTTTCACTTTTATACTTAATAACAATTGTATTTAATGACACCTATTTAAGAATAATTTTCTACCAGGTTAAGCTTATATTATCTAGATTACCTAACAATGCAGATGTTATTGTGAAATACAAGAAATAATATTCTAGTTGTTTTTGTTTATGCTTGTTTTTCTTTTGTTTTAGGGCTATACTCTGCCATGATGGTTACTCCTGGCTCATTGTTTGGGGGTCTCTTCTAGTGCTACGGAGAGGGTCATACAAAGCCAGGTCATGATCAAGCCAGTGCCTACAGCATGCAAAGCATGCTCTCAGTATTTGAGCTATGTATTCAGTCCCTAAGTATCCCCTTATTAAAATTCCTCACAAACTATGCTCCTCAGGTATATTGTTTCCTGTGAATCAGTTCGTGCCTCCAGTGCATTTTGATGCTTTATCACTTACATTTTATTTTAGGAATTCTATTGGAAAATGTGAAATTCCATTATTGTCTGTATCAGCTATTTGAATCTTTGGAAAGATTACTAAAATATATATATGTATATGTGTGTGTGTCTCATTTTAGGGAAATGAGAACCACTTGGTTAATAATGCAAATATATTTATTCAGAAAGTGTGAAGGTTCTAGGAAAAATATAATATTTGCTATCCTAATGGTCTTAATATTACAGTACTGCAGTGCATTTTAAAGAAGTACTGCCTGTTTTGTATCTTTGTTCCACCACTAGCAAATCCTGGAGCTATTAGTGCATACAGAACACGTGTAGAGATGTTTTCTCGGTAGACCTCATCTTCAGGGATCATTTTATTTCCACAGTTTAGTGCCTTCTTACTATAATAGAGCACTCCATATTTTTTTCTAAAGATTCTATCAGTCTTGATCCAATGTGCTAGGTGATAAATGACTGAAAGTTGGCCACAGAGGAGAAATAAGTAATGAGTCATGCTGTCTCCTAGTAACCAGTTGGTAAATAGCTTTCAGCAAGTATTGTAAACCCCAAAGCACACTTACCTTGGTATTATTCTTAGAGAGGCTATCCTCATCGATATCTGTGCTTTCACCTTTCTTTCAGAACTTCCAAGGAGAGTTGGGGGTGGGGCATGATATAAAGTTTGCATATGCCTATTAGTGATCACCTTAGAATCCCACAGAAAAAAAACCTCCAAGACAGTATCCTTGACTAAGAACCCCCTCCCCATCCTTGATTTTTATCTGTATTTTGTTTGTCCTTAAATGTCATGAAGTGGCTTTTTCTATGTATTATGTTTTTGATTATAGAAATGATCCTTTCTGTATCTGTTAAACCAGTTCATATTAATATGTGGCTGCAGAATTTCAGATAATGGTTAGCAAGCTTTCAGAATAGAATGCTGAAGCAAAGTGTCATTTTAATACATCCTATCAACTAAAGACTGCTTCAGATAAATTAACTAAAATGTATTACATTAACATACAGTATAAATTATCTCAAAATGAGAAGGGGAAAAATAAAATTTACTAACTTTATTCACCTGTTAGATGTTTATTTCCAATATTTAGACTTCTCCTCCAAATATGACAGCATTAGCCTCCATAACCTATAGTTATTCATAATGGATTCCCAAATTATCCTTTATTTATTTATTCATTTTTATAAAGTTGTTCACGATGATTTATTACATCCAATATTCCAACATTAATCCCAGTACCAATTAGACCTTTCCACCACCATTATTTGCATTTTTTTCCAACCACCCTCAAGCCTGCCTCTATAGAGGTCCCCCCAAATTTATTTTATTTTGCTTGTAATAAATGATTTGCTAAAAATGATCAAAAAGTATTTCCTTAGAAGAAAGTGTATGTTATTGTGCCTCACCGTGGAGTAATGAAGCCCTTGTAGAAGAGATTACTAACATGGTGTTACGGGCTAGGTCTTGTAAAGTTTTGTGTGTTTATATTTTCTTAATCAAGATTGGTTGCATGCTACTTTACATCCTATCTAACATGGTGTACTACTCCTGGTCTATAAGTAACGTAGAATTTGAGATGTTGTGTAGCTGCAAATAAGGCCATGTGTTCCAGGAATTCAAAATTTTATAATGGGCAGGTACAACTGAAGTTAAATTTTTAACTGGATGGTGACTTTAGGGTCCCCATATAACTGAGCTCGTGTGGGATCTGGAAGCAGCTCTGCAACTTATTGTTCTCTTTAGAGATTAATTTATGAGTCTCTGAATCATGGCCTGATATTGAGTTTATCTGGTGCCAGAGGCAGGTCATGAATGTGGCTGTCAGGCTTCAGGAAGAGCAGGGTGGTTAGGGGAGGTAGCCCATCTCCAGCTCCATGAGAGCCTGGAGATTTCTGTCACAGAACAGGCATACCTGAGCTTTTCAAGAGATCAATTTCTGGATGAGGCTTGTCCTGAGCAGTAGAGTCTGGCTGTGATTGTGGAGTGTGAAGGTTTTGGGCTACTGGCACTCCTTTTCAGCAGGTAGTGGACTCACTTATTCCACTTTGGGGTGCCCCAGATGACTCAGCCTGGCACAGATCCAAAAGCATCTCTGCCCCCAAATTATTCTAAACTGTAGGTGTGGGTCCACCAAATCTTTTCTTATTTCTAGTTCTTAGAAAAATATCTCTGTCTAATAAGCTCAAATCTGTCCTTCAATATCCTTAGGAACTCAAGTAGAGTATCCTTCCACTTGACATCCTCCAGATATTTAAAGACACTGAGCATCCCCATTGGGTCTAGGCTTTCCAGGCACAGCATACCATTTCCTTAAAATGCTCTGAGACAACATGAGTTCTTTCAAGTCTGGCTGCCCTACTTCAAAATGTTTTGCTACGTTCCTTTTAAAAGTTCAAGTGCAGAACTAAACATAGTGCTCCAATGATTTGAAAATTATTTTAACTCACTTATTAGTTATTCTTTAAAACCACCATTTTTTATACAGTATCATGTTAAATCCCCTGAGATGGTTAAGGAATGAGAGGTAATAAAATTCTTGAGGAGATACTATTGTCTTACAGGCTGGGTTCTCTCAGACAAACAAATCTCATACACATATATGTAGGATAACATAGCCTCAGGTAGTTTAGGTTTATTAGGTTATTCCCATCACAGTGCTTCCTTTCCTCTGCGTTTACTTGTTACTTCTTTGTGCTCTGTTGACTTGTAAACATTGTTTTTCTCTTCTCCTTAAGTCCTTTGTACAGTTTATTCAGAGCAATGTCCTTTTTGTATGGGCACAGGAAGACAGTGGTAAATGCTATGCTTTTGTTATGTGGGAGTTATTTGACTCTAAATGACATTTTCCTCCTGGGCATCTGTTCTCTCCACCTAAGCCTGCCTCAGCTGCCCTTACTTCCTAGCACCCCACAAAGCAGTGTCCAGACGAGGGACTGGATGGACCCAGGGCAAGTGGTGAGCTATGGTGTTATCCTGGCATCGAGATGGGCCTGACCAGAGTGCCTAATGCTTAACCATAAGTTAAGAGCTTGGTCGTGGACAGATGCTGTCATGATACAAAAAGCAATAACTAGATTTGAACCCTACTAGGGTTAGGAATGATTAATGTGGCCTGAGCGCTGTAGTCTGAGTCTGTGGTAAGATGTTCCCAGGAGAACTGCCCTACAAACTTCAATGTATCTCTTACTGTGTCCATACAAAAATAACTAAAGGAGAAAAACACCTGAAGAGGTATTTTGCCTGCGGGCTGTCAGAAAGGGCTTCCTTTTGTTGTTTTTGCTTCCAAAAGCAAAAGTTGTTTGGGTGGATCTTAGGCCTGGAGGGCAAGGTGGAGAGATATAAGTAGGGGTGGAGAGAGAAGCAGGGGGAGTCAGAATAGAGAGAGGAGTGGGAGAGCCCAGGCTTCGAGACACAGGGTGAAGTTATGAGCAGGGATGCAGGAATGAGGGGCAAGGAAGGAAGAATGTGTGAGATGGGAGAGATAAGAGATTGAATTAAAGGTAACTGATCAGCAACCAGCCTGATCTTCATCCTTCCTTCATCTGCCCATCACCTATAGTCCTCTCGATCCTGTCCATACACAGCGGCTCGAGAGCACCAAACGCGGGCTGTGAGAGAGCACTCCAGTACACATCCTTCATCGGGGGTATTTCCTTACATGTATATTTCTCTGTTTCTCAAAAGAAATTCCCAGTACTCATTAAAATCACTTAAGTGGACTTATTTGTTCCTGAATAAAACCTTTGCCCATTGCTATTAGCTGTATATGTTCAATGGAAGCTTTGGTATACATTCGCAACAAATAATTTGAAACTGGTGGCAAAGACATTTTGAGTCAAATTTAGATCACTACTTAAGTTGCATTCATGAAAGCAACGTTACCTATGTAGTAGATTTGAAAAATCATACTTAGAAATTCATATAAAATTATGAGCTACGTTTTAAAATAGTTAAATGTCATATTTTATTCAAGATAATATGGATAACAGGGTTCTGAAATAGCAGATTACTCTATTTTTCCTCTTTCTTTTTTCTTGTTACTTTTAGTATCATGATTTAAAATACTATTAATGATAGGGTTACATGTACATAGCATTTCAATCCCACACCCTCTGCCAGTGTCTACTCCTTCCATTGTCTCAGAGTCTCCCACCGAGACTCACAGTCTCTCCACTATGTTAAAATAAAATTCCATAGGCCAGTTCTTAGATTCTATTGCTTTTGGCCCTTTGTTATTCGTTTACGATGCTACTTTATATCCCACATATGAAAGAGAGCATTCTCTTTCCCTTTCCTTCTGACTTATTTAAATAAACATGATACCCTTCAGCTCCATCCATGTAATAGCAAATTGCATGATTTTGTCTTTTCTTATATTTGAGTACATTTCCTCTTGTGCATGTGCGTGTGTGTGTGTGTGTGTGTGTGTGTATGAATGTACGTGTGTGTGTGTGTGTATGTGTGATAGTTTCTTTTACCCAATCATCTGTTCTTGGAAGTTTCAGGTGTTTTCTAAAGTTTGGCTGTTGTGAATAGTGCTGCAATAAATATAGGAGAACAAATGTCTTTTGGGAATAGACTTTTGGGGTCCTGGTGGTAGGTTCTTAGAGGAGAAATTGCTGGATCCTAGAGAAGCTCACTTCTTAGTTTTTTTTGCATCTGTATTGCTTTCCAAAAAGGTTAAACTAGTTGACTGCCAGTAATGAATTAATTGGGTTCCTTTCCCCCCACAGCCCTGCCAATAATTGTTTTGTTTTGTTTTTCTTTTATTTATTTTTTTTAATGTGAGCCAAGTCATAACATCTTTCTTTTGTTTGTTTTGGGGCCACACCCAGCAATACTCAAGAGTTACTCCTGGCTCTGCACTCAGGAATTTGTTCTGGCAGTGTATAGGGACCATATGGGATGTTGGTGATCAAACCTGGATCAACTGTGTGCAAGGCAAGTGTCCTACCTGCTCTACTATCTCTCTATCCCAATTTAAAGCATCTTTACAAATAAACTTGCCAGTGAAAATGTAAAGATGATAAAGGAAAAACTAATTATGAACATGCTTCTACATTTTATAAAATACATTATAATTTTACTTTACTTATCTCTGTTACTGACCAAAATTCTTGTGCAAATAATCTGAACAGCAAACAAAATACCATTAAACCTAACACTAGAGTGTACTGAAATTGACATTTTCCAGAGTAAAAGCAAATTACCTTTCTAATAATAGGCTGTTTGTTAAATATTAAAAACAGCCAGTGTTTCTATGAGTTAATTCTGACTGATCCTGATGCATTCTGGTACTGGAAGTATTGACATGAAGTAATCCACCAAACAAATGATATTCCACACATGCTTAATCTAAGGGTTATTATGTTCCACAGTCACTTTTATGAGCTGTTCTAAGTGGCTTACTGTTCATTATCATACAGTTTTTCATTCAGGAAATTAAATGCACTGTCCCAGTAAATATTACTGACATCTATTTTGCATATTGTGGGTAGAGAAGGTTTAGGATTATCAAGAATAAATATTTTAGGAGAAGAAAAGGCAAATCTGACAAAGATTTAGAATTCTTGACTACTTCTATTCGAGATGGTTGGAGGAGCATTGAGTTAGCACTCTCATTTTAAAGATGAGAACAATATCAGTACAACCACTTCAATCTTTTATTTAATGAGCTTAAATATGTTTCAACTCCATTTCTACTTCTTGAGTTTGAAATGAGAACACTTTTACTAGCTTTTCCCAATAATAAAATTTTTATAATTATTAAAGGGAGTGTGCCAAGATGAATGGCACTAGCTGACCACTTGATATCTAGCTGATGTGTACATGTGGCACAGAAGTGGCGGGCTGGGCTGGAAGTCTGAGTCGTGCCACTTACCTTGCTTCTAATGATGAGCTCTCTGGCTTGATTTGAACCTCAGTGTCTTCATCTCTAAAATTAGGAGTTAGACTAAATTTTTCAAACATTCTTAGAGTTCTAAAGTGTCACAATTCTCAATTTTATATGATTTTTTGAATGCATAATATGTACATATGTCAGGGATGTAAATTCATAAGCACTATAAGGAGAACGAAGCCAAATTAAAAATGGAAGATTACAGTATATTTGACTATATTTCAAAGTTAAGTGATCTCTAAAGAGAAAGATGTTGATTTGAATTTTTTTCAAATGTTGCTCATTCTAATAGACAATAAACTGAAGAAACCGATTCCTCTTGGGGTATTATTTTGCACTTCTTTCATAAAATCTGGAAGCACGTATTTTCCAACAAATATCAAGTTCTCCTAGCTCAATATATTGTACCTACTCATGCTCAGGAGATTTCTGGGCACATCAACCCTATCAAGGAAGACAAAGGTGGAGATGTAGCTCTCTGAATTAGTATCCTGCCATTTGCTTCATGTCTGGGGCTGTAATTCTCAGCTGGAAGTACCACCACATTCCTCTGGTAACTGATTATGTCATCACAAACAGAGATTTATAGCCCAGACTCTAAAGAAGCAGAAGGCAGGATGAATTATGAGAAGTTCCAGGTCTGCAAACACTTTCTTCAATAATTAGCCTAAGGTGGGGAGGAGGGAGAAATTAACCTCACTAAATTCCCATTTACACAACCAAATAATGCATTGCTAACATCTGACTGAGCAGAGAAATTCATCTTGAGGTGATCCAGTTTAAAATCCATTTGTAAATTCAGTCTGAAGGGCTTCAAGTGAAAGAGATGAAGGGCTGCAAAATACACAGTGGGAAGCAGGTAGCCCCTCCTCGGGACAGCCTGAATGACTTAATAGGGTCTTTTCAGAAATGATAGATGCATCTCTGAGATGGCCTACAGGTAAATAGGAAATGGTTTTATGTTCCAAGAGAGAAAAGCGGAGTTCACCGTCATGGACACACGTTTATTTGGTTCCCAGATAAAAACAGAAACGTCAATGTTCAGAAGCAATAGTATATAATCTGTCCTACAGAAGGACTGTGCAAGCTATCAAAGGCAAGGACTTTAACGGACTTTAACTTTTACTAAGAATGCTACTAAGAATACTTAGCCACATTCCATGAGCTAAAATATCATAATCAAACATTCACCAACCCATGTATGTGTGTCCTATCCTTAAAGAAGCTTAGATAAAAGGCAATAAAAATGATTAATCTACTAATAAGTGTTTATGATACATGGTCCATGTGAGAGATTATTATGAGACCTTATAAGGAATATTAAATTGTACACTGTACAGAGTGGTTCTAGCTCAATAGTCAGGGAAAGAGCAAAAACCAAAATAGAAAAAACGGTTTTTGAAATTACTTTTAAAGAGACAATTGTATCAGTAGAATTATGGCTTCAGAGAATGACAGAGAGAATTAAGTGGAAAGCAAGAGAATAAGCAAGGAAGCTTCTTATGAGTCACCTAAGAGAAAAAAAAAAGTTGGAAGGGAACAAGGAGGGATTAAAGATCAGAGCTGAAGAAGGGACTAAGAAAAGAGAAAGAAGATCATGAAAGAAATAACAAGGCTCTTACTACTTACTACATCACTGTATCACTATCATCCCGTTGCTCATTGATTTGCTCGAGCGGGCACCAATAACGTCTCCGACTGAGACTTGTTGTTACTGTTTTTGGCATATTAAATACGCCATGGGTAGTTTGCCAGGCTATGCCTGCATAGTCACTATATTAGGCCTACTACAATGTTGCCTCATTTCCTCTTCTGAAAGTTCAGATAAATCTTACTTTTACTTTATCAAGTATTACTTCATCTAGAAGAGACACAAAGAATCTGAGGCAGTAAGTGGAACAAGGAGGGAACCCAGTTCTTCCGACGTCAAATCTCCTCTCCGGCTACTTCTTTTTAAAATTTCTTTTATGTCCCTGTATCCCCTGTGAGTGCTATTTAAATCTAACAAAATAAAGGACTAGACTAGATAAGTTCTAAGGTCTATTTTAACTTCAAAGTATTCAGTTGACCATTTTCAAGTACAGAGAAGAAAAAAACAAACAAAAGGTACTTGGCAGGGGGAAGTTGGAAAGCTTCTAGAAGATTGGGAATATCATGCCAATGGGAATTTGAACAAACAATGCATTGACCCAGACTTGTCCCTGCCTCCTATCTTTTTCTCTCACTTATTAAAATATGAGAGGTTCAGTCCAGTCAGAACTTTATGAGAGACAGATCCTGAGGATACTGAACCCTCTAGCCAAAAAGGTTAATCTATAAACAAATGAAGTGAATTTCTCAGAAGGCAGACCCTTCCCAATGAGGGCTGCTGTCAACTTCCTCCTCAGACAGTCTGGGATTGGAAGAGCCCTTTGAATCAAGATAATTGAGCATGGTTTCCAACACATTGCATGCCTTAAGCAGATAATGGGAAAGAGTAAGAAATTCTAATGAGAGATACATTGAGGAGGGGAAGGCGTGAAATGGATACTTGCATGAAGCTTAAGCATGCAAGGCAAGGAGTGGGTACAGAAAGAAAATATCTCAGTAATACTAGAAAAAGGCCTGTGCAAACTACATGTCCTGAGCTTTCACACACTATCAAAAATTGCAAATTTATTCATGGTGCAAGTGCATTAGTCAAGAATGAAAGGAGGAGGGAAAAGAGAATAACATGAAAATAATGAAAAATGATCAAAGAAAGCTTCTCTTTCTTTGGAAAGTGAGGACAGGGTGTTCCTTGCCATGACCTGGGAATACCTTTTCCTACACACAGCTGAAGAGAAGTTTTTGTGTTTGCGTAGATTTTGCATGTCTTCAGAGAGAAGACTTAGAGAAAGTGTTCTGTAGTCCTGGCTCATCCTTCAATTCCATGTCAAAGTTTGTTCTCTCTTTGAAACATCTGAATTTCATTGAAAGACCTAGAAAAATCACGGATTACAAATGATAGTATCAAGAGACTGACACAGCCCTCTGAGAAGGGTATATGGATGTATTGAGACGAGTAAATCAAACCGTACTAATTCATAATTTATTCTCTAAATGTTTTAGACTGCTTGGGGAAAGGAATCTATGACAACAACTCTCACCTGGCATGGGCTCAATGCTCTTAGCTTCATCTCCCTTCAGTCACTTTGACAATTGGGCACTAATGACTAAAATGCCTTGTGAGATGGAAGCAGGACCAATTTTCAACCAAGACCAATCAGAATAAAATGACCATGAGAATGTGGCCTTCATGTTAGTGTGAATATATTCAGTAAGCCACATACAATGCCCTGGTATACACTTTCCTTTTTTTTTTATCTTTTCTTTTCCCTTAATGGATGTTTGCATGATCAAACTTGCATTCTTGCATTATAGTGAAGTCATTTGTAAATACAGAAATAAAATATTGATGACTTACCTCCTCTCAGCCACAACTTGAAGGAGCTCACACACTATAGAACCGTGGAAGCTGGAGGAAGGGAGGCAGTGAACATGTTCAGGAACTGAAATTCATTTTGTAAAAGCGTTTTCTCTCTAGACTATTTCAAGATCCGGAAGTAAGGTTTAGCATCAATGTTTTCCCATGAAAATTAAGGCCTTGTCATCATGCAAATCTTTTCCTCCCCACCCACAGTGCTGGTCAGTAACCCTTCATTTGGCCACCACAGGCATGTAGATAACTGGCGATTGCCCAGTTAGTGGCTGGGAGAGGCCCTCTGCCACCCAGGCATCGACATAGCTCTCAGCTGGGAAAAAGGCAAGCAGCAGGACTTGTTTTGGTTCCAGGCCGGATGCAAATAATGCATTCCCTTCATGTTAGGTCAAAACAGCCACCAACCTTAACAAGAGAAATAAGTTTCACAAGACCAAGCAAGAAGTTACTGATTCCCATAAATTTGTTCTTGGGCAGAAACTTGATTAGCTTTTCATGGCTAAGCTTGCTGGATGCCACCTTAACCAAGTTATAAAAAACCAATTTCTAGAAAATTTGACGTCAAGAGGCTCCTGATCTGATTCACTGAGAAGGACATCACATCACTTCTCTGGGAGTTTCTGCCAAACATTTATAAAACATAACCCGAACATGTAGAACTATCAGTAAATCCAAACAGAAATTATGAATTTTCATTCTTCAAAACTGAACTCTCAGGAAGAGTGGGGGCAATGTCATTATTCTTTTTTCACTTTTTATTTATTGAATTGTTCATTTTCCTCTCCCTTAACTCTAAAGTCATCCTAGCTTTGTCTTGGTGGCTGTGGCAAGAATCTAAAACTTGGAGGGGAGGGAAGGAATTTTGGATTTTTATCCCACGAAGTCAGGAGCAATTCTGATTACATTTGTTTTCACTTTAAGAAATCTCTTTGCTCTCCCATGATAGTGTCTGGTATACCGGCATAATCACATCAAGTACGTGATAAAAATGTTCTCCTTTCTGACTTAAGGGCTAACAAGGGAAGTTTCAGGGAACTGGAAATTACTGGGATGTTCAGAATCACAGAAAAGAAATTTTTGATACAAGTTGTGAGTCCCTAGATTCTACCTCGAACTATTCATGTCTGGATCTTTATCTAAATAGCTTCAAAAGGGAAACCCTAAATTGAACTAAATAAAAAGAGCATTATCTAAACTGGCTTGTAAGTAATAATACAAGTGGACAGGTCTGTATATCACTGAGAGATTGTGAAAACAAAATTGATACTGGAGAGATAACACAAAAAAGGAAGGAATCATAACTGAACCAAATTATATTATTTACTAAAACAACAAAATAAAAAAATTACATAGAATTTAATAAGGACCTAAGATCTCAAAATAGGTTATTTTAAATATTCATAAAGAAATTGCAGGTCAGAGAGATAGGGTAGGGTTTAGGGCTTTTTTCTTGCACACAGTTGACCTTGGCTCTATGATGAGCATCACATCTGGTCCCCTGAGCACTGCCAGAAGTGACCCTTGAGCACAGAACCATAAGTAAGCCTGAGCACAGCTGGATGTTACCCAAAAGAATAATGGAAAATGATGTTTCACATAAAGAACCAAAGAAATCAGTTCACATGAAAAGGAGCAATCAATAGAGCAAAATGAGATCACAAAGCTACTATAAGTGTCGTTTAACAAGAAAACACAAGTATTCTTGGAATAAAATCAAAACATCATCAAAGGAAGAGAAGACATAAAATGTCACATTGAAAATTTAGAACTGCCAAATACCATAATAAAAAATGGGCTACACAGAATGCATATGAGAATAATCCAGTAAACTTGGTGATAGAATAATATATATTATACAATCTGAAAAATAGATATTTAAAAAAGATATAGAAGGTTCATGTAAAAAAAGTTGTGAAAGATGATTCATGCATCATGGAATAATGCCAAAGACTTAAGATACATGGCATCAGAATTTTATAAGAAGAAAAAGGAAAGAAAGAACTATATAAATAAATAATGGATAAAAATTTCCAAATGTTTGTGGAATAAATACCAATAAGCTCTCAAGAAGCTCAATTTTTTGGAAACCCATACAAAGAATAAGAACAGAATTCCACATGTAGATATATAGTACTAAACTTCTATGAACAAAGAGTCAAGTTAAATAATAATAAATAACTAAGAAGAGAATAACAAATTACTTTTAAAGAACAACATTGCAAATATACTATATATTTATCATTAGAAATCATGGAGGCCAGGGAAGGAGGTGAAGGAGCAAGGGGGGTGTTGGGAGGAGCTGAAGGAGGAGGAGGAGGAGAAAGAAGAGGGGATGAAGGAGAAAGAGAAGAAGCAGAAGAACAAAAGGGAGAAGTAGGAAGAGGAGCAGGAGAAGAAGAAGAAGAAGAAGAAGAAGAAGAAGAAGAAGAAGAAGAAGAAGAAGAAGAAGAAGAAGAAGAAGAAGAAGAAGAGGAGGAGGAGGAGGAGGAGGAGGAGGAGGAAGGAGGAAGGAGGAAGGAGGAAGGAGGAGGAAGGAGGAAGGAGGAGGAAGGAGAAAGGAGGAGGAAGGAGAAAGGAGGAGGAAGGAGAAAGGAGGAGGAAGGAGGAAGGAGGAGGGGGAGGAGGAAGGAAGAGGAAGGAGGAGGGGGAGGAAATGGAGAAGTGGAAGAAGGAAGAAGAAGAAGAAGAAGAAGAAGAAGAAGAAGAAGAAGAAGAAGAAGAAGAAGAAGAAGAAGAAGAAGAAGAAGAAGAAGAAGAAGAAGAAGAAGAAGAAGAAGAAGAAGAGGAAGAAGAGGAAGAAGAAAAAGAAGAGGAAGAAGAGAAAGAAGAGGAAGAGGAGAAAGAAGAGGAAGAGGAAGAAGTAACGGAAACTTTCAGTAGTTTATGACTGTCAAAGACATTATGTTGAAAGAAAGAAACTCATGTGTAAGGTTATTCATGGTATTCTTTTATTTTTATAGAACACTTGAAAAGAAAAACTCATGAGTGAGAATATGTCAGTGGTCACCAGGAATTGATGGATATGTAGAGTCTGACTATAAAACTATAAGATTAGGGATTTGGAAGATATAATGTGATTACTTCATATCTAATCGTATTGAAGTTTACAAAATTCTATTCACATGTGTGCAAGCTCATAAACTTGTGCAGACAAAAAGTCACGATAAAGATGAAATTAAAAGGGAAAAATTAATCATAATTAATTTGAGTAAAAGTGCCTTTCAAATGGTAAAAAGAAAATGCAGAAGAACTACTGAGATTCAGCAGATATGATATTTTTGTCATATTGTTTTATGTAGATTGGAGACAAGCATCAATAAATATTCAGTTATTTTTAAATCCAATATCTGCCTTGACTGCCCAGTAACTTCTGGAAACTGCCATCCCAACAACTGTCTAAAGAGGAAGCTATTCTGTTCAGCACAAATAGGTAGTCTGATGGAGCTGAATGCTCATTCGTACAGAACATAGATTGTGGGAAAGGGTATTGTTAAGAATGACAAACTTCCAAGCTTCCATGTTATTTCACAAGATAGTATTATTTTAATTAATACCTCATTAGACATGGTGCTGAGCGTGATCCTCACCCGTTGAAATCAGCGACTTGATATTGTCTTTGGTTGGAGTTAATTGGATATAAGACTATAATGAAGATTTGCCATTACCTTACCATATATTTACAGTTTTCAGTTAATACTTTTTAGAAAAGAAATTGTCCAATTCTGTTTGCTGGGTTCACAATTCACAAGCAGGCTCCTGGCATTTTGTTCCTATGTTCATTAATTCACTACACATTTCTTGAGCACCTTCATTGTGACAAACATTTCAGTAGATGCTGGGCATACAAAGATAAATAATACATGCTCCTTATTTTGGGAAGCTTATAGATTTTACTTCAGGGCATAGAATTTGATGCCCATCTAGAAGATATTCTACACTGTGGCAATGATTTCCGCACTGTGCTAAAACAAGGTTAGGTGAAGAAAGTCACTGGTGAATTTGCCAAGTAAAAATCATTAAGTTTTAAGACACTGAGAAAAAATATTGTATCCCAGGATTTGGCCCCAAATTTATTATACCAACGAGGAATTGTCCATAAATGGAATTTTAGCATATATAGATATATCTATATCTATATCTTATATTTATCTATATAAGATATATTTATCTATATTTATCTATATTTATCTATAATGTTAGTGACTCACCTAAGAATCTCAAAGATTGTTACCTTTATGCTCAACTAACACTCAGATATTTTCCTCCAACTCAAATTTCTCCCTTTTCCCTACTTTTTATTAATTACAGATCACCATCCAAATCAGGCTGAAAACTGAGGTTGGAAGCTGAGTTTCATCCATTCTTTCTGTTGTATCATTTTCTCCTAACCTCAGAAATCAACTCAATATTTTTAAAAATATATATTAAAATAAAAAACATATAGGTTTCTGAGAAAGAGGAATGAGTGGGAAGGAGAGAAGGAGAAAGTGGCTTAAAACGTAGCCTTCTAAGTACCTCTTAAGTAAAGCATATTTTTAATAGACTAAGTACAAGGAATGCACTTTTCTATGGAAAAATAGGATTCTAATTTTGGCAGCCACTCGTTAGCTATGTTGTCTTTATAAGGTAATTATATTCAGGCTTTAGTCTCCTCAACCATAAAATGAAATGATTGGGAAGAGAATTTCTAAATCATTCTGTTATCCATTGATTCCAGCATTTCTATAGAAAAACTCATTTTTTTCATATCCTTCACTGTTTTTTTCTTGGCAATTTATATGATCAATTTTCTCTTGACCCATAAAAAGATTTTGTGAAAACTACTAGTATAAAAAAAGATTTCCCATAACCATAGTATCATATATGTTTCCTATTAGGGCTTTTGACATTCCACATGTTTTCAAAGATAATTGGAAATACTGGAGACAATTTGAGGGTCATTATTGTGTTAGCCAAGAAAATAGCTAATGATGACTTTAGCTACTGGACTATTCAGCCGATCATAGAGCCCATTAGTTCAATTAAGTAAATCAAATAGAAAAAAACATCTAGACTTAAAAAAAGCCATCCACTATACCTACGACTTGCCTGTAAGGCTTCAAATTCATGGTGGATTCAAATGATTTTGTTTCCTCTGTGAAAAAAATGACTAGATATCATTATAGCAGATGCAATAATCTGAGATCAATTAGCATTTATATTATAAACCCAAAATTACGTTAAAAAGCAATTTTAAGAAAAACAGATAAGCTCACAAAACTTGTGAATAAGAGTTTGGGCCTTTTAAAGTATTGATTTTTTTGCAAGGTCCTTTATGACACCCCTGACTCTGGTATTTGCTCTTTAGTTGCATTGCTTTCAGGGGCTGGCACACTTTTCTTGTGGTACTCACATACACTCAGTTGTGCTGCACCAAAGATTGCACACTTTATTGTGGTATTGGAATCCCAAACAGCATTTTCACTATGTCTCTTGGTGTGTGTGGTGTGGTGCAGAGTTGAAATTCACAATTTTCTGCTGCCAAAGCACTTTGCTACTGAGCTATCCCCAGACTATGAGTGATTTATTTTACTATATTGAGGCAAGTATAGGAAGAAGCTCATAGTTGTTTCTTCACTAAAATAATTATTTTTATGAGCTGAAGAGATAGTACAAGTGGGTAACGTATTTGCGACGCATATGGTTGACATGAGTTTGATCCCTGTCACTCCATATGTTCCATTGAGTACCGACAACTGTGATCCCTAAGCATGGAGTAGAAGTTAGCTCAGAGCACTGAGGGTGTGGAACCCTCTCCAAGAAAGAACTCCTTTTAATCCTGTAATAGTCTGTAAATTCATATTTGTTGGAAGGTAAGGGACTAGCAATGAGACAAACATTAATGATTCTAAACATTCTAATTCTAGCTGTTCATGGTATCAAATATTGAATATGCACTTAACTTTTCAAAGACCAAGACTTCAGGATAATGATGACTTGTAGTTTTTAACATTTTTATTGAAGTGGACAGTTCACAAGATGTTTGAACTAACTTCAGGAGAGAAAAAATACCACTGCTTATATTATTTAATATTTATTAAGTGTGGCTATTATAGTCTGATCGTCCTATTGCAGGAAAAGAATGGACCCATTCAATAAATACTCAAAATTGATGCAATAGATATCTTGTCCAATTTTAAATCAGAAACTTATCTAATTTGTGGAATACTAGTAAATGTTTAACAACTAGTTTTCCAGCACTCGTTTTTGTGGTACATACCCTGTCCTCATAGTTGGCCATTATCAATCTCTATTATCAGTGTGATGTCATCTGACTTGCACAATTGCTGGAAATCCAACAATTGCTCTAAGCATAGTACAGAATATGACCTAAGCTAAAAATTAAGGAAAAGAATGGTGTACAAGGGACCCTCTGCGCCTAAAGACTTTGATTCCAGAGACCTAACACATTTGGGCATCCAGCGCAGCTTCTTATAGCAATGCACTGGGACTATGAGCTGGGCTACAACTCCGTGCTGACCGGGGGTGGATCTTTCCTCCCCACCCTGTCTTCCTGCATGGAAAATGGAGGCGGCAGCAACATCCACATGGCAGGAGCCATCTTCTAAGACTCCTAACCCAGAGGTATACGATTTTTATACTTGGGGCTCCTAGGGAATCATGGGAAGTGGGTGTAACCAGCACGCCCTTGGCCCAGATAAATTCAGAGCTGCTGAGAGTGAAACGAACCCTCTGCGCCTAAAGACTTTGATTCCAGAGACTTCTTGCAGCAATGCACTGGGACTGTGAGCTGGGCTATGCAATTTCTGGCAGAATTTTCCCTGTATGTTGTACAAAAATCCAGACTTAATATATATAGACTTAACATCTATAATTGTCAGCAATGTGAAACGGTTCCTTTTTAACAGGTCTGACTTGGGGGGGGGAACTCCAAATAATAACAGTGAGTTTTTGTTGAAATATTGAAGGTTATTAAAGTAGCAGCCATTTCTCTGGACTGTGAACTAAGCAACAGCCCCACGCCGGCTGAGGAGAGGAAATATCCCTCTTTCCTGGTTGTTTCCCATTTTCAGGGAGAAACGTGGCATGGCATCCACCATACTATGAGGCATGGGAAGGAGGATGAGGAGGAAAAAATAAAGAAAAGGAAAATGGAAAAAAGAAAAAGAGTTATGTACTAGGAGCAGTGGGGCTACATATCTCTTCATTCTCAGCAATGAAAAACTAATTATCAAATGCTTCCTTGGTAGTAGGGCTGTCTTTATTGCGGGGAAACTCCAGCAACAATAGCGAGTTTTGTGTTGAAATATGGAACGTAATCAAGGTAAAGAGAAAATGAAGTGAAATTCATCAGTTATACAGTTTGGGGGGGCGGGGGGTATACTGGGGTTTTTGGTGGTGGAATATGGGCACTGGTGAAGGAATGGGTGTTTGAATATTGTATAACTGAGACATAAACCTGAGAACTTTGTAACTTTCCACATGGTGATTCAATAAAAATTTAAAAAGAAACAAAAAAGAAATAGTAAGTTCAAATTTCACTTATTATCACAGTAAAACAAAACAAAACAAAACAAAAAATGGTGTACAAATAATTGGAATTTCAAGAAAATTATTCTTAGACAACATACTTTTATCCTAAATTGAAGGAAGATGTAGCTTGCTTTTTCAGGAGGATCCCATAAGCAAAATGGCCAAACTCAGGTAATATATATGCTATTATATATCTGTATTATCCACACCCATTGTTTCTGACCTTCTGTGAAACCATGGGTGGATTATTCTATTTTGTGTGTGTGTGAAATTCATATGCTAAATAAACAGGTTTTGTACCTGAGAGGTCTGAGATCCTTTCTGTTTCCAAGATTCTTTTTGCAGTTCAGCCAAAAATTTGTCTCTGGACTGCTATTAAATGAGTGTCAAGAGCTAAGGGGTTGTGGTCGGAGTGGTAATACAGTGAATAGGATGTTTGTTTACCTTGTACTTGGCCAGCCTGGGTTAGATCCTCAATGTCCCACATGGTCCCGAACCACTGTCAGGAGTAATTCCTTAATGCAGAGCCAAAAGTAACCCCTAAGCATCGCTGGTTGTGACCCAAAAAGCCAAATTTAAAAAAAATGATGGGCTGGGTAGGGCATTTGCCTTGCATGCGGCTGACCTGGGTTTGATTCCCAGCATCCCATATGATCCCTCGAGGGGGATACTTGAGGAATACCAGGAGTAACCCCTGAGCATTGCCAGATGTGACCCAAAAAACGGGGAGCTAAGAAGTCTTGAAGTATCATTGATCAATCCTCAAATGAGATACAGAAGCATCTAGTGCTCTCCAGAAAATTCCTAAGACCTAGATCTCTCTATTCCTATTGTGGTCTAAAAGAGTGACTTTGATTCTTACCATCATGCCTCCTTTGTGCCTGAGAGTTATGAATTGGGGCTAGGGGTTAAGGCTCATGCCTTGTATGTCATCGACCCTGATTCTATTCCTTGTATCAAATTGTCTTTTAGCAATTATGAGGTGCAACCCTGGAGTCCTCTGAATACTGGGAAATGTGGCCCTGAAGGCCCCCGCACCCTAACAAAGTTTCCTAAATAATCCTTGGCTGCGGGCAGAACATTCTTCAGCCCTTTCTTGAACCTCTCAACCTGGTTGACTGAGAATTTTGTGGGGAGGGACTCCCAGTTCTCTTGATCACAGTTTGAAAAGACCTTCACCCCTTAAACATGAGATTTAGATCATTCATTATAATAATCTAATATGATGGAACAAATCACTATTGAATTATACTTTAATATTATCACTTATTTTGTTAATCCTTCCTCATGTGGAGATCGGTTATATGCACAGTCCAGTTAGTAAGTTAGTATCTCCTGACTAGGTCATGATTGAATGACAGACATCCTATGTGTGAATGGATGAAATGGCTTCTCCATTTTTTTTTTCAGGCCTTGAGTGCTTTGATAGATTTTTTCCTATCTTTCTATTTTTCTTTATGTGCTCTTTATTTTCTGGAGAGTAACAAATAACTTCTTGCACTGTGGGGGGGATTTTGGCAGGAAAATGATACTCTTTACCTGTCACCTACCTCCCAGAGACACATGCGCAGAGGATTGGGGAAGTCTCAAACATGCCTCGCAATTGCTAACAGTTGGTGGAGCAGCAAGTGCACGGGAGTGGGTGGCATTTGTCCCTGTTTCCTCACTCTGATCTGAAGCTTGTACAACAGATGTACTGGGGGTTGGAGCACGGTGGTGCTCATTTGCGGGGGTGAAAATGCTACTGAAAGGCATAGGCCAGGACTAGCAGCGGGAGCACAGTGCCGCCGGGCTGGTGACCCTGTTGGTCTCACTGAGTGGTTTTCCTTCAGCAACGTTTTTAACTGTTTGCAGTGCTAGGAACAGTGGTGAGCATTGCTAATTTAACATTTCTTTCTGAGATTAGAGCACCAGAATGAAACTGAATGGCACTTTCTGAAAACACTGTCATTTTATGTTTTTTTTCTGAGTAAAATTTAACCTCCAGCTTTGCAAAATTAGCATCCCAAAAACCTTCCATATCGTTGCCATCAATCATAAAAACAGCACTAGACTATTATAGTTTTAGTTCTTTTTCCTTCCCGTAATCAACCTTATGTCTTTTTAGAGTTAAAGAATTTTCTTTTTTTAAAAAAAAATTTTTGCTTTTGTTTTGGTGTCTGTGTTTTATTTCAATTTTGGTTTACCTGACTCTCACATAAGCTGATACCTATAATTTGATCTTTCATACTTCTATTAAAAAAACTAGGATGCTGTGGAAATAACCATGTAATTAGCATACTAAATATATCCTTCCCAGGATTTTGTGGTATATTTCCATAATATGGATGGAAAAAATTATCAACAAAGGAGCTTATTTGTGATTATTAAATAAAAAATAAATTCTTAATTTCATATTTTAATGAATTTCTACATTTATTTTGGATGAGTTTTCTAGTTTTTCTTAGGCTGACAAGCAGTAGAAATTGCATGGACTTTTAACTTCCCAAAAAGAAACTACTGAAGATGCAACACTCACACTACTGAAAAGTTGTTATAGAGTGAGAGAAAGGACAATGTCTGTTTCTAATTACACAAATTAAGAAAAATAATTTAAGTCAGCTGATATTTTTCTTTTATTATTTATGATTTGAACTAGCTCACCTTTTCCCTTTCATCATTTATGTGACATCAATTACCAACTCTGATTAAATTTAAACATTTATATTGGGTTTTTTAAAATTTTGTATATGTAAAACCAGTGTCCAGAAAAAGTCACATTTTTAACAACATTAATTTTATGCAGTATGACATCTAGTACTTCAGAAATAAATTCTTTCCCTTGCTTTAATAATCTCTTTACTCCTAAGCCATTAGGTATTGGCAATACTGTTGACTAAGAAATATTACAAATAATAGTTTCAGTATCATTGATTAAAAAACTGTTCATGTCTGGCCTCAAATAGTTTATTTCATCAACGATAGGCCCCATATAATCACCCATAACCTGAATTCTAAATCCACTTTAATAATCTTTAATTGAAGAGGGGGCTGGAGAGATAGCACAGCGGGTAAGGCGTTTGACTTGCACGCGGCCGTCCCGGGTTCAAATTCCAGCATCCCATATGGTCCCCTGAGCACGGCCAGGGGTAATTCCTGAGTGCAGAGCCAGGAGTAACCCCTGTGCATCGCCAGGTGTGACCCAAAAAGCCAAAAAAAAAAAACTTTAATTGAAGAGACAGTGCAATGGGTAAGGTGCTTGCCTTGTACAAAGCCAATCTGGATTCTATCCCCGGCACCCTGTATAACTCTCAAGCACTGCAAGGAGTGATCCTTAAGTCTAGAGCCAGGAGTAAGTTCTCAGCATTGCTGGTGTCCCCCAAACAAAAACACCCAGAAAACAAAATAATATTTAGTACGATAAAGCTTGAAAAAATAACTATCATCATTCAAATAGTTGCTGTTATTTAAACAGTCTCAAAGTCTTTGCACCAAAGTTAGTAGAGACCAGATTACCTCACGTGGACCTTAAGCAAATTCTTGCTCCTCTTTCCATAATGCACTCATAGAAAATAACACTATGGAGAGAGTAATTAGAAAACCCTCCTTGACTGTGAAATTGAGAAGGGCTTAGACTGGCAACAACCAGAAACAGCTTTTGGTTGGCCTTTAGCTTGGCCTTCTCTCTCATCTGAGCATAAATTTATTAACTACAGGACTATGAGATTGGACTTCTCTTTTCCTTACATTCCAATGTAGTCATGAACTCATTCTCAAATGCCAATGTGAGCCTGTTTCTTTTCTCATGTGTCACGTATGGGGAGACAGATGGAAATACTGCCCTACATGGCACATGTGCCCACTCAGCACGACCTCTTGTTCATCAGAGTGGAGGAAACGGTTAAAAGAGATAATTCATCCATCCTTTGCTTGTTTTGGTGTGTGCATCATAAATTGTCTCAATATTAGTAAGGATTAGTAGATTAGTGAACATTTTTGAAGGGACAGAAAGTAATGATGCACCTGACTTTTAGAAAACTGCACTTTTGATTTCCACCACCCAGTAATCATAGAAATTTAAAGCTGAAAGGAATGTTAACAGATTTTGGAAAATGTGTGGGAGTAAGGATGACTTACCTTGGGATAAGATAAAACCACTGAACTTGGAATCAGAAAATCTGGGTGGGTCAAATGTTTTATGAAAAAATTTCACTGTAGCTTATATTATTTCTATTCATTATTTTTCTGACTGTTAAGAAAAAAATTTATAAGAAGTATCCTATGAGGAAGAACTAAACTTTGAGGGTACATGTCAGGTATCTACAAGTTCTTGGAGGCTATAAGTCAAATACCTAGTTAAAATTTTGGATTTTTTTTGTAAAACCAGGCATATTATTTAAAACATAAATCATTTCATGGATTAAAAAATGCTATAAAAATATAACATGTATGATATATACATGTAATATCTATAGATATAAATATATAGATATATAGATAAAATGAGGCCCCCATAACCATGCCATTAGACTCCGTACTAGGGGTGCCCCAGAGGGGTCTGGGTGAGAGCCCTTCTCATCCCAGGGACCCAGTCCCAGCAGCTGACCTCCACTACCCCACTGCTGCCACACTCCAGGCCGCTTTCCACACACTCAGGCCGAGCCTCACGCATGAGTGAACATATTCCTGGACCACGCAGCTGCAAAGCCGAAATACATCATCATAAAGGGAAATATATATGCCTCTCAGAGAGCCCGGCAAGCTAGCGAGAATATCCCGCCCACAAGGAAGAATCTGGCAAGCTCCCCCTGGCATATTTGATATGCCAAATACCGTACAATAACTAATACGCCAAATACAGTAACAGGTCTCATTTCCCTGACCCTGAAAAGAGTCTCCAATCCTTTGGAAAAACAAGTAAAAAGAGGCTGCTAAAATCTCAGAGTTGGGATGAATGGAGACATTACTGGTGCCTGCTCGAGTAAATCAATGAATAACGGGATGACAGTGATACAGTGATACTGTCACTGTCACCGTCATCCCGTTACTCATCGATTTGTTCGAGCGGGCACCAGTAACGTCTCTCATTGAGAGACTTATTGTTACTGTTTTTGGCATATCCAATAAGCATGGGTAGCTTGCCAGGCTCTGCCACATGGGCTCAATACTCTCAGTAGCTTGTTGGGTTCTCCAAGAGCTGGAGAGGCGGAGGAATTGAACTCAGATCTGCCGTGTGAAAGGCGAATGCCGAACTGCTGTGCTATCACTCTGAGCTTGGTTTTATAGTCTCTGGATGTTGGCCATTGATGGGATTATATTGCACTGGGGGCAGTTTCTGGGTGTGACTGCCTAGCTACTGGAAAATGGGGAATCTGGGTGGAAGGAGCCCAGTCCCGTCTGAGCAACCTTGGAAATCTCGACCTCCAGGTCCTGCACACCTGGGTTTCTCTGCTGTTGTGGAGAGTGGCCTTGAACATGGCTGTGGCTGAATTCTGGAGATTTTCAACTGCCTGGGCTCTGTTCGGGGGCGGGGAGGGAAATTCAACCCACACCCTCTGAGGGGCCCAGGTGAAGATAGCCAGGCATGGGAGCAAGAGACTCTGTGTCACTCTCTTCTGGGATCTTGGTTTTATAGTCTTTGGATGTTGGCCATTGATGGGATTACAAGGTTTTTATTTTTTTGAGGGGGGCAGATATATATGATATATATGTATATATACATACAGATATATAAATAAATACATATAATCAGGAAATCAAGAGAAAAGTAGACATTTCCAACAGTGAGATTAAAAAAAGAAAGTCCTACCATTATAAAGGAAATTAAATAACATATGGTTTTATGAACACCAAAGCTTGGCAAGCTAGCCGTGGCATGTCGATTTGCCAAAAACAGTAACAACAAGTCTCACAGTGGAGACATTACTGGTGCCCACTCAAGCAAATCGATGAGCAATGGGATGACAGTGATACAGTGACGGTGATAATTTTATAAATAAATGTCATTTAGAAAGAGCAAAATTACTATTTCTTAAAAAAACACTCAAAACAGATTCAAAGGGGCATAGGACATCTATTTTGTTCTGTATATGCCAGAATAAAATTTTAATTAATTTTATTATTGAGGTATCATGGCTTGCAACAGTGCTAAAGTTTAGTTTTTGGTGTGCAAACTTACTTTTTAAAATTAATTCATTTAAAAATTAATTCATTTAAATTAAATTTAATTTATTTAAAACAACTCTACTAAAGCTTGGATGGTTTATCGTTGATTTCTTTGAAGAATCATGCAAAACTTGTACAAGCTGTAAGATACTAAAAGAGGAAGAAGCAACTTTCAACTCATTCAGTTTTTTAATTGAGATAACTAAAATGGTAGAATGATGTGGACAGAATTAGCTTAAAAATAAATTGTTGAAAATAAAGTTCAAGAAAAATCTATTATGTATATAAATGTAAAAAAACTGGATTGCAAAATATTGGCAAAGATTGTGCAATAATGAATGAAAAGAATGACTATTGTGCTCAAATGGAATTATTTTTAGTATAAAAACTTGGTTCAGGGACTAGAGAGAATATAGTGGGTAAGGCACTTGCCTTGCATGCAGGCAACCTGGATTTGATTCCCAGCTCTACTCACAGTTCTGTGAGCACCACTAGCAGTGAACACTGAGCACAACTCCTGAGAACAACTGGGTATACTCCAAAAATTAAAAAAGAAAGCTTGCTTCAGTATTAAAATTAATAAATGGGCTAAGAAATGGTTTGTGATTTCAGCTAATAAATGTAGAGAATTGGGGAGGGTACTGATTCCACCTTTCAGTATGAAAAAAATTAAACAAATGTTTTTTGCTGGAAATTTTTATTTATTTTATTTATTTTTTTGCTTTTTGGATCACACCTAGTGATGCATAGGAGTTACTCTTGGCCATGCTCAGGGGGCCATATGGGATGCCAGGGTTTGAACCCAGGTCTGCCGTGTGTGCAAGGCAACCGCCCTACTTGCTGTGCTATCGCTCCAGCCCCCATTCTGGAAAATTTTTTTTTGACCCTCCTTGAATTCAAATATGGGAGAGAATATTTCTGAAATGAAACTTCAATATCTTTCTTACTAAGGCATATCTACAGTGTGCCATGCAAATTGGTTAAAAAAATAGCTTAAAATGCTTAAATGAAGGTCCTGTGAGAATATGAAATGTCCACGTCATAGACTTCGGTCACCTTCTTACAGTCCTTCTTGAATGGACTCCTACGGAAACTCAAGGAATGACAGGGAAGACTGAAAATTTTCTCATTGTACTGATTGAGAAAACTGCTGAAATGGTTATATTCATCTCCTTTATTGTACCTGTGGACCACTGAAGCCTTAACTTATACGTGATGATATGGAGAGAGAGAGAAAGAGACAGAGACAGAGTTGGGAAATGTGTGTGTGTGTGTGTGTGTATGTGTGTGTGTGTGTGTGTGTGTGTGTGTGTGTGTGTGCAGTGCTGAGAGTTTATTTCTGTCTGTGTGCTCAAGGATCACTCTTGGTGGTACTCAGAGACTATATTTGGTGCCAGAGATTGAACTAGATCTTGCAAAGCAAGATCCTTAACCCCAATATTATCTCTTCCACCCTCAAACTTGTTCTAAACATATGATGTGTGCATACTATGTATACAAATTGTATCTTTATAACTTTGAATAGAAAACTAACATACTGCAGGAACAAAGCCTGTGATATGCATAATTTTCAATACCTCTGCTGGCAGCATTCTATAATTCTGTTACATCCAAAATTGACTTGCCAGTGTAATGGACCTTTGCCACAGTGCTCTTTTCCAAGTAATTTAACCATACTCCTAGGATACAAAGATCAACTCTTCCATAAAACATAAAAATAAATAATAGACCATATTTTAACTGATGTATTATTGTAATATATAGTAAGTCCGACTGATCCGGAGATAAAAATATACTTGGAGTTTTATAAAGACTGATTTACATAGGGATTTATTATTGCTTTTATATTTATGATTTCTTTAACTTTTACTATTAAGACTAACAGTAACTATGTCACTAGGATTACCAAAACAAGTCCAAGAATTTGTTTCATCAATTTATTATATATGAAGCACAATTTACTGCTAATTTACAATATAATTATTCCAAAATATATTTGAGATAGATAAACTCTCAAATATTTTCATAATTTAAGAGGGAAGTATAGATTGAGTTCCATCTCCAACAGACAAGCTAAGACACAACACATCTGTAGACTAGTTAACCAAAGTGAACTTTCTCCTTCTCCCTGAACTCCAGTTTTGCTTAGTCCTGGAGACAAATGGTGCAGGAGGAGACAGTTCATTAAAAATCTCTCCTTTAATGGTCATTTCTTTTGCACCCCAGTTGCATGTTATGAAGTTCAAACAAGGAGAAGTAAACTTTTATTCTATTCTTTGTTTGTTCATTTCGGGGCAACACCTGGAGATACTCAGGGCTTACTCCTGTCTCCACACTCAGGAATTACTCATTGTAGTGCTGGGGGAACACATGGGGTACTGGGAACCAAACCTGGGTGCATGGCAAATGACTGCGTGCAAGGCAAATGCCCTACCTATTGTACTATCACTCCAGCCCCAGGAACAAGTAAGCTTTGAAAAAAGGTAGTGAGGAAAAGTAACTGCCCATTTCATCCTGATTTTTCCCAACCTTCAGATAAAATTTTCTGGTCTGCTCTATTGTACTTCCCAAGCTCACATCTTTGGCTAAGAATAGGATCTCTCTGTTCACCAGACTCCTTTCTATATTCTCCTCGGGGAGACTCCTCTAAATGTAGGGGAAATTGCATAGAGTACAGGAGAGGTTTTGGAGACTGCGACTCATAAAGAATGCCACTGGTCAACAGAAAATCCTAATGAGATTACACATAGGCCTTCTGCATGCAGAAAACATAGAACTGCCTGGACTTGTCAAAGGTGTCTGAGAAAGTTTTGTTCAAGAGTAGGACTTAAGCTGATCCCAAGAAGTGGACTGGTGGACTGAAGAGAAAATGATGGCACACTGCAATGACCAAGTGGCATTTGTTTTTACCAAATATTTCAATTCCACTCAATATTTTAGTGGTTGCTGACCCTACCTACACTCTCCAACTGGAATGTATTTGTCAACATTACAGATCTTCTTTATGTGTTGCTTGCAGAGTCTGCTTATTATTATTTTCTGTGACTGCTAAAAGTTTTCTGTGACTTGACCCTTTGTGTGAAGCTTTGAGAATTATCTTAAAACACTTCATTCATCCCCTTTGAGGTACTTTAACTCTTACCTCAAAATATATCCTATCCTTTTTGGAAGTACCTTATATTGATATTTATGGATCAATTTATGCCATCTAATCAAATAAATTAATTAAAACATAGTTTTACTTTCCTCAATTCACTTCATTGTTAATAATTGTGTTGTCATTTTTCCAGATTTGGCACCAAAACTTTTTTCATCTTCTTTAGAAATTCTGTCACCAACCTACTATAAAAACTGTCATTATCTCTCAAAGTCACAGTCCTGACATCTGTTAAGTAAAGGTTTATTTTACACTTCAAAAGTCAATCTGCACAGCTGACTAAACTCCTTCAGAATTTTACAGCTTGCTCCTGTCAAATATTTAGGAAAATAAAATTTTCTTTTAGAAAAATATTTGGTTTTCATAAAAGATAAAATGCTCTACTTATCAAAAATTATTTTTGTTTCTTTCCTCAACAAGAAAAAAAAGCTTTCATTTGGTTTTCAATTAGGTTTTAGAAAAAAAATAAAAGAAACTAGGATAATACTGTTTTTATCTCTGTGTTTTAACTCAAGTGACACACCAATTTCTTCTAACACCCTTGAAGGCTGAATAGGTCATCTCAGTTCCAAATAAATCGTTAGAAAGAAAATTATTACAATATGGTTGGTATAAAAAAAAAAGGCAGAGAGTGAATGATGTGTCTCCTTGTCACCCTGGATTCTGTCTCCATTCTCCATAACCTCTATCTGACTGATTTTTATTTTAACCATGTCCTTTATATTAAAGATCGTCTCTGACCCATCTAATCAAACTAAGGAACAAATCCTTCGTGGCCCTCTAACAACTCCAGGCATAAAAGGAAGCAAATCAGAAACATCGGGTCTGTATTGGGCTGTGTAATAATATTTTTCCATAGGCTGCTTTTTTAATCGTTATAATTTTACTGGGCTGGAGCGATAGCATAGTGGTAGGGTATTCGCTTTGCATGCAGCCGACCCAGGTTCAATTCCTCCGCCCCTCTTGGAGAGACCAGCAAGCTACTGAGAGTATCTTGCCTGCACGGCAAAACCTGGCAAGCTACCCATGGCATATTCAACATACCAAAAACAGTAACAAACAAGTCTCATAATGGAGACGTTGTTGGTGCCTGCTCTAGCAAATCGATGAGCAATGGGATGACAGTGACAGTGATAGTGACTTTTACTAGTGAGTGTGGTCTCTAGGTTCCAAGTCAAAGCTTATTATATGATTCTAGATTTCTGTTCCTTCCAAGCAGACTATATAACACCATACATGATTATTTTACAAAAATATATGTTTATTATTATTTAGCACCTTACAATTTCAAATTTCAGACTTTTCTTTAAGGAGAGTACATGTCTCTGCCACTGCATAATTTGTGGACCTATAAATTCCTAGCTTTAGGCTTATTCTTTAGAAAATAAACCATGATGATCTAAGTCTAGGTATTTAAAAAAAAATTCCTGATACACCGTGGTCTGGAATTTCCACCATCTTTTTCATGTGGATCCACTATCTAAGGTTGCACAAGGTTTACATGAATTTCTATAAATAAGTTCACATATAAATAAAGCTTAGGCAATTTGCTACAGCCTCTGCCATACAGGTCTTATATTCTGTACTCTACTTCTCATATCCCAGCAAGAGTTAATTAATAGAGGGAACAATATACGAGAATTCATAAGACCTGATCTCTCCTACTTGTTCAGTCATTAACTGTCTCATATTGGAAAAAATCTCTTGTCTTTTCCCATGTCCATTCTCCTTTCAGTGCAAGGACAAGTGATAGTTTTCACTTCTCTGGTGGCTATAAAAGCCAATGAGTCATGTGAAAGTAGTTTGAAAACTATAAAGAACTCTTAGTGACATTTGTTCATTATTGTTATTCTTTGGATACAACCCTTTATAGCTTCTGTTGTTAAGTTCATTATCATTACTCCTTGGATATATCCCTTCATAGCTTCTGTTGTCCTTACCACTGTCAAGTTCTGGGCTGCAAGCAACTAGGACTATTTCTGAAGTGCTTAGAAGAATATCTCTGAAAGGTTATGCAAAGTTCACAAAATAACTTGCATCTTTGAATATAATTGGCATCTCCGGAGACCAGGTGGAAGGAAAAATTAAGAGCAAAGTTGTCAAAGTTACCTTTCGAAATCTAGAGTTACATCCACTACATGATAACATAAGATGACACTGACATGAATGCATTCTAAACTTAGATTTGACTTTATTATATCTTGTCCCAAATTAACAAAGATCTCATGATATAATACCCTAAGAATGGCAAAAGGAAGATCTTCCTTCTTCCTCTGTTGCATCATGAGAGTCCAGATGTGAATTTGGTTGTGAATTGTTGTTGTCAAACAGAGAAGGTGATGTTTCAATAGGAAGAGAAGTTGTATGCTACATACAAGAAAAATTAAAAACAACTCAAGAACCAGTGCAGTGGGTAGGAAGTTTTCCTTGCCAATGAGGCCAACCAAGTTTTGATCCCCAGCACTCCATATTGTTGCCAGAGCACCAGTAGGAGTGATCTCATAGCAAATAACTAGGAGAGAGCCCGGAACACAGCTTGATTGCCCCCCAAGATAAACCACAACAAAAAACTTCAAACTCATGGTCATGAACTCTTTTATGATCTATTTCTATTTTCACTAGCATCTTCTGGTAAAACCCTCCCCCCCACACCATCCAATCATGAGTTGCTCACGTGCATTACTTCATTTATTATGTGTGAAACCTTTTTTTCCACTTTATGCTACCTAAGTACTATACTTGGAACTCTGCACCATTTTCTCCTAACTCCTTTGCTTAAATATGCCACAGCACTTAAGTCTCAGCTTCAGTGGAACTTCAATGGGAAATAATTTCATGGTCATTATAACTCCAGTCCAGATCTGAGTTAGGCTCCCATATTACATGTTTCCATATAAATTGATGCTTATTTTATAGTAATTATAATTAAATGATGATGGTTATTATTTTGAAAATGTCTGTCTTCTGTGGAGTGGAGCGAGAGCACAGCAGGTAGGGCATTTGCCTTGCACGCGGCTGACCGAGGTTTGATACCTCCATCCCTCTTGGAGAGCCTGGCAAACTACTGAGAGTATCCCGCCCGCATGGCAGAGTCTGGCAAGCTATCCATGGAATATTTGATATGCCACAAACAGTAACAACAATTCTCACAATGGAGACATTACTGGTGCCCGCTTGAGCAAATTGATAAACAACAGGACAACAGTGCTACAGTGTTACAGTGCTGTCTTCTGTACTAGATTGAGTTTCATGGGATTAAGGTCTATATACAACTCACAAAATCATTTTAGTGTCAATAAATATTCAATAATATATTTAAAGGACCAATAAATGAGTTCAAAGATAAAAGTGAGGCCTTATTTTCAGCATCCTGAAACCCTCAACATTTCCATTTTCCATCCAAATATTAGTAGGATGCCCCATTCCTTCAGATGGCACTGTGAGATTCTAAATAGGATCATATACTTCTTCCTCTTCCTTTTCTTCAGAGCGGCAGTTCTGGGTTATGTTCTGTTGTGCTCATGCTTTACTCCAGGCTCTGCACTCAAGACTCGCTTTTAGTGGCTCCAGAGAATGCTGGTGGACTGCATGCAAGGCAAGTGTCTTGACTATATTTTATTCTCCACTTATTCTTCATTGTACCCTTTTTTGGTGGATGTAAGCCTAGGAACAATGAGTAAATAAAACATAAATGTATTTAAGTATGAATAAAATAGAAATATAATAAAAATACTCTTTCAACTTTTATCCTCTGCCTCTAGTATGTCTTAGATTAATTTCCTTTTGTTACATCAAGCTAGAAGAGAAAAATGAGGACAATATATTTTACCAACTGGCAAGCATAGACTCTATGCTTTGTAAGACACCATAGAGGTTTAATATAATTTTACATCTTTGTTTCCCCCTCTCAAAAAACTCAGCATATAATTAGAAATACAGGTTAATAATACATAAGGAATTTAACAATAATGGCTGAAAACAGTAACACCAAACAGCAATGGAAAAGTATGTTATGTGATGGTATATCATTAATTGCCAATAGAGTATAAACAAGACAATTCATTTTGCAGAGAGTGTGGTTTTAGCTTTTAGAGTAGTCCTTCTTGCTACCCCAACTATCATTGATATCTCCATTCAGATTCACAAACTCTTCCCAAAGGAATTTCACCTTTTAGGAAACACTTCCCCACCCTCCTTCTTCAATCTCCTTCCTGCCCTCTCCACTTTCTCGAGAATACTTGGAATTGTGCATCTTGAATCAATTACTTCACTGTGTTCTAGGTGTCAGGCAATTATTCTGCATCTTTACAAAGAGCATGTTTGGATAAAAAATACTATCAGTCCAGAGATCTCAAAGCTGCTGTTCTGGTGAGATAATCACAAAGATGAGTATGGACATAATGATTACTAGTTAGTGATGCTCATTACTTGGTTTGGCAATACAGCTGATTTTCTTTCCAAATTGAGAACGTTCCCATTTCTCTTTTTTTAATTGTATATGGATCTATCATTAAGAATCTCTTTGAAGGCCAGAGAGATAGTATAATGTATAGGGCACTTGCCTTGCACGCAACTGACCCAGGTTTGTGGTTCGATCCTAGGCATCCCATATGACCTTCCTAGCACTTCCAGGGTGATCCTTGTCCAGAGAACCAGGAGTAAGTCCTGAGCACTGCCAGGTATAGACCAAAAACCAAATAAAAAATATTATCTCTCGTTGCACATTGGACTTGACTGGGGTTGGGTCTTAGAGTTTGGGTCAAATCCAAAGACAGACCTACTGATTTCGATTCTGCCCTGCCACTTTCTAGTTAGGTTCTTTCTATCTGTTACTTCCTCCTATCCACTTCCTTTTACTTTTCCCCCTCTAATTTCCCTTCCTCCTCTTCTTCCACCTCATTCTTCTCCTCTTCCTACTCTTCCTCCTTCCCTCCTTAGACTCATGCTTTCTTATCTGTAAATAGACACACGAAAATTACTCATTAATGAGGCTGATTGTAAACATTAAAAAGGAACACAAATGTGAAGTCTCACCACAGGACCTAGCCCAGATTTTAGCTGTTATTAACATGGTAGACAACATTTTTTTGGCGGCCTTTGTCATTGTAATTGTGAGTGTATTTCTCCAGCTTCTTGATCTATTTTTACCATTCCATATTTTGTAGAGAAAATTTGGGACAGATAGAAGAAGGCTGGCAAATTTGTCTTGAAGCCTGCATGGGAACAAGTCAATGGGAACCCTTCAGAGTAGCTGCAGTACAATTCCTGCTGAGCTAAGCCCAATGCAGTGAGTCTAACTTGCTAGTGGAATGTGTGTTGTATAGGAGTAATTATCAGGAGTCAGAGGAAGTGGTGCAAATGTTGCTGGGTGCACATCCTACACGATATCATGCTAGCATCAAGGTTGCTCAGTGGGGCACTCTGACCATGCAGCAGGAAGTGGCTCTATCCACCTATCCACGTCTTAACTGCCTTGTCTGATCACTTATGAGGGTCTTTTCCTCTCTTCATGCTTGTGCCAATCCAGGGTCAAAGCAATTGTTTCGAACGATGACTGTTGTTTCTGTAATCAGCAGCCTGATTTGTGCGCATCTCAGGAAGAGAGGGGAAAAAAAGATTCTCAACTATTGAGTGGACCACAGCAGAGTTTTGTGTGAGCACGCTAATCATCAAAACAATTTCCACCTGGGCAAAGCAGCGTTCAGGACAACAAACACTGCCATTTGCAGGCAATTAGAGATGGTTACTCTCCTGTCTCCATGCATGTTAAATTGTGTGTGTACAACACGGGAAAGAAACACGGAGTGGAAAGGAAAAAAAGATACCCGAGATCCTGCTTTTAATTAGCGTTTCCTCTGACATTAGTCCTGTCTCCCCCTCCATCCACCATCCTAGGTCCTCTAATCATTTCTTACCACGGGCAATGAACATATGTCCCTCCTCTCTGCTAACAGGCACCTGTCTGCATCAGGAAACAGACACCCCTTACACTCTCCCACCCCCCATTCCCTTCTTCCCTGCTGATGGAAACATTTTAGCTTCAAATTTCATTTCTGCCTCTGGGTCTGAGGCCCAGTTTTGAACAAGTTGTCATAGGGTGGGTTCTGGTGGTGGACTTTTTAATTGCATTATTCGGGGTGATGAAAATCTTTTCATTCTTCATGCATAAAGCTCATGCTGCACGGGGCACATGCTTCCCATTGTGACTTTGAGCCAGGGCCCAGTTCCCTCCCAGGGCCACTTTGTCAGCAGCTCTAAGATCTTTTGTCATCTCAGTGCTATTAATTGCCCTTGAGCAGCACCAGGCTTTTTAATTCAGATTTTCCTAAAACAGCAGGAGGGAAAATGGAATGATTGTAGAAGGGAGTTCATGTAAATTGCTAATGTAGGTGGAGATTTTATTGTTGTTTAAGATAGTCCTCTAAATGTCATAGTCTTGACATAAAGCAAAGACTGGGCAAGGCATCAGTTTTAGCACCTTGATAAAATACAAAAAAAAGAATAAATAGTTTACCTCTCTCATTCAATTTAATATACTTGTCCCACAATTAAGGTATCCCCCCAAAAGTCACCTGTGTCAGAAACTCATAAAATGCCTATGAGGGCTACAAGATGTATTTGACTTGTCAGGGAGAGGAGAATGGGGAGGAACATAAGTTCAATCTGAGGTCCTGAGATAGTACAGTGGTGCTTGCATTGCATGGGCTTACCCTGGTTTAATGCCTAGCACTTCATGTGGTCGCCATAGCATCACCAGGAGAGTCTCCTGAGAACCACTGGGTGGGGTCCAACTCCCTCTCCCCCCAGAAACAAACAAACAATAACAACAAATTCAATCTGAGAAAGAAAAAGAAAATTAAAACATTAGGAGATCTTAAATACCATCTATATTGCGAGTGGCAAGAAAAACAAGAAATAATTAAAGAAGTAGGGTCAATTCTTCCAAAGTAGGTAGTTTGGAAAGAAATAGGTGAAAAATCAGACCACAGACATAGGTTAAATGAGTCTTAGATGAATTTTTCCAGCATCAAGAGGAAGTCAGTCCACCACCTTAACACCAAGAGAAGGGGGTTGTTGTCCTTTTCTTCTGGTCAAGGAAACAATATTATAATTATAACCATTTGTAACATCAAATTGGTGTTTTATTGATGTCCATAATTGTATTCTTAGACAAATGTTTAGTATTGAAATGTCCTTTGACATTGTTTAAAAGAACAACAGCACCTTTGTATTTTGTGGTGAGTGGATATACCTCATTCCTTAAACAACAGTAATCAGAAATCCAATGCAGTGGTTTGGGTTTATTTATTTCATGGAATACCCTCTATTGACCCTTCCAACTGCACCACCCAAAGGAGAAGGAACAGGACTCCCAAGCTCTCCTTGACTATATACCACCATTTTTGAGACTACAGTATTTTCTCCAAAAATGTAGTTTCAGCTTAACTTTTCTGAATTTGCTCTAAATGCTGCTGGAAGTTGGGCTCCACTTTGGAGGCCTTGAGAATGATCAGTTACCTGCTATAGATAAACTGGGAAGACTTCAGCATAATTGCAAGTGGCAGACGAGCTATGGTGAAAGCCATGCATTTATCACTTAATCTCACTCCTTTAAATGCTCTGGCATCTAAATTTCAAGAGGGGCATGTATCCTTCCTGAAATTGGAAGGTGATAGGTGCAGACTCATGTTTAAAAATTCCAAGTTCATAAAATTCATTTAAAGACAATGGAAATGAAGGTCAGGTAGACTGGTCCGTAGTAGAAATCTTGCCAAAACTGGGGAAGGGAGGTTAGATCAGAGGAAGGACCTCTATGACCACAATGGTGGGAAGTGATCAGTAGACAAGAACTGGGAGCTAAGAGAAGGGAAAGTGGTATGCAGCATACCCTTTCATATTGTAAACCATAGTGCCTAAAAGGCAAAAAGGAAAAAGAAAAGTGCCATAGAAGCAGGCTCTGGGTGTAGGTGGGAAAGTGAGAACATCGGTGAACACCGGTGAAGGACAGGTGCTTGAACATTGTATGACTGAAACTCAATCATGAACTACTCTGGATCTCATGGTGATTCAATGAATTCCAAATATGAAAAGTTCCAAGTTCTGAGCATCATTAAAGTGACCCTGGTGGTCCCTGATGCCTGTCAGGCCCTAGTATTGGTCTTTTTTGGCTAGGTAGATGGAGTATCCAGAAGTGGCCCCAGGCATCCTGATCACTGCTTGGGAAGGCTTTTCCTAAAAAAAAAAAATTCCAAATGCAGAATCAGGGAGAGAACGTGATAGAGCATAAGCCTAGCTTAAATAAGGGCCTGAACCAGGAGTATTGTTCCACGGCTTGGAAGCCTGCCTCACATGCTGGGGGGAAAGGCAGCTAAGATAGAGAAGGGACCACCAAGTAAAGGATGCTTGGAGGACCTGCTCAGGATGGGAGATGTGTGCTGAAAGTAAACTATAGATCAAACATGATGGCCACTTAATACCTGCACTTCAGAGCACAACACTGTAAAGGAGAGAAAGAGTGAAAGGGAATCTGCCTGTCACATAGGCTGGGGGCATAGGGGGTAGGGATACTGGGAACATTGGTGGTAGAGAATGGGCACTGGTGGAGGGATGGGTACTTGATCATTGTATGACTGAAACGTAAGCACGAAGGTTTGTAAGTCTGTAACTGTATCTCACAATGATTCATTAAAAAATATCACTGTTTCACTGTCATCCCGTTGATCATCGATTTGCTCGAGTGGGCACTAGTAACATCTCCATTTGTCCTAACCCTGAGATTTTAGCAACCTCTCTTTACTCCTTCTTCCCAGCAGTGCCACATTGGAGGCTCTATCAGGGTAAGGGGAATGAGACCCACTATTGTTACTGTATTTGGCATATCGAATACACCACTGGGAGCTTGTCAGGCTCTGCCGTGCAGGCAGGATGCTCTCGGTACATTGCCAAGTTCTCTGAGAGGGAGAACTAGGCTATAAGACATAGGGAGCTTCCAGGATCTTGGTTTTATAGTCTCTGGATGTTGGCTGTTGATGGGATTACACAGCACCAGGGGCAGTTCGCGCGTGTGGCTGCCAAGCTACTGGGAAATGGGGAGTCTGGGTGGAGGAGGCCCAGTCTCTAGCTAAGCAGGCTTGGAGATTTCAGCCCCGGGTCCTGCACATCTGGGTTTCTCTGCCAATTTCCTCATGCGTCAGGCTCATCCCAACATGTGAATAGGGGCCTTGAGCATGGCTGTGGCTGAGTTTCGGAGGTCTTCAGTTGCCTGGGATCTGCTCGGGGCGCGGAGGGAAAACTCAACCTGCCAAGCTCCGAGGGGCCCAGGTGAAGACAGCCAGGTGCAGGGCAAGGGACTCTGCATCGCTCTTTTCCAGAAGCGTTGTTTTATAGTCCGTGGATCTTGGCCATTGATGGGATTAAACAAATGAATGAATGAATGAATGAATGAATGAATGAATGAATGAATGAATGAAAATAAGGCCCTAAATTTAGTCCTAGTATTATAATAGCCCTGGTCATCCCGAAGTGCAGACTGCTGGAACACAGTAAGAAGTAGTCCTAATCTTCCGCTCCCTTGAGTTCCATTGTGGGTATCCTGTATTTTAAAATGTCAAAAACACAAGTGCAAGTTGCCAAGAACTTGCAGAGGTGAAAGGAAGTTTGTGTTCTCTTGCTTGGCCATTTGATGGGGGAAGGCACATGATGGAACTAGTCCATGTCCTGGATAATGGGGAGGAAGAGACCTTTCTCAGAGAGCAGCTTCAAAGATTAAAGTAAAATTCAAAGCATTTAGAATTAGGCTGGGCACACAAGTCATGCTCAGTGAATACGGACCATGAGCAGCTCAGCTTATTAAACAATCTGTGTCCTGTGTTGGACTTTGCAACGTCTTAGGCAGCATCAGACCTGATATTAGAGTGAAGATGGGGAGGAAAAGGGGGCGTTCTTCCCAATCATACCTGGACAGTGGCAGGAAGTGGAAGGTGCCACACATAAAGCATTCACATCTTCCTTCAGCAAAGGTCTTGCCTGAAACTTTTGGAAATGAAAATTTGAAGAGAGCTGGTATCAGCAAATGCTTCCTTTCTTCCCCAATTCCCCAGGCTTGAATAGAGCCCATCCAAGCCATCTTTCTCCTTCGGCTCCCACTGACAAACCCCAGGGGCTCCAGCTACCTAACAGGTCAGCAGCTCTTCGAGCTAGTGTCCCAGAGCTGACACGAAGGGTGAAACTGCCTTTGAGTCTAGTCACTGGCTCCTTTTGTTCTAGTAAGGAACTTCGCTCTGGGAGGATCCTAGTCAGACTAGCGCGCCCGGCCCCCAAGCACACCAGCCCCTCTTCACCAGCCTGCAGCTGCAGCAGCAGCACTTCAAGTTGCAAATGACAAGGCCACTTCACAGAGGGATAGATGTTGGATTAGAGCAGAACCACTTGAGAGCAGGCAGGAACAAAGATGCTCTGGTGTTTAGAGATGCCTCTGCCCTCCGGAGAAAGGTGAGCAAGTATTTCACTTGCCCACATTCCCACACCTGCTTGGCTACCCCTCCTGAATTTACAGACACCATTAAATTTTTTGAAATTGATCTTTGCAGTGATTAAAAAAGAAACACCCATAATTTCAATTTGATTTAGGTCTTCTTTGTTCTCAGTGATTACCATACCAAATTTGCTGTCTATAAGGTGAGGAGTGAAAAGAAAAGAAAGAAACAGAAAATGAAAAAAAAAAACAACAACAGTTCTTTTTCATTATTCACTCAAATGTCTAAATACTTAGGAAAAGTAAAAGTAAATTGACCCATATTATTTAATAGTGAGATTTGCTGAATTAACATCTGTAGAATCTATGGTTGTATTTCTTTTCTTTCAGAAAGATAATCAACCATTCACTTTTCTTAGCCAGACATGACATTTTCTTTCCTATCATGTATGTTGCTTCAACCCAAACATGAGCATGGATAATGCCAGCCTCATCTGCCTCATGAGATTCTTTTTAAGGATTGATGATCATAGAAAAACACAAATGATCTCTGTTTATATGGTGCTTCACAGTTTATAAAGAAGGCCTTTCATTTGCTTCCCACAATGACCCAGTGCAGTGGTTAAGATGAGTCACTGCACATTAATGTGGATTGAGAGGCTCAAACTGTACAAAAGGGCATAACTGTTATGAAAACAATGAGGACAACATGATATGTCCACAGATTTTTCAGAGGGAACAAGAAATGGCAGGGACCACCTGTCAGCTAATGAAACCCTCTTCCTGAGTTACTCAGAGCATCCCCCAAAGCAAATGGGTGAACTTGAGGAGAGTTTGATGGGATTGCTGGGGCAGTTGCTCTACTTGCTCACAACTACAATTCCTAGAAAGCACAGTTCCTAAGTCTCCTCCATAGTCTGGGAACATCTCTATGTTTTCATCTCGAGCTCTAACACGGCCTTATGCCTGCCCTCCGGCTCGCCACTGAGTGCTTCATTGTCATGTGTGCCCACAGTCCCAGGGAGAGGGTGGAAGCTGGGAAGTCAGTAGGAATGTGGCCTCTGGTAGACCCAGTGCTGACTCAAGGCTTAGTCAGGGGAAATGAACAATGCCCCTTCTGTCCAGATGAACGTCAGAGGTTAAACTTCTGAAAGTAAATGGATTTGCCCAACAATGACTTGAGCCTTGGATTAGCCAATCTATTTCTACTTCTTGAATGCCAATTCCGACACTGTGGGGGTCCCAATTCCTGTTGATCTTTGATGTCACTTCTTACAGAATTTTTTGGTGATTTCCATGTTAGGTGTCCTTCCTAAGGCCACACAAAACCTTGAGATCACACCTCTCCAGTAATATAAAAACTTTTCTTTTCCTTTTAGACTGGAAAGATAGCACAGCAGGTACGGCGTTTGCCTTGCACACGGTTGACCAAGGTTCAATTCTTCTGTCCCTCTCGAAGAGTCTGGCAAGCTACCAAGAGTATCCCACCCCCACGACAGAGCCTGGCAAGCTCTCCGTGTGTATTAGATATGCCAAAAATAGTAACAACAAGTCTCACAATGGAGATGTTACTGGTGCTTGCC
This sequence comes from Sorex araneus, assembly GCF_027595985.1. NCBI lineage: Eukaryota > Metazoa > Chordata > Mammalia > Eulipotyphla > Soricidae > Sorex > Sorex araneus. The sequence goes on along the minus strand of NC_073310.1, from coordinate 49,004,812 downwards.
TGAGCAAATCGATGAATATTACGACAGTGACAGTGCTCTTTTCCTTTTTATTCTCTCCAGAAAACTGTTTCTTGCAAGTAAGAACTATGAGCTTTCTATCTCTTTCAGATATCTAGCACACAGCTAGCAAATATTTATATAATAAATTGGTTACTTAATGAATGAATCAAAGCAGTCTAAAGCAAGTACAACCGTACACATTCCTGGCTCTCCCAGAACTCCATGGCCATGAGTCATCAGCGCCTCTCAGATTACTTTATTTGCCAGCTCCAAAATGGTCAGACGTAATCTCTTACTCCCAAGATTGTCCCTGTTTCACCCTATCTTCACAGTACTTAAGCATAAGCACTCAAGCAACCAATTTCAAAAACTACTTTAAAAGGAGATGGGGAGACTCGATGTGAACTTTTAATAAAATCTTTATTTAAGAAAAAAGCTTAAAATGGTCACAGAAAAAAAAATGGACTAGCTTTTAAATGATAGCTATTCTGATTCCTCTGGGCCCTTGTGATTTTACGGCTGGTTTCTCCCTCACATGGATAATCAGACTATTCAAGTGGATGTGGTTGCTGAAGGGCATAAGTGGACACAAGGCTGTCAGGACACAGTGCAGAGACCCTGGGCATGACCCTCTATCAACCGTGCCAAGGATTAATGAGTAATCGCCTGACTTGATGGCCAGAGTCTGCTGCTATGTATTCCTTGCACTCATCTTCTATCGCACTCCAGTTATTTTAGACAAGGTGCACTTTGCATGATTGATCATAGTTTTGCTTTCATGAGGCTTAGGTGGGTGAGAAGAAAACCACAGCAAAAGAGCATGGCAGGAAGTTTCTTAGTAACAGAAGCATAGATTACTTTCACGAGATGGCTTCCTAAAACCCAAATTCTTAAGTGTTCTGAAGTTAAAAGCTTCCTATTTGCCACAAAGTTGAAAGATGATGATTTAGCTGTTGGTATTCTACATGAACCACGTCACATTTGGCATCTGTAGATTAATGAGTCTTTAATTTTCACTGGGGAAGGTCATTATTTGAGAAGTGGATTCTGGATCTTGACAACTCATTTGGGAAAAGAAGACTTAGACTTATATATGCAGTTTCTCTCTTCCCTACAAAAGTTCTTGCTGGGATACAGGGTGGGAAGGAGGCAGGCTGAATCAACCAGTTCATAAACTGTGTCTGGCAGCTCCTAGATTACTTAAAGAAAACAGAGGGAGGAAATAAGGATGTGGGCATAACCTCAACATTCATCCTTTTTAGTTCTTCTACATTCTCTCAACAAATAGTTTTCCTCTATACTAGAAATATAGTTCAAAATGGCAGCGCATATGAGGCCTTGGTATTGCTCTGACCCTAGATAAGTACAGGAGTCAATTCTGAAGCACCTCCAGGTATGGCCCTCATGACTCTAGAAATAACTAACAAAATGTTAAATAAGGAAAAAAGGAAAACTAAATAGCTTGAAATGCAAAGGTATTTTAAATCAAATGAATTAAGTATGCTATGTCACAGATTCTATAATTATTACTGCTTTTTACTGAATGTTGAAGTATTCACACAACTCTAATATATAACAGATCCAGGGACAAACTCAAGTATGTCTGATATTAGAGAAAGCACCATAGATTATTAAATGACATTTTATTTCTCCCTTACAGGGTAAGTTGTAACAATACCACATAAGTTAAAGGACCCATTCATACTTATAAGTCACATATCATGTGAAAGACATTGTAGGAATGAAAATAAGATCTTAGACTTAAGACTCTCAATCTCCTATTGCATTGAAGCATTGAAACCTACTTGGTGGTCATATTGCCATACAGTTTCCACATACAAAACACCTTCCAGTTTCTTGTCAAATATTTTGCTTTAAATTATAATAATAATTATATTTATGTATATATTTTTATTATTATTTGAGGTCATAATGACAGTTCAGGGGTTAAGGCAGTTGTTTTGTTCATGTCTGACTAATGTTGGTTCAATTTCAAGCATGGCATATAGCCCCTGAATAACACCCTAAGCACAGAGCTAGGAGTAAGCTCTCAGCACTGGTGGGTATAGCCCCAACATACTTTTAAAGAATTATTTATTGATGCCTCAAAATGCTTATAGATTTGCTTTTTATTTGGGTCACACCCAATGATGCTCATGGGTTACTCCTGGCTTTGCACTCAGGAATTACTCCTGGCAGTGCTTGAAGGACCATATGGGATGCCGGGGATCGAACTCGGGTCAACCATGTGCAAGGCAAACACCCTACCCGCTGTGCTATTGCTCCGGCCCCTATAGATTTGCTTTTGTACTATCAAAAAGGTCACAATTATAAAGCCCCTTCCCTTATTTATACCATAAATCTTAAGTTATGAAAAAAATGGCCACTCTAAAGATTTGTCCAACATACAGATCTGGGACAAAAGCATATTTGAAAGATGACTGAGCTACCCTAAGTGTCATCAGTGTAGGAAGCATTTCAGGAGTTGAACACTCTGAAAAGACAGACATATTCAGCCACATCCAGCCACTGACCTCTCTGAGAGTTTAAAACTCTTGAAACTTTGGACAAAGGCGTCACATTGCAAAAGAAGATAGCTATGTGCTGTTGGTTATTGTCTATTTTGTTTCACTGCATTGAAACATATAGTCAGTTTGTTTTGAAATTGAAGGGGTAGATATGGGGATGGTAAGTTTTGGTATAAGAAGCAGAATTCAGGAAAGAATTAAGAAAGAGAAATTCAATGTGTCTGATAATGGTCAATCAATGGACAGTAATATCCATTGAGACACTTGAAGTCAAGGCATGTAAACACAGGAAAGACAAATTTATCCAGGAAAAATTATTTATAATTATTTTGTTGGCTAAATTTCTTTCAGTAAACATTCATAAATAATTTGGGGAGTTGGTGGATAACGCTCTATCAAATAATTAAGGTTGAAAACATGCCAAAGAAGAGTGAGGCTTAGAAGGGGAGGTAAAGGAGGTCTTAAATTAATTCATGAAATCCTGATGTAGGGTCTGGGTTATTAGTCCTTGAATGGACAATCTGTCATACATGTCCCAGAAGGATTCAGAATATAGAACTTCCTTCATGTGACCATTGAGTCACTCGTCCTCTGGGTCTATAAAAGACAATCAGCTCCCTGAGTGCCAACTTCCTCTCTCATGTGCAAAAATGGAGCATTTGCCACAGTGTTTGTCACTCTTCTGTCAACCGTATTCAGGGATGAGCCAGAAGATCTGGCAGGCACTTCAGAGCAAAGAGCTTGAAGAAGGGTCTTGGATACCACCATGCTCTAGTATCCATATCTGCCACACCCACACCCATCAGTCACCGGAGACTTAACCAGTCCACACAATAAACAGCCAAGTTCCCATAAGATACGCCTTCATCACTTTGAAGGTGTAGATGAACACAATTCAAACAGAAATTAGGTCCCATGAGTGCCTTGCTGCTAAATTAGCTGGATAAGTGGTGACTGAGTCAAATCAGCCATAAGTGATTTTTGAATTTGAGAATCATGGTGATTATCATTTGTTGGGAGAAGAGGAAGAAGGTAAGATTAGAATCCCAGTAACCTATCCCTGACCTCCTATTGTTGAGTAATCAAGGCCAATCGTTGACTCTTCCTGTGAATAAGTCTTTTCTAATAATGGGGTACAGAAAATTATATTTTGGCTAAGGAGATCCTCTGGAGCACAAGTTTGCCTATTGTAGTGGCACAGGAGGAAATTATAGTAGTAAGGAGAATTATACACAGGAAGTGAAATGGAAGCATCTGCATTCTGTACCCTCTCACCTCAGACTCCAGGGACCAGCTGCCATTTTCCTAAGTTTGACTGGGCTGACCAATTGTCTTTACCTGGCCACCATAATTTGAAATTGTAATTCCTCAGAAACCATATCAATTTACACTTCCCTCAGTGTAATGGCTCTCATTTACTTGTTGGCAGTTTATTGATGACAATTTTCCTCAACAGAGGTTCATTTTTGGTCCAGAGGCTATTTAAGGTCTTAAAGTAGATAACTGGAAAAGTTAGACAGAAACTTAGGTTGTCTCTTTCATAGCTCCCAGTGAAAAATGCCATTACTGACTGTCAAGGCAGGATTTGTCCCCAAGGATGGGAGCTTTTAGACAACTTCACATTCTGCCTCTTGACTTACTACGAGTACTCCGCACTGCCCTGCTAGCACAAATTCTAAGTATTGAAACCTGAGTTTTATTTGTTTGTCTTGTTTTGTGGCTGCATTTGGCTATGCTCAAGGGTTACTCCTGGCTTTTCAATCAGGAATTGATCCAGGTGGTTCTTGGGGGACTATATGGGATATCCAGGAGGTTGAACCAAGATTGGTTGTGTGCAAGGCAAATGCCCGACTCACTGTAATATTTGGCCTGCTGAAGTCCAATTGCAAGGGAGATAATTGTGGAATCTTTTTGTCTGTGTGCTAAAAAAAATCATAAAATGACAAGGAAAGATATATAACAAGCCTCTTTAAAAAAATATTAGTGAATCACTGTGAGGTCAGGTTACACTTACAAACTTCGTGCTTGTATTTCAGTCATACAACGGTCAAGTATCCATCCCTCCACCAGTGCCCATCCTCCATCACCAATGATCCCAGCATCCCTCCCACTATCCTCACCTCATTCCCCCTCTCCCAATCCCGCCTCTGTGGCAGGGCATTCCTTTTTGCTCTCTCTCTCCTCCTGGGTATTGTGGTTTGCAGTAGAGGTATTAAGTGGCCATTATGTTTGGTCTATTGTCTATTTTCAGGGTGAGTCTCCCATCCCAAGTGGATCCTCTTAGCACCATTTACTTGGTGATTCCTTCTCTTACTGAACTGCCTTTTCCCCCAGTATGTGAGGCCAGCTTCTAAGCTGTGAAGCATACCTCCCAGTACTTATCTTTAATAATCTTGGATGTTAGTTCCCCATTCTGTTACTTTATATTCCACAAATGAGTGCAATTTTTCTATGTCAGTTCCTCTCTTTCTGACACATTTCACTTAATATGATACTTTCCATGTAGATCCATCTATATGCAAATTTCATGACTTCATCTTTTCTAACAGCTGTATAGTATTCCATTGTGTAGATGTACCAGAGTTTCTTTAGCCAGACAGGCCTCTTAAAGTCAAATATCTTATGAAAGTAAATGCTGTGCTTGTTTTTAAGGTATGTGTGTTATTGATGACCCCTGGTTAGATGAGGGGCATTGCCTACTTCTTAGCTATCAAAGAGTAATAGTAGAATGGAAAGAATTAGACAGTTTTTGCTGATTTGAGGAGGTATCTTCCCATAAGTGCTTGAGATTCCTGGGCCCACTCCTAGAAATACTAATGAGATGTCTCTTAGACTCAGCAGTGCCAGGGTCCAGGAAGAATAAACTTGGCAGTGCTGAGGAGATGGTGCATATGATGCTAGGGGTTAAAATCAGGGTCCGGTGCGTATAAAGCTCATTTTCTAAGCTTCCCTAGGCCTGGATATGTTATTTTTAAAAGTTTCCTTGTCTTTTTTGTATAGGGGGATGGACTAAAGTAAGCCAAATGGTAAGAAAGATACAAAGGCCAAGCTCTAGAAGTGCATAACTCTACTTTTTCCTCCCTGTCATTTTTTGCTCAACCTGCTATGAGACAAGCAATGTCTAGCACTTCAGTCTGAAAATACAACTCCTGTTTTTGATCACTCCCAAATCCTCTAAAGAAAGAGACGTCTTCAACACCAGATTCTTGGCCTCTTTTTCCATACTTCTCCCATTCTTTCATAGAAACAAGCAGTGACTTACCAAGAACCAGAAAAGAATGTTTGAATCCAAATGTTTTACAGATAGCATGAGACACTGGATTAAGATTTCAATGCATTCTTCCAAGGTACCTGCATGATGTGCATGTAAGTGTCCCCAAGCAGAAGGTAATGAGATATGCTTCTTTACTAATATCTCCCTATACTCATTCTTTCATGTGGCAAAGGTACTATTTTGGGAAATGCTAGCTTACTTTTCTTTTTTGCTTTTCTGCACATTCCTCCAACATTATAAACCTAGACTCAGGTGAAGAAAGGAATCACGGTGGTTAAGCAGATGTGCCCAGATGGTACTCTAAGTCTCCTGGCTGCCTACAGAGTTGAAAGCCTGCTGAAGTGCCTGAGAGACTTACACGCTGGGCCAAGAGATATATGGAAGACTTGTCAGACACTCAACAGCATATGTAATACCTTCAATTGCTGTGAAGAGACCAAATTTCCAGGGTCCTAACCAAGCCAAACAGGAATGGGTCAGGAGTTCATCAATCATAGTGACAAGCGTCCTGCTCAAACATACATCAGCCTTGCCATCCAGAACAGAGTCAGTTCCAGGTCTCAGGCCTCATTTTCTCAGGAGCACAGTAAAGCTAGCCTCGTCTTCTGCACTGAATACATCTCAATGATGATCCAGGAGAAAAAGAAACAATTTAAAAGACTGTCGTACTGTCACACTGTCGTCCCGTTGTGGAGATGTTACTGGTGCCCGCTCGAGTAAAAGACTCAGTAATTCTACAAAGTGACTGAAGATGTCTATTTTATTTCACCCATGATTATAAATCAATTAATATTTTTCTTTCTACAACCTCACAGGTGTGATCCCTGGTTAGGGGAAAGTTAAATTCAGGAACTGGAAGATAAACCAAATGATCGGAGGGGCTGGAGAGCAAGTACAAGGTTTAAGGTGCTATTGTCTTGCTATTGGTCAACTCTAAGTCAGTCACCACCTGACCGTTGTTGGGGAGCAGCCCTAAAGGCCCCTGGGCACCCTCAGGGTAGCCTGGTAATTTCCAGAACCACAGGTCTGAACAGCAACATAACCTTCTACTTTCTCATTGAACCCTTAGACTAGTTGACTGAGAATTGCCAGGAGAAACCTCTGGACCTCTTGAACATTATATGAGAGCCTCCCCCACAACAAATTAAATTTTAAAAACCATTGGTGAAATACATGTCTTGCATGTACTTAGCCTGAGCTAAATCCCAGTACTTCATGGTTCTAGAATACTACCAGACATAATCCCAAATGTCTCTTTGAGCACTGCCTGATGGGGTCCCAGCACCATGGGGTCCAGGCAACACCACAAGCTGTCAGACCCGTGATCTGGCTTATGTATCACAAAGAGAGGTCCTGCATTCCCTGAGCACTGCTGGAAGGACCCAACTAAACAAAACCAAATATACACATACAAATAATAAAGTTAAGGTCTGTTATAGATTGATAAATAATTTTCATTTAATTAACACTCCACAAATAGTAAGTTTGTTATCCTACAACCTCATTCCTTTATTCAAACAGTTATTAGACACTTGTTACATGCTAGTAACGATGGTGGGTACTCAGGATTCTATCAAAGTAATGAGAACTGGAGGAATTTTTTGGGTTGGGTGAAATACTGGCTACCTAGACCTACATGCTGACAAAAAAAATCTTTAAATAAGATTATGACCTGTGCTTGGAAGGATGGGAAATAAATAGCTCAAGGCTTCTAAAGGTCTATCTCTCTGGTACAATAGTGTTTACTCCCTTTAGATTAACTGGCCAGAGGCTACTGCTATTCCTAACTTTTAACTCTCTGTGCAGTAGGAAGGAAACCACACTGGAAAGATAGAGTGAGAGTGGAACACAAAGCCCCACCAACAGTTTGTTGAAATATTTTCTCAGTCATATTTTGAGTGGAAAAATATTCCTACAAAACCATTTTTTTAGGAAACAAAGAACCATGAAGATTATGGAGATTTAACCATCTCGGCAGAGTCTCTAAATCCCATTGTAAAAATGATGAGTTTGGTGTGTAGGAAAATTCATAAAATACGTCATTCTGATAATTGGTCCAAGAGGAAATGCAAATAACTAACACAGGGAAATTATTTATATTTTCACAACCTAGTCAAAGATGTGTACATTATGGGGTTGGAGTGATAGCTTAGTGGGTAGGGCATTTGCCTTGCACGCGACTGATCCGGGTTCGATTCCCAGCATCCCACATGTTCCCCTGAGCACTGCCAGGAGTTATTCCTGAGTGCAGAGTCAGGAGTTAACCCCTGTGCATCACCAGGTGTGATCCAAAAAGCAAACAAACAAACAGACAAAGGTGTGTACATTAAAGCAAGTTTTAAGAACTGCTTCCATGTGAACTGAAAATAAAAAAATAATTCGCCAGAAAGAGTTAAAAATATTTAACTATTCATAACTATATAACTGTTAGTATGGTGAGTGAATATAAGCTTTTGGGGAAAGCAATTGACAAAAATAGAGCAATAAAGACGGTAGTAGATTTTGGTTAGTTCTTAAATTCACTCTTAAGAATTTGACCAAGAGTAGAGAGACTGTAGTACTTTTTTTGTATGTATCAGACCACAGTTTGATTTTTGGCAGCACACAGTCCCCTGAATGGTTCCCAGGTGCATCTCTGAAGGCCCCATGCACCAGTTGGTGTGGACCTGGGGGTCCCTAAACACCACTGTGGTGGCCTGAGAAATATCTGACACCTCAAAACCCAAGCAGCACTGCATCTGAGGCCTTCACACCGATGGGTAGGTCAATCGGCCAAGAACTGCAAGTGGGAGCCACAAGTCTCCTGAGTTCCACTTGAGAAGCTTCCCCCAGAGAAGATTTTAACCTAGAAAAAAAATTCAGTAAAAGCAAAAAGTCTATGAAGAATGACTATTTCTTTCCCCATGGCCCCCCAACCAGAAAAGAGTGTGAATGCAGTCCCCCACTATCACAAATTATGCATTCGAGTTTTCCACATTTGGGAAAATTGCAGGGGTCAGCACATTTGGAGGGCAAAGGCTCAGCCTCGCCCTGGGTAAACCACCATCATGATCCTGGGGTCTCCCGTGTCAGAAAAGTATAATAAATATAATAAAATGACTACTTCTTATCACATTATCAACATAAGGGAAGAAGAACACAATCTGAAAGTTCCATTATTGGATATTGCCGATAGAGAGACACTGAATTAGCATGCAGCCACCTCATTAAACAGCCAGGAAAAGCATGCATCAATGTGTAAGCAGAAAATATGAGTTAACTATGGTACTAGAAGTACCACTATGTGAAACCCAAACATATATAATAAGGAGACATGGTAACAGATGTGGTGGGATGCCATGATGATGATTTTCCAATATTTTAAGCATTGCTACATCTCATTTATAATGCAAAATTACCCACCAATGAAATCCAAGTTTCCCATCAAGTGATTCAGCTGTGCATTGTCTCATAAATTTCAAAAATAAACAGTTACATGAGTGATGGCTGCACTTCAGGGGTTGGGAAATGGCTTTTAACCAAGATCTATAATGAGTATGTTGAGTGGTCTGAGGTGTGTCAGAATAGAAGCAGCACATAGAGGAAAGCCATTGCTTCTTCCAGGAACCACATTAGCCAGCTCCATATCACTCAGCACATCGGACATGGCCGCAGGCTTCCCAGAACTCCAGCATTCTGGTGGAAATATTCGACAGAAAGCATGGAAAAACCAAACCAACCAAGTCAGACTGAAAGGTTTTTAATTAGATCACAGGAGTTGAGTGTGGTCTGGATTTCACATGAAATGCATTTTTTCCCGTCTATTTTCTTCCTCAAATAGTATTGTTGTTCGTGTCTCTAGGATACATTCAACCTGGTTTATTTCATTTACTATTATTTTATTACTTTATTTTATTGTTAATGCTATCACTGTACTCAAGAACTAGAGATGATTTCCTGGGCACTGGAAAAGAAATCCATCAGTGCTCTTCACCTAAGCTTAGTCACAAAGAAGTGTCTCTGATCTGACTTGTTATTCAAGGAAAGAAAAAGATCCGAAAGAGACCAGGAAGTTGGGCCACCCTTTTGTCTATGCTTGGCACTTTTGATTGCAAGACTTCCTGAGATGAGAGGCAGCAGAAAACATCCAAGCAGCAGGCAGAGTGCAGCCGATTTTTATATTGCTCCAATTTCCTCCAAAGGACCCCCTGGGGGTGACCTCTCTACTTTCCACAAGAAACATAAGAACTCTGATGCCACTATTTTAAAAAATTGATGATACACAGAGCACTCTGATTGCATTTTGTAAAACATCTTCTCCCCAAAGAGGGGTTTCCCTGGCATCCAAACCTGCACCTCTGGGACCTCAGGTGACTTTTGTCCTCAGGTTAATGTTGTAATGTTTCATCTCCTGTAGAGGACTGACTTTGTCCCCTCAAGAATGTGTGTGAGCAGAGAGAGGAGAATGCTGTTTCTTTGGAGCTCTAATTCATTAGTCGAAGTGACTAGTTTTCCTTTACAGAGAATTTTTCTGCCTCTTTGTTACTACACAATGGGCACAAGATATCAGATAGTTATGACATTTGATGTATTAATGAGGGTGTTGAGAGTACAACAAAAATTCATAACCACAAAACTTACCGTCATCTTCTGTAGCGTGCCTTCTGACAACCATAGGATATAAGATTATCTGCTTCTATTATTAACTCAGGGTCTGATTCTTCCTGTGGAATTGCACCCTGCTTGAGGGAGAGGCACCAGTAATGCCATTTTCAAAATTGCCTAGCAAAGATGCAAAGGAGAAGTCTGTATCAAACCTGCTATTTGCAGCAAAAAAAAAAAAAAAGTAAAGAAAGCATTGTATGGTGGTCTGAATATTTTGCGAGCCCTAGAAATATAGTCAGACATTGTTGTTCTCAAACTGAAAAAAGCCAAAGATTAGAAAATATTGTTCTTTTCTGGATAATGGTCATATTTATCCCCAGCTGTAAAGACATTTTCATGAGTATATAATTTCACTCCATTCTTTATAAAGTACCAGCATTTGTGCTTTGAACTATTTGAAAAATGTAACAACCATAAAGTTTCAATCAAATTCATATATATATATCATAATATATATCACATATATATCATAATAAAAGGGCTTACAGCTTTAGAGGACACTATAGACAGAGAGAGGGAAAATACCTAATAGTCAGGAAAAGGAATTCTGACATTTTAGCCTTTTCTGTTCAGTTTGACTTAAACTGTGCCACTCATGGAGTCTGGGTTACTAAGGGGGGCCCAAAAGACCATAATCCAGAGGATCCTATGAAACTTCATTCTGTATAACACATTTTCTTTTCACTGCTACTTATCTGCAACTCTGATTCTTTGGTGACTGCAGAGAGATTTTACCTCTTGAACTGCTTTGTATCAAAACCAAATAAAATGAGCATGTACAGCATTCGCAGTCAGAGTCCCTCCTGATTCTTTCATACCGTGACCCCCTCATTTCATTGCCAATATCAGCTGTGTTCAGAAAGGCATTGCAGCACAGTTCAAATAGGATTCTTAATATATAAGAGAAGTAATAATAATAACAATTTCCTTGAAAAGCCTGTCGACTTATCTCTATACTGGAATTCCAAACTAACAATTGGAGTCATTCAACTCTCTTCCTTCTTACAGAGTCAGAAGTTCAAAAGCCACAGTGGCTGTTGGCAAGGCATTTTATTGAGTATGATTTCCCCAGCAAAGTTCAAATACAACTTTTCATGTGTTCCTATGAATTTACCTTGTCCTCGATATATAACAACACAGTTTTTCTGTACATCTTGTATTGTCTTCTAAGGAATTCGTAAGTCACTCCCTTCTAGTTTTATATCGAAGAACTCTTTTCTAGCTACCATAAATCTTTAGATGTTCAACAAAGCAGAATCAGCCAAATTCTCTGAGGAAAAATGTCAGAGTTATGGTCGGAGAACAGAGAACAATCTCCCATAATGTTGCTTATTATTATTAATGCATGCATAAAATGCTTAATACTGGGACTGTGAATAAAATAGGATTTTGAAATAAGTCAATTCTCTGAGGGGGAGGAAACAGGGAAGGAGAAGAAAGAGGAGAAAGATCACTTCAGAACTAACAGAAGATGCTGTAACTGGCAAGAGAACTAGAAATGAGAGCAGGGAGCGGTCCAGGCAGATTACCCAACTTCCAAGTCAAAAAAGAAGTCTTCTGCTAGTTCTGACAAGAAAATTTCAGATGCTGCCCCTCAGGGAAAGAGCAGTCACTATTAAAACTACATCATGATTAATAGAATCAAGCCCAGATGCTAACTTTCAGAACAGGTAAAGAAGTAAGGCTTTTTCAAACTTTCTAACGCAATTACTCAGAAGGGAGGATGGTGATAATTGTACAAGCCCGAGTTCCTTGGGGGTATAGTTTGAAATTAACAGTTACAAAGCCAAAGTTCCTTCATGTTTGAATTTTGCAGGGCTTTGTGAATTGTGCTTTCTAGCCCACAATATGTGCGTGTTTGTTTTTGTCTAAAACTAATTTCTCTAATTGTCATTTGTGGCCTAGAGCCGGCACCGTCCCTGTGAAGCCCTTGGAAGCCTTCTATAAAATGCAGATTCTGCTTTTGTAAATCCAGGGCAGATCCCAGATTCTGCACAGATTCTGTAACCAACTCCTAACTAGTTCCCGGCTCTCTGGTAGCAGCAGGTTTTGCTGTGTGATCGCTAGCCAACACTTTCAGCATCTCCTAGGAACTTTCTGGAAATGCCCTTCAAGATTCTCCATTCAGGCTTACTGAGTCAGAGTCTCTGAAACCTATAATCTATGTTTTTTTTACAATTTTCCCAAGAGATTCTGCTTTATAAAACCGACTAAAGACAGTAAGACTTGTGTCATGCATAGAGATTCTAGGTACTTTTATTTTTTCAGAAGTCTATGATACATTATAGATGACTTCAAGATTCATACAGATGACTTTGCACCAAGGAAAACATTTTTCTGGTCCTGATGCAGGATGCAGGAACAGAAGTGGAACTCATTACAACCAGTGTCTTTGCAATATTGGAATAGTGTTAAATGGCATAATGAAGACTCAGAAAAGAAAACCTGGAAATTTGGAAGTCAGCTCTGAGAAAATATGAAGTCTATCAGAAAAATTTCTCTCTCTGTAAGACTTGGACTTTCAATCCCTATGTTCAGCATGTCCAAGCCAGAGAAGTAGAAGGCAGTGGGAATGGTGGGTGGGAAATATTCCTGATGAATCAATGTGCCATCACATTGCAAATAACTTGAGGTCAAGTACTTTGATTTATGTGTGTGATCAGTTGCTTTGAGAGGCTTTATTTTGCTTCATTTGGTTTTGGGGTCATACCTTGCCATGTTCAGGGATCACTCCTAGTAGGCTTAGGGCACAATATGAAATGCCAGTGATCAAACTCCAGTCAGTCACATGCAGGGCAAACATTCTACCTGCTGTACTATCGCTTTGGCCCCAGTGGGAAAGATTTTAAATGTGCTTTATAGACTCTATCCATTTTCCAAGAAAAATTCCCAACCTATCTTTTATTGCACGAATTTTTATTCCTAATGAGGTAAAAGATATATCCTAGTTTAGAGAAGAGTATCATGAGGTTTTGTGCCCTCTCTTTGTAGATGTTTGTTTGTGATTTAGAGTACAGAAATCAGAATTAGGGAGCCACAGCATTCAAGCGACTAGCAGTAGCCACTAATAGTGGACAATCAGAAAAACTGAGTCAGACTTTGGGACCAGTTTGCATCCCTGATTCCCTCCAACTTGACTATGCCTGACATGGATTCTTTGCTGTGAAAGCTGAACTGCCTCATTGTAAGAAAATATGGATTCTCATTTAATCTGAGTCAAAGTCCAAGTCTGGAGTTAGGACATAAACTTGACCTTGGTGTTCACACAATGTAACACAATGTTCGATTCTCAGCATCTCATATGGTCTCCTGAGCACCGCCAGGAGTAATTCCTGAGTGCAGAGCCAGGAGTAACCACTGTGCATCACCAGGTGTGACCCAAAACGCCAAATAAATAAATAAAATAAAATAAAATATAAAATGTAAAACCCTTCCTCTGAGAACTCCTAGTCACCTAAGTCTTATCCAGAAGTCTAGTTGCTCCACATATGATCTCATACCCTCACCCTGAAGACCACCCAAGTTGTTTGGACCTCAGCCCTAGTCAGCAGTGCTGAGCCAAAGCCAAGGCCATCTAGGTTATTTATCAAAACAAGACCTTCAGTTATAATAAAGAATTTGAACAGAAGTATGAATCAGACACCCAAAGGGAGCTGGCTGACCTGATTTGCCATGTAAAAATATTACAAAGATAAAAATGAAACTACATAATTTTTTATACTCTATTTGTATTTTTGAAAGAAAACAACTCATTAACCAGAATAGAAAGTACATTTCCTAATAGTCTCACTCTGCTGCCTAACGGTTTTTGAGCAATTGCTGAGGGAAAGGCACCATGCTAGTTTCTTTCACTGCATAATGTAATTCAGACTCATGTGGTATGTGGAAGAGGTGGAGACAGGACAGAGAAATTGCTTGGGTATCAGTCAATTTTCCTGGAATGAAAACTGAAACAAATTTATTTCCCATTTTGCATCACTTCATTGCATCATTAGGATGAGTTTCTGATTCACAGAATGGTGGGAGCATGTCTGTATAGCTCTACAGTAGTGGAGTAGCTACAGAAGGAGTCTCCAGCCTCCAGCTGCCTTCCTAGAGAGGGGGCAGAGTCCCTGATCTCTGTGTCCAGGGCCATGCCCAGTGATAAAGCAGTAACTTCTCACAACAAATCAGACCACCATTGAAGAGGCAAGATTCTGGGTTTTTAGGAAAGGGAAAAACACTGAACACATTAAAAGGAGAAATGAGTTATCCACATTTACATAATTACACAATGTTCCCCAACAGCAAGAAGACAAGACATCTCATGTTCCATGTAACTTTTATTACTTGCTGTGTTGAATATTCTGTACAGAAAGAAAGCCACTATGCAAAAGCTAAAAAGCACATCAATGTGCTTTAGGACTCACTGAATTAATTTCACAACTATTACTCCTGCCTTATTGAAATGGAAGATACTTGAGATAAGCCAGGATGCCAAGTGACCAAAAAGTAAGGTAAAATAAAGAATAACTGTGTCAAGAAGGTAAAAAGTAAATATATGATAATGATTTTGAAAGACTCATAGAGTTTTAAATTTTAATCACATTTCCTGTGTGTGTTCAAGCACACGGGGGAAATGTTAGATAGCTAGAACAAAAATCATGGTGATTTTCCCTTAATAATTATTCAGTAGATGTTGTATATTAAAATATCTGGGAACATATTCTTTTCCAATCAAAGAAAGTTTGTTTGACAAATACAATTAAAGGTAACATTTATAACTTTGGTGCAAACTAAGGTTCCTTAAATTCTTTTTTATGGTGGTGGTAGTGATAGTGGTGGTGGTGGTGGTGGTGGTGGTGGTGGTGGTGGTGGTGGTGGTGGGGTGTGTGTGTATCTCAAGCACTTCTCAGGAGAGCCAGGGGCCCCTGCAAGAGATTCTTGGTCCCATTGCCCTGCAGTTCAATCAGTCTGCATGCAGGCTTGCTGATGTGGTGCTGCAACATCCTCATGGTTCTGGGGATCACTCAGGCCACTCCAGCAGTGCCCAAGTGCTTCCAGGGCCACATCTAGTGCTGTGGTGCTAGAGATTAATTAAACCAGCCCGCTGTATCCAAGACAAGCACCTTAACTGCTGGCTCCTGCTTAAATTTTCTGTCCGTTAAGGCATGTTTTATTAATTCACTAGAACATATCAATACTCATCATACAAGAAAAGACAGGTACATAAAGCACTAAAAATTTTTACATCTCAGAAGAACCAATAATGAGAAGGAAAGCCAAGAGTCGGAGAAGATATTTACAAAACACTCATTCTGAGTGTTTGGGGAACTCTTTATAATATTTATCTATTGCTTCAAAAGAATTATTATGTGTTTGTGATTTAAAACACCAAAAAATTGTTATCTTGGAGCCAGAGAGATAGTATGATGGGATAGGAAGTTTCCCTTGCACTTGGCTAACCCAGGTTCAATCATTGGGAGCCCACATGGTTCCCGGAGTCTGCCAGGAGTGATTCCTAAGTGCAGATCCAGTAGTAAGTTATGAGCATAGCCAGATGCGACCCCAAAACAAGGCCATCCTATTCACTAGAAAAGAGTCACAAAACAAACAAACAAAATAAACAAACAAAAAATGGTTATCTCATATTTTTGTATGTCAGGATTTGGGGTACACTTTGCTGGGAGCCTCTGGTTCAATGTCACTCAGGAGATTACACTGAAGTTGTCACCTGGGGTTGTGGTCCTCTCAAAGTTCCACTAGGTAAGAATGTGCTTCCAAACTCACTCATGATGGGCACTTGATTCTGCTGAAGTTACCAATTCCTTATTTTGTTGGTGCTCAATAGGGCAATCCACAAAGTAGCATCTTTCTTCCTCTAAGAAATCAGAAAGAAAGAGAGAGAGAAAAGAGAGAGAGATCCAGCAAAACAGTTCTATCAAAACATCAAAAACAGTCACCATTTTTTTGTAACCTAAGGTCAGAAGTGATATTGTACTAGTTTTGCCATATTCTGTTCATTAGAAAAGAGTCACTAGGTTCAGTCCACAATCAAGAGATAGATTTACAAGGGCAAAAATACAGAAAAAACGGATCACTGGAGTATTTAGAGGTTGCTGACCACATTGTTGCAAATCAATAATGTCACAAAAACAATGTTCACAATAAAGAAATGTACAAAAAATTAAAATATTTATAAAAGAAAATATCTAAATTGTCAATAAATATGGAAAAAATGAGCTTCTTAGTTATGGGGCAGATAAAAATCAAAATCAAGATATAATATTTCTATAGAGCCAAAGAATAGTGATAAAATGGTGGACTATATCAAATATTGGCAAGGAACATTTAGAAAACTCACCTAATTCTAATGTGGGTATAAATATATAAAACCACTTAAACACCTGAAATCCAGTAATAAAAATCCAGTTAGTATTTGATGCCTTTTGTTTTGTTTTGATTTTTGTGGTTCACATCCAGCAGTGTCCAGGAATCATTGCTGGTGAGTTTGTGTGACCATATGTTGTGCCTGGGATCAAACCTGGCTCAGTCAAATGCAAGGCTTCCCACTGTACTATATCTCTGGCCTGAAATTATTTGTTAAAACTACCTACACATACTCTATATTTGGTATTTTCACTCCAAGATTTATATCTACTAAAAATTGTATGTGTACCAACAAAATGCATAACAATATTCATATTAGATTTATTTATAATGACCATAACAGTGAAAATTATCAAAATATCCATAGGCAATAGAAAGTATAATGAGTTGTGATCTGCATATACAATTTATTATAATGAGAAAGTAAGATGCACTAAACTGATGTCAGTTTCCTTTAAACTATGGAAAAAAATTACAATGGAATGTTGGGCAAATATATGAGTCTGAAAAATAAATTAACTCTGAAATTTTATTTATAAAAACTTAAAAAAATCATAGTAATCCATTGTAAGGGTATTTGAAAAGTAGTTACTTTTGGAGAGATTTGATCAGAATGAAGACACAGTTATCAGCTGCTCTGACAAAGGGTTATTGTTCTTGATCTGGTAATAAGGATTGTGAACTCTGAGTAACTTCTTTTTTAAAAAATTTTTTATTTTATAAAGTAATTCACAATATTTGATTACATTTAATATTCAAAACCAATTCCACACCATTACAACTTTCCACCACCATATCAGATGTTTTCATCCCAAACCCCAATCCCTGCCATAAAGCAAAACCGCAATAATATATTTTGTATAGTTTGTTACGAAAAACTGCTGAAGATACTACAAAAAAGTATCCTTAGAAGAAAGAGTGTGAAGATCTAGGGGCCATTAAGCCCTTCTATAAGAGATCATTAACATGTTGTTAAAGGTTGAGCCTTGTGTGCTTATATACATATAAATATAAACACGTTTATACATATATATAAACACATATATACATATATTCAAGTGAGATAAGGAATCCAGAGTTCTGACCTCCGTAGACGATCAAGAATCATGGATGCTGTCTCATTTACCAAGGTGTTGAATATCAGATGGGCCGGACACGTAATGTGATTCAGAGACTACCGCTAGACTAGAGCTATTACGAACTGGATTCCACGGGACATCAAAAGACCGAGTAGCCTCCCACTTACAAGATGGTCAGACTTCTTCACCAAGACCCTGAATAAATGGTTTGAGGCTCTTCATGTTTCTGAAGCGAGCAGACGCCATTGGGCTACACTAGCACGCAACAGGGACTAATGGAGACGTTAATGGTGCCCGCTCGAGCAAATCGATGAATAATGGGATGACAAGTGATACAAGTGATATATATATGTACATATATACATATATATATGTAAAAAATTCCCCCTAAGATTGATTGCATCCTACTTCGAACCCCATCAAAAGTGGTGCGGTATTCCTGGAGTTTGAGTAGGATGTGCGCTATGAAGTGTTCCTCGCGGTTCAGGAATGTGTTCACTCATGGATGAGGCCCAGCCCAAGTGTGTGGAGAGCGACCGCGAATGTGGCAGCGGTTGAGTTCTGGAGGTCTTTGACTGCCAGGGCTAGGTCCCTTGGGGTAGGGAGGGGTCTCACTGCCCCCCCTCTGGGGCACCCCAAGTAAAACAGCCTGGCAAAGGGTCAGTGACATGGTTATGGTGAGTGTCATGTTATGCTCCCTTCCAGAAGAGAGGAACATGTGATCTGGACGGTGGCCCATGACAAGATTTTAAGCCAGCCAGAGGTGGCTTATGGGTGTGACTGCTGAGTTGCCAGAGAGAGGGAATAGAGCAGAGGATCTCTGTTCCCAGTCCCGTTGAAACCAAAGTTTTCAGTCACAAAGTTCCACATACCTGTTTTTTCCAGGGGTTCTGAGTAACTTCTGTAGGCTCAAATTGGTCATGCCTTCTACCATAAGCTGTAGGCTCAAATTGCTCATGCCTTCTACCATAAGTATATTATTATATTTCAACTAAAATGCATACATTAAAACACAGTAGCAAACTTTCTTCCTTCTTTGGTAGTGAATAACAATTAGCAATTTAACATAATTAGTTCAAAATCTGTAATTTGAAATTCTGTATTCCTTGTCCTAGTCTCTTTGGTCTTATCACAATGAATACTTTGTTTTAAATTTAATTTCTGGAAACTGAAAGTTCACTAACATTTTTTTGACTTTTCTGTTTCCTTTCTTCCCCACAGGGAGCACTAAAAATGTTTGCCAAATTGGAGAACACCAAAAGACAATCAATCTTTTCTCTGTTTAACTTAGTTTAGTTTTTTTTGGGGGGGGCACACCTGGCTTACTCCTGGTTTCACTCTCAGTATCACTCCTGGTAGGCTTTGCAGACCATAGGGGATGTCAGGGATTGAACCCAGATCAGCTGTGTGCAAAGGTAAGCATTCTACCTAGTATACCATCTTCCTAGCCCCATTTTTCTAAATGTATTCCACAGACTCCTGCTCTACTAACTTGATCTTAAGATTCCTTACACATACTATCCTTTCATTAATTCTCTCCTCACTTTCTACAAGTACTGTTTATTCCTCTCTAGCTTCCAAACATCAACAACACAAAAATGACAAGGTGAGAAGCTAAATCTTCTTTACCTTCCTTTGTTTCCCTCTTATCAGCTTAGTTGAAACCTCTGCTTCAGAGTGGAATATTTCTGTAGAGGCAATGTCAAGAGCAAATTAAAATCTACCACGTAAATGTTGGTGGGCTATCTGATTTTTTTAAGGTTTGAAATAATTTATTTTAAATGGAAATTGGTGCTTGTCATCAAGGAATAGGAGCTCGTGGCAGAAAATTAACCTGTCTTGGGAAAATATTAAATGGTGAGATAAAAACATATATGGTGTGTGATATGCTTGTACATTATATAGTATGTCATATACAAGTTTCTGGAGAATTATACACAGATGGTTAAAAGCAATGCCTGTCCTGTGCCAAGGACTCACTTTCTACAAACCTGGAAGGCGTACATGCATGAATGCCATATTTGAATGTAAACCTCATGACTAGTTGGCTGTGTTGAAATCACAGTGGTATATCCAGTGAATATTCAGTTGGTTGGACCTTTTCTAATAGTTTTCATTTCATCAAAAGCAAAAATCAAAGCTATTTTTGATGCAAAAAACAAATTCTGAACAACACCCACTAGAATTAGCAAAGCAACATTTCATCAGAAAATCACCTGCAGAATTTAGAATGCAATTTAGAATTACTAATTGGTGTGTTAAATGGATATATTCAGAAAGTGCTGAGGGGATGAGTCAACACTCCTAAAAGAACCTTAATTTCAGGATTTCCTGAGTAAGTGCTCCAAATTATAAGCCTACCTACACATTAGTGTATGGGTTAGAGAAGTCAGATCAGCCAGACATTTGTTGTGTGCATAATTTAAAAAAGAATAAATACTACTTTGGAAATCACACTGGCTCATTTTGCCAAAAGTAACACCCCTTCTGGGCACATAGCCATTAGATATTTTCCCTGCTTTCTTTGTGCCTGTGGAACCCTGAAACATTGTTTATAATTTTATCAAAAGATTTTTTGAGTCAGAGGGTAATCAAGGGAGAATATATAGGCTATTGAAATTAGAAATATTTCTTAATACACTTTATATCACTTAGTTTTTAAATTTGAGCTCAAATCCTATCATTTCACTTCTGTTGCCACACAACATTATTTGTGACCCATTCCTAGCTTGGATACTGCTATAGCTTTTCTTGCCTTCATCAGTATAATTCATTCTCCACACAACAGTCTGGTGAGCCTTGGAGACCTATTTCAACAGCAGAACCTCTGGAAACCAGAGAGGCAAGTCTATACCAAGATCAAGTATGAAAACAGACCTGTGTTCCTTCTAAAATGGGTAGGGCTCAATATAGTCGACTCACTTATAGGGCCTGCTATCCTCCTAGTGGGGAAGGGCCGTGCCAAAGGCTCAATGTGGGCTTCTATTACTGACAGGTCTAAAATTCAGCTGTAGTGACAGAAAGATAAACCTTGGGAAGTGGGAGTTCATGCAACTTCCCATTTTTAGACTGTTTTTGCCACTGTGGTCACTTCATTTATTCAGTTTTTGGCAGATGCTTTTGGGTGGACATTCATGTCCACTAAAATATTTACTATTTGATTCTATTTGTACATATGCATGTCATTCTCTCAGAAAGTCTTGTTTTTTGGTAGGGGGAACGGCTGATTTGTGAGCCATACACTGTGGTGCTCAGGGACTACTCTGGGCTTGCTACTTGGGGGTAATTCCCAGTGGTGTTCAAGATTGTCCATGATCCTTTTACATAGAACTACATTCCATCCTTTGTGATGTCACCCCCACCCTCCCTCCTAATATTTCTTATTCTGGTATTCAGGTCTTTTCCCTTGCAGACCAATAGTCTGCATTCTTTCTGACTTAAAGCAGCATAAACATAAAGCACTGATATCCAAGTCTGTATATAATCTGCTCTATTGTTAACACTTTAATTGCCATAGCAGCTGCATGAGGTGATACTTGGTAAGTCTTTGGCAGCCAAACTCTTTTCCCAGGACATACTTGGTTTCTACAGTGGCCAGAATGGTGAATGAAACTTATAGTGACGACCAGTCCTTAAGACACCTCTATCATCTACCCACAGTTTTAGAAAATTCTCTTGCGGATTTGTCATTTAAAAAAAAGTCCTGACAGAGGACTGTCCACACCCCTGCCAGGCTGTCTCATCTAGGGCAACCCAGAGAGGGACAGATGAATCCCACCCCCTGTCCCAATAGAGGCCCGACAATCCAAAACCTTCAGAACTCAATCACTGCCATGCTCACAGCCAATGTCCACAGGCTCAAACAAGCCTCACTGATACATGAGTGAATCTTCTAAAAATACTCAGGTATGTGGGTTTTGTGACGGAAATCTCTAGGATCACAAGGTGTCAGGAATGGACGACCTTCCCCTCATCTCCCTTTTCTTCCAGAAGCCTGGCAGCCATGCCCATGAACTGTCTCTGGCATCATATAAACTCACTAATGGCCATTATCCAGAGAGCCACAAATAAATTTCAGAAGAGCTGCAGAGATGACTCCGGATCCCAAAGTCACCATCCAGTTAAAGAATTAACTGCAGCTGTATCACCCTATTTAAAATTTCAGAATTCCTGGAGTGCATGGCCACATTTGCCACTGTACAGCATCTCATACTCTACACCACTAATGTACTCAGAATAGCACACCGCATTCGATGGCATGTAAAATGGAAGGCAATTGATCTCAATTAAAAAAATACATATTAGCACACAGACAACCTGTAACAACATGTTAGTATCTCTTGTACAAGGGCTTAATAGATCCAGGGTGAGATACAACAATCTGCATACACTTTTCCTCTAAGAAAAATTTTTTGATCATTTTTAGTGGATTATTCACAACAAGCAATACAAAACAAATTATTTAGGTCTAGTCTTGGGGGTAGGCTTCAGGGGTGGCAGGAATGTACAACAGTAGTTGTTCATTCCCATTGTTCATTGATTTGCTCGAGTAGGCATCAGTAATGTCTCCATTGTGAGACCTCTTATTACTGTTTTTGGCATATCAAATATGCTACTGTAGCTTGCCAGGCTCTGTTGTGTGGGCGGGATACTCTCGGTAGTTTGCTGGGCTCTCTGAGAGGGAGGGAGGGAGGAATTGAACCCAGGTAGGCTATATGCCAGGCAAATGCCCTACCTGCTGTGCTATCACTCCAATCCTTCAAAATAATAGTGGTGGGATTAGTGTTGGAATATTGAATTTAATAAATTATTGTGAACAACTTTATAAAAATAAAAGTTAGAAAAAAAAGTCTGACTCCACAGATTAGCGACACTATGTGGGGTTACTCCAAGTGTCCAACATACACATACCAGTTGTGCCAAAAAAACTAAGATGGCATTAAGCAGGTTCATATTTTCAAATTCACTAGGTCTGAGCTGAACTTTAGCTAGGAGTCTGTTATGTCCTGGTTCCTTCAAGACTCTAATGATTCTTTGAGCTTCTGGGTATTCATGTCAGCTCGAGCAAAGTTTTTAAAATTTCTGCTATTTTCCTTTTCTACAGTCTATAGTCAACTGGATAAATTAATGTAGTTCATTTTGAGGAAGAGCTGGGGAACAGTCACAAAATATTCGTCTCAGGATGTTACAGAATCTTATAGAGTCCAGCCACCCTTAAGTCAAAGGGTTCCAGATCTGAAAAAGGACTTAAATGTGAGGACTGAAAATCAAATGAGTAGTTTTGAATGAAGATAATTATCCTCAAAATTCCGTTTGTTCCTTCTTTTTTATTTTTAAATTAATTTGTGCAGCACTTTGATGGGTACCTGTCTTACAACAGCAGTAGAGCCAACTCTGCTCCTGTCTACCATCTGTTCTTGTAAATAGATTAAGTGGGTTTTGATCATTTTTGGTAGTTCTGGGAATCAAACCCACATCCTCCATGTGTATGACATATGCTCTTCCATTGAACCACTTCCTGGCAAGATATTTTACTCTTTGCAGAAACATCTACCATTGACCTCAGGTATATCTGCTTTGAAAAGGTTAAATATTTCTTTCTGGCTTTTAAAAATCACCCCAGTAGTGAGTTCATCCTTTCAAGTGTGATAAATCTCACATTCTGTAAGAATAAATCCAAATCAATACATCCTTACTTATTCAAGTTTCCATTTTAGCTTCCTTAAACACATATCTGTAAAATCTAATCCCAGGAGTCCTTGTTTCTGACTCTTCCAAGTACTGAAATATAATTGTTTTAATTATTTATATAAATACATATATGATGGGTGGAGCAATAGCACGGCAGGTTTGATTCCTACACCCCTCTCAGAGAACCCGGCAAGCTCCCTAGAGTATCTCGCCCACACGGCAGAGCCTGGCAAGCTACCCATAGTGTATTCAATATGCCAAAAACAGTAACAAGTCTCACAATGGAGACGTTACTGGTGCTTGCTCAAGCAAATCAATGAGCAATGGGATGACAGTGATACAGTGATATATATGACATATGTATGTGCCTTGTCAGGCTAAATATGACCACATATAAATTGTTCTGTAATGTAATCTTAAATATCTATGTGCAAGAGATGGGACAAATCCTAAATTATGACATATCTAGTGGAAAGATGATCCTGAGCATCTCTGAACCTGTCAAAGCACCAACCTTAATTGGGTGGGGGGCTGTGCATGTTTAGAAGGTGGGGTGCAACTAGTATATCACCAAAGACATAAATCCAGGTTTCTCTGTCAGGAAGGTATATTTGACTATCTCTGGCATATTGCTATTAACATAATTACGTCTTAAACTTACCTCGTGATTGTTCCTGCCCTTTAAAAGCAGGTAATAAGGATCTCTTTATTTGCTGCCACCGCTACCATGGGAGGATCTATGATCTCACTCTCACCTATTAGTTGCACGTTAGCTGTCTCTCAGTATCATCAGCAGGGAATCAATATGCCCAGTGTTAGCTGGTCAATTCTGCTGTCTTTGGAGGCACTGGTCTCCTTGTATTTCCAACAGCTATATCATCATATTCATCAAAGCATTTGCCTCTGAAGCAACATTTCCAGGTGCCAGTACCCAGTAAAATATTTAACAATTGGACTGCAGATTGTACCACAGATGGGTATTTCCTACTTTCCAAGAAAGAAGTTAACTAAGCACCTGTCTCTGCTCACTGTTTATTTTTTGACAAATATATGATACCATGTGTGTTAATCCAGAACCTTACAAAAGCAGACCCAAAGGAAAGGTTAAACATGAAATGATTTTATTAAGAATGATGCCTGAGAGAAGGATCAGGTACTAATCAGAAAAGACTGGGAGAATCTAAGAGCCCACATGCAAAACAGGAGATATTTACTAGACCAGACTAAACTACCACGCAGTCAAAGGAAGTTTCTGCAAAAATGCTGAAGACTCTGTGAGCTCAAGTTAGCTCAAAGAGTGAGTAACTCTGCAACTCAGAGATGGGTGCCCTTTTATAGCCCAATTTATTCAATCCTGGACTAGACAGCAGCCTTGAAAGTTGGATATCTGGTTTAAATGATAATGTGGGCTTCAAAGGACCAAATCTGGGAACTTGGGTCAACTATATTTTATAGCTGTAGCATTGTTTTCCCGTTGTTCATTGATTTGCTCAAGTGGGCACCAGTAATGCCTCCATTGTGAGACTTGTTGTTACTGTTTTTGGCATATCGAATATGTCACGGGTAGCTTGCCAGACTCTGCTGTATGGGCAGGATACTCAATAGCTTGCCAGGATCTCTGAGAGGGATAGAAGAATCGAACTTGAGTTGGCTGTGTGCAAGGCAAATGCCCTACCTGTTGTGCTATAGCTCCAGTCCATTCTAAAGCTGTAAGTTTATAAAAGTACACTTTTACATCTGCCAGATCTATTCAATGTTTTGCAATCAAAATCCCTTTAAGTATTTGTAGATAAATTGATAAGCTGATTCTAAAACATACATGGAAATTATTTCAAGATTCACTATAAACCAACAACTACATGGACATACATATCAGTGAAACAGTATACCACCCAGAAAGAGAAGCACACATATATGGTTTATTGATTTTTTAAATGTGAAATAATAACTCAATAGGGAAAAGGTAATTCTTTCAATAAGTCATACTGGAAAAATGATGCTAATATAAAAAAAGTAACTTAGACCCTTAACTCAAACCACATGCTGAGATGAACTCAAAATGGATCATAGATATAAATATAAAATTAAGAAAAATACTGTAGCTTCCAGAGTAGAATTTAAGTCCATATTTATAACCTTGGATTAGATAATGATTTCCTAGATACAAATATCATAAACTATCACTATCACTATCATCTCGTTGTTCATTGATTGCTTGACGGACACCAGCAACGTCTTCATTTGTCCTTGTCATGTGTCAGTGCAACTCAATGGTGTCTGCTTGCTCTAAGAACACAAAGAGCACATTATTGCTGTTACTGTGAACTATTTTTGGCATATCAAATATGTCCTGGGTAGCTTGCCAGCCTCTGCCATTCCGGCGGAATATCCTCAGTAGCTTGCCAGGCTCTCCAAGAGGGACCCAGACTTTGGGGGCAGCCTCTAATCGTCCTTATGGGTGTTCCCAGTCTACCGAAAGCAAGCTTTTGGTCAGCTGGCATGTTGCAACGATCCACATGCTGCCTGCATCTCTGGGCAGCACCTGGGACATCTACGACCTCAGGTTGATCTCCTTGAAATTGATGGAATGCGCCCTGAGGTTGTTAAGCAGCTGGCAGAGCAGGACCCGTTTCGGAGGGTCTGTGCCAAGTCGAACACAGACGCTGAGACCTAGGTCACCTGCCATCGGGTAATACCCTATTGTAGATGAGCCACTGTGCGCACCGCTGCTGCTGCGGCTCCTTGCTTGACGGTGCTGCAACTCAGTCCGGCTGCGGTGCCTCTGTGCCCCGCTGACACCACTCCATCCGAATCTTACAAAACAGCCAGTGATGTCTGAGTTCCCTGTCTGGCGTGTTGAGCCGCGCTGTCTAAGGAGAGATGGTGAGCCTGGAGAGTTCGGGCGGTGTCGGCTTCATCTTGGATCTTCACCTTTACTCTTTATTAATGTACTGCTGCTCCTCTTGGAGCACATCACTGGGCCCAATACTACATATTAGTCTGTGTATTACAATCGATCTTCTCATACGGCATAGGAGCTGGTTCTGATGATGAGTCCAAAAGGGTCCGGTCTGGTCGCACTCACAATGTCAGCATGCCTGTGCTCTCTCTTGTTTCCAGGGGAGAGCTGCCTGGTCCTGTTCAGCTCCGTGGCAGCTTCCTACACCTGCCGCCCACGCGCCTGTCGCGGCTGCAGGAGAAGGAGGAGCTGTGGGAACTCAACGACCGCCTGGTGCACTACATCGGTCAATCATGACCTATAAAAGGAATATTCCATAAATCATCAGTCAGACTTTTACTTGACCAAAAATTTTTTTAAAACTTCTTTTGAAAATTAAAAGGCAATAAAAAAAATTAGGAGAAAATTGGGGCTGAAGAGATAGCACAGCAGGTAGGGCGTTTGCCTTGCACGCGGCCGACCCGGGTTCAAATCCCAGCATCCCATATGGTCCCCTGAGCACGGCCAGGGGTAATTCCTGAGTGCAAAGCCAGGAGTAACCCCTGTGCATCGCCAGGTGTGACCCAAAAAGCAAAAAAAAAATAATAGGAGAAAATACTTCCAAATATTTAGAGAAGATATATTTATGTGTATATGTCTATATATAATATAAAGAGCTCTTACTATTTGATACTAAAAGGTAAAACAGTCTCTATTTTAAAGAGCGTAAAGGGTTGGGGTTAAAGTTTGGACAGAGATGTTACTGAAGAAGATGCTTGGATGACAAATAAGATGAAAATAATGCCTAGCATCAATAATGACTGGAAATAGAAATTAATACATACACTACAAAACCAAAGGCACAATACTACATCTAAACTAGAATAATGAAAATTAAAATTATGATAATACAGTGTTTTGCTAAAGATGTAGAACTACTGAAATTCTCTTATATTGCTGGCAATATCAAGATAGAAAACAAATGGATAGTTTTTAATACAGTTGGATAAACACTTAATAGATGTTATGTATTTACTCAACATAATAGAAAATATATCTTCTTGTAAAGACTTGTACATTAATCTTTATAACAGCTTTATTTATAACAGCATAAACTTGGAATCAATCTAAATTTTGACTTACCTACATAATCACACAAAGGAATAACTCTTTATCAGTAGAGAGGAGTGAACAGCTAACATATCCAATAATATAGACAAATATCAAAAGGAAAATGCAAAGTAAAAAGCGGCGAAATGCAAGATTTTATAATTCTCTTTCTATGAAATTCTAGAAACATTAATTTACAAATTTTGTCCGTGTGTCTATACTACCACATAGCTTATCTTCCTTTGTAGATAATAGCAGAAATCTACATTGGAACCTTTTTTGTACATAAAACCCTAGGCAAATATCTCTCTTGCAGTTATCTCACCCCCACCCCAAACAGACTCTATCCTCCAGGGTTACACATTTAATTGGGGCCAGCAAAATCCTCTGAAAAGGAAATGAATAATGATCATTCTGTGTCAAGAACTCTCCTAAATGCTTTATTTATATAGAAACTCGTTTTTCACAAATACTGTGAAAATGAGATTATAACTATGAGATAAATACTATTGAAGAGAGGAAATTAAGGTACAGGGTAATTAATAACTCGCCCTAGTTCATTGCCAGTAAGTGGCAGAGCAGACTGCAAAGTCCATATCCTTTACCATTATTTTAGAGGAGAAATCATGTAAAGTTGCCAATTGTCAATCACGTGTGACCTATAAAAAATAGCAATTTCCTATGGTTCAACATAATATAATGCTTGAAACTGGTTCAAGCCATGTTCATATGAGCTCGAATCTGGGGGATACTTTTGTTCCTACTGCCACTCAAGTATATCCATCAACTTTTTTATCTGAATTTGGCAAATACAGTATTTATATGTGAGTGCTTCTTGCTCCAGGGCAAAGACATTTTAAAATTCATGTCTCCTTTGAGAAGAGGTGGGAGGCATAGTAAAGCTGGTGGGGGCTTCACAGAAGGAAAACCTTCCTAATGACTCGAACTGTCAAAGGTGAAATGAGGGCCACTGTAAACACAGCGCTGGCAGCTCCCCCCTGAAAGGCACCCTCAGAGGTGGGACATACTATTATTCACAATGTGTATTAAGGTTGGCTTTCTTGTTAAGACTCAGCTGGCGCCCAGAATGTGGTACGCTTACGCTGCTGGACACTGCATTATGGATGTTGATTTCTCACCCAGATGTCAACAGTTAGAAATCAAAGGCAAGATAATTCTACTGAGAATCTGGGACATTCCTTTTGCCCCAGCTTTACATGTATGTGATTTTCTGAAACATTTGGAGAGAAACAATGCTGTCTTTAAGAAGTCTGTTTTGATATCATGTAGACGCCTAAAGACACATTTCTTTTCTTGCCTCCAGCAGTGGACTAAGAAACCCTGATTTCTTTCTTCCACATAAATGCCCATCATGGAATCCTTTACACATTCACCATTGACATTTTTATAAATTGACTCTGGAGGATAATCTGATATTCACAACTCCTGGATCTTATTTTATCTATTTACAGTGTTTACCTGTGTATACCTTGTCAACAGGCACTGCTGGCGACAGCTAGCCAGATCTGCATGCCCCTGACTTCAAATGGAAGCCAAGAGCTATAGAAAGGGTCTACGATTCAGCTTGACTGGCTCTCCTGACACACAGGACTATGGATACAAACAACACCTTCGAAAACAAAGTTGAAGCATCCTTAAGGCTGCACAGAAAGCAACAAAACATTTTTTTGCAGGCTAGGGTTTTTTGTTTCTTCCTTCCAACATCCTGTCCACACATGGTTCCCCTGAGCCTAGCAAAGAGAGCAAATGTCCCATTTGCTATGAAATTTGGTTTTACTGATTATAGCTTGTAATGATCATTCGGCTCAGTGGATCATATCTTACTTTTCCAAAAGCTATTTTATGTGGGCGCTAATGTGTTTGTCCCTCGCTTATCCTGATCGGTGGGGCATTCAGTTAGAAGGATCAGACTGAAAGTAAATTCTTTGATTTCCCTTTGAAGCTTCCAAAAGGAGGAGAGATTCTCCGCACCCCTCTGAGTGCTCCCTGACACCATGGAGTGTCCTGGGAGATTCGGGGTAGGGAGTGTCCTATTTTCAACCACCCCTCGCTTTGCTAGCCTGCCAGGATGCTCCACAGGTTCCGGCCTTTTTAAAAGTAGTTTGTCCAGGAGTCAGGCTGCTTACCCTACAAGAAAGTTATTCTGTTTGCCCGCTGCTCTTGGATGTCTGGAGCTGGGGTCACGGTGATAGGCCCTCACCAGCTCCCAGTCTACTACCATCAGAAGCTGATATATCTGTCACTTTCAGCTCATTACCTTTTCTCTTTGTGCTGACAGAGATTCAGCACAAATGCAGCAGCAGAGAGACCGTTTACCCCACATCTGGTGGACAGGACCCAAAACCTAACCGGATAGCAGAGCCTGTCCACTCTGGACTTCCTCCACCCCCCCAGTCTGCATGCACTATGTTTGGGTTTGATTTGTTTGGGGCCCACACCCAGCGATGCTCAGAGGTTACTCCTGGCTTTGCACTCAAAAATCACTGCAGGAGGGGCTTAGGGGACCATGTGGGTTGCCTGGGTCAGCCGACTGCAAGGCAAATGCCTTACCCACTGTACTATCTCTTGGGTCCCAACACGCATGCACGATGTTGACCCCATTCCCTTCCCTCCTGGCAGGGAAAGGGCTCCTCTTTTTGCCTGAGGGACCTAGCCCTAAGGTACATGCCAGATGTCTACATTTCTCTTGAGTCACTTTACTCCTCTGCCCCCAGAATTAAAAACAATCATTTTCTAGTCCCCTGAATTGCCCCCACTTTGTAATATATGCATCAGTCTCTTAAAACGTAGCCTATAATATAGCCCAGTTCCAGGCTCCTGCCTGTGTCTTTCATACAGAACTTTCAGTTGTTTGGCAACCAAGTTCGTGGTGTTGGGGGGGGGGGTGTGGTGGAGCGCAGTAGGATGGGGAAAACCTATAGAAAACTATTTATTCCCTTGCTCACTCAGGTCAAGCAAGCTTGAGAAGAGAAAACAGCAAATATAAAACTGATGCCCGCCATCATCTTAGAATAAAGGCCATGAAGCAGAAATCATATCTTTGTTGGTGCATGTATATATTTTAGTCAACAAAAGAAAACACCGTGCTCCTTAATCCCCTGTTTCCAAGCGATACGGCTGCCAGGAATGGAGGAAAGGTCTGAGATGGTGTTGGTGATAGCGCTCCAAAACCTTCAGCAAGCACATCCTCTGCTCACATCTAAGCCACATTAGAAAGCCATTTACTTTATTCAAAAAACTCTGTAAGGTATTCAGTCCTGAGTTTTCAGTTATTATTGGCATTTGTACATGACTGAGCATAGGAACTTAAGCCTCTGCTCCTGTCATCACACATTTATGAACGTTTTGAACTGTGATTTTTACTTCTTAACCTGGGGCTCTTCAACTTTCCTAAAGGGAGAAATCCGGATGATAAAACCAGACCGTATGCTATTGAATGAGCTCTATAAAGGAAGCAATAGGGAGCAAGAATAAATGAAATAACAAAATCCAGGTGAGATAATTAAAACTACCTTAATCCCTTCACACTGAGAGAGGGATTGCCAGCCCATTTCATTTTTTTTTTAAACTCTTTTTTTTTTTTTTGGTCGTTGTTGTTGTTTTAACTGTATAAGCTTTAGCTCTTCTTTCATTTCAAACATCATCAGGGCTTGCTTTACAGATGTGAATCTGTGGAATGAATTAAGTTTTGCTCAAGGCATTTAGTAGTGTAATAATCGGTTTCTCCGAGGAAGGAAAGGAAGGGGACTATTAACAAGAAGCATTCACCCTGTGATGCCAGGTCTGTAATAAAATCTCAAAATGCTGAGAGAAAAGCACTCCCAAACCAAAGCATTATCACTGAATCCTACTGGAAAGGTGGGCAAAAAGTCACTGTCAGAAATCACTTGCATCATCAGTGCGAAATGAAATAAGCCTTTTTACAAGTGTTATTTAACATGGACACAGAATGGATGGGTATAAAAAAAAGTAAGACAGGGACCACAAAGAGGTGTGAGGTTCCATTTATGCTACACTGTAGCAATCCTTCCATAGAAAAAAGAAGCCACCAAGATCAGAGAACAGGTGAAAAATTGTCTGTTTATCTTTGATGCATATGGAGTGTAATGAAAGGAGCAACTTAAATGAGAATGTCTGAGTTGTTTCAGGGTTCACCACCTTGAGACTATTTCCTCCTAAGAGAGAGCTGGACATGTCCCACTGTCCCTAGGGATCACACCAGCACTCTAGTGAGACAAAGAATCTGAGCTCTGCAAAGACAAAAGAGAAGGAACTTGCAGTGAAGAGGGGGTGTGGGGGGTGAGAAGGGGAGAAGAGGCATGGCAGAAGGCAGTGCTGGACTTGCATTCAAGGAACTATGATTTTTTTTTAACTAAATTTGGAAAATTCATCTTGGCATATTCTTGAAAAGCAAACTGTGCTCTATGGAGAGTAGAAGTAGGTTAGATGAAAAAGATTTTTATTCTTTGTTTTGGGTCTCACCAATCTTAGAACAGTTGGATAGACTTGAATTTTGGTGGTTTTTTTTTTTTCAAATAAAAAATTCAAAGAGAAACAACTAGATTTTTTTCCAACAGCACATCTGGTCACATTCTTTCTTTCTTTAAAATCCCACAGTTGATCTGCAATAGCTCCAGGGACAAATGAAAACTCTTTAGGATCGCACAAAGTAGATATTGAGCTTTGGTTATATAAATAAAAATAAAATTAATACTATTGCCCACTAAACTGTGCTAATGATATTGTCACTGTCACTGTCACTGTCATCCTGTTGCTCATCGATTTGCTCGAGTGCACACCAGTAACGTCTCCATTATGAGACTTGTTGTTATTTTGGCATATCGAATATGCCATGGGTAGTTTGCCAGGCTCTGCCATGTGGGAGAGATACTGTGGGTAGCTTGCTGGGCTCTCTGAGAGGGGCAGAGGAATTGAACCCAGGTCAGGTGCATGCAAGGTGAACGCACTACCTGCTGCGCTATCACTCCAGCCCACTAATGATATTAAGTATGAAAAATAAAAAGAAAATTGATAATATTGTAGACTGCCCTGAGCCTAATATCTTTCTAAATTTTGAAGGGAGATTAACATTGTTATAAAGATAAGGTGATAAGGTGAGAGTACCTCTTTAATTAATTTAAAAGATTTGGGGATAAAACTATCTTCCAACTGTGTGGCTCAGTACTCTTACACACACAGTCACTTGTGCACTCAGCTAGACATCTGTTCTCCTGGCCATTCCCTTGATTCCAGAAATGTCATCCCTTCAACTTCTGACTACAAAAATCTGACCAGTTCTGATGAGTTCCAGCTCATCAGGAGACTAAAGCTAATCTGACAAACTCATTTAGATGAAGGTGTTAATGGATGATAATATCTGAATCATATGAAAAAACACACCAAGGACCAGCCCTGCAGGTATTAAACCAAGTCCTAGCACACAGGAAGAACAATTGCCCACAGGTATTCCAAGGATCAAAGAGAAAAGAAATCTGCAATTTTTTTTATCCTTTAAATTGAAAAGAGAGGAAGATTCAGAACCTTTAGAAATTAAATCAGAGTAAATAATGAGAGAAGACCTAGAGGGACAAAGACCGGAAGAACCCTGTACCTGGGAGAACCTCGTAGCTACTGTTTAGGTTATTTTTGTACTGATGAATTTTTTTCCTGATGGTGAGCAAAAAGCAAAAAGATTTCCTTTGAAAAAGTCTGTGCTGTTATTCATAAAGCAAGTCACCTCAAAATATATGAAAGCATGGACATGTGGGAGGAGAGTCATAAACAGGAAGGAACGGGTTTTCAGTAGTCCTACTGTACTCCCAAATCTAACCTTTCACTAGGGATATCTTCATTGTCTTGCCACTCATGGCAACATGGGATCTCAAGCACCAACAGTCTGGACTATACTTTGGAGAGAAAATGAAAAAGAAGTTTTCATATAATAATACAATTCAGAGCCTGAACAATAGTACAGCGGGCAGCTATGTTGCCTTGCACATGAACAACCCAAATGCCATCCTCAGCACTGCATAGGGTCACCTGAAAGCCAGGAGTAATTCCTGAGTAGAGCTGCTTGTGGCCCCCAAACCAAAGAACGCAATTCAATGGCATCAGAGAGATAATATAGCAGGTGAGGTCAGGTATATGCAAGTTAGATTCACAGCACCACAAATGGATTACCTGCCAAGAGTATTCCTTGAACACAGATCTAGGAGTAAACCTTAAGTATAGCCAGATGACGCTTATTGCTCACTCAAATAAAAGAGAAGAATTCTAGAAGCTCTAAAATACCACAACAAAAACACTAAATGCATTAAATGCTACCCAAAGAGTCGGAATCATCTGAGAGAATTAATCCAACAAAACTAGACAGCTAGTATATGATGTTAAAGTTAATGAAAATGGGTGTGTGTAATCATAAAGCAGTGAAAATAAAATGATGTTCTCTTCCTCCAAATCATTTACTTATGTCTGTAACAAAGAAATGATCTGTTACTAAAAAGCAAACACCAACAATAGAAGCAAACAGATTTAAAAACATTAAAGATCCATCTACATTTAGACCTTAAACCCTGTTCTCCAAGTTTAACTACACATAACCAACTTCCCCCCAAAATCCCTCACTTATTTGCTTGATCTTTCCACAAGGTCTCTCCTTTTTTGTTTACTCCCAGATTAGATTCTGTGCCCAACTAAAACTGTTCCAAACGTGCAACTAGGAGCCAATGAAAAGTTCTTTGTTACTCCCCGATGTGTCTCCTCTTGAGTCTGCCATAGGTACTTCAGTGATGAGTTTTTTCCTGATTTGAAGTAAAATATTAGATGTCCTGTGGAAGTGGAACCTGAGAGGGGCTCACTGCCAGAAAAGCATTCTTGCTTTTGGGGTGTTAAATACCAAAATCATGTGTTAACCTAAGTATGCTACTTGAATAGCTTTTTGTCTTTTCTGCAGTTTTCAGGTCATTATCAATCACCTTTCATCATTCACTCATTCAATACATATATATTGAAAGCTGTTTGACTAACACTATGTTCCAAGAATACAATTGCAGAAAAGACCAGTGCTTCCTACCCTTATGGAGAGAAAGCAGACATTACATGGCCAATTACACAAAAATGTAATTACTATTTATTTACCCATTCAGCAATTATATGTTAAGCACCAACTCCAGACGAAGCACTATGCTTAGCATTGAGAAAGC
Source organism: Sorex araneus (assembly GCF_027595985.1). NCBI lineage: Eukaryota > Metazoa > Chordata > Mammalia > Eulipotyphla > Soricidae > Sorex > Sorex araneus. The sequence continues at coordinate 48,969,956 of NC_073310.1, read as the reverse complement.
GATGTGGTAAAAACATCACATTCTGTGCTTTCCTAAAACTGAGTCTCACCAAATGCAGCACAGGGGATATAAAATGTGTTCTATGAGAGACTATTGCTAAGTACGTACACGAATCTATAATTAGAAATTTGGCATCATTTGAGAAGTACAGAAGATTTCCTTGATAAGTCACTTGAGATAGAATATGAAGGAGTTGTATTACGAGGGAAGTTCCTTTCAGTTAGAAGTGAGAGAATACAGAAAGTTCAGAAGAAAAGGAACATGGTAGAAAGGAAGTCAATTTGTTGGGAATCAAAAGGAAGATAGTTGAATGTATACACAAGATATTTAAGAAGGCTAACTCCAAAGGATTTAATTATTTGTGTGGGATGTAGAGATAAAAGAGAGTGACCAGTGTTACTGGTTTTCACAACTGAAAAAGAGCTTGGCCATTTTTAGATACCTGCAGGAAGAGTGGGTTGAAAGCAAACGTAGGTGTTACATTAAGCTTTACACCTAATTTTTAGATTTGACAGTTGGGAATGATGGGGAGGTTTAGTTTTGGTACTTGGTGATTAGTACAGTTCCAAACATGTTGAATTTGAGGTATCCATAGAGTCCCCTATAGAGATTTCAGGTAGAAATCTGAATAGACAATCTTAAATCTTGTAAGTATGGCTGCACATGGTACTTGGCAATTCACACATATAACTCATAGATCACATATAACTCATAGATCTGGTTTAAGCCTTTAAGGTAAAGGCTTAAACCAGAGCTAATATGATTGAGAATATTAAGTCTCCCCAAACATAGAGGCCTGTGGGAAGCTCTTTGAGGCTACCTCCTCTCTATCCCATCTCTGTCTCTTTTCTTTATTCCAGCGTGTGGCTGATAAGAAACAGTTTTTCATTACCTCCAATATTCTGATGAGGCATGAGGCTTCTTTTCTTGTCCTCCTGGAATAATTGAAGAATATTGAAAAACGTTGACTCCAAAATAGAATCCCACTTAGCCATGTTCTAGATTTGGCTCTTCATCAAGAGGGTATTTCGTGAATCAAGTTGTTTCCTTCTACTGCTCTTTGTTCTTTTATGTATTAAAAACTGACTCAATCAAAAATCCACTTACTGAATATTTACTGGTCAATCCATGAAGACTTGGCTATGCATTTTCATATGAAAAGTTACAACAGCTAATGATTTAATTCATACAATCATCTGATAACATTTTAATTTATTATTTATTTATTTATTTATTTAATTTTGGGGTCATGCCCAGCAAAGCTCAGGAGTTACTGCACTCAGGAATTACCCCTGGTGGTGCTCAGGGAACCATGTGGGATGCTGTGGATTAAACCTGGGTCGGGTGCGTGCAAAGCAAATGCCCTCCCCACTGTGCAATCGCTCCAGCACCCATTTTAATTTATTATGTATAACACATATTCTTAGGATTATGGCTTGGTGAATATTTACATTTACATACATCTATATCCTAACACAGAACATCACATAGCACTGAGCTGGTGTTCTATCACACTCAAAATACTGCTATTATTTCTATTACCACAGATTATCTATATTTAATTTTATAACTATACAAATGCAAGCCTTACAGTGTCTAGTCTCTTGTTTGTATTCCCTCACTCTATATTATCATGAAGATATACCCACCTTATTTTATTTAGAAGTAATTTTCTCTCTTTGTTTTTCATCATCATCATCATCATCATCCCGTTGATCGTCGAATTTCTCAAGTGGTCTCAGTAATGTCTCCATTTGTCCTAGCCCTGAGATTCTAGAAGCCTCTCCTATGTGGCACCATTGGAAAAGGACTAGTAAGGAAAGGCTTCATAATATTACACTGTGATAAATTTATCATTTCTTTACTAATTCTACTGATGGATGCTTTGTTTGGGTATTAAAACAGCATTTTTAGAAAGGTTGTGGTGCATGTATTTGAATAAATATAGACATACATTGCTATTTGATATATGTCCAGGATTATAATTGAGGATACTAGATTATTAGGTTAAAGGATAGATTGGGTAGATAGGTAGATAAAGGGAGAAGATATTTACAGATCTATTCTAATAAAAGTATGTGTGTATGTGTTTTTGTGTGTAAGGGGAGCTGTATTTTTCCTAGGAACTGTCAGTTTCTCCAAAGTAATCATATCAACTTACATTATGACCAACCAAATATATGAGATTTTCACATTCTCTTCATGTTCAGCATTGTTAGTTTTTTAATTTAAGCCAGTCTGACATGGATGTGATATTATTTTGGTATGGTTCAATTTTACAGTTTCCGGATGTTTGCTGATTTTAAATACATATGTTTATTTCTCATTTGGATAGTCTGTTGTGCAGTACCTATTCAATCTTTTGCTCATTTTAAACATTTTGTTGCAATCTCTGTTTTATAATTAGAAGTTCTCTACATGTTATAGTCACACTTATTTTGTTGCGCATCTTAGTCTACTCAGGGGTTTGCTTTTTCACTTCTCTAATATTATTTGGTAAACAGTGGTTCTTACTTTTGAACAAAGTACAGTTACCAATTTCCATTTATTTATTTTGACTTCTATTTTAATTTTTTGACCATTTAAAACAGGGTAATACTCTATCATTTTTTATACAACTCATTATTTAATTGTCAATATGTGTCTGTAATTCAACTCTAATTCATATATGTGTGTGGTATGGGCTATCACTGCATCACTGTCATCCTGTTGTTTGTCAATTTACTCGAGCAGGTACCAGTAATGTCTCTATTACACTCAGCCCTGAGGTTTTTGCAGCCTCTCCTTACTCATCTTTCCCAATGATTGGAGGCTCTTTCAGGGTCAGGGGAATAAGACCTATTGTTACTGTTTTTGGCATATGAATACATCACGGGTAGCTTGCCAGGCTCTCCAAGAAGATGTATATATCTGTTACTGTATTTTGGATATGAATACTCCATGGGGAGCTTGCCAGGTTCTCCCAAGTGGGCAATAGACTCTTAGTAGCTTGTCAGGTTCTCCAACAGGGAGAACTAGGCTATTAGATGTTGCAAGGCCGCAATACTTGGAGCTTGGTTTTCGGGACCTTGGTTTTAAGTCTCTGGATATTAGCTATTGATGGGATTACACAGCGTGCCGGGGGCAATCTCTGGGTGTGACTGTCAAGCTACTGGAAAATGGGGGATCTGGGTGGAAGAGGCCCAGTCCCAATCTGAGCAGCCTTGGAGATCTCAGCGCCAGGTCTCGCACACCTGGGTTCCTCCACCAGCTCCTCCATGCATGAGACTCGTCGAACATGTGGAAAGTGGCCCTGAGCATGGCCGTGGCTGGGTATGGTATGGGGTAGGGATTAAAATTCTTACTTATTGAAAAAGACCATTTTTCTTTTCCTCACAGAACTGCAGCGGTGCTATGATAATGAATCAGGTAACAGTATAGGAATGGGTATGTTTCTGGACTCTAATGCTGTCCTATTACTGCTTGTATATATCTTTGTGCCATGCCATATATTATTTATTGTAATTTTATAGTGATTAATAAACTTAGCAGTGCAAATCTTTTTCTTTTCAAGGTTGTGTTTTTGCATTTTATATAAAATTTAGAATAATCTTTTCAATTACTAACATTAAGGGTTTTTATTTGGATACCACTGAATCTTAAAACATGTTTGTTTGCAGGGGTTTTGCGGGGTGAGCTAGATAATTCATTTTATTTATTTATTTCAGAATAAATAAATAAGAGAGAGAGTCTCTCACCAGCACGCCTGGCTGTCTTCCCCAGGGCCCCTCAGAGGGGATGGGCTCCAGCTTCCCTCTCACCCTGAACAGAGCTCCCAGCGGCCAAGGACCACCAGAACCTAGCTACAGCCATGCTGGAGGCCCCTCTCCACACGTCCGGACGGGCCTCATGCATGAAGGTACCATGAAGGTACAGACAGAGGAACCCAGGTGTGTATAATCCCATCAACAGCCAACATCCAGAGAGAGACAAAAGCAAGCTCTCAGAAGCGCGCAGCTGCTCTGCGGCCACAGATATCTTGCAGCCTACTTCTTCCTCTGGGAGAAACTGGCAAGCTTCTGAGAGTTTCCTGCCCACATGTGACAGCCTTGCAAGCTTTGCATGGTGTATTCATATGCTAAATCCAGTAACAAGCTGGATCTCATTCCCCTGTACCTGAAAGAGCCCCCAATGTGACATTGTTGGGAGGGCTGAGTTGAGATAGACTTCTAAGATCTCAGAGAAAGAACAAAATGAGAGCTTACTGAGCCCGCTCGAGAAATTTTTGATTAATGGGATTTTGTGATTGTGATCGTGATTTATTTATTTTCTTTAAAAATTTTCTCCCAACACACAAAAAAATGGGGGCTGGAGTGATAGCACAGCGGGTAGGTTGTTTGCCTTTCACATGGCCGACCCGGGTTGGAATCCCAGCATCCATTTTGGTCCCCTGAGCACCTCCAGGGGTGTTTCCTGAGTGCATGATCCAGAAGTGACCCTTGTGCATCGCCGGGTGTGACCCAAAAAGCAAATAAATAAATAAATAAATAAATAAATAAATAAATAAATTTTCTCCAACACAACCATCCCTTCACCAGTGTATATTTCTCACCACCAATGTCCCCAATTTCCCTCCTATCCCCACTCCGTCTGCCTTTGCAGCAGATACCTTTCTTCTTCTTTCTTCTTCTTCTCTCTCTCTCTCTCTCTCTCTCTCTCTCTCTCTCTCTCTCTCTCTCTCTCTCTCTCTCTCTCTCTCTTCTCTCTCCCTCTCCCCCCATGTTCAGCTATTTCAAATCTTTGTTCAGCCTTGGTAGGTTATAGAAATCCAGGAATTTATCCATGTTTTTGAGGTTCTCTTGCTTCCTGGTATAAAGGCTCTCAACATGATCTCTAATGATCCTTTGAATTTCTGTAGTTCTGTTGTGCGGTCCCCTCTTTCATTTCTGATTCGGTTTATTAGGGTTCTTTCTTCTCTTTCTTCGTGAGTCTTGCTAGTGATTTATCAATCTTGTTTATTTTTTTCAAAGAAATCGCTCTTAGTTTCATTGATCATTTGGATTGCTTTTTGTGATTCCAGCTCATTAATTTCTGCTCTAAGTTTTTTAATTTTCTTCCTTCTGCCTGGTTTGGGCTCCTTTGGTTGGTCATTTTCTAAGATCTTAAGCTGTGAACTCAAGTTATTTATGTGGGCCCTTCCTTCCTGATGTATGCTTGCAATGCTATTAAATTTCCTCTTAGCACTGCTTTTGCTGTGTCCCACATGCTCTGGTAGCTCATGTCCTCAGTCTCATTTTTTTCCAGGAATCTTTTGATTTCCTCTTTGATTTTCTCTCTACCCACTGGTTGTTCAGTAGTGTGTTGTTCAATTTCCAGGTGCTTGATTTGATTCTCTGTTTCTGTGTGTGATTAACTTCTATTTTCAGTGCCTCACAGTCTGAAAAGATAGTCAATACAATTTCTATCCTTTTAATTTTATGGAGGTATGTTTTGTGACCCAGCATGTGGTCTATCTTGGAGAATGTCCCCTGTGCACTGGAGAAAAACGTATATTTAGCTTTGGGGGGATGAAAAGCCCTGTATATATCTACTAGCTACCTCTCTTCCATTTCATTCTTCAAAGCCAGTATTTTCTTGCTGAGTTTTGACTATGTGATCTATCAAGAGATGACAAGACAGTGTCGAAGTCTCCAACTACTACTGTATTCCTACCAGTGTACTCTTTGAAGTCCATTAGCAGTTGTTTTAAGTATTTTGCTGGTCCATCATTAGGTTCGTATACAGTTAGGAGTGAAATTTCTTCTGGATATATGTATCCCTTCATTATGACCTTCATTGCCTCTTGTAACTTATTTTTCAGCTTAAAATCTATGCGGATGGATACTAGTATGGCCACCCTGGCTCATTTGAGGGAGTTGTTTACTTGAAGAATTATTTTCCAAGCTTTCATGTGGAGTCTGTGTTTGCTTGACTATTCAAATGTGTTTCTTGTAGGTAGCAGAATGTTGGATTCAATATTTTAATCTATTTTGCCACCCTTTGTCCTTTCATTGATGCATTTAGACCACTGACACGGAGAGAAATTATTGTCATAGGGTTTTGTGCCATCTTTCTTTAGAGGATTGTTGTGTTTGTGGGGTATGTCTTGCCCCACAGTAATAGCCCCATGAGTTTCTCTTTAAAGATTGGTTTTGAGTCTATGAAGTGTCTGAGCAGTTGTTTATCCATAAATTTGCATATCATTCCTTCAAATCTGAATGAGAATATAGCTGGGTAGAGTATTCTTGGTGATGCCTCCATTTCGTTAAGTTTTTAAACTATATCCCACCATTGTCCTCAGGCCTGGAGAGTTTCATTCAATAGGTCAGCTGTAAATCTAAGGAATGTTTCTTTGTGTGTAATTTCTGCCTTTGATCTTGCAGCTTGCAGTCTTGTATCTCTATCTATGGTGCTCATTTTTCTGATTAGAATATGTCTTGAAGTCTTTTTATTAGTATCTTCTAGCTGGTACCCTTTAGGCTTCTTGGATCAGGATGTCTGTGTTCTCCAGCTCTGGAATTTTTTAGCAATGATATCTTTAACTGATACTATCTTATTTGGGTTGCCTCCCTGGCCCTCTGAGACTTCTTATGTTATTCCTCTTGAATTCATCCTATAGTTCTCCCTTCTGGTCTTGAATTATTTTGAGGACTTTCTCCACTTTTTGCTGTTCCCTGGAGCTTTTCTGCATCTCATCCTCAAGCTCATAGATTCAGTCTTCAGCTGTTGTTACTCTATTGTTAAAGGCAACCACTGAGTTTTTCATTTCATCTACTGAATTTTTAATTAGTGCCATTTCTGTTTGTAATTTTCTTATTTCTGCTCTCATTTCCTCCTGTATTTTATCAGCTGTATGTCCCACTGCTTATTTCATATCCTCCTATATTTTATTGGCTGTCCATTCCACTGTTCCTTTGAGCTCATTAAACATCCTATTTGTCTCTAAATTCTTTATCAGAGAGATTATGTATGTGGACACTCTTTGTTGAGACTTCAGTGCTCCTAACTTCATTCACTCCTCATAGTGGGTTTCTGCACGGTTTCCCCATGCTGCCTATAGTACTCTGGAGGTGGTTCTTTCTAATACACTATCAGTGACCCCCCACCCACTGTCTGGGAGGGATTTGGGGTTGGGGGAGCTTTGTGGGTGGTGGTCTCTTTTTTTCCAGAAATAAGATATGGTGGGCAAAATTAACTGGCGACTTCCCACTCTGAAAAACCACACCAACCTGTGGGAGTAGCCAGGCATTAAGGCTGTGTAGCTGCCATTGGTAGATTCTGTGTCCCAAACAGGCTCCAGCTTGCTGGCCCCTAGGAAATATCCTCCCGCTATGCCACCGGGTTACATCTTTCTCTAATCCTGAATCTTAAGATCCTTTCAGAAGAAATAACATCTTATAAATAGTCTTCAAATTCACTAACATGATAAATCTTTGAATATAACTTTGTTTTTAATTCTTCACAGCAACGTTTGTAGTAAGAAATCTAGCACTTGGTCACATTTATTTCTAGATATTTGATGGGACTTATATATGCTCTTTTATAAGATTTAGAACAGGTTTTTAAATTGTTTATTGCTAGTGTATAGAAACACAATTGATTTTTCATGTTGACAGTATAGCTAGTGGTGTGCTAAATGCTGTTATCAGTTGGAATTGTTTCAGAATTTTCAGATACAAAATGTCAGTTTTATAGAATAACAATGTTATTCCTTCCTTTACAATCTTTAGGAGTTTTATTTATTTTTTTCTTGTCTTGCTGTGCTCACCAGGACATTCAGTACAGTATTGAATTAAAGTGATGATAGTAGACACCCTTATCTGATCCACTAAGTCAGGGAGAATGAATTCATTACTTCACCAATAAGTATGACATTAGCTGCAGGAATTGTTTCTTTTATATAAAATCTTTATCAGATAAGAAAATTTTCTATATACTATCAATGTATTCAATGGTGCTTTATTTTCCATTAGCAAATCAACCTGTATTCTTCAAATAAATCTTATAATATATATTATAAATTGCTTGATTCTATTTGCATGGGGTTTTTTTTGCATCTATATTTATGAGGGATATTCACTGATTACTTTCTTTATACAGCTCTTTTCCTGTTAGGTTGAAATGTCAAAGTTACACTGGGCTAATAAAAATTTTGGAATGTATTTAGTCTTCTAATCTCTGTAGATATTTGTTTGAATTTGGCATTGTTTCTTCATTCCACACTTGGAAAAATTATCAGTTAAATAATTTGAATTCAAAGTTATCTGTGTTAAGGTTTTAAACTAGAGATTTAATAAATAAAGAGATATTTAGTTTTAGAATTTTATTATGTAATGTTTAGTGCTTTTCTAGGAATTTGCATGAATGCATATAAGTTTAGTAATTGAATGTTATTTTGATATTCCCAAACTACTTTTAATTCCTATACAACCTGTATTTTTATCCCTCTGTTTAGTCCTAAATACTAAATTGGGTGATTTTTATTCTGACATTTCCTAAATTGGTGTTCTTCAGTGAATAATAAGTAGTTTTTAAAGAATTTGCTGTGTGTGTGGGGGGGGGCACAGCCAAAAGTACATACAGCAAGTGGTATTTCTTTGTTTAAAGATTAAGCATCTAATCATTGCTAAGAAAATATCTTTTATGCTATCTTCACATGATATCTTTTTAGTTATATTTAGTTGTACTTTTCTAGTTATTATTTTAACTTTATTGAGGCAGAAGTTTGAGCTAAAGGATTGTTCATGGTTCTGAAGTCTAAATTCACTCCTGGTGATGTACCACAAGCTGTGCAGAGGATAGAAACAGGGTCAGCTGCATGCAAGACAAATGCCTTGACCCCTTAATTTCTACCCAGCACCACTGTTTTATTTTTTGTATGTAACTTGTTTTGCTGGACTGGAGTGATAGCACAGCAGGGAGGGCATTTGCATGCGGCTGACCTGGGTTCGATTCCTCTGTCCTTCTTGGAGAGCCCGGCAAGCTACAGAGAGCATCCTGCTTGCAAGGCAGAGCCTGGTAAGCTATTCGTGGTGTATTCAATATGCCAAAAACAGTAACAACAAGTCTCACAACAGAGATGTTACTGGTGCTCGCCTGAGCAAATGGATGAACAACATTTGTCAGTGCTACAGGGCTTGTTTTGCTTGATGCTCTTATTTTGAGTGCACATATATTAGTGACATACCTTCTCAATGGTTGCTCCCTTTACCACTGCATAACTTCCACATTTACTTTTTAAATGGTCTCTCTTTATTTTAGAGTCTACTTTATCTGACATTAACTGTATACCATTGCCCTACCTCTTTATTTTAATTCATTGCATTCTTTTTCATTCCTTTACTTACAGTCTAAGTATTCTTATCCCTGAAATGAGTTTCTTTTAAGCAGAACCTTATACGTTCTTATTTTATATTCTGTTTGTTTTTAAGTTCAGTCACTCTGTAGCACTGTCGTTCATTGTTCATGGATTTGCTTGAGCGGGCACCAGTAATGTCTCCATTGTGAGACTTGTTGTTACTGTTTTGGCTTATTGAATACGCCACGGGTAGCTTGCCAGGCTCTCCGAGAGGGATGGAGGAATTGAACCCCTTTAGGCTGGCCGCATGCAAGGCAAACACCCTACCCAGACACTATTGCTCCAGTCCCAGTCACTCTGTGTCTTAATTATTGTAGAGTGCAGTCTATTTACATTTTATGTCATACTTCACATATGTGGGTGGAGCGATAGATAGCACAGTGGATAGGGCATTTGCCTTGCATGCAGCCGACCTGGGTTCGATTCCTCTGCCCCTCTCAGAGAGCCCAGCAAGCTACCGAGAGTATCTTGCCCACATGGCAGAGACTGGCAAGCTACCCGGGTCATATTCAATATGCCAAGAACAGTAACAACAAGTCTCACAATGGAGACGTTACTGGTGCCCGCTCGAGCAAATCGATGAACAACGGGAGGACAGTGGACAGTGGACAGTACATATATGCATGTATAATCTCTGGGCAGCTAGAGCGAGAGCCCTGGCAGTTCTCCCTCTCGCTACCTGGGTTTGGTGGTCATGGGCCACTCCTCAACCTGGGGCGGCCCAGGCCGTGAGGTGGAAGGAGGAGGAAACGAGGGCCAAGCTGGTTGATTGATCAGTTGCCGTTTATTCCATTCTCCCCAAGCACCTGTTTCAGTGCCTCCTCTATCTCTCCTGCTCATTCCTGCCTCCTTCTCTCTCCTGCTCATCTCTCTGTCTCCATCTCACAGCCATGTCTCTCGTCTTTCCATGCACCTGCTGCCACATTCTTCCCCTACACTCTTCTCCCTCTGTCCTCCTTGCTAGCCTCTCTGTGCTCCATCTTGCTGCCCTGCTCTCTCTCTCATCTCTCTCCACCTCTCCAGTCTCTCTCCAACTCCCCAGCACTGGGGGTAGCCGCTACACCAAGTCTGGTAGCAAAATAAACATAAGAAAGCCCTTCTTGACCCTCCGTCAGGCTCAAGGGCGGAAACACCACCTCGGTGTGTTCCTCTTCTCTTTAGTCCAATAATTCAACTAACATCTTAATGAACATCTTAATTCTACTTCGTGATATTAGGTACTTTGTATGGACACAGTAAGAGATACATTGAGCTTATAGGGTGGCTCTCCTGGGAATACCTTGCCACAGACTCGGACTACAGTGCTCAGGCCAGATTCATCTTTTCTAACCCTAGCAGGATCCAATTCTAGTTTTTAATATTTGGACCATGACAGAATTTGTCCATGACCATGCTTTTAACTTATGGTTAAGTATTATGGTGTTTTAGCCAGGCCCATTTTGATACCAGGGTAGCACATAGGTCACAGCTTGCCCTGGGTCCATCCAGTCCCTTGTTGGGACCCTGCTTTTGTGGTGCTAGGAAGTAAAGGCAACGAAGGCTTAAGTTCAGAGAATAGCTGTCCAGGAGGTAAATATTATTCAGAGGTAAATATTATTCAAATATTATTCAATTAACTCCCAAGTTACAAAAGCATAGCATTAACTGTCTTCTTGTGTTCATACAAAAAAAGAAATTGTTCTGAATTAACTATGCAAAGGACTTAAGGAGAAGAGAAAAACAATATTTACAAATGAACAGAGCACAAAGAAAGAGGTTGCAAATAAACAAAGCTACAAATAAACACAGACTGGAACATTAGCACAGTGGGTAAGGCATTTGCCTTGCACATGGCTGACCCAGGTTCGGTTCCTTTGCCCCTCTCGGAGAGACTGGCAAGCTACCAAGAGTATCCCACCCTCACGGCAGAGCCTGGCAAGCTACCCATGGTGTATTTGATATGCCATATGCCAAAAACGTAACAATAAGTCTCACAATGGAGACCTTTGTCCAGTCGAGCAGATCAATGAACAATGGGATGACACTGCTACAGTGCTACAAATAAACACAGAGGAATGGGAGCACTGTGATGGGAGTAACCCAATAAAACTAAGCTCCCTGTGGCAGGGTGGAAAGGACAAACCAAATTGAAGGTTATATCCATTCCCACTTTTCTAATTGATTTTTTATTATTTTTATATCTTTCTATTCCTCTCTTCTTTCTTTCACTTCCCTTGAAGTTCACTTTGGTGGTATCACTGTATCACTGTCACTGTATCACTGTCATCCCGTTGATCATCAATTTGCTGGAGCGGGCACCAGTAACACCTCCATTGTGAGAAGTGTTATTGCTGCTTTTGGCATATCAAATACACTCCGAGGAGCTTGCTAGGCTCTACTGTGTGGGTAGGATACTCTCAGTAGCTTGCTGGCCTCTCGGAATGGTATGGAGGAATTGAACCCGGGTCCGCCACACCCTACCGGCTGTGCACCTGTTTTTTTTTTAATAATCTGGGGGTTTTTTTACTGGTAGTTTTTACTTCAAGTTACAATGAAGTTCAGATATATGATCTTATGTATTTTAAATCCATTTTGTGTTGATTGCTATATTTATGAACAGATATGTATATACATGTAATAACACAGTTCAAAACTGCATTTTCATTTAACCCTTTCAACATTTTATATTTTTGATTCCTCATGCTACATCTTTATGCTATGTAAATTACCTGACTAATTGTTGTAACTCTAGCTACCTTTACTGCTCTTTTTTTTATTTTTCGTGTTGCTAAAAGCTGATGACTCTGTTAAATTTTACCTGGAAAGCTCTTGTTTTAAAATTCAATGCTTTAAAATCTAATGACCCGCCTTTCCGGCCCTGCGCGAGATCGACCCCGGAGGCAACTGAACCACTTTGGACACGAGCGGCGCCCCCAAAATGCCTCCAAATTGTGTGCTCGGAGCTTCTGGCCCAGGCGCCGCCGGCGGGGTATGGTCTTTTCTCTCTCAACTCTTTCTTTTTGAACGCAGCGAGGCAATAGCCGGTTTTTAGACTCTACAGGAAGCCCGGGATAGCCGATGGGCAGGACTTCCGGATCCGCCCTGTGCCAGCCGACATTTAAGCACAGAGCCATGTGGGGGACGCTCCTTTGCGGCCCTGCGCGAGATCGACCCCGGAGGCAACTGAAACACTTTGGACACGAGCGGCGCCCCCAAAATGCCTCCAAACTGAGTGCTCGGAGCTTCTGGCCCAGGCGCTGCCAGCGAGTGATGCAATTACCAAAAGAATTTTCCCTGGACTTCAAATATCTCTTGATTGTCAGCAACGTGTAAATGTTCCTTTTTGGCAGGGCTTACCGTGGGGGGAAACTCCAAACAATAGTACTGAGTTTTTTGTTGAAGGGTAAAAGATTGTAGCGATAGAATTTTAGGCAGGATTTTCCCTGGACTTTATATAGAAACCCAAAACCGCGCGGCCGAGGCAGCCTAATGTCATCTAATCATCAGCAATATGAATTGGTTCCTTTGTAATGGGTTGGACTTTGGGGGGACCATAATAGGGTTAAAGTTTGTAGCGACGTGTAATTTCTGGCTGTACTTTCCCTGGACTTTATACAGAAATTCAAAGCCGCGAGGCTGCTGCCATGGCCGCGCAACCTATTGTCATTTAATCATCACCAATATGAAATGGTTCCTTTTTAACGGGTCGGACTTTGGTGGGAAATCCTAACAAGAATAGTAAATCTTGTGCTGAAATATTGAAGGCTACCAAAGTGGTAGCCATCTCTATAGACTGAACTAAGCCATATCCCCACGCTGGCTGAGAAGAAATATCCTTCTTTCTCGGGAAGAAACGCGGCGTGGCGTTAACCATAGTTTGATGTCCATTAAGCTGACATGGACCTGGTGGTGTGGGAATGGGATACAAGGGAATAAATTATTATGTACTTGGAACAGCGGGACGCTGGTGGAATCTCGAGCTGGGGCCGATACCAGCGTATTACTTTTGGTTCCAGAAACTGCTTGCAGACATTCTACCAGACTATCAACTAAGCCAGAGCCCCACGCCAGCTGATGACAGGAAATAACCATCTTTTTTGGTTTGTTTTCCCTTTGTCAGGCAGAGTGGCGATTACTAAACAGGCGTGATCTCGGTGGCGCGGGACGAGTGGGGGAAAAAAAATAGAAAAGTTATGTAACAAACAGCGGGACTTAATATCTCTACATTCTCAGCAATGGAGAGCCATCAAATGCTTCCTTGACAGTGGGACTGTCTTCTCTTTTTGGGGGGGAAACCCTAGCAACAATAGTGAGTTATGTGTTGAAACATGGACTGTAACCAAGATAAAGCGTAAACGAAGTGAAACTTATCACTTACAAGGGTGGGGACTGGGGGGGCGGGAGGGGGCGGGAGGTATAATGGGGTGGTTGGTGATGGAATATGGGCACGGGTGAAGGGAAGGGTGTTTGAGTATTGTATAACTGACATAATCCTGAGAACTATGTAACCCTCCACATGGTGATTCAATAAAATTTAAATTAAAAAAAAATCTAATGACCCTCCTGCCAGGTAATGGATTTTGATTGAAAGTATATTTCTTTCAATAATTTTCAATTGGTATGCCAGTGTTTCTGTTTATTACTCTCTAGATTATTTTAAGATTATCTCATTATCTTTACTATTTACCATTTAATGATGCTATACTCTGGTGTGAGCTTCTTTTTGTTCCTTTCATTTGAAACTCTCTAAACATCATGTTCTTGAAGGTTGTCTTATCTGCATTCAGCTCTCCTAGATTAAAAAAATATTTAGTAATGTTTCATCAATTTTCCCTTTCCCTCTCTCTTCTTTCTCTGCCACCTTTAAATACAAATATTATTCCTCATGATGTCACGTGCCTCTGAAGATTTTTGTTTTCTAAATACTTTTGTTTCACTATCTTGTCTGGGCTATATCTATTGCTGTGTCTTCCAATTAATTTAGTCCCTTCTCTGCTACATTCTGCCTGCTGTTCTCTCTCTCTCTCTCTCACTCTCTCTGTTTTTGAGTCTATTATTGCATTCATCAGATACATAACATATCTTGTTTCCTCAAATTTTCTAGTTTTTTTAAAACTCTTTCCAAGATTAGTATCTTTATTACGATTGCTTTGAACTCTCTTTAATAAGTTTGCTTTGTCTTACCATATTTTTCTTGGGGGGGGGTGAGCGGAAGTTTAATCTTCTCATTTGTTGTTTTGCTTCTCATTTTGCTTGATTCTCTGTGTTTGGCTCATATTTTAGGCAATTGTTCTACCTCTTCTAATTCTAAGGATTTGTTTTTATGTGGGTAATGTCATCGGAGTCCAAAACTGCTATTCTCCCTGACATCTTGATTTATTTACACAAAGTATCTTCCCTTTTAGTGCTATACTTACTTTTGTGCTACTTTAGAAATGCATTCTAGATTGAATTGTTATTCCAATCATCCAAAAGTGAATTTGCTAGTATTGGCCTTAACTCTGGACGACGAGCTCAGTTGGCATGCTCAGTGACTTTTGTTGAGCCCAACCTTGGCATGTAGATGTCAAGAGTTGAAGCAGGATATTACACCAGGAAACTAGGATATACATAGATGGTGGTTCTTGCAGGGCCAACAGTGGTCACATGTTAACAGTGCATACAATAGACCCAGGAAACTGGTGGTAGTGTCTGGGACACACGGACAAATTAGATGTTGGAAGTGAGTGTAGTTCTTTGCTAGCTGACTAGGCTATGGAAGTATGGAAGAGACACAGGGACAATTGGGTTCCTGGCATTTCCATAAAACTTTCGGATGACAGTAGAAGACTCAGCAGAGAGAAATGGTATTTCAAATGTGTGCATTGGAGGGTGGTAGAAAGTTGGTCTGTCTGCATCCTTATACTTAAAAGTGTATTACGAAGACTTTATGGTTATCTTCTTATCCTATTCAATAACAGCTACTTTAATGGTATAATTAGTCGACCACTTTATTTTCCTATTTGTTAGGATGCCAGTCTAAATGGCTTCTATGAAATTCTTTAATAAAAAAAGAATAGTATTACTTACCATACAAAGAAGCAAGTTAGTCATTTAAAAGACATAACTAAATCAGGTATCTATTAAGCAAGTGGGAATCCTTGGTTAATAGAAAAAATCGAGCAGAAAAAAAAGCATCTCTAAAGACTGGATGAAAAGAGAAGAGAAAAAGCAGATCAAAACATATATGTATATAACTCAATCAGGGGAGAGCCAAATGGACATGTCAAAGCACTATGCATGCAATTAATTAAATGTAGCAGAAGGGATTACTAAACTATTGGACCCCATCCTGTAAATTTATATGACTAACAATTTTGACCCCTCCCCATCCCGAGCAGAGTCCTGGCAGCCAAAGACCTCCAGAACCCAGACACAGCCATGCTCAAGACACTCTCCACACGCTTCGACGAGCCTCACGCATGAAGGAACTGGCAGAGGAACCCAGATGTGCGGGACCCGGGGCTGAGATCTCCAAGCCTGTTCAGATTGGGACTGGGCCTCTTCCACACAGATCCCCTATTTTCCAGTAGCTAGGCAGTCACACCCACAAACTGCCCCCGGCACCATGTAATCCCATCAACAGTCAACATCCAGAGACGATGAAACCAAGCTCCCAGAAGCTCACAGCCTCGACATCTTATAGCCTAATTCTCCCCCTTGGAGATCCTGGCAAGCTACAGAGAGTTTCTTGCCCATATGGGAGAGCCTGGCAAGCTCCCTGTGGCATATTCATATGCAAAATACAGTAACAATGATGGGTCTCATTCTCCTAACCCTGAAAGATCCTCCAAAGTAAAGCGAGGCTACTAAAATCTCAGGGCTAAGACGAATGGAGATGTTATTGGGCCCGCTCGAGCTAATCGAGGATCAATGGGATGATAGTAATAGTGATAGTGAACAATTTTGACATTCACTCTAACGGGTGTTCATGGCTAATTCAATTGTTTGTTTCAGTAGTTTAAGTATGAATTTTCTAGGATTTACTTCTATTGCACCAAAATCTGTGCAATAGAAGTAAATCCTAGAAAATTTACTCTGTTTTTCTTCCCTCTTTTGGTTATAGCTATGCTGGGAAGACTACACTTGTTGGTACTCAGGGGGCCAAGACAACTCCAGCTGGTTTTCAGGATCTTTCAGATTTACTCTTAGAAGTGCTAGTGGAAAGTGGTGCTGAAAATCAAACTTCATCCAAACAGAAGCACTCTCACATACAAAATATAAGTTTTGGGAGCTGATGAGATAGTACAGCAGTTAGTATGCTTCTCTTGCTGGGAGCTGGCTCAGAGGATGTGTTCCATGATTATCTATATGGTCCCCTGAGTCACACCAATAGTGATCTCTGAGCGTAAATTCAGAAATAAATTCTGAACACTTCTGGTTGTGTCAAAAAGAAAATACTAATAAGTTCTACTTTTTATGTTACATCCTGAACTTTTTTATTATTTTACTTCTACCTTCTTTCATTATTTTAATCAAATACACTAAATATAACTTAATGATTCTTCCTTTACTTTTTACTTTTCTAATTGTATAATGTTAAAACTTCCTATAGTTTACCATAAACTATCATTTTATTACTTCTTAAGCTTCAAAATAACTTTACAGAATTGTATTGGTATTGCTATTATACTAATTGTACTAAAACCCATCAATATTGCAATATGATCTTTGTATTTACCCTCGTGTTCATATTTCTTGGGTCTGGGGTTTGGGTTGGGATCACATCCGACAATCAATGGTCAAAGCTTACTCCCGACTCTGTACTCAGGGATAACCCCTGGTGTTACTTCCATTTAGAGTACTCTGCAATGCCAAAGATTAAATCCAGGATGACAGTATGTAAGTCAAGAGTCTTAACCTGTATAATCTCTCTAGTTCCACGTTTACATTTCTAAGTACTTTTCATTCTTTCCTCTAGCTCTTTGAACTGTTTTCCTTCAGCTGAAAAAACTCAAAATTTTCACCACTACTGTTCCTGTTTTTTTGAGAATTCTTTTCAATATTTACTTATCTAAAAATGTCTTTGATCTACCACAAGTATGGAGGGAAGGTAAAATAGAGAAGGAACTAGTATGACAATAATAGTTGGAAATAATCAGGCTGGACAAGAACTGAGTGTTGAAAGTAGATAAAGAGATATACATGATAACCAAAGAGAGACAGAGATAGAGAGAAATAGAGAGAGACACACAGAGAGACAGAAGACAGAAAGAGAGACACAGAGACAGACAGTCAGAGAGAGAGAGAGAAAGAGGTGTTTACCATAGAGGCAGGCTCCTGGGGAGGAGTTGAAGGGAAACTGGGGACATTGGTGCTGGGAAATGTGCACTGGTAGAGGGATGGGTGTTGGAACACTGTATGCCTGAAATGCAATCATGAACAGCTTCCTAATGGTCTATCTCACGATGATTCAATAAAAAAATAAAGAATAAATTAAAATAAAAACATCTTTGTCATTTCTTTCTAATCTTGTCCCTACTTTCCTGTCATTTTCCTAGAACATGTTTGCTGCTACAGGTTTGTTTTTAACGTTAGTCCTGTAGAGGTATCAGTCCATCTGGCTTTCATGGTTTCTGAGAAAAATGTCAGCTATAATTTGGGCATCCCTCATTTGGATAGATTGGCTCTCCTCCCCCACTCAGACTTTTTTTTTTTTGGTAAGCTTCACTAAGATGTGTCTATAGATAGTTTCCTTGTGTTAATTACACTGGAGATGTGCTAAACTTGATGAATCTGTTTATTTTGTGTGTGTCCCACATTTAAAAAAGCTCAGCAACTATTAATGTAGCACTGTAGCACTGTCGTCTCATTGTTCATCAATTTGCTCAAGTGGGCACCAGTAATGTCTCCATTGTGAGACTTGTTACTATTTTTGGCATATCAAATACACCACGGGTAGCTTGCCAGGATTGCCGTGTTGGCAGGATACTCTCTGTAGCATGCCAGGCTCTCCAACAGGGACAGAGTAATCAAACCTGGGTCGGCTGCGTGCAAGGCAAAGGCCCTACCCACCGTACTATTGCTCCAGCCCAGCAACTATTAATACAGATTTTTATTTGATACTACCCTCAATCTCCTCCTCAGATTCCTCCCATATATTTATTAGAATAATTTGCTATATTCCACACTACTTCTGTTCTTTATCTGCTTTCTTAGTCTTATCCCTATGCCTACTTCGACTCCTACCATGATTCATTTTATTTCTTATGATTTATCTTTGAATTTGTTAATCTTTTCTTTTGCTTTCTCTGGTCTGAAAACCATCCAATGAGGCCCTAATTTTGAAAATTACGTGTTTTATTTCTTAAACTTTCATATGTGTTTTATATGAATTATAAACCTTTATTGAAGTTCTTCATTTACAACCAAGTTTTTACATCTTCTCCTGTATTTATTTAACATGTTAATCTAAATGATTTTAAATTCTTTGTTCCAATGCCAATATCTGTTACTCTGTGATCTCCTCCCTTTGACTCTTGTTTTCTTTTAAGTTAGGTTATATTTCTCTCTCTCTCTCTCGTTAAAATATATGTACATACATATATACACACACACATAGAAAGAGAGAGAAAAAGTAGTTCAGTTAGTTTTGATAATATGCTAATCATTGATTACAAAGAAATTATAAAAATCCTATGTTACATCTTTTACTGGTATACATGTCTCTATATTTTCTCTTAGGTATATAAAATTACAGAGTAATCACCCCAATTCTGTCAGAAATGGGGCTCACATAGAACTGGTTAGCATTTTTAGTTTTTCTATCCAATCCTTTTCTGAGGATTGGATAAGTTAGATAAGAGAAAGTTTACCTGAGGGGGGAAAAATGTTTTTAAAGAATCAAACTTGGTTTTGTTTCCTCTGCCACAGAAAATGAAGAAAATTCAGTTATATACATAAAACAAAAAAAAGTGGGGCTTAGCTCTTTTATGTCTGCTTTCTTCTATTATAACCTACTTCTCCAAGTTTTCAGCAGGTCTAAAATTTGGTATATTAATACATTTCTTGAGGAGTCAAACAGTATTTGTGGCAACCTGGGTATTTGTGGTGGGTAATTTCTCTCTAAAGGAACCATCTCCGGGGGCTGGAGTGATAGCACAGAGGGTAGGGCGTTTGCCTTGCACAAGGCCGACCTGGGTTCAAATTCCAGCATCCCATATGGTCCCCTGAGCACCGCCAGGGGTGATTCATGAGTGCATGAGCCTGTGCATTGCTGGGTGTGACCCAAAAAGCAAAAAAATAAAAAATAAAATAAAGGAACCATCTCCCCTAAAACTCTTAAAAGCAGGGAATATTTTATTACTTTTGGCAAACATGTGGCATATTTTCTCACCTTTTATGTTATTTCAATTAATTATTGCTACCAAACAAATCACTCCCAAACTTAGTTGTTGGACAGGACTTAATGGGGATGACACTGGTCCATGGGGCACCAACTGGAATCGCTCTACTGAATTTGGAAGGATAGAGTTTCATGATGACTTATTCACATGTCTGGCAAATTGGTGCAATCTATTGGCTGGAAGCTTAGCTGGCTCTATTGGCTGAGATTACTCTCCACATGGGCTTCTCCATCGGCTGTTTGGATATTCTCACATCAGGGAGTCAGCATGCAAAGGGGCAGAAAATGGGTGCTGCAAATGTTTTAAAGCTGGAGCTTAAGATTTGTTACAGCACCACTTATGTTGCACTTTATTGGTCAAAGCAACGACTTAGCCTACCCAAATTCAAGGGTCGGGGACATAGAATTTGAACTCTCAATAGTAAACTTGGGTAAGAAATTATCATCTGTAATTTGCCATGTGCATGAACAGAACTATGAGAAAAATAGTTCATTCTTTTAGAGAGAATCTGGATAGATAAGAGCTGTAAAGTTTTCATTTAACTAGCATCACAAATGGAATGAAAATTGTTGAACAGATCCAAGGTGAAGACTAAGATTCAGAGTTTCAAGTGCATGGTTTGATAGAATCTGGAAGTGGGTATGTGTCAGCAAAATAAAAAGAAAATTTATGTTGGCATTGATGGCATATGTGCTTCCATGTCTCAGCATGGCTCTGGAAATGGTATTGGGTCTCTATGAGGAAGAGTCTGTCTTCTAGGACTGAGGTATGTGTAGTGAGGGCCAGTGAGACCACACTCTACATAGGCAATAGGAATCTTCCGAGATAAGGCACACATCAGCTATGGCAAAAAGAAGCTATCCTTGACATTGTCATCCACTCTTAGTTATTAGTAGACAAGATGATCATCTGCTGAGGCGATGTGATGATTTTCAGTATGTGCTCTGAGTGCTCATCTTACCCAAACCGACATGTCTGACATTATTTTCTCCAAATTTCTCACCCCTTTGAAGCTATAGGGAGCTCGCAGACCTTGGAGCCTGGAGCTAGTTTATGCAAGCTGGATTAGTTTCTAGAAAAGCAAACCCGTTACCTGAGAAACTTTAGCTTTTTCCACTACTCTCTGTCACAGGCTAGAGTAGAAAGACAGACAGACTTCATACATACACGAAAATTCAAGTCATAAAAGACTAATGGAACAGTGTCCTATAAGTGTGCTTTGATTTTGATTTTGAGCAGACAGGACTGACCTATTACATGTTCCCTTGGTTGCCTGGACAGGGCAGACTGACCAGAACATGGTAGCTGTGGTCCCTGCTAATTCATACATAAGTGATGTGGTTTCTGCAAAACAAGATTGAGCATCTCTTTAAAGCAATTAACTTAAAAGTCACTGGTTTTAGAGATTTAATTTCTATTCTATTTAAACATTTATTTACATTGTTTTTAAGCTATATGTATTTTAACATTCATATTAACTTAAGTAAGATTATTCAACTCTAGAATTTGTGGATTATTTTTCTGAAAAGATGTGCCACCCAGCATTCTTCTTTTATTATTATTATTAAACAATGATGCACAAAAACTCAAATCGCACAGAAGACTCAGCTGAAGTCTGGTGACTGCCAAGCCATTATACTGGGCCCGGCCTTGCTCCTCTAGGTTTGCTTGTGAGGCTTTGTTGGTGAGATCACAGATCTTTGGAGTCTTTGTTCCAAATGCCTGGGAAGGAAGAGCTCAGTTTTGCAAACATTGTCTTGTTCTTGCTTGGCTTGAGCTTACTAAGGAAAGCAGTGGGGAGGGAGGAGAGGGACACTTTCATCTCTGTCTGGGGGTCCCCCAGGGAATGTGTATATGGAATTACACTGTCTCTTAGAAACACTTTTAGTTTGCTATGCCTGCAATTCAAAGATGGCAGAATGTAAGATACCCTGTACTATGTAGATGGCCCCAATTCTAAGTCCCCTGGAAATGCCACTTGTAATCTTAAAACAAAACCCACCTTCCCTCTTCAAGAAGCATCAGCAGTTTAATTATGCTAAGTACTTTTCACCCCAGGAGGCTTCAGGTTGCTGTATTAAGCACCAGAACAGTCTTCTTTTAAGGCTTAAGGCTATACATTTAGAAAGCTGATAAGTGCCTCACATCAGAAAACTTAAAGTCTTTTAGGTAATTTCCAAGGATTGCACTTTATAAACTTACTTTCCAATTTAAGCAAAGAGATGCCGGAACACCTCGGTTCTTTAAAAGAGATCCTTGTCCCTGCTCAAGTTTCCTAGGTAAATATGAACAGAGACTTTTAGAACCAACAAAGACAAACATTTGGCTGAACATGTAAACGCAATTGTTCAAGCTGTAAATTAAATTCAATTACATACAGAGAGTAGTATCTTAAGCCTCATGCTAATTATACTTGTGAGTTTCAACTCATTAAACTCGGATAATGCTCAGAAAGAAGGAATCTGGCAGCAGCCAGCCATGCATCCTGCTGGTCTGTCCCCTCTGTGGCTTTCAGTTCTGTAGTTGCAAGTTGGCAAAACCAATTCCCATCCAAACAACCTCAGAGAAAGTAGGAAGACCTCAAGGGAGAGACAATAGAAAGTGTATCTAAGAGCCGAGGGTTGATATGAGCCTTCCGAAAGTATTGAGAAAATTGTTGCTTCCAAGGTACAAAGTAAGTGAGGCCTGCTAAGAGGAAGGCTGATGCTTGAAGGTGATGAATCTTTCTTCCATCAGATCAGTCCCACCCCCAGGGCAGGAGTCCAAAGTCAGGCAGATTCCATTTCTCATCTCCTTGGAGTGGGCAATATGACTCTCGGCTGGGGCTTTGCTCAGAAAGCAGAGCTGACTCAAAGACAGTGCGAAGTAGACTCAGCAGTCTGTTTGGTCCCTGGGGCCTTGTCACCCTTTTCAACATTACTTCTCCTTTTCGCTGTTTACTCTCACCCCCAACTCTGACCCCACAATGACCGTGATATCTGATAAGCACATTCACAGGAAGAGAATGACAGTACATTCACCGAGAGCTGAAAATGCTTGCATTTTTTAGAGGCCTCATGGGGTGCACAACTTCAGCCCAGAGAACAAATTGCTAATGCTGAAATTTCAAATATTAATCAAGGATATGTGTGGAGAGACTTAAGTCTTTCGTACAACCTTCAAATCAGTGGGTCATTTCCCCCATGATGGCAGGCATTGGATGCTGGATTTATTCAAATGATGCTGCACAAATGACTTCAGTAAACCAAACCAAGCAATGGATTAGATTTATACTCTGGCAGAGTTCTTGAGGTCAAGCAACAGAGATAGAGACAGACAGAGGAAGAGAGGCAGAGATGAATAACTTGTAAGTCTTCAAGAGCAGGCAGATCTGAGAGCTCAGATTCACTTTTACTTAGTGTGGATTTTGTTGTTTCCTTAAGGTATCCGGTTCATCTCAGATTTTCTTCACAAGGTTCTATACACTTGGCACTGTGTCAGCATCTCAGTTTCTTATTCCTACCAAAGAAACCACCTAAAGCATAATGATTTACAACAACCACTATTTATTTATTTAGTTCCCTATTCTGCAGGGCAGTTCTTTCATGAGCCTGATGGTCTTTGCTGGCCTCTCTCATGTGTCTCCGTTCTCTTGGCAAGTTGGCAGGAGGCTGGCTAATCCAATGGCCTCACTTGCGTGGTTGGAGATTGGCTGGATGTTGACTGGGGCAACAGGGTGACTAGGCCACGTGCCTCTCATCATTCATCATGCTAGCCTGGGACTCCTTAGCATGACAGAGGCAGGATTCCAAGAATAGCTAGAGTGCAAGCCCAATGTGCAAGCTCTTTTCAAATGTCTGCCTGTGTCAGATTTTTGGCTTTCCAAATGGCTTAAGCGAATCATTCAGTCCAGCAACACTCTTTGTTAGATAGGCCTACCCAAAGGTGAGGTACTTGTGAATTTCTATTCATTAAACTCAGTGGAGGCTCAGAAGGAGGAAATTTGGCAACAGTGAAATGGTTAATCAAACAAAATCAGGAAGACTGCCCTCTCAAGCAGGACTCTTCAGACGTTTAAAGTGTTGTTGATTTAGCATATTAGATAACAAATAAATAATTATCATGTATTCTTACCTCTATTTCAACAAAAGAAAGCACCTGTTGACACCAAAGTAAGAGTAAACATTATATATATATATATATATATATATATATATATATATATATATATATAAACACATTAGTCCTAAAAAGAACAAATTCAGTTGAATGAAAAGCTATCTGCATTGCCTTCATTTTGCTCATTTCAAGTGATGATCAATGGAAACTTCAATTAGACTGGCCTTAATCAGGTACTGACACCTCAGAACTACAGGTCTAGAGAAAGATAATAGGGAAAGACAGAGTCTGCTGATAAAAGTGGTCATTAAGCATGCATTGAGTGTGCTTCCCAGCACTGTCTTCTATTGTGCTTAATGAGTGAAAGAAGGGCTAAACAGAAATCTCCCTTAATATGTTATAGTCCAGGGCTGGAATGATAGTACAGCAGATAGGTTGCTTGTCTTGGGTTGGCCACATGGGTTGATCCCAAGCATGCCAGGAGGGATTCCTGGGCACCGACTCAGGGTAAGCCCTGAGCACTGCCAGGTATGACCCAAAACAAACAAACAAACAAAAAACAACCAAATAAGGATATTATAATCAAATCTGGAAGTAAAGAATGAGCATTAACATAAATGGTCCAATATCTGTAATCCAATATCAGAAATTCTAAGTGTAGAAAAGAATTTCAAAGGTGAGGTTGGAATATGACTAGCGTTCAGAACCATGCACTGTAGCACTGTTGTCTCATTGTTCATCGATTTGCTCGAGTGGGCACCAATAACATCTCCATTGTGAGACTTGTTGTTACTGTTCTTGGCATATCGAGTACGGCATGGTTAGCTTGCCAGGCTCTAGCGTGAGGGCAAGATACTCTTGGTAGCTTGCCAGGCTCTCCAAGAGGAGCAGAGGAATTGAACCTGGGTCAGCCGCGTGCAAGGCAAACGCCCTACCCACTGTGCTATCACAGTCCTACTATATAGAGTAGAAAACATAAACATGAAATTGCTAAGAAAATTCAGTCCCCAAAAAACTTTCAAAAATGTGGAGTCATCAGTCCTTCACTAATATGATTTTAAGGTACAAGAGGATCAAACAGGAGCTAAAATTCATGTAGAGATAACCAAGAAACATTTCAATTTTGCCTTAGAATCTGTTTCAAGTTTTAGTAAAACAGAGCTCCTGTATATTGAAAAATACAAGATACTCTATAGGAGGTGGGATTGTCATGTTTTCATACTGCCAACCCTACTCGGTCCTTACATCATCTGAAAACCAACAGTGTTGTACTTGTTCAACCTTCTTTAAAGATTGGATCTTTTCTATAGGCTGAAGGCAAAACTAGTGCATGAAATTTTTTTGTTTTGTTTTATTTTGGACAATAACGGGGAAAGATTGGGAGAGGCACCACACCTGGCAGTACTCAGGGAGTATTTCTGGCAGGCCCAGGGGACCATATCAAACCTAGGACAGCAGCATGCAAACACCCTACCCACTGTACTATCTCTCCAACCTAAGTACATTGAATATTTAAAAAAGAGAATGGTAATGTCAATTTTTTTTTAATAACAAAACTTTAAAACCACCAATTCAACATCTACACAATGGAATACTATGCAGCTTTTAGAAAAGATGAAGTCATGAAATTTGCATATAGGAGGATCAACATGGAAAGTGAAATGATCAACATGTTAAGTGAAATGAGTCAAAAAGAGAGGGACAGACATAGAAAGATTGCATTCATTTGTGGAATATAAAGTAACAGAATGGGAGACTAACACCCAAGAATAGTAGAGATAAGTATCAAGGGGAGCACTCCACAGCTTGGAAGCTGACCTCACGTGATAGGTGAAGAAGCAGCTCTGATAGAGAAGGGATCACCAAGCAAAGGGTGGTAGGTGGACCCACTAGGGATGGGAGATACGGGCTGAAAATAGACTATAGACCGAACAAGATGCCTACTTAATACCTCTGTAGCAAACCACAACACCCAAAAAGAGAGCGAGCAAATGGGAATGCACTGCCACAGAGACAGGGTGGGGTGTACGGGACAGGGTGGGGGTGGTGGGAGGGATGCTGGGACCATTGGTGGTGGAAAATGGGCACGGCACTGGTGGAGGGATGGGTACTGGATCATTGTATGACTGAAACATAAGCATGAAAACCTGTGAGTCTGTAACTTTGTCTCACGGTCATTCACTAATAAAATTTTAAAAAAATGAATAAATAAATAAATAAAATAAAATCACCAATTCAACAAGTAATTAAAAAGGGCCTCTACAAATTGTGAGATTAAAATTAGAAAAATTGTAATTTTAATATTATTATTAAATCTTTTCACAATTGACTAAGGGAAGTTTCTGGGATCTCTTTAAATGTCTATATCTATACAATTTTTAAATTTCTGCTATTTCCATTAATTTGAAATTATGATGAGCCCCCTCTTGGCACAGACCACAAGTTCAGCTAGTCTCACTATGGAGCCGTCAAGCCATACCTGACGTCCACTTGTCCTTCTCGGCACAATAGCTAATCCCCTACCACCTGATTTCTCAGGGAGCCTTGGACTCAAGCTGAAGTGAGGAATTGCTCTTCGCAGGAAAAGAAAGCCAGTCGTAGGCCTTACCCAGGGCTTGTTCATCCTTCTCATAGGAAAGAATTTCAGGAATAGACAAGCAGTGAAGTAAAAGCAGAAAGAGACAGAGAGAAGAGATAGATACAGAGACAGAGACAGAGAGAAAGTGCAACATTCTCAAGAGAGAATGCAGCTTCTCCAAAGGAGGGAGCCCCATACACAACTCAAGAGGGGAGATATGGGTGAAACATATGCTCGGGCACCACAAGTTCTTGTCCACATGGTTTCCCAAGCTACTTCACATGGAGCTTTCTAGCTAGCTGAGTCTGTTGCCAGCGTGGTTGTCAAGGGGGTAGAGTTGGGTGTGACTGATAGTCTTCTTTGAAATTCTTTTCCTTGGCCTTTGTTTTTTCTGAAGCTTCTAGGGGGGACTAGGGGTGTGTGTGTGTGTGTGTGTGTGTGTGTGTGTGTGTGTGTGTGCGCGCGCGCACGCGCGTGCGTGCGTGCGCTATGGTCCAGACTTCTCTGAGTCTATTTGTGCCAGGTAAAGTCTTATCAGACCTTAGTTCTGGTGTCTGCAAGACAGGGTTTTTGCAGCCTTGGGATTAGTGGTGTTATTACTTCTCATGAAATTCCATTGCCACTGGGTAAGGGGGTCCTTACTCTTATCTGCCTACATCAAGTCTGTTATTTGAGATGGCAGCACTGTTAGTCAGGGTTGTGTCTACTTCCTGAGGACAACTTGTCTACCTAAACAACATGTATGGCAATGCCACCATTCTGAAACATATGTTATGTTCATATATTTGGATTTTCTAATCACACTGAGATGAAGAATGAGAAAATTGAGTTTTCAGGTCCATTGCTTTTAAAGATTCTTGGAATCCTTTTGCAGAAGAGATGCCAATTGAAATGGCATATGAATGTAAGGGAATTACCATGCTTTTTATCTTTGACATCCTATAGTTATTTTCTCTAGTGGGACAGTGGATAGGTGAGCCCACAGTATGTTTGGTATGTTGGAGAGATTTTTCTTAGCTTTTTGCTCATGTTTCCTCCTTTCAACATGATAGATGGGGGTGACTCTCACTTGAACACCAGCATAGTGAAAGAGGAAGCCTCAGTTTACCTTTGTCAGCAGCTGTGAGCAGTTCCAATTTTGATTGCCCTTCCTACATTGTTTACTTTCTGTGAATTCTTGGGCTCTTTCTGATAAACAGGGAGTTAACAATTATCCAACATAAAATTCCGCCC
Source organism: Sorex araneus (assembly GCF_027595985.1). NCBI lineage: Eukaryota > Metazoa > Chordata > Mammalia > Eulipotyphla > Soricidae > Sorex > Sorex araneus. Next base: position 48,942,307 of record NC_073310.1, on the reverse strand, counting down.
CCAGAGTTTAAACTCACCTGGAGGCTAAGATAATGGGAAATACCTAAGGAAAACAAGGCCAAACAAGGATTTGTTGGATCCTTGCATTCTCTGTAACATTCTTGCCCATTGATAAGCAATACAAAGAGCCCAATTTTCATTAAAAGGGACTACACAACAAACCCTTATCTTTAACTTCCTTGCATTCTCTGTAACACAAAGACCCAGTTTTCTTATAAAAGGCCCCACAAAAAGACCCTTAGTAAATTTAGTTCTCTACTAAGTTTCACCCCACAGGAGTTCCTTTTCCTCTCTTTTCTACTTTCAACTCTGAGTCTGAACATCTTTACTCAATCTTTTAATTCTAGAAAATAGTGAAGAATCTGGGGATTGTGGCCCAACACAGAAACCCACCATCAGTGCTCCTGCATCACTACCGGAAGTTGGGTGGGGAGAGAGGGCGGGGAGAGGAACAGTGCTAATTTTAATCACTACATTGTTATCTGAAGTCGTCCTAAATTAAAATAAGGTGTCTTCTGGGGAAATCATGTTTTGGGGAAGCCTAATTTTAGAATGACTATAATAGGAAAACATTTTAATACAGAAATAAAACTTAAGATTCCATTTTGTTCCTTTTCGTAAGTATTCTTCCATGTCAAGGTTATTCTCTTAGCCAAAGGAATAATATAGCAGATACCTTCCTTCATGATTTCTAAGCAAATGATTCTTTGCTACTAGGAATGTTTTTGATGGCAGCACTGTCTAATTGAGAGTTTAGAAAGATCTAGCAAGTTGTAATGCACGTCTTCATGCTTATAACTGATAGAAAACTGCCTGTTAGAACTGTAATGACTAAGTCTGTCACTTTTCAGACTAGAAAAAAAATCAGATCCTAATATCTAATGCAAGGATTAAGATCCGGGTCTTCAGAGTATCAATTCATTATTGAAGTCTTTTTCCGATACAAGTTTCTTTTTGAGGAAAAAGTCCTGACAGACATATGTGATATATTTACAGTTACTCTGAAAGGCTCAGAAAACATTCTTCCAAAAGAGAGTCATCTCCTTCTGTAAATGGCTGCTTCTTTTTATTCACTCTGTCTAGTTCATTCATACAGAAATAAGTTTTCCCTTAATCTTTAGTTATCAAAACCTGACTTTGAGTAGCACTATTCTCAGTTTAGCAACATAGGCTTCAGGAATTTAACTAAGGCATTACCTCAGCAATTTAAGAAAGAAATCAAAGGGATTTCCCTTTGAAAATACTGTGTTCCAAATTGCTTCCTTTAGCAGGACATTTATCACTCCTGAGAGAGAAGTTGCCCACCTAGTTAACACTTCTAAACCACTGCCATCTACCATTTTCAGATAAGCAGAGAATACTCACTGCTAGAGGCTTGAATTAAACATCAAAAGATCACTTAGTGGCTGTCTGCCTTTAGCAGGCATACAGTAGACGCAAAAAAGATGGCCTTTGTTATTCTTCAGAAGTGACTAACTTTCTGCAGAGGTCACCATTATCAGAAGGTACAAAATCAGCCTCCTCTCCCAGGATGACCCTCCTTCACCTTCCACTGAGCTCCTGAAGAACTCAGATCTCACTTCAGTTTTAACATTTAGAAGTCTATGTCATTCCTTTCTTTTGCTTGAGCACATTTTTTAAAAATAAGGCTATTGAACCCAATTCCAAATCATCTCTCACTATATCCATTTTTTATCATGATGACCAAGTCAAACTTTTGCTCTCAACTTTCAAAGACATGTCCAGCTTTCCCACAACTCTCTATAATGATTGTATAATAGCTGGGATGTACGGGAAGTCATGGATGACTCAGTGGACTTAGTAAGTGCCGTGGTGCAATGAAAGAGGGCAATAATGAAGGTTGTCTTTTTTAATACTTACAAGAACAATTAGCTTCTGCTTTAGGAGAGGTCCACACTGCTCAATGGTTCAAGGGGACTTGAAGATGTGGGTATTTGCCTATGAGTTTAAAACTCAGAATAATCTTTAAAGACACTCCTCTGAAAATGAATTCAAATACACTAGATTCTGAAGTCTAGTAATACTTACTATAAAGTTTGACTTAAAGAACAAAGCTGCTCATACCTCATTCAATTCAGAAGACTCACCTATAGAAAATTCAGTGGCTCTTCCCCATGACAGCAAAATGACTTCCAGATTGACAGTTGTCTCCTTTTGTCCTAAAATACCACAGACCTCCAGATTACCTAAAGCAGGTAGATAGCCTAGGAAAGGAGTTCTCAAACTTTTCCCACTCCTGCATCCTTTCAGCTGAGAAACACATCCCAGGTGAAAGATGCCAGAAATACCTCAAATTTATTATATAGCTGATTTTGAATCCAGTTTTGATTATGGATCAGAAAACTTTTAGTGTTGTGGCATTTGTGTGACTCCTATATTTAGTTATATGGCCCCCTATGGGACTCTGAGCCAGGCTGTTTTCACTCAGGGTGGGTGAGTGAGAATTCACCCAGAGGGGGGCAGGTGAGAATCCTCCCCACCCCAGGGGACCCAGCCCCGGCAGCCGACCTCCACTACCCAACCACCACCATGCTCCAGGCTGCTTTCCGGACCAAAAATGACACATTATAAGACACTTACTACCCATTTTCCATAATTATCACACCATATTCGATGGAGTTCAGACGGTAGGCAACAAATCATAGAGAATAATATATATTATTATGTTATTATATAACATATAATATAATAAATATATAATATAAATATTATATTATTATATATTATATATAAATATATTATACTATATATTATTTATATATATATACATATACATACATACCTCTCAGAGAGCCCAGCAAGCTACCGAGAGGTCTCATTTCCCTGACCCTGAAAAAGCCTCCAATTGTTGGGAAAGATGAGTAAGGAGAGACTGCTAAAATCTCAGGGCTTGGAGGAATAGAGACATTACTGGTGCCCGCTTGAGTAAATCGACGAACAATGGGATGAAAGTCCCTCTATGGGGTTGTAAACCAAGTTTAAAAACTTCGGGCCTAAGGGGATGCATAGATTTCATGTCTTACTAATATGTCCCATTTACCATTGTGAAAAGAGACTTTGAATTGCACTTTGTCTAGATGTCCAGAGATTATTTCTTCACATTTTCAAGATTAGCTAGATAATGTGATCCAGGCCATAAGCATTGTAGCACGGGGTCAGAACACAATTAGATATGAGTATGGGGCAAATGCTGAGAGAGGGGAATTGAAGCATGTAGTGTAGAGTCCAGAAGTGAGTTTTTTTTTTTCCCCACAGAGTTAGACATCATAAAGGCATGTGTGGTGTGGGTAGTAAGGATGGTACAGATGGTATGGCTCCAAAGGAAGAAAATACTACTAGATTAGTAACAGATGGAAAGTGGGTCTTAGAAGAGATATTATATGTGATTCTAAGTTTCCCGTGCTTTGCCAGTAGAAATAGAATTTATTGGAAAACCTTTGGGCAAATACTTTTTTGTCAGCAAAAAAGCAAAGAAAAACATGTTTCAGTCAGCAGGACACTCAAAGACACAGGGGTAAGAGAGGAAGAATCCATATAGTTTTGATTTTTTTTTTTTGTGTGTGTGTGTGTGTGTGTGTGTGTGTGTGTGTGGGAAGAGGAACTTTGGGGGAATTAGGACAGTGGGCAGAACATGAAGTCATGGGAGGGAAGGAACAGTGGACGCAGACACTTGCTGAGTTAACATTTGGGAAACCTCTTGGCCTATTAGAGGCACCATGGTTTCAGAGGACATTAATGCCTCTGCCATTAATTAACCAAATCTTTGAAGACCTTCTTAGCTCATTGATTCTTGGACTTTGGTATGAAGACTTCCTTAGTTTAACTGTGCATCTGACAGGATCCTGAGTGAGGGAGAAGAGATCTCACATCCAGGAAGCTAGTAGAATTGTTTGTGAGTTGTTAAAGTGCTGAATACAGCCACCTTCAGCTGTTCTTCTTGTTTCCCAAATCTTAAAACTAGCTTTGTAGGAGATGGCACAAGCATATTGATTTATCTTTGGTGTTTGAACCACAAAGCCTAGGGCTCTCTCAATCCACCTATCATATCAAACCCAATGAATAAATGATATAAATCCAGCCACATCAAAAACCAAATCTCGAGCAAATAATTTAATTCTAAATATGTTTCTGTTATCATAGGATATGCATAGCACGCCAGTCACAAGTTAGGCTAGCAAGTGCTCGTCTGTGTTTGAGGTGACAAACCAGTTTGAGCAATTATATTTTCAGTCATTTGACAATTGCTAAATTAAGAGATGAAGGAAATATGTTCTCCCAAATCAGATGTGTCATGTGACTAATTATAACTCTGCTTGTGTTCTTTACATTATCTATACTTTTAAATCAAGAAATTCCTACTCTTGAAGTCAGAGTTATAGTGCAATGGGTAGGGTGTTTAATTTGCATGCAGCTGACTAGAGTTCCATCCTCAGAACCCCAAATGATCCTGAGAACTGCCAGAAGAGATCCTTAAACATAAAGCCAATAGTAATCCCTGAGCACTGCCGGGTATGGCAAAGAAATAATAATAATAAAATTAAGAAAGTTCTATTATTTTCTAGATTTTGAATCTTAATTTTTTACTTCCTTTTCATTTTTTTCTTTTAAGGCCTTAAGTATGGTAGAGTAAGAATGTTCATAGATGAGGCTCTACAGTCCTTGAAAATAACTCCAGCTATAAGAGCTTCTATGCCCCCAGTAGAATTACCTTCAGAAGACACTACCAGGGACAAATATGTTATTCAGGTAGGATTAAGCACTTTTAGTTACAAGTATTGTCAATTTTTCTCTCAACTAGCTATCAGAATCATTGGAAAATCCAAGCAGGAGATGCTTAGAAGGATTCCAAATGTTTGAAGGTATCAGTTATATTCATACGGGGAAAGTATTGTGGAGTACTCCTGCTGGTTCTCAGGAATAACTCCCTGCAATTCTCAGTAATGATATGGGGCCAGGGATTGAGCCTAAGTTTGCTACATGCAATGTACGGTATCAGCCTATTGACTATCTTCGCCCTGTATGCACTTTCATAAGCATTATTTTAGCAGATATTTAAAACAATTCAAGAGATAAATGCACAGGATCTCTCCATGCTGATGAAAACTTGAATACTATCAAAGCGTGGGCTTTGGATTTTGGTTAGGATCTGGTCTCCTGATTCAGCCCAGTCTAACCTTGTATGTTGCACATCGCTAAACGTGGATCAATATGAAAGCAAAATGAAAGAACAAGGTGGTACCTACATAGATAAGGAAGACTTGACTGGAACAACAACAGTGTGGTGGGGAGTAGGAATGGAGGAATCCTGGAGGCTGAATTTGCAGATGGTATAAAGGTAGGGGAAGGTGAAACGGGAAGGGGACCCAGAGATGAGGAAAAAAGAAGTGACCAATATTAAGAGCCACATGAAAGACTCCCCAACTAAAATATAAGTTGCCCAGATAATTTGGGATAAATTTTTGAGCTTGAAGGAAGGTGATACAACAAAGAGGGAGCTAAGGTAATTTATGTTGACCTGACTTTGCCAATAATAAGCCTAGCATGTTTCTTAACCTCTTTGACCTTGATGTCTTCAAGTATAAAACTAGATTAGGCTCAATCATCATTATATCGTAGGAAGTCTTAGATTGCCGTGACTCTGATAGGTATCCAAGGGGATGTGGGGTGAATGAGGTGGGTGCTAAGAGCAAGAGAGAACTAATATAGGTCTCCAATAAACATTCACCTGTTACCTATTTCATGATTTTCTCCTAATCAGGCTGGGTGGGATAGTTCCTCACTAGTGAGATCTGGGGATGAGAGTCCAGTGACAGGGTCTGAAGGATTTCAATGATGAGAAAGGATATATTGCTGTGATAGAACTAAAGTTATACCTTACCCACAAAATAAAATGTCTTTATTAGCCTCCTCCATATGCTACAAGGAGCAAGACAAGGATAAAGGGAATTCTGAGAACATGAATTAGAAGCAGCCTTGAAGCCCTGGGGAATTTGTCTGTCTGGATCTATGTAAGGGGAGGGAGGAGGCTAAGACACAGTCACATTCATCTAGCCTTCCATCAGCCACCTTTGACCAACACTAAAAGCCCGTTACTAAGAAGGTAGTGAGAATAATTTCTCTCCTATTAGTCCCTTCTCCTTCTGCCAATATGGTGTTAGCCATTGGGAGTTGTAATTGCAGACATCACCCAAGGACTATGGATATAAATTTCACAAAGGGCAAGACCTTCCATTATGAATGGGAAGATGGCTTTAATTAAAAAAAAATCAATATATTGTTTCCAATCATTAGAATCCCATGTCAGGGGCAAAAATCAATCCTTTTCATATTAAAATTCTTACATTCACAGTCATGTTATATTGCATATGAGTCATTGATGGGGGCCATGCAAAGGGCGGGGTCTGAGGGGGTGGGATATGCTGTAGTCCAGGGTGAGCCTGAGCCCTGGTCAGACGGAGATTGAGACCTGTGTAGTGTTTTGAGGACTAGTCTTTAGAAAAATGGTAAACTCAGAAAGCATACAACATTGGAGATTTGAAATTCTGAGGGTCGGAAAGGACTTCTCATAATCTCTTCTCTCATTCTTCCAAATCCCCAAATGAAACCAACAGGAAAAAAGCAATGTAGAATCATGTTTTAAAGACTGTGTTTTCATTTTGCAAAGATCTCTCTTACTGAGCCGTGAGGCTAGATTTTTTAAAACGTGCCTTGATTTACAGACACCTGGGGATTCTAATGGCAAAAGAAAAAAAAAGGAGGGGCTCCATTCGTAAAAGAGAATTTATCTACTCATGACTTTGATTTTAATCAGCATCAAGGATTTGATTCTCTCCTCTTGTTTCTTGCGAAGAAGCACCAAATGGAGACAGGGCTGATCTTACTGGCAAGCGTCACATATTACTGAAATAGACTCTTGACAGCATTAAATTCCCAGAGGTGCTATTCCATTCCCCATACAACATAATAGTAATGATCTTATGAAGAAATTTTGCTTTTATGGAAACTGTTTATTTCTAAGAACATTCTAATGTCAGGCTAAGTGTAAAGCTTCCTTAATAAAGAAGTAAAAGAAAACAAGGGCCCTAATTAAAAACACTGTTTAAGGAGACACTTGTGAAATAAAAGAAAATCACACTTTACATGGAAAACTTAATCATGTATATTGCTAAGAAAGCACTGCCAATTATTCAACCCAATTTCCCTGACTCCATTTATGCTCTTCAAACCCAATTCTTCTGGGTCCAGTTTCCTTTAACTCCGGTTCAGCAGTTACCCCTTTGAAGTCAGTATGAATCTGATGCCCAAAGGGGAAATAAGTGCTAGGAGAATATCTAGCTTATTTGTTTCCCTTTCTCATTTCACTGAGTTTGGAGAATGCCGACACCATTTGGCTGTCTGTCAGGGCCCCCTGTTTGATTTCCCATCCCTGTGAGCAGAGCAGACATGCCTGGCTGCTGCCTAGGCACTCATCAATTAGGGCAATAAAAATGTTTTCATTAGAATTTTAGGAAATAATCGTCCTGGTCTCAAAAGCTCAGGTATTTCTCAATTCTCTATGATTTGTCTGACTTAAGGCAGCTCGAATCTAGCCCAGTCATTCCTTGCTGCTGACATGAGCTTGGAGGCAGTCTGATTGGGTTGGTGGGTTGGAATGAATTTCTGTCCTATCTTGTGACCTTGGGATGCAACTTTATCTCTCCACACCTCCTTGCTTCTTCTATTAACTTAAAGATAATCCTAGTACCTATCTGATAAGTTGTTTAAAAAAATCGATCATCAAATCTATACCCAAAGCCTTTATCAAATAATTACTAGTATAATCCCCATGTTACACAGAAGAAAATTGAGGCTCGGGGAATGAGTTGCCCAGTACAGTACCTTGATGAGGGTTAGGTATAAATCCCATGACCACGTACAGTGCCACAAACATAGGAAGGGCATGTGTTAACTATTATCATAATAGTTTTAAATGTTTCCAGTGATGGGAACAGAAAAGTAGCCTTAGCTAAAGCCACAGGAAGCAGCAATAAAGAACACGTGGGGAAAGGGAATAGATAGTAATAAGTTATCACAACAACCAGCATTTATGGTTTGTTTCCTATGTCAGGTAATATTCTAAACAATTTCTAGAGTTTAACCTGCTTCATCTTCCTAGCAGGACTTTGATGTAGAAAAATATCATAGTCAGCAATTAGATAAAGGAAGACTGAAACAGAGAGAAGTCTGGGAACTTTCCCAAGATTATACAGCCTGTTGATGGCACAGTCACTCCAGCAGCCTGATTCCAAGTCCATGTCCTTAGATTATAGGCTCAGCCACTGTCCCCAGGACACTGAGAAGCAGAGCTAGGAATAAGAAAGACCACCATGAGACCAAAGACGAACTGAATGTCTGATAGTCTTGAATGACTGTAGAGAAGTGGTGATCCTGGTGGGAAAGAGGTGTCACCTCTCAAACTTGTGCAACTGAGATTTTAGTAAAGGGACAATTTGGAAAGTGGTGGGCAGGTGAAAAGAACCCCTAAGTCATCAGGGAATACTCAATGTCAGGTCACAGCAGAGAGTGGTGTCAGCCCTTCTAGCCCTAGATAGCTAAGGAGAGAGAGGTCATTAAAAACCCAAGGAAGAGAAGAGAAGACAGAGAGAGAGAGAGAGAGAGAGAGAGAGAGAGAGAGAGAGAGAGAGAGAGAGAGAGAGAGGGAAGTTGAGGATACTATTTGCAGAGATGAAAGCAACCTCTCAAGAGGAGCAAGGCCTTTACCAAGGACAGCTGCCTACCTACTAGGAGACAGGCATACCTACTAGGAGAGAGCAGAGGATTCCGCTTCGGACTCGTCTCCTTTTCTCCTGCTGGAATTTCCTATTGGCAACATCCAAATGGCATTCAGAGGAGGAGAAAATCCATGGAAGCAGCGGGCTACAAGTTCAGTTTTCTGCATACACAGGGTGTAGATGTGAGAGGGGAGATCTAAAGGAGCACAGGAGATACTCAGAATTTTACAGAAAGATTAAGTAAAATTAATAGCACCGTAGCACTGTCCTCCCATTGTTCATCGATTTGCTCAAGTGGGAACCAGTAACATCTCCATTGTGAGACTTCTTGTTACTATTTTTGGCATATTGAATACACCACTGGTAGCTTGCCAGGCTCTGCCATGCTGGCAGGATACTCTCTGTAGCTTGCCGGGCTCTCCGAGAGGGGCGGAGGGATTGAAACCGGGTTGGCCGCATGCAAGGCAAATGCCCTACCTGCTGTGACTGTTGAGAACATTTTTTAAAGATATGGGGTGAGGAAAAAGTGAAAGGACTAGAAGCAAGGGCTATAAAAAAGGAACAACATGAGTCAGTAGAGACCGTTTTCAAGAAACAGAAACTGTTTATCAGAAAGATGACTGGGAGGTAGAGGTGGGAAAAAGCAAGAATTATTCTTCCACAACAGAGAAGAAGGAGAACGAAAAGATGAGAAGATAAAGGAGCCCTAATCAGAACATGTCTTCCAATAAAGTGGAAAAGAAGAGTGGGGTCTTATATGGTTGCAGATAAATGTGTGTTCATTGTGGATAGGAAGTATATTGGTTGACATCAGTTCTTTTTTCCTTATGAAAATGGAAATAAGGGTATTTGTTGGATTTGATTGAAAAGGCATTCTATAAAGGTATGAATGGAATATACCATTCAAGGAACCTCATAAGAAATGACAAGAAGAGGCCAGAGAGATAATACAGTGGTAAAGTGCTCACCTTGCATATGGTTAACCCTGGTTTGATCCCTGGCACCAAAGCAAGTCTCCTCAGTACCACAAGGAGTTATCCCTGAGCACAGAACCTGGAGTAAATTCTGTGCTCAGATGGGTAGGGCTTACCACCTAAATAAAGAGATGAGAGAAGGAATGAATTCCCATGACATATAAGAATTATCTGGATCATGAAGGAGAAGATGGAATCTTATATAAATATAAATATATAATTTATTTATATTTCTATATATAAATTTTATATTAAATTTATATATAAATTTATTATATACAAATCATATTAAATTTATATAAATATATTAAATATTTATATATAAATTTATCTATATATTTATTTATATAAATATATTTATATAAATATAAATCTCTGTGGTATATTTCCTCCTAGGAAGAAACAGGAAGACAAAGAGTTGATTTTACATTTTGGTGGGTTTTTTTTCAGTTTGGGGTCAATTGAAATATGAGGGAAAAAGAGTTGCAGATGATGGTGAGAGTAGTATAAAAAAACAACTGGATTCTAAAGGGAGGACAAGAAAAATAAATCAATGTCTGAACAGAGTAAATGGGTACCATTACCTGGAAGACTTGGGAAAAGAATGCGCATCTTCAATCAGAGTACATGGTTGAAAGAAAGGTGAAAGCATGGAAGTTCCTGCTTAGAAAGTGAGATGATACAATTTGTGATTTGAAGTGCCAATCACTTCTTGGGAGTGGCCATGAGCTAGTCATTGCATTTGTTTTCATAGATTTGGACAGCACATCAGTGCTGTAGATAAAGACTGAGTCAGAGTATCAACCAGCCTAAGAGTGAGGTGGGGAGGAAGAGGCACATCATAAACATCTCCAGGCCCTGTGGTCTGAGTGGCATGAGGCCCACGGTGCTTAGAGATGTCGTTACTGAGAGCACTGAGAATTTCACAGTAGCTGAGAGTGGCAGGCACAGCTGCACATACTGGGAAAGTTGAGAGAACATGGGGGCAGAGATGCACGAGCTGTGTTCCAGAAGATTTAAATCTACTAAAATACCTTCAAGTTAATGGCATTTCAGCCAGAGGCTGTGCACTTTATGGAAGCCCCCAGGTAAGATACTGTCCAAGAAGGTAATTTCACAACTGGTTCTCCAAAAGCAGATGCTGTAAAGTCATGCAAGAGGAGAACTGGCTCTGGCCCACTGCCCATACTTGCATGCATTGTGTGCCGACTCTGGGCAGAAGAACTATACTTGGAAACAGGGCCGGAGCATTCTCGGAAACTGTTTAACTACTTCAATCTGTTTTCATCCTCCAAGGGAAAAAAAAAAAAACCAACTTCTTTTGCACAATAGAATTTGACCATCTCTTGACTCTGAACTTGCAAAGAAGAACATATTCCAGAATATTTGGGATGTCACAACTTATTTTAAAGTTCCTTTTTTCTTTGCAGAAGTGAGTGGAGGAAGTAATCAAAACATTTCTTTAATTAGAAGAAGCCTTAAATAAAGGAGGGGGAATCAATATTTAATTGCTATCTCTCTCTCTCTCTCTCTTTATTTTTTGCAAAATGTGTACCCAATTAAATGCACTTGGACAGTCTGGGAAGAAATTAATCAACAGAGGGTGGGAGAGATGGTGAGGCAAAGGGAAGAGGCTGTTCCCAAGCTGGGATTTTGTTTGCCAAGTTTCAACAAAGAGCAAAGCTTAGCTCTGAAGAAGAAGCTCTTGAGAGACAGACTTTAGAATAGCAATGCAAAAAGAAACCCCAAAAGGAGGGAGTTGAGGAGACATTTCTCTAATGCAGTTCATCCTCAACAGGTGCTGGCAACATCTGTAATGAGACTATCCATGATAAAAAGCTTCTCATTCCTTAATCCACACTATATTACATTCACAAACATATCACCATCCCTTTCTATCCTCCTCCCCCTGAGATGCAGAAATAAATAATGTACTATTAAATTCACATCTCTGCTTTCTGCCTAAGAATACTAAGAGAAAAAAATATTGCTTCCACCATTACATTATTCCTAGGGGATAAATGTAAGTGATAAACATAAAGACATATTTGGGGTGGTTCAGGAGAAGAACTCTTCATATTACCAGTCATATCAATCTATTAAGAAATCTGAAGATCATACAATGAGTAGACCCTATGAAAAAATGAAGAATTTTTATTAAAGTCAAATGTTATTACTATTTTTTAAAGCTTCCATGCGTGAAAAATGGAATAATTTATCCTGAGAGATATATGACATTAGAGCATTCATTTATTTATTCATTCACTTATCCTAACAACTAATATGTACCAGCCACATGCTATGTGCAAGATACAAGATACAAAAAGAAATTCAATGCTAGAAAAATTCAAGTGCATTAAATTTCACTTTTATTTATGATCTCTGTTGAAGTGGCAAGTCTTTGAATACTCTCCTGCTTTCTCACCTTATTTGCCCTCACTGAATATAGATCTACTATTAGTTTGCATAATTCAGTTCATTCACTTAGTTCACAGTGTATCTGAAAGCCTTATGGTCTAACACAGCTTCTCTTCACACATGATTTCATGGAAAGAATTTCATGGTGTCATTCCATACAGTCTATAGAAGGTATGAATGATTGAGACTTCCTGATACATTCCTCAACTTTGATTCACTCATTCAGGCAATTATCAAATGTCCTTCATCTTCCAAGCACTAGAAAAATGTCTGATGCTTGCCAGATAAAGATGGGGAGCTTTCTGTTTCCTTAAAGAAGCTTATCTTATACAGTCAGATGACAAGAAGACAGATATATTCCTGCTAAAGTTGTAACAGGTGCTAGACTAGCCTGGGCACAATGGGGCCCAAGGGACAAAAGTCCTTGGAAACACCAGGAAATGTTCAAGAAATGATTCATTAAGTTCAAGACTCTTTTACTGAATTTCAGTTAGAAGTAGACATGGGGTAGAAAGAGAAAAGGAGGATGTGAAGTTAATTATGGGCCTATGGTATAAATGTGAGACGAAATAGCCGACCTAGCCTTGCATGTTGGGCTGGAGCGATAGCACAGTGGGTAGGGTGTTTGCCTTGCACGTGACCGACCCAGGTTCGATTCCTCTGCCCCTCTAGGAGAGCCTGGCAAGCTACCGAAGAGTATCTCCTCCACACAGCAGAGCCTGGAAAGCTACCGTTGGTGTATTCGATATGCCAAAAACAGTAACAAGTCTCACAATGGAGATGTTACTGGTGTCCGCTCAGCAAATCCATGAGCATGGGATGACAGTGACAGTAACAGTGACAGCCTTGCATGTGTGGAAAATGGTATTTGTCCAGCCGAGTAGGTAGGTTCAGAACGGATAGGGGAGATAGTAATACTGAGGTGATGGCACTGTGAGGTGAGAGTGGGGGATGGCCTTGGCTAGAAGCAGCTCTTCTCTGCCACAGAGCTAGAAATACCTTCATTTCTGATGTTCAGGTTTACTGTTTGGAAGACTTTTTTAAAAAATAAATGCAGTTTTATAGAGAAAAAATGGCAGTCTGAGACATAATTTTGAGATGATTTTAAATGACTATGCTGCTTATTGATTAAATATATTGGAACATTTTGAGAAATTGAGAAAATGAAAACTATAGTTCCATAGTAATTGATATAATAATTCTATTCTGAAAAATATTTTACTGTAATTCATATAATCAATGTGGATTTTTTTTAAATCTAGGGGTCGATTAGCCCCTAACAAGACAATAAGAAAATAGTTTTTGAATATTAAAATATTAAGATGTCAATAAAAGTACACAAAAGAATTTAAAAAAACTCATGACTCTATAAGAGAGAATAAAACATATATATGCATATATATGCATATATTATCACTAGGATATTTTTATACAAACTTATTTTTTTAAGACTAATAATGTTACTCAAACTGATATAATAAGGTAGCTTTATAATCCAAGCCAGTTTACAGAAATGAAAACAAAAATAGAAAGTTTCAACCAAGACTTTATATATCATTCATGTGAGGAATTGTTGAAGCTCCTATCATGAATGCATATACACATTTGTATTATGGTGAAGCCACATATTCGCATCACTTTGAGTCTTCTCATATCCAACTTGACACACTGGCTTAGGCCTATGCCTGAATAAACATATATAGGAGTACCAAAAAGAATAGATTTGATTTGATTGTCTGTTTGTTATGGCTTTCTATACGAGTCTCTGTAGAGGAAGGCAGTGTGATTCAGAAAAGTTTCCAGATACTGTGAGGAATGAACTGATTTGCATTTACAATTTTTAATGTCCCTTATGTCTTTTCAAATATGTATCTTCTGTGTCACTAGTAAGATGCTAAACTCTGAGCATCTGGACCAAGCCTCAGCAGACCGCTGACCTATGACCATCACCAACTGGCCAACTGACTTTTGATCAGGTCTGACGCTGAAAATGTTGTGATTGGTAAATTGAAGGCAAAGGATAATATAATGTATTTCAGCTGTACTGAAATAGCTGTTTGGGGAAGATTTTTTTCCCGAAATACTAAACAACTTCATTTAGCAGATCAATTTGTTTAGGGGACCTGAGAGAACACTTTGTAGTTAATTCATTTGGGCAGGTCTGTTGGTAAGCAATACTGATCAAATATAACCCAGGGTAAATGCTCTGATTCATTTTCAGAAGGAAAAGACTTACAACTTGCCAAGAATCAATCGCAGTTGCTAAAGTTTCAGCAACGTATCTAGAACTGTTTATATCAGACTCACTTGTATGTTTGTTCTAATAAAGATATATTTCAAGAGTAAATTCCTAAATTCAATTCTTGATTGCCTCCACTAAAATCTGTGGCAGTAGGGGCTTTAATATTTGCATTCATCAAAAGTTTTCCAGGAGGTGTATCTGCACATGCAAGTTTGAGATTAACTAATCTTCCAGAGATGTCACTTCAGATAATTTATCCTTTTTGGATAAATTGGCATCTTTTCCTACAAAAACTACTGTTGTGTACCTCACTAAACATTCAGATGTCATTATGGGGTTTACACTGTTGCAGGACACTCAGACCAGGTGACCACTCTGCCTCAACAGGTGTCTTACACCACATAAGCAGTGGTTCTCAGGGAAGTCTTCATAGTCCCTCAAAGCATCGCCACTGGACTTATACCAAAAACATAAGTATTTATACTCCTCTGAATAATTTGAAAACATGCCACATTAATATTCTCTGTCTTTCCAAATGATCTTTCCTCAACTTTTTCAGTAATTACCAGACACCAAGTTTGACCTTCTACAATGGAATGTTTGTGCGGTTTAATTAATTAGGGCTGGAAGAGTGCCTGCAGAAGTGTTTTGTATCAACAGTCAATAATATTATTTATCACTAATGCCATTTGAGAAGTTTTTCCATAATGGGAAGAAATTATAAACATGCATTTAATTCCTCAGAGTACTTAAGAGGAGAAAGCCGACTATAGGAGAGCAGGGAATTACCACAGTCTTTGCTGTAATAGCCACCAGCATGGAGATGAAATAAGAATATATTAGCTCCTGGTGGAAGGTTATCTGGAGAACTAAATGGGCTTGTTGCTGATACGCTCATGGCTGGCACAAGCTGAAAGCCAGACATTCCAACCTCTCTACCCCCTCCTGTTTTCTCTTAAGGGGTCAGAATGAGAGCCTAGAAACAATGAGTGAGTAAAGATGTTAGTGGCAACAAATATTTTTTTTCCAGGCTCCATGAATACATAGATTTCTTAAGTAAAAGCAATTATCTAATTTCTACCCACCACATGCTAATTTACTAATTCATTAACTCAAGGAAACGGCCATCCAGCGTGATGCCGGCCTCCTGACAGCAGAGTCGAGTCTTGGCAGGGATTTATTTGCAACAACACCAGGGACAGAAAGAATGAGATATTTTTGAAGAATAATAAAAAATGGATTAAAGGGAATAGAAATAATTTATCACGTGCAGATGTGCAGAAAGAAAAGATGGTGTCTTTCACAGCTTGGTTTTGTAAAAACAAAATTACAGTAAAGATGGCTCACCCAATCTCTAATTTGTGAAATAGGGACCCGAGGAGCTATCAGGCATACCCACTTTCATAAAAATCACATCATCAAAGGAATAGTCAGTAAATGTCCCCTCTTTTCGCTGACCCCAGACCCCACCACCTTGATGAGAAGGGAAAGAAAAAGATGTGGCTGGTGCTTTGTTGAAATCCAAAGGCTGTGTGCATGTCAGTGCCTCCCTAAGAAGGTTCAGGACTGCTCAATGACTTGAAAGCTTGCTACAAGTTCCACTCTGTAGGAAAGGATGAAAAAAGAGAAATGCAAGAAAGGAAGGGATCAGGAACTGAGTTTTGATTTGCAGTTCCTAAAATCTTCCAAGGAGGAAAGCACTTCCAAAACACAGGAGTACTTTTCTGCACCTGGGAAGCAAATGAATTACCTAATGAGTCCCACGTTTATAGAGGATTGAAAATTTTTTTCTGTGTATGTGTGTGTGTGTGTGTGTGTGTGTGTGTGTTGTGGGGAAAAGGGGGGTGAGGTTCATTTGCTTGAACCAAAAGGGAAAATATTGTATTTTTAAGAAAGTTTTATAGTCAAAGTAGTCACATTTTCTTCCTATTTTGTGACTTGTTTTAGTACTCTTAAAGGAGTCCTTTGATGAATAATTTGTTAACCTTTTATTTTGTAGTTGGTGCCCTTTATGTCCTATTTAAAAAATGTCTCTATGCCTTAAGGTCATGAAAACACTCTCTTAGAGTACCATCTAAGATCTTTACTGTTTTGGTTTTTACATTTAAGCCAAGATTTTACTTTGAAATAATATTTTCCAATGTAGATATGCTTTTGTCTCAGAACTGCTTAATAAAAGGACTAAAAAAAATAAGAAAGCACTGTTTATTCCTAGCCTGCAAAGGGATTTTATACTTTTAAAATAAGGAATTAGGGGCTAGAGCGATAGCACAGCGAGTAGGGCGTTTGCCTTGCATGCGGCCGACCCAGGTTCGATTCCCAGCATCCCATATGGTGCCCTGAGCACCGCCAGGGGTAATTCCTGAGTGCAGAGCCAGGAATAACCCCTGTACATCGCCGGGTGTGACCCAAAAAGCAAAAATAAATAAATAAATAAATAAAATAAATAAAATAAAATAAGGAATTAATATTTGAGTTATAGTGGATATTATATGCTTACTCAGGTGACATTTTTGCATTAATAGAGATTTTTATTACAATCTTTATGTATTAATGAAGATGTTTAAGCACTATCTATAATATAATCTTCTAAAATAAAACCAACATTCTCTATTTATGCTAAGACACTCTTTCTTAAAAAAATTTTATTTTATTGAATCACCGTGAGACTGTTACAAACTTTCACGTTTGAGTTACAATCACACAATGTTCAAACATCCCTCCACAGTACACATTCCCCACCACAAATCTCCCCAGTATACCTCCCTTTCCCACCCTCCCCCTGCCTCCCTGGTAGGCAATTTCCCCCATACTCTCTTTCTACTTTGGAGCACTATAGCTTACAATACAGATACCTAGATGCCATCACTTTTGGTCCTTTATCTACTTTCAGCTCACATCTCCCATCCTACGGATCCTTTCAATCATCATCTTATTAGTGATCTCTTCTCCATTCCAGCTGCCTTCTCCCCTCACTCATGAGGCAGGCTTCCAACTATGGAGCAATCTTTGTGGCCTTTATCTCTACTGTCTTTGGGTGTCAGTCTCATGTTATGTTATTTTATACTCCATAAATGAGTGTAGTCCTTCTAAGTCTGTCCCTCTCTTTCTGACTCATTTCACTTAGCATGATACTCTCCATATCTATTCACTTATAAGTAAATTTTATGACTTCATCTCTCCTAATAGCTGCATAGTATTCCATTGTGTAGATGTACCAAAGTTTCTTTAACCAGTCGTCTGTTCTCGAGCACTCAGGTTGTTTCCATATTCTGGTTATTGCGAACAGTGCTGCAATGAAAATAAAAGTACAAATGTCATTTCTACTGTGCTTTTTTGTATCCTTGAGATATATTCCCAGAAGTGGTATTGCAGGGTCATATAGGAGCTCAATTTCTAGTTTTTGAAGGAACGTCCAAATTGTTTTCCAGAAAGGTCGGACCACTCGGCATTCCTATCAACAGAGAAAGACTGTCCCTTTTCCCCAACATCCATGCCAGCACTGGTTGCTTTTGTTCTTTTGAATGTGTGCCAGTCTCTGTGGTGTCAGATGATATCTTATTGTTGTTTTGATCTGCATCTCCCTGGTGATTATTGATGTGGATCATTTTTTTCATGTGTCTTTTGGCCATTTGTATTTCTTTTTTGAGGAAACTTCTGTTCATTTCTCCTCTATTTTTTGATGGGGTAGGGCGTATTTTTCTTGTACAATCATAGTGTCTTGTATATCCTGGATATTAATCCCTTATCAGATGCGAAATGGGTAAATATTCTTTTCTGTAGGCTCTCTCTATATTTCAGTCACTATTTCTCTCTAAGCACAGAAACTTCTTAGTTTGATGTAGTCCCATTTGTTTATGTTTGTTTCCACTTGCTTGGTCAGTGGTGTTTCATCCTTAAAGATGGATAAGACACTCTTTTATACCTCTGTGGGCCTACTCAGATATTCTCTTTAAAAATTTCTCAATTACTTTTACTCATATTAAATTTCACATTTGTAGGATTTACCTATTTCATGCTTATTTTTAAATATATTAGCAAAGAATTATTCACATTCATTTAAAACTCTATGTGTCTACAAAAAGAGAAAGATAAAGTTCTTGAAAGAAATTTTTCTTTCATTTATAACGTTGTGGAATTTTAGGAGTTTGGCTATAATTGTCTATATGCATATAGGTATAACACCTCCACAATTATTTCTTTGTAAAAGATCTCTCTTATATATGGGATATAAGGTAACATGCTAAAGTAACAAAAAAGAGTCAGAGTCATCAGAGCTTGAGATTTTCGTTTATATAACAGAGCTTACAAGAGAGCAGGGTAATGAATGGAGTTCTGGAGACACTGGTGGAGAGAAGTGAACACTGGTAACAAGTGTGTTGTTGGAGTGAGACATAAAAGAAAAGTATAATTGACACTACTATAAATCCTGGTACATCAATTAAAATGGTAAAAAATACATTAAAAAAAGAGACATTCCTTGTCCTTGATTCTGCAGGGTTACCTTTGCTCTATTTTTCCTAGTATAAATAATCCTATCTCTGGACTGTCTCCTCTGTCCTTCTGATGTGGCTACTTATACTGTATCAGTACCACATGGCCTTATTTGCAAATAAGGCTTGTAATCTGGTTTCCAAAGCCCTAATAAATGTAGAGCAATTATTATCTTCCTTCATTTCCTCCTGATGCTTTTTCTTCAAGAAAATCTTAGCTATATTTGCTTTCTGCTTTTGTATAGTTTTATTAAAAATTTTCCAAATAACTCCCAAAAAGGTTTTTAAAAAATGTTAATGATGTTTTGGCTAGTATTGAATTGTAGCTATAAAAGTTTGGAGGATAATTGACCTCTTTTCAATATTGTTGTTCTAGCACTTGAATATTCTGTTATCTTTCTCATTTTAGACCATCTTTAATGATATATCATGGTTTTCTGCATGCAGCTACTACATTATATTGTATCAGATTTATTTCTGTGCCTTAGATAATTTTGATACCACTATAAGAGTAATACATACACAGCAACATTTATTATAGATTTGTGATTTTTTTTAAACTCAGACAAAAAGTCATGTAGAAAAGTAGCCAAAACACTTGAGCACTTCACAAGAGAAGATACATCCAAAAGGCAAATAAAATTATGGAAAGTATTCGAATCTCATTAATCACCAGGTAAGCAAAAATTAAACCTATAATGAAATACCCCACTTCTCCAGAGTGCTGACATTGAAAAGAGTTACAACAGCAAACATTGGCAGGTATGTGAGGCTCTGGAAATCTCTTTCATAGTACTGGTGTATGTAAAGCTACTTTGGCAAAATGGTTGGTATTTTTATAGATGTTGGTGATACTTACACTATAGAAAGGGCAATTCTAGCCTAAATACTGCCTGAAAGAAGTCTGTGTGCTTGTCCTCAAAAACTAAATATACAGAATTATTCACAGGTCATTTAAAATAATTACCAGATACTGCAAAAACTAAAATGTCTGGGGAGAGAAGAATAAATAAATAAATTATGGTAAATTTGTACAAAGGAGTATTGTGCCAGTTTGCAAATGAACATCGTACAAGTATATGTAAGATACAGGTAAATTTCACGGGCATAATGATGATGGTTAAAACTAGATAGAAAGTAATAAATATTGTACATCCCATATCTATCAAATTTAAAATCAAACAATATAAAGAGCAAGAAACTTATTGCACCAAAAGACATTTTTGAAACATGAATCATGATTGAAAAAAGAAACCAAGATTTTTTCTGGGATAATGGCAATATCTCTATTAGCTGGATAATTGCAGGGTATTTAACTTCTAATAATGCTTATGATTGTACATTTGTGCATTCTGTATTTTAATTTGTGACTATGTTGATAATATTTATAATAAAATAATTGCAGCTTGGGATTTTTTAATTTTTTTGCTTTTTGGGTCACACCCTGCGAAGCTCAGGAGTTATTCCTGGCTCTTCACTCAGGAATTATTTCTGGCAGTGCTCAGGGGACCATATGGGATGCTGGGAATTGAACCCAGGTCAGCCGCGTGCAAGGCAAACGCCCTACCCTCTGTGCTATTGCTCCAGCCCACAGCTTGTTTTTTTAATTGTATAAAAGCACCTGCACATTTCACCTAATTTTTTGAGTTTGTGGATTATGTCTATGGGACATTTGCACCATGTAAAACAATGGTAGTACAACTTTTCAAATCTCCAGTTGCTAATTAATGACTTGGACAATATTTATGTTGTGAACTTCCTGAAGTACTGCTCAAGTTTGAAATGTATGCTCAGCATCATATTTGATATATCTTATATTTAGTTATAAATATATACCCATAAACATGTCAAAAGCTTCATACTTTTTGCCTGGAGTAAGAAGATAATTTTGATAGTGAGCTAAAAGGCATGTGTCCAGTTATATTCTACTTTGCATTTTCTGTTGATATTCATTTGTTTTATGAATTTATAAATGTTTATATGCTATCAGTATAACTCCCATAAAGCTGCTTAACAAGTTTTGATATAAATGGGAATCACCAGAAATAACTTGATTTCCCAGGAGCTAAAATAAGACTTTTAATGGTCTTCATAAATAACAACTAATTATGAGAGTGGGTCTCTATTAAAAATATACAAAGCTACCTTAAATTTGAAACATGCATTTTCTCTGATTATAATGTTTGAAGCTCACACTGCTTTTTACCCTCACATATTTCTTATAATTTATCTCCCATTCACAGAAGCCATTACTGTCTAAAAGGTTTTATTTCAAATAATGATAGATCACTGACTGGTACTTCAGTAGATTCTCCATAACTGAATGTTGAATCAAGAGATAAAGAAATAAGAAAAGAAATAAGGGTATGAAGAACAAAAGAATCATGATACAAAATTAAAACAAATAATCCATTTGTGAAACTAAGAACAAATGAACAAACTGATTAAGAAGTACTAGTGGGTAGAAAATCACATTACGATCGATCATGATATCCTGTTAATCACCGATTTCTTGGGCGGGCTCAGTAACATCTCATTTCATCCTTTCCCTGAGATCTTAGAAGTCCATCTCGACTCGGCCCTCCTAACGATGTTGCACTGGGGGCTCTTCAGGGTCAGGGGAATGAGATCCAGCTTGTTACTGGATTTTGCATATGAATACACCATGGGAAGCTTGCAAGACTGTTCCATGTGGGCAAGAAACTCTCAGAAGATTGCCAGTTTCTCCCAGAGGGAGAAGTAGGCTAAAGATATCGCTTCTGAGAGCTTGCTTATAAGTCTCTCTCTGGATGTTGGCCGTTGATGGGATTACACATACCTGGGTTCCTCTGCCAGTACCTTCATGCATGAGGCCTGTCTGAACGTGTGGAGAGGGGCCTCGAGCATGGCTGTAGCTAGATTCTGGTGGTCTTCGGCCGCCGGGAGCTCTGCTCAGGATGGGGAGGGAAGCTGGAGCCCATCCCCTCCAAGGGGCCCTGGGGAAGACAGCCAGGTATGTGGGCAAGAGACTCTCTGCCTGGTAGAAAATAGGTAAAAGGATTAATGACTACCTTAAAATCAATAAATATAGAAATGCAGTTCTTAAGGAAACATCAAAGAACAGAAAAAATGGATGAAAAAAGCAAATGATTAATAAAAATGAATAAATGACAGAGAGTAAGTGAAAAATGTATGGAGAATGATAACGAGTGAATGAGGGGAGAGTTCATGAGAGAATACTTGAACAGAAAATTAGTGAACTAGACAATCATATGAAGGAACAAGAAACAACTAGATTGGATCAATGCTTCCATTTGACATAGGTAGAAACAAGTGCGAATAAGTGATTTGCTTCTGATGTTGACAGAGAGCTAGTCGAACCTAGGTTTGCTGAATATGAATCCTGCACACCTCTTGTGGCCTGATTGAAGTTAACCTTCCTTGAGAGCAGAGACTGAGTCAAGGACTGTGTACAGGTCATTGATGTCAGATATCAATTCAGGAAGCAGGGCAAAGGCATAGAGAAAATGAGTTCAAGAAGTGTAAAAACCTCAGGGGAACATGGTTGAAGTTTCCTCGGCAGGAAGTAGGGGTAAGAGCCAATTGTCAGGGTTCTTCCAGACTTTGTTCATCCAATAGATAAGAGAGAAAAGAATTCATCCATTAGTACATATCCCCTTTGGTTATACTTGGGGTGTTCCAGGCATGTACACTACCAGGTTGTATTATCCCAGCAGTTGTTGTAGAAGTCCATGAAGCAAAACTTTTTTACAGAGAGAAGCTTATGCTTAAATCAAAAGCTGATAAAAGAAAGTGAGTAAGAATTCATACTAAAGCAGGCTGGAGAACTAGTCTAGTGGGTAAGGTGCTTCCCTTGCATTTCACTTGACCTGGGTTCCATCCCTGGCACCCATTTATAGTCTCCTGCCAAAAGTTATCTCTCAGTGCAGAGACAGGATTAGCCATGAACACCCAGGTGTGGTCTAAAAAAACAAAACAAAACAAAACAAAACAAAACAAAAAACAGCAGCAAAAAACACCAAGGAATCCATATGAATTACCCTAATAGAGATGAGATTGTAAGGATGTGAGCCATGGAGCTAGAAGTAATAGAATCTTAGAGGGAAATATTATATTATTTTGATTCTGCTTTGGGACAGGGATTGGGGTTTAGGATGGAAACCCCCGAAATATGGTAGTGGGGAGGTGTAATGGTGGTGGAATTGGTGTTTGAATATTAGATGTAATAAAATATTGTGAACTACTTTATAAAATTAAAAAATTTTAAGACATGTGATATCTTAAAATTATAGGGAAATATCTTAAAGTTATAGGGAAATATCTTAAATATCTAAGTTATAGGGAGCTGTCTTTAAAAAATATATTGGAGCTGGAGCGATAGCACAGTGGGTAGGGCATTTGCCTTGCACGCGGCCAACCCGAGTTCGATTCCCAGCATCCCATATGGTCCCCTGAGCACCGCCAGAAGTAATTCCTGAGTGCAGAGCCAGGAGTAACTCCTATGCATTGCCAGGTATGACCCAAAAAGAAAAAATATATATATATAATATCTTAGTTATTGCAATCTGCACATTGTTGTTCAGTGTAAAGTGCTACTTTACAGGGCCTATGGGTAACCCTAATTTCTTAATTTCTATGTATTACATTCAGCAGCACAAATGAATCATATTTCTTTATCCATGAATCTATAAAAGTTTTAGAAGGTATTAGAATAATGTTTGGGAAAGGAGGATGGGTAAAGAAATATGATTCATTTGTACTGCTGAATGTAATACATAGAAATTAAGAAATTAGTGTTACCATAGCACGTTAAATGTAAAGTAGCACTTTACACTGAGGTTTACACAGGGTTGAGCTCCGCAGAACCAGGTAAGCAGAACTTTGCAACCTTGAACCCTAGGTTCAACGAGACCTGGAAACAAGATCCTCTGCCTCCTCCAATCTCCGCATCTGAGGGAGGGGTCAATCCCAGATGCCCCACCCTACCCAAGCCAGATAAATACCTCACTGGCCGACCCCCACTGCATCCACTACCCAGCCACCGCCACGCTCCAGGCCGCTCTCTGGACACATCATAAAATACTTAATACCCATTATTCCCGCACCATAGGGATCAAATTTGGTGTGAACCATGGTAACACCTCTAAGGGTGATTGGACGCCACCCTAAAAGCTTCCGTCCCTCTCGGAGAGCCCGGCAAGCTACCGAGAATATCTCACCTGCACGGCAGAGCCTAGCAAGCTACGTGTGGCATATTCGATACGCCAACAACAGTAACAACAATTGGCCTCATTCACCTGTCACTGAAAGAGCCCTCAATACGGCAGCGTTAAGAAAGATGAGCAAGGAGAGGCTGAAAAAATCTCAGGGACGAACTAGACTGCCAAAACGAAGAAAGACTAAAATGATTGTCTGTACTTCCAATGCACGGACACTGGCATCAGAAGCATCCATCGAGGACCTGATGGTGCAAGCGCAGAAGATCAAGTATGACATCATTGGTCTGACCGAAACGAGGAGACATTAATCACATCACGCCATTTTTGACACTGGAGAAGAATTGTTCCTCGGAACATGCGACAACAGAGGCGTTGGTGGCGTTGGTGTCCTTGTCAACATGAAATTGGCCATGAGCATTGATTCATTCAAATGCCTAACAACCCAAATTAGATGATTACGCTTGAATAGATGTGGCTCACTGCCTGCAGTTTCTATCTTCGATATCTACGCACCAACTTCCGACTACGATGAAGAAGAAATTGAGAGGTTCTAAATGGAACTGGAGAAGTTCTATAAAGAAGACCACACCTTCTACAAGATCATTGTTGATGATTTTAATGCTAAGATAGGTCCGAGAAGGTCGCCCGAAGAACTCCATATTGGGACACATGGTCTAGATTTGGGGATAGCATTTACTAATCTCCTTATTAGATGAAGGACACTCTGCAGGAATCACTTCTTGTCTTTCCTCTTTTTACAGTCTAGGACAAGTTTTACTGAAGGATACTTTCGACTCTGGATGTGATTGTTTTTCCAATCTATGGATAAGGTTGAGCTCAGGACTATCCATTTGCACATGCAGAGCAGAAGGAAGAAATAAAGCTAAAAGTTGTTGTGAGTTATTTTCCTTCAAGTCACCCTGTCTCTTTTATTTATTTTTTTAAATAATATAGGAGTACTGCTATTTGTTCAGCCATTGACTAAGCTGATTGAATTGGGCATGAACATCACAATATATTTTTTTCTTAATTGTATCACCATGAGATAGGATTACAAAGCTTTCATGTTTGAGATTCAGCCAAACAGTGATGGAATACCCATCCCTCCACCAGTGCACATTTTCTACTGCCCACATCTCAGTCTTCACCCTGCCTCTATGGCAGACAATTTCCCCAATACTTGATCTCTAATTTTGGGCATTATGGTTTGCTCGAAATTTCTAACCACCATTCAAGCCTACCTGCCAGAGGCAGACACTAGATAATTTATTTTCCATTGCTCATTTTGAGTATCAATAGAGCTCACACAGTCGTAATTATAAATGTAAATTTCTAGGTTGTAAATGATTGGGTTCCAGCGATATCTCTGTATGGCACTAATACATTTTGGGATTCAATTGGGAGTCTCTGGGCCAGGGCTGTAGTGCATTAAGATGGCGCCCAGAGGCAAATTGTGGGCATGACAGCCAGTCTACTGGCAAGCAGGGACCTGGGGAGGGACAGCCCAAGTCCTCTGCCACCATGTGGCTTGGAGATTTAGTCCTAAAACCTGCATACCTGGGTCTTGATTTTGGAAGCTCTTGGTCACTGCAATTCCATCTGGAGTAGGCAGGGAGACTGTACTTGCTCCATCCTGGTGAAATTGGCTCAGTTTGTGGCCTGGAGAGTTCTCCAGAACTGCGGTGTCTTCCGTGACTTGCCTCTGTGTCTCGGAGTCAGTACTATTGATGCGCTAAGATCCACATTACAAAATTTTCAGCAGATTATATTTTGGTGAAGTCCATCCTGAGATGGTGGAGTCAGGCTGGGGTATGGCAACAATTTTGGATTTTGGAAGCAAGTGGCTGCCGGGAGCTCTGCTTAGGCAGACACAGGTCAATGTGCCCTCCTCCAATTTACCCTGGTATGTTCAGTCATGCATGGGTCCAAGCTTTTCTGCGGCTTTTGATCTCTTTTGAGATTTATTTAGGGGTCTTTGAAGCAAAGTTGGCAGTAGAGGTTACAGGTTGGCGCTTGAGTTGATTCGTGGGGGTGACTGTCAGTGCTTCCATGTGTATTGGGAAGTGGGGGGATGTAGCCTACCCCAACTCTGAGAAAGCCTGGAGATTTCAGTCATAAAACCCGCATACCAGAATTTTCACCTGATAATATCTTCGTGAGGTCCTTCCTGAGACGGTGGAGTCAGGCCGGGGATATGGCAGAGATTTAGGATTGTGGAAGCAAACGGCTGCTGGGGCTCTGCTTGGGCAGGCACAGGCCAGCCCACCCCCTTCTGATTTACCCCAGTCTGTCCAGCCATTGGCGGGTCCGAGATTAACTGTGGCTTTGGATCTCTTTCAAGATTTATCTATGGGTCTCTGAAGTAAGGCCAATAAATAAGCTTTTATAGCTGAGCTGGAGGTGGTTTGTGTGTATGGCTCCCACATACCTAACTTTTGGCCATTTAATTTCTTGGTAAACTTGATCCCAAGTTGTTGGGGGCTGGCCATAGGCACAGTGGCAATTTGGGGTATCAGGAAGCCTTAAGTCACCATCAGGTTGCTGATGCACTCACCCCGCAGGTACAGGTTGACTTGCTGGCGGCACCATACCCCCCACCCTGTCTCTTTTGAGGTCTCCATGAATCATGCCTTCATGATAGTCCCTTGAGTTTTACAATGTATTCTTAAATGTCACCACTCAGATCCAGAGCTAAACTTGGTCATACTTTCAGGGATTAAGACCTGCCTACCTTCCATTTCTAGAGGAATCCCTTGCCAGAGGGCCAAGCTGAATATCTACTTCAAACAAAAGCACTTAATGCCTTAACAAATGGCATTTTTCCCTTCAAAATTCTGATCCAGCAAAATGGCACATCCTGAGCAACCAATCAGAGCTAGGGTGAAGTAGCCTAATTCAATTTGTTGTTTCTCCTGTGGTACCTCTCCAAAGGAGCCTGAAACTTCTTAAACACCATGATGCAAAGGAGTACAGTCTGCCAGTACAGATCACACAGGAGGCAAAAGTACTTCTTTGGCTTCCCTACTGGGTCATCAGTGGTCTCGTAGTCTTTTGAGCTTTCGAAGTCAGAGACCCCACAGTGTCACTGCTATCTTGCCATTGCTGGCTTAACCCAAAACATCTGAAATTGCCCTCTCTTCAAAATTTCCCAGATCCACAACCTTATTTCCCTGGATTCCTAACCAGCAGTCAAAATTCTTACCCTCCAATATCCTTAATGACTTTTGAAAACAAGTAGGTTCAGTTGATGACGTGGTGGCCACACTTGACAGTATATAGAGGACTGTGATCCACAGGGTCAAACTGGGATCAGCTGCATTAAGGCATTCCCCTTAGACCATGTGTTTTCTCTCCAGTCCAGGTTCAAATTCCAGGTTCAAATTATCAGTCAAAGATTCTCTTCCTCCTTTCCATACTTGAATTAAATAGCCAGTGTCTTGTCAATCAGTGAATGTCACCAGTTGCAGCAGTCCTTGATCACTATCATTTTAAAAAGTCTCCATCATACTTCCAGGTCCCAGAAGAATATAACCTAATTATCTTGGGTATAGTGGGTATAGAGTCAGTATTTACCAAAACACTTAGAGAATACAAAAACTCTCAGTTGTATCCTGTAGACTTTATAGGTTTTAGTTATGCAAGATTACAGCATGCATAATGGCTAATCATTTCTTAGAAATAACTCAGAACTGAATTTGCACCTCAGCCCTCAATAATTAATCTATGAGTTTCAGTATGTATTTTAAACCTTTGTTGCCTTTTCACTAAATGGAATATTGCCCATTAGTAGGACTATGGTGAATTTTGGTTGACAGCATGCATGTGTAACAAAGAACATATTTTTCCAAGATACTTAGAATACATATGCTTTAGTCTTAATTTGATTTTTGTTATAAAGTTTTTATCAGTGGTTTAAAAATGTTAAACCACTGGATGTTAATTGGATGTTAACTCCTTGTCAGAGAAGTGGTGGGGAAAATATACACTTTGCCAAAGAGACTTTTTTTTGGGGGGGGGCAGTTATTGGCCCATTCTCCTTGTAATACACACAGAACCTCTTTGGCTATTTGGGATAGTATTTCAGTGAACATAGAAGTACAAATGCCTTTTCTAAGCAGAAAAGACTTTTGAAACCCTGAGGTAAATGCCAAGAAGTGGAATTGCTGAATCACATAGCATGTCAATTTCTAGTTTTTTTCCAAAATGTTGGACCAGTTGACATTCCCACCAGCAGTGAATGAGGTTTTCTTTTTTCTCACATTCCCACCAACACTGGTTGTTTTTATTGTTTGTGGTGTGTGCTAGGCTCACTGGTGTGAGGTGATATTGTTGTTCTGATTTACATTCCCCGGGTGATGAATTGCAGAGAATTTTATCATATACCTTTTTGTCACATGAATCTCTTCTTTGAGGAAGTTTCTGTCCATCTCCTTCACCCCATTTTTTTGATGTGGTTGGTTGAATTTTGTTATAAAGTTTTTATCAGTGGTTTATATATCTTGGATGTTAACTCCTTGTCAGAGTAGTGGTGAGAAAATATTTTCTCCCAGTCTGTGG
Organism: Sorex araneus; assembly: GCF_027595985.1. Lineage (NCBI taxonomy): Eukaryota > Metazoa > Chordata > Mammalia > Eulipotyphla > Soricidae > Sorex > Sorex araneus. The sequence continues at coordinate 48,913,612 of NC_073310.1, read as the reverse complement.
GGGTATCTCTTTTTCTGGGCATCTTTTTTTTTTTTGCAGTGCAGAAGTTTCTTCATTTGATGCAGTTTTTTCATGTTGTTCATTTGTTTATCTTTACTTTAGTTTTATTGGCAAGTGGCATTGAATCCTTGAATATGTCTAGATTCAGTATTATGAAGGGTTTTACCTATTTTCCACAACCCAAGTGTTGAAGAGCAGATGACCAGATAAAGAAACTGTGGTATATATACACAATGGGTAATACTGAGCTATATAAAAAAGACAAAAATCATACAATATTCGGCTATGTGGATGGACCTGGAGAGTATTGTGCTGAGTGAAGTTAGTTAGAAGAAGATGGACAGATACAGAATGATCTCCCTTATATGTGCTATAAAAAGAAACATAGTAATGAAACAATAAATACTCATAGGCAACTAGTCTTTTGGAGGAAATATATCACTGCAGCGAAGTTGGGAGGAAAGTATCTGACACACTGATGAAGGGTATGGTGTAGAAGTGTCTTATGCATGGAAACATGCCATTACTAATATGTAAATCACAGTGTCTAAAATAACATTTTTAAATAAATAAATACATAAAAGGGAGTTGCATTCAATGAAGCCTCATTGAATGAGTCTGGGTGAGATGTTTTTTGTGTGTCATACAAGAATTGAAGAGTAAAATACACCAGTAAGTGTCAATAGAAATTATTGTTTCAGTGTTTAAAAATCCAACCTTATGAGTTTCTCATTAGAGACTGGGATTGTCCACAAGAAAAGAGTTAAGTACCTTTTTTCCTTTTGGAATGCTTAATGCTTAATATGCTACTAAACATGATATATACTCTGAGGTTGCCACGGAGTATGAAGAGGCATTAGGGGTGAGATTTCTTCAAAGGTTTGATTCTCAGGTATTTGGACTTGCAGTTGAACAGAGGAATAATGAAGATTTCCAAAGGCAATAGATTCATCACCAAAGTATAGCAGAAAAAAAGGTTAAGAAAGATTTGTAGGTTAACAGAACTTTGACAAGGACAGGGACATTCTCAGTGCAATTTCCAGGGCTTTTTGAGAAAGAGAAATTAGAGGTTTCAAAGTTCCACATAAAGGATCATGAAAATAAGAAATGCCTGTGTTGAAATTAGACCTGTGTAGTGTGTTGATGATGAAGCCAGAGTGCAAACTATTGTCAGGTGAAGAAACCAACCCTACCATGAGTTCTTTGAGCAGAGAGAATAAAATAGAGCAGCCCCTGAAAGAAAGAGAGAAAGAGAGAGAGGAAGGAAGGAAGGAAGGAAGGAAGGAAGGAAGGAAGGAAGGAAGGAAGGAAGGAAGGAAGGAAGGAAGGAAGGAAGGAAGGAAGGAAAGAAGGAAAAAAGGAAAGAAGGAAAGGAGGAAAGGAGGGAGGGAGGGAGGGAGGGAGGGAGGGAGGGAGGGAGAACAGGATGTGTAGCTCTGACCACTTTTAACGGGGCTCTCCATTTCAGCTGAGATGAAAACTGATCTAGAGAGAATTCAGAAACATACCTTGTGAATCACTACGCAAACAGCTCAAAAAACTTGGGTCCAGGGAGATAGCTTACAGGGCTGGAGGATGTGCTTTGCATGCAAGAGCTCTGGTTGAATACCCAGCACTATTTGGTCCTCTAAGAACTACCAGATGTGCCCTCCTTACAAAACTATAGCTCTCTGCCTGACCCACAATCCTCATTAACCCCTCCACTTTTCAGCCTCTGCATTTGTCACCTTTGAAGTTTAAGTTCTTGACCTCCCATCAGCATGGGGGAGGGTGGGTGCTAGAGTGGGTCGGGGGAGGAAAGAGCAGAGCAGGTCCCTTATTCCATGTATCCTCGGCCCTCCTGCTCAACTGACACTAGAGGAAAGTGAAGTTCTGAGATTTTTCACTTAGTTTGAGCTTGGCATATGAAACTGAATATGTCTGAACTATTTTTAACTGAAGTAAGCTATGTCTCACATGAAGTTTATCATTTTGACTCAAAAGTACACAGTTCAGTTATATTAGGAACATTTGCATTTTTTGTATAACTATCAGTAAAATGTTTTCTTTAATCATTATTCCTAATTGAAACTCTACCCTCACTGACCAATTATAACAGGTCCTCAACATGGTTTGTTCAACACTGTTTCTTTATAACAGTGATGAGAGAAATAATTTTCTGCCGAGGTCACCATGTGACATTTATACATTTTCTTCATATCTGTATGGGTTTACTAAAGTGACTTTGGCTTCTCTCTCCTCCCAAAAATCTACATTTTAGATTCATTGACAAGTCTTCATTGTCCCAGTTAGAGTATGTGTGTGTGTGTGTGTGTGTGTGTGTGTGTGTGTGTATGTGTGTGTGCGCAAGCACACACTTATAGAAAGATAACAGCTGTCCACGTTGGGTTTCTGCTTAGTTATCTGTTATTTCACAATAGGCTCCAGCCACTGGTGGCATGAACTAGAATTAGTGAGGTGGAAAATGGAAGGAAAGCAGAAAAACAGGCAAGAAAGAAATAAAAAAGATAGAAACAAATAAATTGATTAATATCAGCAGATTTTAGGTCTTTCTGTTGATATTTTTAATGACCACAGTTCTACACTAGAAAACTTAACTCATGTTTATATTATTTAGTCTATGGTCAAATTGTTATTATGCGTTGTTTTTGCTTAAAGTTGTACTTTTTGAGTACTTACCTATGGCATTATATTTGCTACACTCCCAATTCCTTTCCCACATCCCATGGATACTGATAACCCCTGTACTACGTTCTTTACAAATTTGCATAACTTGAGGTATTTAATATACATGAACTCATTCATTTGGTATTTTGTGGTCTGGCTTATTTCATTTAGCATGTTTGCAAGACACACTCAGGGTTGGAGCAGGTCCGAGGACATCATATAAACATGAATAAAATTCCATTTTAGGTATATACCACATTATACTTATTCATGGACATCTTGGTGAACATTTATGTTATCACTTTTGATGAACAAGTTTTCTATGAATATCGGTATACAGTATCTGTTTATTTTCCTGGTTTCAAGTATTTGGAGTATATATCTAGAAGTAGGACCATTGAACCCATGATAATTGTTTCATGGCTGCACAGTTTTACACTCTATACACTGGGTTTTACATCTCCACATCTAATAGTTATTTTCCACTTTTTGCATTAATTGCCATTAAGGGTGAAATTTTCTCAATCTAATATCACTTAGGGTCCTCTGAGAGTTCTTTTGAGTGGTCTGTCCTGAGGTAATGTCTTCATACTATATTTGACAAGTTGTTGTAAGAATCATACGTGAGTTTTGCAATAATCCGTCCACCTTTGATATTTGATCAATTTCCTCATCCCTCACCTTTGATATTTAAGTTGATCTATCTTCAGCAAGAAACGTATTAAGTCAGGTTAGCAAGGATTCTCCCCTGCTCTTGAGACTCCTTTTAGGAATTTTTCACCCACTGATCTCCTCATTCTGCTTGTCTGCTGTAAAAATCTTCAGGTGTGTTTTCTTGTTTGTTTTTTGTCTTTTGTTTTTTTTTGTCTTTGGAACTTATATAGGTCTCTCTCCCCAAATTCAGTAATCTTTATATCTATAAAAATAACCTTGGATAAAATCCTGCTTACCATTTTATGAGAATCAGATAATTTGTTTCATTATCAATGCGTCTGATTTTGATTCATATTTTCCTTTTGTTCAAAAAATTTTAAAGTTTTTTTTTATGTTATATCTAGTGGTGTCCCGGTCTTACTCCTGGCTCTGTGCTTAAGAATCAGTTCTGTAGGGGGCTGGAGCGATAGTATAGCGGGTAGGGCGTTTGCCTTGCATGCGGCCAACCCGGGTTCGAATCCCAGCATCCCATATGGTCCCCTGAGCACCGCCAGGAGTAATTCCTGAGTCCAAAGCCAGGAGTAACCCCTGTGCATCGCCGGGTGTGACCCAAAAAGCAAAAAAAAAAAAAAAAAAAAAAAAGAATCAGTCCTGTAGGTGCTTGGGGCACTAAAAGTAGTGTTGGATATCAAATTGAAGTTAGCTGACTGCAAGGCTAAAGTATTAACCCCAGTAATATCTCTCCAGCCTTGGATTAAATTTTCTGAATGTGTTTTTTTTTGTTTGTTTGTTTCTTTTTTTTTTTTTTCCAGTTTTGGATCACACTCAGCTATCTCAGGGCTTGTCCCTGATTCTGTACTTAGGGATCACTGTTGACAGAGCTTGGGAACACCAGATATGGTGTTGGGGATGGAACCCTGGTTGGCTGCAAGCAAGGCAAACATCCTTCTACCTGCTGTACTATTGCTCTAGCCTGGTTCACATGTTCCTAATGACTAGTTATTCCATGGTGGACTCTTAGTATCTAAAAGTGTCACTGTCACTGTCATCCTGTTGCTCATCGATTCGAGCGGGCACCAGTAACGTCTCTCATTGTGAAACTTATTGCTACTGTTTTTGGCATATCCAATATGCCATGGGCAGCTTGCCAGGCTCTTCCCTGTGGGCAGTATACTCTCAGTAGCTTGCCAGGCTCTCTGAGAGGGGTGGAGGAATCAAACACGGGTTAGCCGCATGAAAGGCAAATGCCCTACTGATGTGCTATCACTCCAGCCTGGGGAAAAATTTATTATCTGTCCTGGTAACATTTCCCCATCTTTATCTTTTGTCAATGCTCATGATAACTATTGCAATGATCAGGGATTGAACACAAGCTCTTTTGGGGCTCCTGTGTAATAGTTACCTTTCACCAAGATGAGACTCTCCTATAAACAAATTTCACTCCAATGAACCTCCCCACCACACCCTCGAGGGGCTATGGAGCTAGGTCACTCTGCTTTCATTCTCAAAGTCCAAAGTTTGTGTCCAAATTCTCCATAGGTTATTGGTAGTCTCTCTTTGAACCTCTATTTTTAAAAGGTGTGCTCCGCTAGTTGAAACCAAAGCCTTCACCTTCCGAGACACAGACACACTGAACAAGAAAACTGAATGGAAAGCGTGCAGTGACATCTATCTGGACTCATCCCTGAGCCTTAATCTGAAAGAATCTTTTCTTTCCGATCTAAATGAGAGAACCTACATCTGGAAGGCCAGAGGAATTGAGAAACATGATAGTTTTAGAAAACTTCAAAGAAGTCTAAGTATATCAAGGATAGAGATGCAAAGGACTGACCAAGGAGGCAGGATGCGTTGACTATTGGAACTGCAGACACAGGAACACTCTCCAATACAAACAACTTCACAATCCCCTGTGGGGCTAATGTCTGCAAAGTGGTAGTGGCCTTTTATGAATTGTATTAATTACACTCATAAACCCCATGTAAATTGCAAGATCATTTTTTTCCAATTGAGTTAATGAAACCAGTTTAGTACAGGCATATTGTCTTTCAGCAGAAAATTAGCTCAGCACACAGTTCGTAGGTAACAGAAATTTGGGGGGTGGCTGGGTTGCAACTGCTGCGTGTTCCGGGAGGCCTGTTTTGCAATTTTTCTTTGTGAGTGTGATTCAGTTCCCTCTGACTGAGCTGAATATGCAGGGGACCATCACACTTTCTGATGGTGTTTTATCTGTCACTAGGGAGCTGAAAATTCATTCTCAAAGTCTCAATACTGAGAGATGTTATTAACACTCAGAAACCTGCACAGAAAATAAGAGTCTTTGAAAGTGGTCTGTGGCTTCCTGAGTGATCTGACCTTCTGACAGCCCAGACATCTTTTCCTCATGAACTTCAGGTCACAAGTGAGAAAAGACCCCCCATGTGCCAGCCCTCACCTCCGGATTCAGCAAAGGGATCCCAGTTCCTAAGAACTACAATTTCTCCACCTTCTCCTGACCTTGCGGGCTGGAAAGCAGCTGGTTTGAACTATTCAATAAGGCCTGTGGCAATTTTGCTTCCCTGATACTTTTCAGACACTTAAGAAGTCTTTGTGAAGCTGAGAGAAAGCTTCTACCTCAGCCAGCGCCTTTGCAATTAGCTGCTTCTCTCAACAGGGAAGCACCCCCACCTTCTTTTGCTCAGAGCCTGCCAGGCAGTCCTTACTATTCACTACAGCCTTGTTCGGAGCACAGCCTGTACCCCACTCTCTGGTGGTCTTTCCCACAAGGGCAGGTCACAAAAAGCAAGCGTGCAACTCTGGGTCATTAGTGGTTTATAAGCTCCCTATTCGCTACTCCATTCCCTCAGGGCTATAGTGGTGGGAAGAGATAACCCAATGAAGTAAATTCACATTCAAGCAAGAACCAGCTATTAATAGTTTAATGGGCTAACCTCCCAGGCGATTTACCTTTATTAAGAAACTCACAAACATCCAAATGTGTCGGTTCAAATATAAATATATGAAAATTCAAAATGTTTAAATATTCTACTTGACGGTCAGCCGGGGAGGGAACTGGACTGGGGGAGAGAGAGAGCATGTCTGCCCTCGCTAGGGTCTTTCATAAGAGCCACCGCAGTCACCGTGAACTGAAGGGTGGGGGCATCAACTGATTTTGTTCATCAGGAGATGGGGGTCAGAATTGGTTTGGTTGCTTTCCATTTCTGGGCACCAGTATAAACCACAGACCACAGCTTCTTCCTCTTTCCCTGCTTTCCACCATGCTTGGTTTTGCCACTTGGAGTTTGGAGTCTCAGTTAGATTTATTTGCTTCTCTTTGTTCTGCTATTTAGTCACATCCCCTCTCCGAGGGAGAGTTCTCTCTTCTGTAGCTCCTGCTGCTGTCTGAACTCCTCTTGTGAGGGGACCGACTCTTCTCCCTTGCTTATCGTAAGGACTGACCCAGTGGAAGGGCTGGCGTTCACTCAGCATGAAATTGTCTGGCTTCCCTAGAGGACCCAGCCTGTATCTTGGCCGACTTCCCAGCAACTTGTACTGTCTATCCCAATTTATTCCTCTTATACATAGGTTTCCTGATGTTCCTGCATGCTTGGCATCATGCTTCCACCCAAATTAATACCAAACAAGTCTTCCCAATATGGTTCCTTAATTTAAATATGGTTGGTCCCTGGACTCAACATCAGCTAATTCCAGTCATTGCATTAATATGCATGGATATCATCCTTTTTTATCCTTAGAACAATTTGACTGAGGTATACAGGATAGGCATTGTGATTGTTACTAAGACATATTTTATATACACAAGTGAAATTTCAGTGTGATCTACCATAATCATACTGTGACTCATGTTTCTGGGAGGAGAACCTACGCCACCTGGTTCATTGGTTTCCCCCCCAATGTCTTCACTTCATTCCTTGTCACAGTGTCAAGCTAATCTCATTGTCTATCTAGGTCAATTTTTATCTAGACAATTTTCATAAATGAGCCTGACATACTGAATCACTCTCTACACTAGCTTAAAAATACTTCACATGAAGAGTCTTTCTATTCTGGCAAAAGGGAACCAAATACATGAACTACAATTGAAAGTAGCAGCTTCCTAAAATCATAAGAGGTATTGTATTGGGAGGGCAGCTTAGATTTTAGATTCAGCAGTAGTAGGGACCTTGTGGTTTTACCTCTAGCAGAGACCCATAGCCTCCATTCCTGTGGTTCCTGGTAAGATGCATCCTTCATGGGGCAGGGGGGAGGGAGGGGGGAGGGCCAGTGGGCAGTGCTCTGCCACCTGGCAACATAGCTCCCTCACAAGTCATCCAAAAGGAAATGAGACCGAGAACTCAAAGCTAAGGGGAGATTCACATTTTTATATCCAGAAAGTATGTGGTTGTGTAAAGGAGCAACTGTCTAACACAATTGATGGGTAAAGATCTTTTGAATGTTGAGGAGACAAGAATTTCTTTTTATTACTGCCCCAGGTCTCAAAATGAATGAATTCTTATTTCTCCTTTGTTCAATCTTTATCTTATTTTCTGTACTCTTGTTAGAAAATATTTTAGCTTTTGTGGGCACTTATGCAAATGAAGGGTATGACTGTGCTTCAATAAAACTTTATTGACCAAAACAAGTGATAGGCTAGATATGTCCTCAAAACATAGTTTACCACCCTTGGCTAGAATTATATTGTTTCTGCCCCCCTATTTTTTTTTAGTTTAAAAAAGCTCAACATCCTTTACCAGCAGGGTGTATTCCTATAAACTTCCTCCATGCTTACTCAGGACTGTTACCCAGGCACCGGGGTCTCATTGGAAATAAAAGTCATTAATGCCCAGCAACAACAACAAAAATGCTTACTGACTTCAGAAGTAAGTTCTTCATTTGCTATTCCACTTCCGAAATCAATTTATTGCTTGAATAAGAGGATGTACCTCTATTAAAGAGGTAATTAATAAAACAACTTGAGTTATGTAACAATTTTAGACTGTGAGAGACCTCACTTTTTATAGGAGGTTAGTGATGGATCATTTTACCCTTCACTGACAAAAAGAAGGAGCTTTATCTAAAAAAATTCAGTAAAGACAATTGTGCAAAGTAACGTAAGCAATTCATTCATTTTAAGAAGTTTTCCCAGTGTATAAGCTACAATTCTATTGATATTATAAACTATGCCTAATTATGAGAAAAACGTGGATAATCTGCATGTTCTAGCTCTTAATCTGTATAATGGCCAAGGACACGTAATATTCAAGAAAACTCACAGATTTAGAGATCTAAAAGACCATATTAAATAATTTGTGAAAGAGGCAGCCTGGGAAAAAAGTAGAAAGAAAGTTAATATAGGAAGAAAGAGGGTGACACAAATTTATTAGTAAAAGAAAAATAATTTCAGGTAGAGTATCAGTCCTGGTTCTCCCCTGGAAGGCAAGAGGCTCTAATCATGCAGATAAGGGCACTGGTGCTCATCAGGAACTTATTGGGGTTAGAAGAAGGGTGTCAGATTACATTTTTGAGGAGAGATTGAAACTTATTCAGAGGGAGTACCAAAGATGACTCAGTGGCAGAGAGCACTGGCTGGCTGTGAGCTCAAAGCAAGGGTTAGCCCAAACATACGGAGAAGATCCTGACAACTGCTGAAATCTCCAGCATGCACTTCTTCCCTGCTGTCACCACTGTTCTGAGACCATCCTGACAGTCCCACCTTTGGGGGAATTCCAGACAAGGGGGAAAAGAAAGAGGAATGAACTGTCGAAGAGATAGTTCAAAGGATTGGAATGCATGCCTTGCATGAGGGAGGCCCTGCATTCAGCCTGGTCCCTGTCTTGGCTCCCCAGCATCTCCAGATGTAGCCCTCGCCTTTGCTGGGAGTAGCCCCTGAGCTCTTCTGCATACTGCTTAGTGTTAACTATTACCTATTGAATGAGTAATTCCATATTAGAGGGAAATAAATAAATATTGAGGCTGGAGAAATAATACAGTGGGTAGGGCCTTGCTTTGTACATGGCAGACTAGGGTTGGGTTCAATCCCCGGCACCCCATGTGGTTCCCTGAGAGTTTCCAGGAGTGAGTTTTGAGCACAGAGCCAGGAGTAAGCCCTCAGTACTGCAAGATGTGGCCCTCAACAAAAACAGAGGGAGAGAGAGAGAGATAGGAAATAGAAGAGATATTCAGATATATCAATTGTCCAAATTCAGGAGCAGCTGAATGGAAAAGAAGGTTTTTATCTTTGTTTTTGTTTTTGCAAAAAGACAATATAAGCAGGGAAGTTACTTAGTGTCACTAGCACAGGTAGAGCAAGTTCTAAAAAGAATAGATGGGGGTCTCAGCAATACCACTGCTGGGAATATATCCCAGAGAGGCAAAAAAGTATAATCGAAACGACATCTGCACATGTATGTTCATTGCAGCACTATTTACTATAGCAGAATCTGGAAAAAACCCGAATGTCCTAGAACGGATGACTGGTTGAGGAAACTTTGGTACATCTATACAATGGAATACTATGCAGCTGTTAGAAAAAAGGAGGTCACAAATTTTTTATTTAAGTGGATCGGCATGAAAAGTTTCATGCTGAGTGAAATGAGTCAGAAAGAGAGAGACAGACATAGAAAGATTGCACTCATCTATGGTATATAGAATAACAGAGTGGGAGACTAACACCCAAGAATTGTAGAAACAAGTACCAGGAGGTCGACTCCATGACTTGGAGGCTGGCCTCACATTCTGGGGAAAGGGCAACTCAGAGAAGGGGTCACCAACTATAATGTAGTCGAAGGCCATGCGGGAGAAGGGAGTTGCGGGCTGAATGAGGGCTAGAGACTGAGCACAGTGGCCACTCAACACCTTTATTGCAAACCACAATAGCTAATTAGAGGGAGAGAACAGAAGGGAATGCCCTGCCACAGTGGCAGGCTGGGGTGGGGGGAGATGGGATTGGGGAGGATGGGAGGGATGCTGGGTTTACTGGTGGTGGAGTATGGGCACTGGTGAAGGGATGGGTTCCCGAACTTTGTATGAGGGAAGCATAAGCACAAAAGTGTATAAATCCGTAACTGTACCCTCACGGTGATTCATTAATTAAAAATAAATAAATTTATTAAAAAAAAGAATAGATGGGGTCTGGTTTTATGTCAAGTGAAATTAGGGTAATATTCATATTTAGGACTTTTGGGAAATTCATGCATAGTTTAAGAGATAAGCACACAGGCACAATTGAAGAACATGTCATGTGCATAAGTAATCATCTATCTCAAGTGCAGAAAATGGTAGAGAAACATTATCAGATATGTTTTTCATATATCTGTGAGGAAAGAGGTACCTATCCAATAAAGGAGGGTTCTATGAAACAGTCTCCAAAGACCAGTTCTGTCTAAAGCAGGTCCAGGAACCATATTACCATATCAGTATAAAGTTATTTCTTTGTCCAATCAAATCTAAAAGATTATCTGACAGGAAAAAAGTGTCATATCTTTCAAACTATAGCTAGAGTGTGGGTTTTATTCTTTTCTTTGCTCCTTAAATCCTAAAGGATTTATTTCATTTATTTCATTCTTCTCATTTCAGTTTTAATGAGAAGGATAGGAGGCACAGAATTGCAGTTTTAATCATTATAATATATACGCATCACACACACGTGTATATATATATATAAATATATGTATATGTAAATCCCCTTAGCTAATTATGGAAATGCTGCTTTAGTACAATACACACTTGGATAGGGTTTGAAGGGTCTAAACTGTCCTTTGTGTTTTCATCTCCCAGGGCTGTCAAGAACCTTTGAACCTCTTCATTATACTGTTTCCTAGAAGTGAGAGACACTATTAATGAGATTATGATGCTCAGGTAAGTGGTGTCAGGCATGAAAAAAAGTTTGAGAACCTCTGCACTAAAGCAATTAGCTCCTGTGTGTCAGTGATAATAGGTTGGCTTTCTCATGTTTGGGTTCTCTAGTTGAGGCTCACACTGAACACATGGCCAGGACTCAATGTAGATTGGGAAGGAAGAACATGATCTATTAGCATGGCAGAAACACACGGTGTACTACCTCTCTACTTCCCACATTAAACATGAGTGAAACAGGTGAATAAAGGGGAAAAGCCTGTAACTTAAAAAACTCTTTCCTAGCGTCACTGAGCGAACTCCAGGCTATATAAGAAGAAAGCCCAAAGGTGAGAATCCTGGAATAACACCTCTAGTCAACTTAGTGTGCCTTCCCTAAACTCTGCATCCAAAGGAAGCAGAATTCAGAGTCCACATTGGGGAGGTTGTTTATCCCCCCACTATGAAGATTAGCTACTGAAGCATTCTGACCCCCTACAAATTTACAAAATCTATAAATAGGGCCTGAAGGTAAGCATTTCCCATGACCAGATTCAATTTAAGTCCAGTTCTGTGCATTTAATTAACTATCTCTGCAAGAACATAGAATACGAAAATGGATTGCACATGCTTGGCATTTGTGCAGCAGTATAATTCGTGTATGTGATGCAAAGAGGATGTCCCCTTCTGATTTCACCAGTGGTAGTTTAGGTAAGTACTTTCATGTAAATGCAGGAAAAGAGGGCCGGTATCTCCTATTCCTTTCAAGGTTTTCAGCAGTCTTCATTGAAATAAATGTACTGGAAACTGCAGAAGTAGAAAATGGCACAAAGGCGATAACGTTTGCATAAAGAAGTCATTAGGAAGGTGTGCCAATGGAACAATTGTGTGATGTTGCATAACAAATGCACACTTTCCTTTAGTTATTTTAAAGATTCAGTTTATCTAGTAGGGGTGTTTTTTGCATTTAAAGAGCACGATGCTGAATGATTCTCCATTCCTGAGATGCCAGTAGTTCTTGAAAAAGCATTCACAGCATGATTAAAAGCATAATAAAAGAGTAAATCCCAAAGTAATATTTATCCAGCCAGAATTTTCAGCTTAATACATCCAAGCCTACCCCATCCCCCAGTTTGCACAATCGCAGCTTAATAAAGGACATATTTTAAAATGAGGCTATTAAAAAAAACAGTGAGAGAAAGCAGAAATAGAACCACAACCTCCTCCCCACCCCACTCCACCCGCCATCCCAATGCCTACAAGATGGAAGCTATCTATATATCTATATATCTATGGAAGCTCCAGTGGAAGCTCGGTAGAACTTTCTTGTTCTGTGTTTAGGTGTCTTTTGAAGGTGAGTGCTAAAGAGTGCCCATCTCTAGGAGGGCAAAACAGGGTGGTGAAGTTCAGTCCACTATTCACAGAAGACTGAGTACAAATGCTTAATAAACATGGAAAATGCAACCTTATGAGTCATCCAAAGAACCCTATGAAAGGAGAACTGTTTTTCTACACTGTCAAAGTAGCAACAAGATGTTTGAAACTTCCTCTTTTTGCCTTTCCCCTCAGACCAGGCTCCTCATCATCTATTGCCCACTGGCTATGGCTTCTTCCCCTTCTGCCTGCTTATACCTGCTCCTTGCTTGACCTTGGAACCTTGGAATGAAGGAGCTGTGCTCACTTCAGGACCTTACTCCTGCTCTTCCAGATGCCTGGAACCATTCCCTGTGTCTTCGCAAGTGTTCATGGCCTCAGGTGTTGCTGTTTCCCGTACTAGATTGCACTTCCTCGAACATAGCATCATCCAACAGCTCTTTATGTTTTGCTTTACTTTCTTCACAGCAACTCATCCATCCAATCAGCTTGTATTTATATATTTATGCATATATAAAAATAAGTACATATGAAACAGGTAGGCATGTATATATGTGTGTGTATTTCTGTCTGTGTCTGCATGGGCTAGCAGTGCCCTGAGGGGAGATACTATTTTGTGCTGTAATTCAGGGATGTATATCAAGTGTCCAGAATGGTTCCTCCCACACAGTAAATGTGTTCCGATCAAGTTAGTTTAAACAGCTTGGCCTGGCATTAGCAAGGCTATTTATTCTATTTGTATTTCCAGTTAAAGGCAATGGGAGAGATGTCAGTCAGATCAGAGAGGAGAATATTATAGCAAATTATTAAGCAACTTTGAGTCATTTCACCACTTAAATTTACATTAGGCAACTATTCAGAGATCTGGACAAAGATTTACCTGGAAATAAATTTATGAGTGTCATTTAAAACAGCAAAAACAGAAAATGATGGAATAAACAGTCATACTAAGAGCTATGGAACGGCTACTCTTTAAAGGGCAGTGTTAAGGCTTGCGTAAGGTGCTACACATTCCTCTAAGCACTCCATGAACTACTTCTGTCCAATTCACAGACGACAGTCCTGGGGGAGTTTGCCCCACGCATCATCCAATAAACTTGGTGAGATAAACTGAGAGTCAAGTTCTTGTTTCCTGGTCTGAACTAAGAAATAATAAACTGTCTGAATCATAACATGCTGGGAAACATTTTGATTTCCTTGGAGGGAGGGTCTGGTCAATGAGGGGTGTTGGGGGAGGGTGTGTCAGGGAATAGTGGGGCAGCCAGGATTGCTGTGCTTTGCTTCCTGCAGCTCACAACCATTCCAGAGCCCCTGGGCTGTGCTCGGGAACCTGCTCGCTTTGCTCCTCTGAAGTTCTATGTGTGCAGCCTGAGGACTTTTGCAAACATTTATCACTGACCTTTAATAGATCAACATTAAGCAAACAAACTCTTTCCTCTATCCCCCTCCTCCCTTCTTCCTATTGTTGCCAAAGTCGATAGTTTCCTCTTGAATCCTGGATCTATTTTCTGTGGAGTCTCACTCATTTCCTGTCCGGGGAGCTTTGGCATCTGATGTGCAGGCCCAGGAGCCAGCAGCGCCAGGATCTGTTTGTCCTTATTGTTTTCAGGGAGTCCATGGGCTTCTCCCACCCACTGCTGGCTACTGGCCACCGGCCCCTGTTACAAGCCCTTGGGCAGCCTAGGAGGCCATCTGGCCAGCCTGCCGGACCTGTTGATGGGTTGGCTTCCATCCCTTGCCCTGTCTCCCTCCACACCCTCCATCCGTATCTCAGGAGGAAACTCCAAGCATCCCAGATGCTTGCAGCTTTCTTGACTCCTCCAGTCCTTAGCTCCAGATGGTCTGGATTCACTTTTCGAAATGACTCTGCCTCTAATTCCCCATTTACTGTTCTTGTGCTCATTTTAAGATTGTGTCCCATTTCATGTTTTCTCCTGCTGCATTTTAAATGGTTTTAATTTAAAGCGGATGCTGCTTAGCTAATTAATCAAACTTCTGCCAGCCACATGCACGTAAACATCTTCTGGTACGCTTTAGTGGATGGGAGCATGTGTGCATGTGTGTGTATGTATGTGTGTCTGTGTCTGTGTGTAAGGGAACATTCTTTTCACATGGCCTCTTGTCCCCAGAAATCTCAAAGTTTCTTTGTCTTGGCAGTTGTCCCAGTAACACCACTCTCTGCCCTTTTCTTTGGCCTATTCTTAGGGTATTTTGTTCCTCCACTGCTGATTTTCACACCGGCCTTAAGAAACAGGACAAGCATGGCTGAGTTTGGGAAATTCAAACCTACCCAACCAGGACTCACTGGAAATAAATCGCAACCTTTTACCTTAGCTTTCTTTGGGTTCTTTTTCTTGCTCTGTTTTGCCAACTTCATCCTGACTGCAAACAGCTGAAGGCCCCTGATTGCAGGGACATGCTACCAATTTTTTTGTCCTTCATCTACCTTATGTGACCATTATTAGGGTCTCTGACTGGGCAGTGGAGAGGGTAGAGGAACAGCTTGATTAATTGATGCAGCAAGCATTCAGAGTTGATGGGCCAGAGGGACTTATCTCCCCCAATGAACGTTTTATTGTAGCATCAACAGCGCCTAATTCCAATGGAGTCATTAATATGGGAACTTCAAACTCACATAGTGGGGAAATATTTTTAGTCATCTCACTTTGCAGTTTGATCTCATTTGGCCTCTCTCATGTCACTCTAGGCCGCAAGGCAATGCTTTCCCAGGGTGCTGTCTCTGAGCAGGGTTTTGTTCTCCAAACTGAATCTATGAAGCTGCTCCGGGCTGCTCTGCCCTGTTCAACTAACATGACTGTTCCAGTGAGCCAGCTGAAAGATCAAATGTGAACCCAAATATGGATTTAATTTCTAAGTGGTGAAAAGCAAACATGAATTCCCTCTTAATTCTTTGACTTAAATTAAGGTTTTTCCTTTTCCTTTGTTTTTCCCAAGGCAGGATGAAGTGACAAAGGCAGTAACTGTCATGAGGCCAGAGGACAGGCCCTCCTTTTTAATATTGTTTTCATTGATGAACAGGCATCTAACTGCATTTCCTGGCTCTCTCCCTGTCACTTCTGTGTACTCCATTCTAATTTCAGGATTGTGTGCTACAGAAACCATTCTGCCTTATTCTTTTTTGACATGTGGTAGAGTTTTAAACAAAGAGAAATGTGTTTCAAGGAGGAAAGTGAGGGGACTCAAATCTGTGGTACCTTTCTATTTGACTGTAAACACCTATTTGGTCACCTTGTGAAATCTGGCTGGCGGATGTCTTGATCCTCATGTTCCTATGCCTAATTCTAGGACTATAAATTCTGCTCAGAGGAACAGGATCTCCAGGTACTGGAAAGACTGAAGGTTACATGTATAGCAGTGTGGGGAAGGCAGGCCAGTAGTTCCTCAGGATCGTGCCATATCACAAAGGATGGAGAAAATCATCAAGTCAATGCCAAGAAGTTAAGAAGGTTCATTGCTGCAGCCTCAGGTGGCAGAATGACTCAGCAGCCAACTTTGTAATGAAAAGTAAATTCATTTTTAACTTTATTTCTGGCTAACTGTAAGTCAAATCTTTAGCATCTCTCCAAATCCTAGTTTCCTAATCAGTAGATTAGAACCAAGAACATCCTTCCCCTGAATTTTCTGGAACTATCAGCATCTCCGGTAAAATGGCACTTGTGAATCTTAGTTGAAAAATGTTAAGGCTATGATACCAGGAAGAAGATCCATTTAGGCGATGCCTGTTATTCCTATTTACAAAGGAGTCCTCTTGGAATCCTGGTTGATGGGGAGGGAGGAGAGAAGCAAGCACACCAATGTGGTGACTTGGAGAGTTGTCAAACTCTAATATTAAAGGAAACACAAAGGCCCTGTATAATTCCATCAATGCTATGGAATCATTGTAGAGTTCACCCTATAATGGGGTAGAAATTCAGACTTTTGGGACTGTGTTTCTCAGAGAGACACTGACAAGGAAAACAATCTTCCTTACACACACAAAGCTGCCCACATGGCCTTTGTCAAAGGAACAGCATTAGGTCCTTCTTTTTCCAGGGAAGCAGAAAGAACACACATGGTTTATGGTGGAGTGTGGTTCACTTGTTGACATATCACCTTCTGGCAAAATAGTATTAGTTCTAATAACTACTAGCTAAGCATTTCTCAACTAAACTTCATAGGCCTATAAGCCAGCCACTACCTGAGGGATTAACTCCACACACAAGACAGAGTGGCCCCATCTAAAATTAGTTTCAAAGATATACCTTGGGGATTCATGGTGGCAGTTTCTTAAATTTTAAAATAAAGCACCAGTTTTCTATAGTTGAATCCTTTTATGTTTTCTTGTTTCTGAATGTTCCTTTGAAACCAAAGGTATTGATATATTCTACCCTGCAGGGAAATCAATAAAAACTTTAATCACAAAATTAAATAAAAACCAAAGCTACTGACATTACACGGTAGCACTCAGTGAAGCAACAACTTGAAGTTTTATGGTTCTCTTGTGGTTGGACTTATTATTTGTAGGAAAATCAATATCATCTTTAGAGTAATTTGGGATGCATCTTGTCATCATAGAAAACAAATTCCTGGTAGACTTTGCTAAAAAACAAAAAGATAACTCATTACTAGAAATTAATATCTATATATATATGCCCACCCAGAAAATGATTATTCCTTGACATCAGGAAAATAATCAGTATGACCTCAAATGAGATTTCCACTGTATCTCAAAGCCTGTAATTATCAGAATTCTGGTTCACAATCCTTTCCTGGCCTGGAATAATTAAAAGCTAAGATGATTGTGTGAGCTAAAGTGACTCTGAAAATGCGGCCCATGCTTCATAGAACATACAGTAATAACACTCATTTGTCATGTGACTTTAGTGATGTTAGGTAACAAAAGGTCCTGTTCCACTTAAAAAAAAAGAGCTATTGCGCAAATCATAGGCTCATAGAATTGAATATAACCTTAAAAGGTTAGGAGGTATTCATTCAGTCCTATAAGTCCAGCATCCAGCCACCTTCGTTGAAAGATGCAAGTCTTCTTGTGGTAATATATATCCTCTCTCATTATTCAGTGGCAACACATATCCGGAAACATGTACATGTGTACAACCTTTTATCTTTATAAGCTATAGTTTTCTAGTTCAAATGAAATATTGGGCTGAAAGATTATCCTACCCCGCCCTGCTCCCCAATATTGTCTGTGCCAGTAAGCTACAGAGTATAAAATGTAACCAACAGCAACCTAAACCATCAAGGGCTTCTCGGTGATACAATAACACATTTTCAAAAAACTTTAAGAGGACTCAGTGTTGCTACAGGATGTTATTGGAGTTGAAATCAATATTAGTATCCATATTCTGTGTGAGATTTTCAAAATGTCTTCTTGTTTCAGGATTTGAGACTGCTCACTCAGTATCACTCAGAGGAGAAAGCAGAACTAAAGAGTAGGATCAGAGCTAGCAGATCCTACTAGTCAGAGCTAGCAGGATTAGGAGTAGAGATTCTGAAAGTCAGGAAATGAAAACAGAAAGATGTTGCAAGGGCAAGGCTACAGAACCCAGTAACTGTGAGAGGCTTGTTGATTCACCAACCTTGAATCAAGACAACAGGGTTTAGGAACTGGTAACTTCTGTAAGCACTATCCCACAAAGCCAGAGTCCAAATCCATGGTTGGGTGACACTGCTCTTGGGAAGTAGTTAAGTTCTATCTTTGTCATGTGGCCTTAGTGATGTTTGGTATCAAAAGGTCCATTTCAATAAGGTAGTCCAAAGTAGAATAACATAGCCTCAGGTAGTTTAGGTTTATTGGGTTACTTTCATCACAGTGCTCCCATTTCTGTGTTTATTTGTAACTTCTTTCTTTGTGTTCTGTTGACATGTAAATATCGTTTTTCTCTTCTCCTTGAGTCCTTTGCATAGTTTATTCAGAGCCATGCCCTTTTGTATGGGCACAGGAAGACAGTAGCAAATGCTATGCTTTTGTAACCTGGGAGTGATTTGACTCTACTTGTTATTTTCCTCCTGTTCATCTGTTCTCTCTCCGACCTAAGCTTCAGCTGCTCTTACTTCCTAGCACCCCTAAAGCAGGGTCCCAACGAGGGACAGGATGGACCCAGGGCAAGCGGTGAGTTATGTGCTACCCTGGCATCGAGATGGGCCTGGCCAAAGTGCCTAATGCTTAACTATAAGTTAAGAGCTTGGTCATGGACAAACGCTGTCATGATCCAAAAAGTAATAACTAGATTGAGACCCTACTAGGGTTAGGAATGATTAATCTGGCCTGAATGGTACAGTCTGAGTCTGTGGCAAGATATTGCCAGGAGAGCTGCCCTACAAGCCTCAATGTATTTCTTACTGTGTCCATACAAAAATAACTAGTATTAAGATGTTAATGAGGGCTTTCTTATGTTGATTTTGCTACAATGATTGTGTAGCCTAGAGGGCAAGGTGGAGAGAGACAAGTAGGGGGAGAGACTAGGGAAGAAGGAGAATCCAGAGTGAGAGGAGGAAGCCAGAGAGGGAGGATAGAGGAGTGAGGTGCTAGGAAGGAAGAGCTGGGGGAGAGATCGAGAGCCAGGAGAGAAGCGGAGAGAGAGACAGGAGAGAATGGAATAAACAGCAACTGATCAATCAACCGGCTTGGCCCTCGTTTTCCTCCTGTCTGCCTCATGGCCTGGGCCGCTCGGGTGGGTGAGCGGCCCTGGACCAACCCCCCTGAACACCCAGGGGAAACCAACAGAGAAAGTTGTCGGGGCTCCCCTGATCGCCCCCTGCCAGATGTTTTTTTACAGTCCAATAAGTTAATTGATGTCTTTACCAATCAGGTAGCCAAAGTCTTTATCTCCTATCATCTAAATTAGTAGTCAATGATCCAGCTCCAGGAATCTGGGTGGGAATTATATAGACTGAAGGGGTGGGACACTCTTGCCAATAGAAGAAAAGAAATCAGGAATCCAATTAGATATTTGTAGGCTTTCTTATGCCCCAAGGATATTAATACCTCTAGCCAAGTGTCTTCTCTTTTTGAGCCACTTTCTTGACTAAACAACTAAGGGCTCTTAGGGATTATTTTCTAACACAATCTGTCCTACCCTGTTCCTCCTACATATATAGTCAGTATCTTCATCTTTTATAACGAAGGACTTTTCCCAACTCATCTCTGCCCAATTTTTCAATTCTGGCGTGACTGGTGCCTGCTCTAGCAAATTGTTGAAAATTCCCTGGCAAATGTATTCTATTCTTATCATACAAACACAAATTACCAAGGAGTGGGGAGATGGCTCACAGGGCTAGAGGACATGCCTTTCATGTGGAAGGAAGGCCTGGGTTCATTCCCTGGCACACATAGTTTCCTGATCATCTATGGAAGAAACTCCCAGGCACTGGGTTTGGAGTAGCCCCATGGGCACTCTCTAGTGTGACCCCAAATAAACAAAATGTAGCTGTGTCACTGTCATCCCATTGCTCATCAATTTGCTCAAGCAGGCACCGGTAACACCTCCATTGTGAGACTTGTTGGTACTGTTTTTGGCATATTGAATATATCATGGGTAGCTTGCCAGGCTCTGCCATGTGGGCGAGATACTCTTGGTAGCTTGCCAGGCTCTCCAAGAGGGGCAGGGGAATCGAACCTGGGTCATCCATGTGCAAGGCAAACACCCTACCCACTGTGCTATTGCTCCATAAAATTACTAAACTCAACAACAAAAATTGATTCACATTTCTATCACCTAACAGTAATTTATATCACAAATTTTATGCCATATGAAAATGCTGACTATATTTTAATAAAAATAGTGAAGAAATTTGTATGATTCAACCTAATAGTTGTCTGTTCTTGTATCCTTAGCTAGACCATGAGCAGAAATTTTGGATTATTTTTTGTTTCTGTAGTACATCTTGGCACATCACAGTTTTTCAATGGTTGATGAATGAATGAGTTGAATGTCTGGGCATCAGGGACTTGACCATGTTTGGTGGGAAGACAGACAGGGATATTCTGTGTTGACAGTAAAAGTTATGTGACCTAGAAACAACCTCTCCATTTGACAGAACTATAAACAGTACATATTCCTCTGAATAATATATTTCCTCAATAAAAACATGACCACACTGACAAATGCACATACTATTTTATGTCCCAGCTAAATGATTTTTTTCCTAGATTAGAATATTTCCTCAACCCTTACAGGATGGGAACTCGGCTTTGAGTCTTACTTTTTCATACAGTATTTCCATGCAGATCACTGACAGCAAAAGCCAAGGCATTTTGGCTGAAGATGTTGGCTTTACACATTTCTGCAGAACACCAGAGAGCAAATGTGATTACTGGTTAGAAGCTGACACCCTTATGATGTTATTTCCTTCCCTGTGTTCACCATATCAAATTCATATAATAGTATTTTCTCTTGCCACTGCTGATTCAGTGAACTGTGATTAATTTGATGTTTATAATCAAGCTGCCTTAATATCAACCTGCAAAATTTCTGAGGACTCTTACAGAAACGTCTCTAAGTCAAAACACTTTCTTCATTATTATGTTTGTACATTTCTAGGGTTATATAAAGACACTCTTCTAATCCAACATGATAATTTCTAAAGCAAAATAATATAGTTTAAAATTAAGACCAACATTTTTAGGCAGAAGACAGAAAAAAACTAATGGAGTCTGCCAAGAAATATTGAAAGATTATTTTAGCTAAAAGTGATGTGTGTATTCAAAATATGTGTATTGGTTTTAAAAGTACTTCAGTGAGTCCATGAATTAAAAGTAGTGCATTTGTTTTTCTTTTGATGCCACTTTTCTTTTCGTTTACAATAGATATTATGAAAGAGTGTTGAAAATTCTGGCAACTTTGAAAAAATTAACAAAGTTCTTAATGTCTATGGAATCCTGTTCTAACACAATGCCAAGGGATTAGGTAGCTGTTAAACTTGCTTTATAGTGATATGTTTGTTTTACAGAGTAAGAAGTCTTGTTTGTGGGCTGGAGAGATAGTCCAGGGCTTTAGATGCCTACCTTGCACATGGTTTAAGCTCTATCACCTCATATAGTTGGTCACCCAATCCCCACCAGGAATGAGAATTGAGCTCAGAGCCAAGAGTAAGCCAGGTGTGGCTCAAGCCCCTATAAGTAAAATAAATAAAAATATGTTTATAGCAGTATGTTTAATGCCTAGTCAATTGATTTGCACATATAGTGCTCATTTTTACTGTGTTCCATTTCCTCTGGGATCAAATCAGATAAACACTTTATTGGAACTGAGAGCAATGGGTGGGATAAATAATAAACTTGTAAGCCCACTTGAAAGTTTTAAGCAGACCCTTTAAATCATAGATTTGTTTTAGAGATACAGAATCTTGTTTTCGCCATTCCTTCAGGTTTGGCATATAGGAAGTGAAGAATAACAGGTGGTGAGATCTGAATAATATGTAGTTGAAGCCTAATTGTGCTGGATTTATTTTTGGATTCAGAACATTAAATATATGAGCTTTAAATATATAAACTCTAAACTCCTGGTTACTTAGAGTCTTGGGATCACCCAGGGTTTGGTGTGGGTTGGTCCCAAGTCCCTGAACTATAAGTCCTCTATAGAGAGGTCCTGGTAAGGACCCCCATGCCTGCTTTGTTCAACCAGTTGCTGCTGCCATGTTCAAGCAGAAACATCCCCGCAGGGGTGGGCACTTCTGCTCACCTGTGCATTCAGTGTTTAGAATTTTCTCTGAGGACAGAGACAGGTATAGCTCTAGGTCCTACACAAAAGTGTCTCTCTAACTGTACGTTGAGCCCCTGACAAGGAATGTGCCCATTTCAGATTTCGTGGCAAAACAAATTCTTGGATTACTAAGGAAAACATGATTTGTTTGTCTTGTTTCCATCTAGTTAGACAATTTTGTGCCTCTTAATTCGTTTTAGTCTCAAGAATTTTAGCCTAGTCTCCTCGGGGTCTGATGAGTCATACAAATTTCTTTCAAAGTTTCTCTCTGGAGTGGATGTGGTAGGCATAGGATTGTAGAAAATTGTCCCAATATGCCAGAATTCTCTAAGAAAAGATAAACTTCCCTTATCCATGTATCTCTCATGATCCTCAAAGCCATCACAGATCTCCAAGAACCTGGAAGGTCTCTCCTCAGAATTAAAAAACAAAACACAAAAGACCAAAACCAAACCCCCAACTCTCTTTTATAGAAAAGAGAAAAGAAATGAAATGTGCAGTTAGAGAAATAGTGGGAAATTTGAAGGATTGGGCAGTCATAGGAATGGTCCATTTAGGAGAAAGGGCAGAGTGAGTCACCGTCCCCTGGGATGGCGCGTAACTGCTGGAGTCTGGACTAGGGTCTGTCACAGCAATGTCAGAAGATATGTCATATTTACCTTCTCTAAGGAAAAACAGGAGTTTTTTGTTTGTTTGTTGTTTGCTTCGTGATCCTGGTATCTCCCCTGAGTTCTATTCCTCCGCCCCTCTCGGAGAGCCCAGCAAGCTACCGAGAGTATCAAGCCTGTGCGGCAGAGCCTGGCAAGCTACCCGTGCATATTGGATATGCCAAAAACAGTAACAATAAGTCTCTCAATGAGAGACGTTACTGGTGCCCGCTCGAACAAATTGATGAGCAACGGAATGACAGTATGACAGTGACAGTGACAGTTGTTTGCTTGTTTTTTAATATGCATTGACTTTCTTTTATGTGTTTGCAGTGATGGTGGGGGCCTCCCAAGCAGTATTCAGAAGGCCCTGAGGCCTCTTCTGGGATTCTTTGCCAACCAGGCCAGTGGTTCAGTCCAGGGTCTGCGGAGGTAGTGGATATAGTGCTGCTTGAGCTTTGCAGTGCCAGGGATTACCCACCTCCGGGGCTTCACCCAGCAATCCTCAAGGCACCGCGTAGTGAAGGCGCCTGTAATAACTTTTGTACTATCTCTTTGGCTCCTCCCTTTCTTTAAAAATAGAAAGAATGGCTCCTCAAGGAACTAGGATACTTTCAATTGATCACTTAATGTATTTTCAGTTTGTATTTTAGTATTATTTTAATTTCAGTTTTTAAATAGATACATTACCTCCAACTAAAATACCACCTACAAGAAAATCTTTGGACAATGTATAAATGTTTAGTAGGTCATATAAATGCATGGACTTTTATGTATTTGATTTCCCAGCATGTGGACTGTTATAGTGGCCGACTGTATTTCATAGTCTCCCAGGAAGGCTATGCTTGGGCTTGCATTTTAACTTGGAAACCTTTCTTTATAGAAGTCAGGAGATTTATGTGGAAGTAAAGGCCATGCTTGATCAGTGGTGATAAAGTGTGCCCCTAGAGAACGTACAGGGGTTTAAAAGCAAGTTCTCAGGATTTTCAAGGGCTTATGGGGAACTAGGAGAAGTCACACTGGAGGGATTGGCCTGAGTGAAAGAGCAAAGGCTAGGAGTTGAGATCATCACAGAAAGCTAACTCCCTGGCTACAACAAAGCTAATCTTATTTATTAGAACTGAGGCTGACCTTCAGTACCTTCATGGAGTAGAAAGAGGTTGTACTTAACACTTATTTTTGTCAATGTCCCTGTCCACCTGGTATTATTATGCTATTACTATTTACATCTCCGCACTGCAAATAAAAAACCTGAGGTCAGACCATCCCGGCTTAAGCAAGACTTGTCCTCCTCCACTTCCCCTAACACACACACACACACACACACACACACACACACACATACACACACACACACACACGCGCGCGCGCGCACACACACACACACTACTGTTCTGGGGTCAGTAAACCCATGAGTACTTATGAATTGTTGTTCTTTGAAATGATATGTTCACTTAAATGGGCATATTGAGACTGGAGTGAGAGGACAGCATGTAGAGGATTTGCCTTGCATGCCGCCGGCCCGGGTTTGGTCCCCACCATCCTATATGTTCTCCTGAGCATTATATGGAGTGATTTTTGAGTGCAGAGCCAGGAGTAATCCCTGAATATTGCAGGGTGTGGCTCCCAAAACAAAACAAACAAAAAAGGTGTCTTTTGAAAAGTTATATGCCTTGACCCAAATGAGTCTTATAATAGAAAATACTAAATGCTGGTGACAACATTGAACATAGATGAGAGTAAGACAGACCCCTATAATTTAAAGCAACATAAATTGTTCTCTTTTAAGTCTGCAGGAAAGTGTATGTCCTATGGAGGTTTATTCTAAATCCCAAGACACCAAGGATCAATGGCAGTCTTATCGCTAAGACCTCTTCTTACTCCAAGAGCAAGCAAAATCTTTCTCATTTGGACTGTTGAAAAGGACCATCTGAATTAGTGAAGGGTGAGCAGCAGAATGTGTTTCTATCTTCAAATGTATACAATTTATAAATCTAGATTTTTTAAAAAGTCTAATAGAGGTCCTAAGGGAGCTTGTTTTAATGAACAGATAAGAATGATTTGTAATTCAGGCATTAATTGCTTATATGTAAATAGCTGCTTCTGAAATGCTTAAGGGTTTCTTTGAAACCAGTTTGTTCTCTTTAAACCTTGGCCTTCAATTTAATTTGCATTCTCAATTTACTCTCAAACCCGTTATTTTGTAGATAATGCAAAGGTAAATTTCAGCCAGCTAATCTATAATGAGGTCCAAATTTCTCTATTTTTTTTTTAACAGAGTTGGTTGTTTGGATTCTTGTGGTATTTGGCAATATATTATAAATAAGACTAATTTTT
Source organism: Sorex araneus (assembly GCF_027595985.1). Classification (NCBI taxonomy): domain Eukaryota; kingdom Metazoa; phylum Chordata; class Mammalia; order Eulipotyphla; family Soricidae; genus Sorex; species Sorex araneus. The sequence continues at coordinate 48,888,402 of NC_073310.1, read as the reverse complement.
AAGATACACTTAGATATGTAATTTTGTTGTCCTTGTTCCATGATGCTAATTTTAGCCAAGGCTGCAGTGATAAAAATCTACATAAATAAATACATAAATAAAATCTACAAGCCTTCCTGGAATTACCACTTTCCTAAAACAATAGTTTCCAGAAATGATGCTAATTAGTGAGTGTTTCATTGGCTCCAGTGGACAGTTTTATAGATGGTTTCCATTTGCTGTAACTTGTTCACAACACATATCTACTTTCATAAACACACATATGTGTGGCGTGTATGCTTTTTGTTAGTTTGTTGGCTTTGAAATGTACCATCCACAGTTCAAATTATCCTGAAACTAAAAATATTTTAAATATGAAATCAGTAGTTTCCTGCTAACATTCTAAACACTTATCATGGTGGAAATAATACAGAGCTCTTTTTAAAAGATCTGGTTGCTGATAAATCTGTAATCCTTTTTATAACATTCCTGTACATTGAAAAATAGGGATCCAAGATCCCAGAAATACGTACAATGGAAATCCCAATGGAAATTAAGGGGATATTTTGCAGGTGGCCTTCTTAGTCTTGGGAAACAGTTGACTTCCCATGTAGCGCTTCCAAACAGCTGGAGAAATCCAACCCCAATGTCAATCAGATTCTAGTGAGTTAGGTCACCACTAACATCTGGTTAGGCTGTCTTACTGCAGCATATCCTCACACTCTGTTCTTTCCTGCACGTGTTCACTGTTCAGGAAATATTTATTTATCCCATGTCTGCAAAACAATATGGCCTCTGGAGCATAGATGAGAGTTGGATCTCTTCTTAGAATTTGTCTTAAGTTGGTGAACAACTGCGCAGCAAAAAAAGCACTCCTTCTGCACTGACAGTGATTAACAATGCTTCCCTCTCTTTTGGAGGGAGTTAGAGCTTTTAATACGTCTCCTATGAGCAAATATTAAGCTATGAACTTGCAGCGATTTTCTTTTACAGGGTGAGAGAATGACAGCATCATATCAATTAATGTTGGCATATTACCCAGCACACGAAAAGTGAAATTTAATGATTTTCTATGTTAAAGCCTTAGGAAAGTGATGACCATCAGACAAATCCACCAGACTCAGGAGTAGCAGCAACCCCACAAAACGTGCACACATCTGCGACTTCCCATCAGAGGCCTTTTCTGACACAGAGGGAGAAACTGCCAAGGAAACTGGGGCAGTGAAGGAGCTTCAGGGGAGGACTCGAAAGATGTAAATTTCTGTTTGCTTTGGATGGAGGAAGAAAAATGTTGGCAAATCATGCAACAATTTTTCTTTTTTTCTTTTTCACCCTTTCCCCGCACCCCTGCCCCCACTTCTTTTTCTTTTTTTCCTTCTTCTTCTTCTTCTTTTTTATTTTTTGAATTATTTTGAACAGAACTCACAAAACTCTGCTGGAATTCTCGTCAGAAGAGGCATTCTCTCATGATTTCTAGTATTTCCTGTCTCTGGCGAGGCTGTAACAATTCGAACAAAGCTTCTCATGGTATTTTATCCTGTTTGGACTCAGTTCCAGTTCAATCCTGAGATCAACTTGAGGCAATGGAAAACAAGAAAGAGAAATTGTTGAGAAAAAGATTGACTTGGTACTTTGATTGTTGCTAAAAGATTTTTAAAACAGTTTATTATTGTTGTTTGTTTTAGGGTTCAGTCAGAAAAGAGAGAAAATATTCATTAAAAGCTTAGAGCTGGTGCCACGATAGTACAGAGGGTAGGGCATTTGCCTTGCACACAGCTGACGGGGTTTCCATCACCAACATCCCATATGGTTCTCTGAGCACTGCCAGGAGTAATTCCTGAGAGTAGAGCCAGGAAGTAACACTTGAGCATTACCTCAGTGTGACCCCCAAACAGCCAAGACCAAACAAACCAAAAGCTGAGAACTGAGATCCAGCTCTTAGTCTGTGGCTATCTCAGTTGAATTAAAAAAGATACTTAACCTCAGCTGTAAAGAAACAAGAATATCTGTAGAAGAACTTGCGGATTTCCCAAAGCTTATTCTGACAGCCTAGACATTTCATTCTGAACATGCTTAAATACTTGGAAAGACTCTTTTTCTGACTTGATTCATGACCTTAAGGCAGAGAACTTACAAACTCATGAAGACTCTAGGCATTTCCACTGTCCACCAAGAGTAATATTTCAAGCAGATAATATGGGAATTCATTATTATAAACACATCTCTAGTTGACAGTTTTGTCAATCCAGAAAAATATATAGTTTCTGTTCTTTAATAAGTAGACAAATATGATTTAATTTCCTCCTTCCAATTGTCTGCATTGCATAAAAAGAATAGTAACATCATGCTTTTCTGATCTTAGCCTCTGTGTTTAGCCCTTAGGTTGCACACAAGGCAATTCTAGCACATTCTGTTTACCTGGAAGACAATGATTTGGCATCTTTAGGATTTCTGCAGAGTCATGTCCTTGACCCTCACATCTTCCTGTTCTACCCACAATATATTTCTTGCCTTTCCCGAAACAAGACCTACTCCCCTGCCTCTATCTTTGTCCACAAGTTCATTCAGCCTAAAATACCCCCACTAAGGAATGAAAATGATTGCTTCTTGCCTATTTCCTCAAACACAATAAAATCCTCAACGGCAGGAACTCTGCACCACGCCTCACAGCACAGGTAAATAAAAATCTTTCAGAAATGAGCCATCTTGCTGCGTTTTGCCCAGTTTACATTATCCAGAATGACAGAGAATGAAGAGAGAGAAAGATTAAACATTAAATTTTATTTGACATACAATTAAAAATGCCTTGTGGGAATCTATACAAGCAAATTTTAACCTGCCTCCTCTTGCTTCTGCCTTAAGATCTCCAGCTGAGTTAGTTTGTCTCACTCTGTTGTCTTTTTCTATGCTATTTGTCATCACATCCAGAACTTTCGGAGAAGTCTAAAGTGCAATCTCAAATTTTCATAGTTTTTTTGGTGTGTGTTGTTTTATCTTTCTTATAAAATTCTATATTTTCCTATTTTAACTGCATTATAACACCACACATACCAATTCCTCCCATTTTCCACCAAAGAAAATCATAGAAGATGAACATTAAAATTCAGGAAGTAGAAAAAAAAACATATAAAGGATTGACAAAAGACAAAATGCTTAAATAGAACTTTAATGCTAGACAGGTCTTCACAGGCAAACTGTGTGTATAGCACTTGGGGCACAGACCGTAGAACTTGAAACACTTTGGCACAAATCCCAGCTCAAGTACCTACTACCTTTTCTGCCTCAAAGTTCTCACCTTTAAAATGAAAATAATAAGATTGACTTAGGAATAAACGTATGAACACACAGCTGATTTTTATTGTAATACAGTGTTCATGTTCTGTAAATTGTTCAAGTACTTAGCAAGTACTGAACCATGACTCCTACAAAAAACAAAGGCTCAGTTGCCTATCAACCTTAATTGTGAGCCCCTAATCACAATATTTGCCTCAGCTGACCAACCCATGATCTTGTTTTATGTACATTTCTTTGGAAAGACACCTTATTTAATATGTATTGTTGACGCATTCAAATTGAACTCACTGCCAACAGCACTATAACTCAGGCCTGAGTGATGTTTATTGGACACGTATTTTCTTCACTAGAAGCCTCACAGCCTTCTTCGGGCCTTTCTAGCTTCCTGAAAACACCAGGCAGAAATTCAGTACTCTGTTAGGGTGTCGTTTTTAAAAGCAAAGCCACCCACAAAAACCAAAAATGCAAAAGACATGTCACTAAATAGACAGCATAAAGGACACATATTGACAGTAGGAAAGAGGAGACAAGAATATAGAGCATTGCCTTTTCCCTCCTGACCTGGCAACTCAGGTGACTGAGAAATTTTGTCCACGATCACAAATTATTTAAATGCACCCCAAGTATTGATTTGAGGTTACCGGTAAATTTTAGAAAGTAGATTAACTTGTATATGCAGTTTATGCAAATAAAGATGGCTGACTATTTTAAAATCTAAGGAGAGTTTCTGACACGTGGGTAAGCTTTATAGCATGTTTGCTATTATTAAGCAAGCCAGACACATGTTTGGCAGTTAATTTCCTTGCTCTGATGGTTAGTTTCATCTGCCAACTTGGCTGTGCTTTAGTATGGGTATTTAATCAAATACTAGCCTAGACATTGTGGAGATGTTTGATGTGACAATCTAGAATTGGTTGATATCTACAATATCTATCTACACTTAATTGATGCTAAATAAAGGGAAAAACTCTCAATAATGTTGATGGGGAATGCTCATCCAATCAGAAAGCCTAAGAACCAACACTGAGAATTCTCAGAGAAGAAAGACTACTTTAATAATCAATACTATGCAATTCGTATCTGAGTTTCCTATTCATTTGCCCTATGATTTTAGACTTTCCAGAAGCCACAATCACAGGAGCAAATATTTTAAAACAAATTCCCGTGTTTACACACACACACACACACACACACACACACACACACACACACCCCTACCTCTTGTTGGTTCTGTTTCTCTAGAGAACCCTAATATTTATTTTCAATTATTTTTCTTTCCTGTGGTAATACAGTCAAGTAAGGGGGCCCACCTGATTGGCAATCAGGAGGGCAATTCTTTGTCTCATTTATATCTTATTATCAGGGCTTTCATCAGTTCCATTGTTGAATGGGCTATTCTCTGTGGGCCTTTCTAGCTGCAAGATTTCCCAGGCAGAGGAAACAGCGTGAGCCAAGGCCTTCCCTTATCCCAGCCTTGTCTTCCAAGTCCCTCACAGAATCATGGAGTGTGAGAGTTGGATAGAGCCACGGAGATTATATCATCCAGCCTTTTTGTTTCTTTATTTTCTCCAGTATAAATAAAAATCCCAGGTTCATGTTCTCTTTCTTTTCCCTAGAACAGGGCATAAACTCTAGTAGAAGTTGCTGGGTCTGTTGCCAGATTTCCTGAACACTTGGGAAGTCCTGCCAAATGTGGCCTCAACAACAAAAAATTAGGAGAAATTAGTGGTGGGGGTCAGGTGGTGGGTACGAAAGATGGGATTCTTTTAAAACCTTGAATTTCTAGCAGAAAATGGATCAAAGCTGAGATGAATTTCACCCATCTCTTCTAACAAGCTGCTAATATTATAGTGGCAGCCATGTCAGGATAATTTGTCACACATGTCCCTGAGTGGGCTGAAGCCCCTTCAGAGTCCTCTTCCCTACCCATTGCCACAGGCAACTTGTCTGAAACAAAGCTTTAAGACCTAATGGAAAAGGAAATGTAGGAGTGGGGAGGGGGGTGGGGATAGTTAATGGCCACTTTGACAAGTCATCTGGGCCCACCTCCCCCCCCCCAGATCTTGCATCCTCACCCATATCTACCTTCATTAGGCTTGAAGAGCCTGTCATTATTCAATTACCTGTAGGTTCTTGCTGTCACCGCAATGTCCACTGCCACTACGATGCTGTGCAGAAGAAAATTCTTCCTACAAACGTTTCCTGAAAGAAAGCACCGTGTCAACACGAGTTACCAGACCAATAATAAAAATAACAACTTGATAAGCAAGATTCCTTGCTGAGACAGGCTTGCAGTGATTCCTCAGCCAGGGCAAAGTTCTTTCAGTTAGAATGACTGCCAGTGACCTCGTTGGGACCTGTGTCCAAGCATCAGCTGTGGGATGCCTGGCTCACACAGGGAATCCATCCATCAGATGGGAAGCCTAGGATTTGCTCAAGTGGTTCTTGGGCTAATACTGTTAGCACCATTGAATCTCACAAAAGGCCCATTCTTTCATTCTTCTCACTTTCAACATAAAACACCAACAAAACATCTGTTGTGGGTAGTTCAGAGAACAAAAAGGATGTCACAGGATCCAAGGTACTCAGAGGACTTGGAGGAGAACGAATGCCCATGGCATAGGCCAGTTGGTAAAAGGTCTCTTCTGTCCTGAGTTATTTAACATGAAGAAGGTACAATTTCCCCATGTTCTCCTCTAGTTTGAGCCAACCAAGGTATAAATAAGTTGCTCTGCTTTTCAAAAAAGTTTTGCAGATTACGTACATGTTTATACATGTAGTTATACACACCCTAATGAAACCAAAATAGACTTTAAGAAGATCATGAATTATTTTTATAATAATGTTAACTGCACAACCTTTTATGTGGGAGCTATTTGACTAATAGATAAAAGTTAAAGTCATACTTAGCCAACGATGTTCTCATTGATGGGTATCTTAAATTCCATGCTTTCAGACCAACATTCATCATCTATCAGAGAAGTCATTCACTCAGATTGGTGAATTGACTTTTCAAATTAAAGGTGCATGGCAGAACTGTATTTAAACCTCTGGGCTCTCAAAATCCAGAATTTTATTATAGGTGCAATATTAATTTTATCAGTCAAGAACAAATCAAAATCAGGGAAAATACACGATATATAGGAAGGAGTATGTTAAGTTCAAATCCTCCGTGAGAAAAAATATAAAGAAAGCCCATTCAGGACAGGCAGCTGAATGCTAAGAGGGCTTGAAAGAGAATTTTGGTTACAGAGGGAAGTAAACAAGGAGTCAACCAGGATAAAAGATCAACTTGAATAGAGAAGGAACTAAGCAAATATAGAGCAGAGTGCAAAACTCTTAGATAAAACATTATTCAGGCTGTAAAATTACTAGCTCCAACTTAAAATTTACACTTGGAAAAACTAAGCCCACTGCCAACTGCAAGTCTCTTGGCAAAAATATACTAGATGACACCCCTGTTTGAAATTGTTTTAACCCCCAAACCTGAAATGCCTGTGTTGCTGAAGACTGGCAGTACAGAAATGAAGTAAAAGAACATTACACAAAGAGGAAAAGTCCTCACAGTCGCACACACAGGTGAGACTGACAAAGCAGATAAAGAAAGGTGGAAAATTCTGACAAAGGGATAGTCCTCTTCCACGAGAGACAGCCAGCCATGCTCATATGGTTTGGGAAACCCTAGGGAAGTAGCCAAGAAGAGTGAACAAATGTTTTCTTGCCCCCTACTCTGTTCTCTTTTCTACTGTATCCTTATGCCTTTTTTTTTCCACTTGGGGTCTATACAAGAAAATTTATAGCAAGTTAATTTGGCAGGTACATTTTTGGGGAGAAGAGATCGGGAGAGAAATATTCCTCTAGCCAGATGTTGGAAGTCAATTTTGCCTATTTTTCTTCTGTTTTACATTTCCCTCCGTATTCCTCTTCCCTCATCAGCCAAAGTAAACAGAATCTGGATGTTAAGGATCTATGTGAGGTAAGGTTTTATAGACATTCATTTATCATATACCATAAAAGCAACTGGGAAACAAGAAGTACAGGACTCAAATGCATGACCTCAGCAGCTGTGGGATTCCATACTGCATGAGTTTCCCCAACCACACAGAATTGCTGAGATCCTGTTCCTCCTTGGTTCTGTTTTGAAGATGCTGAGTTCACCTTCTACCCTCATGGTCCTATGAATGACAAAACTATTTAAGGATAGAACACAAAGACAAGCTCCATACAGATAAATAAGCTAATGAATCTAAAACCACAGACCACAAGTCCTGGCACGAAGTGAGTACTCAGAAAATATTCAGTGCTTCAGAGCGAGAGCAGTAGTACAGCAGGTAGTGTATTTGCCTTGCACGTGAATGACCCTGGTTTGATCCCTGGCATATGGTCCTCATAGGAACACCACTAGGAATGATTCCTGAGTGAAGAAGATTCCTGAGCATTGAAGATTCCTGAGCATTTCTGGGTGTGACCCAAAAAACAAAGACAAAATAAACCAGAAGTGCTAGAGGTGGGGCCCGAGAGAGAGTACAGTGAGTAGGGCATTTGCCTTGAATATGGCAGACTGAGATTAAATCCCCAACACCACAGATGGTCCCCTGAGCACTGTCAGAGGGATCCCTGAGTACAGAGCCAGAAGTAAGCCCTGAAAACAGCTAGTGTGTGGCCCAGAAATACAAAACAAATGAAAAAATAAGGGAAAATATCACTGTTGATGCTGTCATCCTGGTATATTTTTTCTCTTCCTCTTTCCTCTTCTCTTCATCATTTAAATCACCATCTTTAATAAGCAATCTCACTGTTAGACGACATTTTTAGTTCTAATCTTTTGTGAAGAACAAATTAAGGAATATTAAAGTCTATGGTAGTGTCAAATACTCACAGAACATTTTATGAGTAATTTTGGAAACTATATCTGTTTCTATTTCTGTATCTCTAACTTAATTCATTTTCTGGAAAGGTAGCATATAAAAACATTATATGACTATATGAAATCACATATTTTAAAAATGATAAATGTTCATTTTTGATAAATGTAACTGAAAAATGCTCATGATTTAGTTATCAAATTTCAAAATTAATTTATGAATCATCTTGTACCTAATATCTTTTTATATCATGTAACTGTTTTATTTAACATAATGTAAGCAGCACATAGCTACATTCTCCCTTACTTCTGGTATTCCCTTTCTCTATTTCTTTTAAATGGTTAAATACTTTTTGCTTTTGAGAGGGAGTATTCCCCCACTTTCCTTTGTGACACTGCTATGGCAATGAGTGGGGATGTTTGGTGATATTTTTTGTTGTGTTCACTTGGGGTCACACTTAAAGTGGTGACATTTGCACACTCAGCTGAGAGATTACCAGGAGTCATGCTATTTAGCACATTGTGCTTGGTCTGTTCATGAAGGTTCACTGAGGTGATTGTACATGTGCTTACCAGGAGTTCCACTATTTTTTAATTGTAATCCTTACAGGTTTTAGGTACAGCATTTGCACATACCTGCTATGGTACAGCCAGAAATTGTTTGAGGTGCCACGATTCAAAGACAATCAGTTTACTTTGATTACATTCAATATTTCAACGAAAAGAAACTCACTATTATTATTTGGAGTTTCTCCCTCCTAAAGTCGGACCTGCTGAAAAGGAAGCATTTGATAATTTGTTTTCCATTGCTGAGAATGAAGAGATATGAGGTCAAGCGGCCACACTAGCAGCCACAAGGTTTTGGATTTCTGTATTTTATTATTTTAGTAACTAAGTCTAGAGAAATATCTGTCAGAAATTGCATCACTGCAAACTTGTACTTCTCAGCTACTTTATATTCCACATATGAGTGCAACTTTTCTATGTCTCTCTCTTTCTTTCTGACTCATTTCACTCAAAATGACACTCTCCATGTTGATCCACTTATATGCAAATTTCATAACTTCATGTAATCAAAGTGAAAGTAAAATGAAATTTATCAGTTACACAGGCGGGGTGGGTGGAGGTATACTGTGATCCTTGGTGGTGGAATATGTGCACTGGTGAAGGGATGGGTGTTCAAGCATTGTACAACTGGGACTTAAACCTGAAAGCTTTGTAACTTTCCACACGGTGATTCAATAAAAGAATACATTTTTTAATTTGTTAAAATATAAGAAAACTACCAGCCTAATCAAAAAAGAAGAAAACTACCAACCTAATCAAAAAATGGGGTGATGAAATGAACAGAAACTTTCCCAAAGAAGAAATCCGAATGGCTGAGAGACACATGAGAAAATGTTCAACATCACTAATCATCAGGGAGATGCAGATCTAAACAACAATGAGATATCATCTCACACCACAGAGACTGGCCCACATCCCAAAAAACAAAAGCAACTTGTGTTGGCGTGGATGTGGGGAGAAAGGGACTCTCCTTCATTGCTGGTGGGAATGCCAACTGGTCCAGCCCTTTTGGAAAACAATATGGACAATTCTCAAAAAATTAGAAATTGAGCTTCCATTTGACCCAGCAATACTACTCCTGGGAATATATTCCGGAGAGGCAAAAAGGTATAGTAGAGATGACATCTGCATTTCTATGTTCATTGCTGCACTGTTTACAATAGCCACAATATGGAAAAAAACAGAGTGCCCCCAAACAGATGACTGGTTAAAGAAACTCTGGTACATCTACACAATGGAATACTATGTAGTTGTCAGAAAACATGAAGTCATGAAATTTGCATATAAGTGGATCAACATGGAAAGTATCATGCTGAGTGAAATGAGTCAGAAAGAAAGAGACAGACATAGAAAGATTGCACTCATATGTGGAATATAAAGTAGCTGGGAGGTACAAGCTTGCAATGATGCAATTTCTGGCAGATTTTTTTTTGGACTTAGTTACTTAAATACTAAAATACAGAAATCCAAAATCGTGTGGCCGCTAGTGTGGCCACTTGACCTCAAATCTTTTCATTCTCAGCAATGGAAAACAAATTATCAAATGCTTCCTTTTCAGCAGGTCCAACTTTAGGAGGGAGAAACTCCAAACAATAATAGTGAGTTTTTTGTTGAAATATTGAATGTAATCAAAGTAAAGTGAAAGTAAAGTGAAATTTATCAGTTACACAGGCCAGGTGGGGAGCTTGGGAGGTAGGGGAGAGGGGTAGAGGTATACTGTGCTTCTTGGTGGTGGAATATGTGCACTGGTGAAGGGGTGTTTGAGCATTTTATGACTGAGACTTAAACCTGAAGGCTTCATAACTTTCCACATGGTGATTCAATAAAAGAATAAATTAATTAAAAAAAAAGACAATCAGGTTGCCAGACCCAGTCAGCAGCATAGTTGCCAGTATCTTATGTGGCATCACAGGACTGATGAACTGGAAGTCTGAGCCTTACAGCTCGGAATCTTTAGCCTCTGAGTCATCTAAGTCTTCCTCTCCCCCACCTGTTTCTTTTATTATGAAATATAATCCTTTCTAACAAGTTTTGGGTCTTTGAATGCTTCAGACTTCATTTTCTCTGAAAATTTATTGATTTTATTCCACCTCTTGAATGATAGTCCAGTCTAAATTATCTATAGAATTCTAGCTTTTAGGTGTTAGGATTTTATCTAATTGGGTGAAAAGCAATTTAATGAATTGGATTAAGATGTGATTATTAACAAAAATAGACCATTTTTTAAGGTTTTAAGAAATTATAGATTGAAGGTTGTGGAGATAGTACAGCGTTTAGGGCATTTGACTTACCTGTGACTGACCTGGTTCCCCATATGGTTCCTCAAGCCCCACCAGGAGTAATATCTGACTACAGAATTAGGAGTAATCCCTGAGCACTACTGGGTGTGGCTCTTCAAAATGGAAGGAAGGAAGGAAGGAAGGAAGGAAGGAAGGAAGGAAGGAAGGAAGGAAGGAAGGAAGGAAGGAAGGAAGGAAGGAGGGAAGGAGGGAAGAGGGAGGGAAGGAAGAAAGGAGGGAAGGAGGGAAGGATGGAAGGAAGGAGGGAGGGAAGGAGGGAAGGAGGAAGGGAGGGAAGGAGGGAGGGAGGGAAGGAGGGAGGGAGGAAAGGAGGGAGGGAGGGAAGCAAGGAAGAAATTGGAGATTGGAAACTTAGAGTTGATGCAGTTTTTCACAGAAGTCAACAAAGACTTCTCTCTCTCACTACTCTGTTCCCTTACCATGTGGTTTTGGTTTTCGTTGTCACTAATGGTTTATAGATGTAGGTTCACTATTTATGCTCCAGCTGGAGAGAAGGGACAGGACAAAGAAAAGACACAAGTATAAGTCAACTCTATCTGTCCCTTTTCATTAGAAAATAGATGTCTTGGAATCACCTCACAAATAATTTTCTGCTTACATTACTGCACCACATGGCTAATCTTAGTTGCAAGACAAATTGGGGAAGTACATATTTTCAAGTGGGCACATTGCTGGCCTAGGTAATATTAGGGTTTTGTTATTTAGCTAGAGGCAAGGGTGAAATACGCGCTATGTAGAAAACTAACAGAATATATTTTAGAGACTCATAATTATTTTCATTCTGTAGAAGTTCTATAAAATTTTCTTTCATCCAGCATTTTGTAGATGATAAATCCAATGTTGATCTTTTCCTTTTAGTTCTACTCAAATTGTATACAATTATAGTGTTCATGTAAATTCTTTCATTTGCTGACCTCCATGCTTCCCTTGCAGAACCTTGATTCTTATTGGATACCAGGGAATTCTCCCTTGAGTATCTGTATCTATAGTTGAGATTTCCTGTTAGTCTGTTGGCTGCTTTTGTTATGCTGCTGGTTGGCTTTTCTTCCAAAGTCCTTCAGGGATCATGTGAGAGACCTGCTGTGGCACAGGGGTCAGCAATTTTTCTATTTAGGTTTCTCATCATTTTTAGTACCCTGATAATTTTTTTCTTCTCTCCAAATAAGATATTCACTCTACATTTACTTCTACAGATTTAGACTATAAAAAGGAATCTACAACCAGTTTTTGATTTTCCACCAGCTGGCAAATGTGTTTTGAGTATGTTATAAAACACGTTTATGCCTTTTATTTTATGAGATTATCCTGTAGTCTGCAGTTATCATGAGGCCCAATTCACAGATGTGAAAATTGAGAGTTTATCACAATAGTTCCTAACATAGAAGAAATAGTCTGCTTCTTGCAAAGTGATTTTGTTTTTACATTTTTCTTCCTATATGTACTTCTGATTATATTTTAGACTTGAAGTTTACTTGTTGCACTACTAGAAATATTTATATGGCTAATAATCAAATCAACTTCTTTTCAGAGTGATAAAGCCCAGACATTCTAAAATGTATATTATATTAGATTGAGTCTATCTTGCATGCTTTCTCAGGATCTATTTTTATTGTCTTTACATAGATATTTCTTCACTGATTTTATTAAGTGTCCTGTAAACCATCTAAACTTACCTCTCCTACTTAAAGTTTATCACTTTTAACTTAAAAAGAGGCCAAGACAATGAAAGGCTTTGAGTTTGGTGTTTAAAATCAAAGCAATGATAGCATAAAATTCATGTTACTAGGTAGCCAAGATCATAACTAGATCCAATCCTGTCTAAAGGAAAGAAATACAAGAAAATTAATAACTGTTGTTAAACCCAAGTGATAAAAATGGTGGTGGTGTTAGAATATTTGAACTGCAATGAAAAGTAAAAATCTAACCTGACAGGGAATTGCCAAATAGCTTACAAGAGAAGAATAAGGAGGGAAAAGAGAAAGGGAACAATGGGGGAGAAAAAACTAAAGCAGCAGGAGAAGCAAAGAGAACAAGGCAAACAAGAAGAAAAATAAGAACAAGGGGAATCATCACACCACCACCTCTAACTTTATTGGCACTGAGTAATGATCTTGAAAATTTGTCCTCAGAACAGATTAGAGTATATGAGACCCAAATATATCTGACCCCCAGGTAATCTTGTCTATGAATGGGTAATGGTATACAGGTATAGGATTTGGGGATTTGGGTAAACATTCCTCTCTTTTCAACCCCCTCTTTTTCTTTATCAAACAAAATTAGCTACTCTGATGGATTCACTAGAGAGGATGCTATCTTCTTTCAGATAGCATATTTAGAGCTAATTTTTGGTTCACTAATGGAATTTGGAGAACTTTACATAAATACTAGAGTAGGTCACTTATAAAATGTGCTAGATGATAGCCATGTTTCTCTAGAAGATTTGAATTGCCTTATTGCCAAGAACAACAGTAATTATTTTTAATTACCCTAGATTCCCAGTAACTGAGTGAAAATGGGATATGTTGATGTGCTTAAACATAACATAAAAAGTTAATGAAAAAAATGTAGTTGGTTATAAACATCTATTTCAATGTAGGACAACAGCTACCAGACGAAATAATTGGTGGGAAGTAAAAGACTAGATGTTACTCCTATGATACTCCTACGAAGCAGACGTGGATAGAGAGTATATTTACCTAGCTCACTATTAGAACTTTTTATTCTAATTGTTATAGACAAATTCCAATTAACATGTTGGATAGAAGACTGGACATAGCATACTATGTTCCTAGAATATACTTTGTTAATAATCCTACACTTATGTACCTTGCCATCTTTTCTGGTACACATGATTGATTTTCTTTCTACCAGATCTAGCAAAAAAAAGTTTACATCCTAAGAATTTGCTTTTGTAATTCCCAGAATCTTGATATTCCCATGACATACTGAGCTGCAGAGCAAGCAAATGGAAATTAAGAAGACGAAAACAAACTCAAAAGTAAAAAAAAAAAAAATGCTGTTCTCTGAATCTCTTCGAAATCTCCCAGCTGTGATCCAGAGAGATGCCCATTTTGCATATTTTTTTTAGTAAACTCCTCGAGTGTACCATACTACCACTGGCTTTTATGAAAAAAACCTACTTTTCTTCCCTGTGAGTTCAAGAAAAGGCATGAAATGACCCAAGGGATAGACTAATGGTCCCAGAAAGAATGTTTAAAGGGATTAAGGTGCTCCAAGCCTACTTAAATTTCATCTCCTTCATAAAAATTTACCTGACTATCCAACCGAGGATGCTTATCCACTTCTCTAGATTTCTAAAACCCTTAAACTGTATTTTATACTTTGCTTCCTAGCTTATGGTGTTAAGTAGCACTTGTTCATGGCTATGGGATGGGAATCTTTTCTTCCCCCAAGAAAGTTATCTTCACATGCTGGAGAATGAACACCCCAACTCTCAGAACTGTAGAATATCAAGAACACTGGACAAAGGGACTCGTTACTGGTGCATTTGACCTCAGAGAAATGATATATTTGTCTTTGAGTCAATGAAATCTTATTCAAAGCACATGGAGCCATTTTTATGTACACAGAATACTAAATACAGATGCTCAATATAAACCAAAAAAAAAAAGTTGGTTGGGGAAATGAAGATGGTACAAGGATTGAAGCTTTTTGCCTTATATGTGGCTGATTCTGATCCAATTTTCCAGTACCACATATTGTCCACTGAGTACCACCAGGATTGATCCCTGAACACAGAGCCAGGAATAAGCTCTGAGCACTACTGGGTAGATCCTCAAAATAGAAAGAAACCCAAATAAAAACCAAAAAATAAAATTGACTGGGATTTTTCAGAAATAGAAAAACAATTTAATGACCTTACTAATTTTAAACTATTTTATAGAGTTATAATAACTGAGAGAGTATAACAGTGACATAAAATGAGATAAGCCAACGGATCAGAATAAATAAATGTACACATCATTGTCAATTAATCTTTGAAAAAGGGCACCAACACTATGCAAAGAGAAAACTTATCTTCTTGATAACTATTGTTGGGAAAAGTGGATGACATGTGGAAGAATAAAACTGGGACCTTAATTTTATCCCGGTCACAAAAATTAACTGAAGCAGTGCGTCAGTCTTAAATCACTGTCATCCCATTGCTCATCTATTTGCTCAAGCAGGCACCAGTAACGTCTTCATTGTGAGACTTGCTGTTCCTGTTTTGCCATATCGAATACACCACAGGTAGCTTGCCAGGCTCTGCTGTGCAGGCAAGATACTCTCGGTAGCTTACTGGGCTCTCCAAGAGGGACGGAAGAATTGAACCCGGGTCGGCTGCGTGCAAGGCAAATGCCCTACCCACTGTGCTATTGTTCCCATAAATCTGTAAAACTTCTAAAAGAAAACAGGAGAAATTTTTCCACATTGGTCCTCTCGGTGATGTTTTGGATATGATATCAAAAGCAAGCAATAAAAACATAAATTAATAAATGGTATTCCACTAAATAAAATATCTTCCTCAGCAAAGGAAGTAATCAAGAAAATGAAAACATGGCCTATGTAATGGGATAAAATACTTCCTGATTGTATATCTCATAAGAGTTTAATCACTCGGTAGCAAAAAAACAATAAATCAAATTAAAAATGAGCAAAGAACCTGAAAAGAATTTTTCCATGTAAGGCATACAATAACTAATAGGTACACAAAAAGATGCTTTGCATCAGTTATCATCAGGAAAATATGTATTAAAACAAAACTGAGATATTATTTCACACCTGTTATGAGAACCTTTCCCAAGAAAGCAAGTGATAGTGCTAGTAGAAGTAGTAACATCTGAAATGCACTAGCCTTTTTAAGGTTGCTCCAAGATCACGATCACGAAATCCCGTTATCACCGATTTCTCGGGCGGGTTCAGTAACATCTCATTTCGTCCTTTCCCTGAGATCTTAGAAGTCTATCTTGACTCGGCCCTCCTAACGATGTTGCACTAGGGGCTCTTCAGGGTAGGGGAATGAGATCCAACTTGTTACTGGATTTTGCATATGAATACACCATGGGAAGCTTGCAAGGCTGTCCCATGTGGGCAGGAAAGTCTCAGAAGATTGCCATTTTTTCCCAGAGGGAGAAGGAGAAGTAGGCTAAAGATATCGCTTCTGAGAGCTTCTTTTAAGTCTACTTAAAAGGTTGCTCCAAGCTTACTTAAATTTCATCTCTTTCGTAAAAATTTACCTGATTATCCAACCGAGGATGCTTTTTCAGTTCACTAAATTTCTAAAACCCTTAGACTATATATTGTATACTTTGCTTCCTAGCTTATGCTGTTAAGTAGCACTTGTTCATGGCTATGGGATTAAGAATCTTTTCTTCCCCCAAGAGGGCCATCATCACATACTGAAAAGATAAAAGGAAAGATAAATGGAAAGATAAAAAAAAAGAAAGATAAAAGATAAAAGGAAGCCCATGTTTGGTAGAAAATAAACTGAGACAGCTATTATGAATGGCACTGTGGGATTTCCTAAAAATTTTTAAAAATCTACCCCATTATTAAATAATTCTACTTCTGGGCATATATTGAAACAGAAATCAATATTTCAAAGAGAGCTCTTCATTCCATATTTATTATAACATTATCCACAATATCCAAAAATTTGTTTCCATAAATGAGTGAATGTGATGAACAAGATATATGTTTGTATATGTTTATGTGCATTTATTATTTTATAACATGTATGTTTTATATTCACGTATTCAGTAATACATAATATATACCTATCTATATGGCCAAATGTATAGCTATAATCTATAGATCTTATAAAATTGTATATTATTTGACTATGAGGAAAAAAGCACACCCGACATTTACAACAGCTCAGATGAACCCACAGGACATTATGCTAAGCTAGCTAAAGAAAATTCCATTCACTATCGGGGTCTGAGACGGTCATAGAAATACTGGTCAAAGAGGACAAGCTCTCACTTACAAGAGGAAAAAGCTCTGAGGATTTCATACAGTCATGCATTGCTAAAAGACATTCCATTCAATGACAGACCACAGATATGGTTAACTATAAATTAACTACATAGCATAGGTGGGAAATAGGCCAAACTATTCGGGCCTGTGTAATTACACTATGGTCTCTGCATAGTAGTGAAATCACCTTATGACATATTTCTCAGAATGTAGCCCTGTCACTAAGGAATACATCATGAGCACTATAGTGAATATGGTAAATAATACATTCTTGTATATTTGGAAACAGTTGAGACTAAACCATAGGTCCCCCGCAAAGTATATGATTTATAATCTCCTTTACAGAAAATAAAAACAAAAACTCAGTTCCCTTTAGAAATCCATTTTCTTTAAGACAATAAATGAAAAGTAAACCCAGTTCCACCTATGTCAACTGCTGATTTATACTGCCAAATCACTCCAATGTTCCTAGAAAGGTGCCTCACCCACCGTGGGAAAAATTAGAAGAACAAACATCCTATCACCTGCAGTTTATATGACAGAGTAACTGTGAGGTAATAATTTTTTTAATTAACTTGATTATGACAATCATTTTACAAAGTACACATACATCAAATCACTATGCTGTACACTTGAAATACATACAACTTCATTTGCCAGTTATACTGCTAAAACTGAAAATAAATACATTTAAAAATAATTAAAGACTATTTTTGTCTATTAATATTTTTATTATTTTGCCTATCCTTAAAATTTGGCAGTGTAGTTCTTGAACGGAAAAGTTTTATCTTTCATAGGTTCTTTGTTTTTATAATATAAATACTAGAGCTAGTTAAATTGCTGGGATTTTGACTGGAATTGCTTTGATTCTATTGATTGATATAGGGAGGATTATCATTTTTTAAATATTAAATATTCCAATTCATGAACATAGTACATCTCTCTATTTATCAAATTCTGTTTACTTCCTCCCAGATTTGTTTTCCTTTTGGTGTCACACCAGGAAATGCTCAGGGCTTACTCTGGCATTTGTGCTCAGGGAACTATTGTATGTCTTCAGCCATACAAGATCTGTTCTAAACTAAGTCCTTCACTCTAAATTAACTTTAAAAAGAGATTTTATTAAATATCAATAATTTACAAAATTACTGATAGTTGAGTTTTAGGCATACGATAATTTGACACCAGTGTCAACTCCCTCCACCAGTGTTTCCATATTCCCTCCTTATCCCAACCCATACTCCTCTCCTGTCTGTCAACTTGACAGGCACT
This sequence comes from Sorex araneus, assembly GCF_027595985.1. Classification (NCBI taxonomy): domain Eukaryota; kingdom Metazoa; phylum Chordata; class Mammalia; order Eulipotyphla; family Soricidae; genus Sorex; species Sorex araneus. Next base: position 48,870,147 of record NC_073310.1, on the reverse strand, counting down.
TGACAAAGGTTCAGTGGTTGCTGCTTAGGTGCTGTGTTTTCAGTTCTGTTAATCTGTGTTTTGGATCTATGACTGTATCGCTCACTCATATCACTGGTATAAGTGAAGTCCGGATGCCTGTTCACCCATTATTTTTTGTTCTCTTCTACCCCACTGATTTTTTTCCTTCTCTGTCTCCTCTCTAAGCACCCCTAAATTAACTTTTTAATTAAGGTCACTTAAAAATTTTCCTTAATATATCTCACACATATAGTCATTTTTTCCACAAATGAAACATTTCTTCCTTTTTATCCTGTCAATATTTTTTCCATTACTTGTAGCACTGAACTCACCCCTACCATTACCCCCACTCCCAAAATACCATAGTGTAAAATACAAGTACTGAGAGCAGACATTGATATTACATAAATGGAAAGAATCCAGGGTTCTTTTCTGCTTTATTTTGTTTTACAAAGCAGTATGATGACTCTAGAGTATTTATAGAAGTGTATTTCTATTTCTATTTTGCTTTTTAAAATCATTACTTGTGACTGATGAAAACGTATACATTATATCAAATTATTTTCAAATGTTAAAGAGGTCTTGAAACACAGACAAATTTTACAGTTCATTTTCTATTTTGTTAGATTATAGCCTCTAAGCTTTCTGTCCCTATTTTATTATTTTCATACATTTTTTCTATATATGGTATAAACCCCATGATATGCTGTTTATTTTCCTTTTTGTTTTAACTAACCCTTTAAAATGATAGATTAGCTTTTGATTTCCTGGATACATTTGATCTGATCATAATATTAATAATGTGCAATACTTTTACATTATGTAAATTCAACTTAATAATATATAATAAATCACTGTCATCATCACTGTCATCCTGTTGTTCATCAATTTTCTCGAACGGGCGCCAGTAACATCTGCATTTGTCCCAGCCCTGAGATTTTATCAGCCTCTCCTTACTCGGTTTTCCCAGCGATTGGAGGCTCTTTTCAGGGTCAGGGTAATGAGACCTGTTATTATTGCTGCATTTGGCATATCAAATACACCACGGGGAGCTTGTCAGGCTCTTCTATGTGGGCAGGATACTCTCGGTAGCTCTCTGAGAGGCATATATATATATACACACACATACACATATATATATTTCCCTTTGTGATGATGTGTCCTGTCAGCACCAGATAATCTCCTCATCAGCTACCCTCAGAACTCATGGCTGCTTCTTTCAGAAAGGAGCATAAAATGAGGCTCCCATAACCATGCCACCGGACTCCGACCAGGGGTGCCCCAGAGGTGGGGTGGGTGAGAGCCCTCCCTGCCTCAAGGGACCCAGCTACTAATACTCCACTACTCCTACCGCTACCACACTCCAGGCCACTTTCCACATGCTCGGGCCAAGCCTCATGCGTGAGCTAAGTCCCACGGAACCCAGATAATGTGGAACTTTGTGATCTTGGACTCTGGGCTCAACAGGATCTGGGAGCAAAGATCCTCTGCCTGCTTCCCCCAATCTCTGGCGACCCATGGGTCACACCCATAAGCCACCTCCTGCCGGCACCAGATAATCTCTCTTATAATAAATCATTATATATATACATATATATATATCACATGAGATTTTTATTTCTTCATTTGTTTGTTTGGGGGCTATACCATGTGGTGTTTAGGGCTTTCTCCTGGGGGTCATGCAAAGTACCAGGGATAAAACATAGGTCAATCACATGCAAGGCAAACTCACTACCACTAAAATGTATCTCTGGCTCAAAATTAATGATCAGGTTTCTTCTTTGTTTAAGGGGTAGCATGGAAGCTATGTATACCTAAAAGTGCCTGAAGGCCACAACCAAAGGCCATTCCCAGAAATGCTGAGGGAGCCATGCATTGCTGGGGATTGAACTCGGACCTCCTACTTGCAAAACCTACAATTCTCCCTTTGAGCCATATCCCTGCCCAGACAAGGAATTTTTGACAAATGTGCACTTTCACACTTCTATATATATACAACACATTTGCAATACCACATAAATCTCTTTCCTACTGTACGAAAGTGAGGAAGAGGGCCAAAGTAATCTAGGTCCCAAATAGGTTTCTCATTTACATATATTAATTGGCAGGTACCAGAAACTCTTGTAACAATTTCTCTTCAGTCAATTTCCTCTCTCCAAAAATCTGCTTATGTCACTATAATGTTTTTTAGCTGCTTTAGAACTTTGTATAAGGAAACTTTTTTAATAGGTACTATATAGTATGGCATCTTTTACTTAGCTTGTTCTTGAGGCCATTCATGTTGTGACATTGCTTATTACTTCTTATTGTTGAGCAGTATAAAATTATTTCATTGTAAAATGATACCAATGATTACTCTTCTATTCTTTTGATTGACACCTGTTCTGCTCCTAGGTTTTATGTTGATGATATTTTTTGAATATTATTACCATGAATGATATTGCCTAAGACATATTTTAACTTCTTCTCTGGAGATAAACTTGAAGGAGTAGAAATGTAGAGTCAAAATAGATGCAAAACTGTTTTTTAAAATAAACTATTATTTTCCAAAGCAATCTTAATATATATACCTACCAGCAATGTACTCTGGTAGCTCCAAATCCACATCAACAATTGGTATTGTCAATGTTTTCCAGTTTAGTCATGCCGGTAGGTATGTGTGCTCGCTGTGTATTCACTTGACTTTCCTTAATGATTCACAATATTTAACACTTTCAAGAAATTCTGTATTTCCTGGGCTTTGTGTAGCATCTATATAACTTCTTTTGCCAAGTATCCAATCAAAGATTTGCCATAATTTTAAAATTAGAATTTTATCCTTTTGTTATTCATCTGTAAGAGTGCTTCCCAGCCTGCCTCAAGTGCTGGGAAAGAAGGCAGTTAGGATAGAAAACAGATCACTAAATCATTGATGATTGGAGGGAGCACTCAGGATGGGAGATATGCACTTAAAGTAGACAAAGGAACAAACATGATGGCCTCTCAGTATCTGTATTGCAAACAATAATGTCCCAAAGTAGAGAAAGAGTAACAAGAAAAGTGTCTCCATAGAGACAGGGGTGAGGGTATGGAATGGGGGTGGCAAAAGGGATACTGGGGACATAGGTGGTAAGAAATGTAGGTGGAGGGATGAATGCTCAATTATTGTATGTCTGAAACACAATCATGAAAGCTTTGTAACTGTATTCCACAGTAATTCAATAAAAAAAAAATTAAATAGTGCTTTTTATAACACAGCGCAGTGGGTAGGGCATTTGCCTTACACACAGCCGACCCAGGTTTGATTCTTCTGTCCCTCTCGAAGAACCTGGCAAGCTACCAAGAGTATCCCACAACAGAGCTTGGCAAGCTACCCGTGGCTTATTCAATATGCCAAAAACAGTAACAACAAGTCTCACTATGGAGACGTTACTGGTGCCTGCTAGAGCAAATAGATGAACAATAGGATGACAGTGCTACAGTGCTACAGTGCTCTTCATATTTTCAATACTAGCCATTTGTGAGGTGTAAGAATAGCAAATCCCAGTTACTTGATCTATGAGAACAATTTGGAGGCTAGTGATACTGACCTTCTTAGCATTTCCATCTTTACTATAACATTCCGTCCAAAGCTGGGTTTCTTTGAGAGAGAGAGAGAGACAGACAGACAGACAGACAGACAGACAGAGACAGAGACAGAGACAGAGACAGAGACAGAGACAAAGACAGAAAGACAGAGAGAAAGAAAGAACAGGGCTCACCTGATAATGCTCATCAGGACACCTCATTTGAAGAGCATTCCAGTGTAAAATCAAGGGGGAGTTTGCTAAGGACCTGACTCCCTGAGAATATGCAGGTGTAACTGTCTCGGTTTCCCCCAGTGCTGTCTCATAAAGCTGGCTCTCAAACCAGCTTTCCTCTCTTCCCATATTATTCCTTCTAAAGAACTTTTCAGATCATACTATCTTACCACTTATTTCCCCTAAATTGACACTCAGCCTGCCTTTTTCTTTAGAAGAATCTGATCATAAAATTTTCGAAATTAAATGTAATAGGAAGTGTGAAAAAAAAAATATCCTCGGGGTGAGAGCTTTCCCTAAACTAAGCCCAATGTAATCAGCAACTTCTCCTGCCTCCTGGACAAGTCCTAGGAATTCAGGTGCAGGCACATCCTGCTCTAGCTCCTGGTTTTTTCTTCCTTCCCCTGTCAGCCGCTGGCCCGCATGTGGCAAAATAGTTCCTTCACGCCTGCCTCTGGCACCTGCTCTGCTGCTTCTTAGCGTGAGTGCTGGGCATCTGTAACTTGGTCAGAAGAGCAAGAAGCTGAATATAAACGTGCCTTCTAAAACCTAGCTGCTTGATCATCTCTTCTCATGCAAACAGTGATCCGCAGACTTCCTCCTTCGGCGTAAGGTTTTCAATTGCTGAGACAATTAAGAAGACATTTATTAAAGAGGTCTGCAGTGTCAAGATTCAAGTTGTTGTTCTCTAAACAACGGCTACTAAATGAGCAGCTGTGCTTGCTTGCCTGGGTCTGATTGCTCTACACATGTCCTATTCTATTCATTAAAGGAGTGAATTATGTGTCTATTAGTCGAAGCACACTCCCCTGAAGTGTGTTACTCTTAGTCCCATCTGAACAGAAAGAAAACTCACAGTTTATTGAAAGAGTATCAAAACAACGCTTCCCTTTTCCCCACAGTACCTTTCACAGCATCGGATGTTCATGCAGACCCTACCTGCTCAGTGAGTATCTTGCTCTCCTTTGCTACAAAGAGAAAAGACCCTGTTCGGCTGAGTCATTCCCTCACAAGGTCCGGTGGAAGGTCAGCTGCCGAGTACGAACCAGAGTTTTGGCCTCCTGCTTCCTGGCTTGGCCTTCTCTCCACCCACACACACTATTAAATGAGAGTGAGTCAGTGGGGTGACAGGAGGGGGGAACAGAGCTTGGACAGAGACAAGGAGGCACTGACATCAGTGGAGGGAGCGCAAGCCAAAGGCAGACGCATCCTAACTACCCAGGAGATGAGAATCTTCCTGGCAGGAGGCGCGCCTCTCACTCTGGAGGGACTCCTTTCAGGTCTGGGTAGATTCGGGGGTCTTCATTCACTAACCCAGAAGCTTGTCTAGGCCCTGACATCCTGCGTCCCTGTCTCGTCTTCATTCTAACTGCTGAGCCCGCCTAGGCATAAAGAACAGTACTGGAATGCCAGACTCCCGTTTGGGGAAATGAAATTCTCGCTGATGCTTTTTTACAGACTGGGGATTTCTATGGTGGCTAGTGTCCTTTGCTGATGAGAAAAAAAGGAAGCTGTTTTTCTTTTCTTTAATGCTTTTCTAAGCACTTAGCAAAAACTGTTTCTCTAGAGTGGGAAAGGGTAATTATGAATAAGAAGAAGTACGTAGTAAAGGAGCAAGTCCAAGCACGTCCTGGCAGAATCTGGCCCAGCGCTTTCCCTTGTTTGCTCCAGTGAAAAGTAAATGCTAAAGGTAGTTTCAGGGACAGCAACTGACAACTTCTACTCTTCTTTGAGTGAGTTTTTTTGCAGTTCCGCTCGCATTTGCATTATAAGCAAAAAAAGAAAATTGACATATAAAACTGACGTGAAAGAAATAACATTTGGAGGAGGCTCTTGTTGATATTGTAGCTTTAGGACTAAAATACAAACATAAAGAGATCGTAATAATGCCACATTTATAAGGATAATAATTATTAAAGAAGTCACTATAAACTAAGCATTCTACCATAACATTAATTTGAATATTCTCAATAATCCATTAAGTAGGCAAAAATATTCTCCTCTTATAAATTTAAACAAAACCTGAAGATAATTGCTTAAACTCAACAAGGCAAAATGGCTTGCCCAAGGCCCAGAGATTATAAGTAGATAAACTGGAATTTGGAATTGGTCCATCTGTCTCCCCAGTTCATAGACTTTGGTAATTGTTTACATTTTTAGTGCTGTGATCAAAATCCTAGACTCTGGTGGTACAATATCAAGGAACTGGTATCCTAGATGGAGGCTCATATGGCTATTGAATCTCAAAGAGATTTTCATCTATTGCAAACAGTGAAGGATCAGAAACTCAGCTACATTCATTCACTCAAGGGTGACATAGCACAGAAGAACTATTTCTGCAACAGCCAAATTTATAAAAGCTTATTTTTTTCATAATATAATACAGATTGCTTTGTTTTAGTAGATAATTTTTCCTTTCTGAACATTTTTAGATGAATTCATTAAAAAGATTAATCTTGCAGTTGTAGGTAAGTAGGATTGGAACAAATAAGAATGGAAAATGAAGAGAGCAGTTTGGGATTGATGAGTATAATAACTAGGATTTTGAAAGTAGAAATGTAAATAATACATTGATACCAGTCATATTCTACAAATGAACAATCCACAACATTCAGCAGCTATTGACCTTAGGGAAAGAAAGAGGAATAAAAAATTTAAATGGAGCCAGAAAGAAAGTACCAGGAAGAGGCACATTAAAACACAGGTCTGGCACATGGCCAATTCTGGTGTGATCCCCAACACCTCATGGCACCCCAAGCACTGCTAAGTATAGGCCTGGAAACCCCATAACCACCCCTGGCGTGGCTAAGGTAATCCCCAGCATCACAGGGTCTGAGCAGTACCACAAACCTTGGGCTTTACAGTGAACCCCTGACCTGGTTGGCCAAGAATTCTGTGGGGGTGTGGGGCACCAAACAATCCTGAGCACTGCTTTTGGAGACCCTGACTCCTAAAAAGCATATTTCTGAGATTCTCAGACAGATCATAACCCAAAGACCAGTGATTCTACTTTAAGAAGTAACTAATTGGAACAGATATGTATTTAAAGTTGAACATGAATATTTTAAAGTAGAATGTCAAAAGAAGATACTTATTCAGAACCTAAAATTACAGCCTCATATAGGATAAAAAAAAATTTTAGGGCTTTTAGGACTTTCTAGATTTTACAAAGTGTGTTTGTGTGAGTGTGTGTGTGCGTGTGTGTAAAGAGCAAAAGTTATAGTAGTAGGTATTGTTGTCTTCCTATAAAATATCTCCTATCTGGAGCTATAGCACAGTGGGTAGGGCATTTGCCTTGCATACAGCTAACCCGGGTTCGATTCGATTCCTCCATTCCTCTTGGAGAGCCCGGCAAATTACCAAGAGTTTCCTGTTCACACTGCAGAGCCCTGGCAAGCTCCCCGTGGTATATTCGATATGCCAAAAACAGTAACAACAAGTCTCACAATGGAGACATTACTGGTGCCTGCTTGAGCAAATCGATGAACAACAGGGCAACAGTGCGACAGACAGTGCTATTACTTAGCAATAGTAAACCAGTCTCAAAGTCAACCCAATTCTCAGCTGTCTAATAGTCTCTTACGACTTCATGTGTTGGACCTTTGGCAAACATTGGTGGGTCTATCCTCTAAGCTCAACTATCAGAGACATCTTGGATTACTTCTTTCTTGGAGTGTAAGAAATATCTCCTCAACTGTGTAATGATACCTTTCATCCTGAAATCCACATGATTATTAGTATCCTTTTCATCCATGTAAAAATCCAACATTTGTGTATTCTCATTAATCATTCCTAGCACACACACAAGCCTATTGACTGTGCTCCCTTCTCAATGTTTCAGAAGAATTGCCTGCTATTTAGGAATATTGTCATTCTTTTTGGAAATCCTCCCAGTACTCGTTTTGCTTGCTGAATGTTACTATAAGAACCCACTCAGAGGCTTCCAACAAAAATCTAGAAAAGGAAGAGTCAGTTGGTAGCTCTATGCGGTTGGTATTCTAGGAACTATATCTGTAAGCAGGAGAAACAAGTTTAAACTACTGTGGGAAGGGGAGGCAACTTCTTTCCCACACTGAAGCCTCAGAACAACCTGGAAAAGTCCACAGTCAGGCATCTTGCCACAGACAGAATGAGTCAGGCTCCCTAAGGCTCTCAGATTAGACCTCCAAAAGTCCTCTTTGGCCCATTCTCCTCCTTCAGGCACTTGAAATTTATGGGAGTTTTTCTTAGGAACATAGATGCTTTTAGTTAGAGGGGAGCTGAACAGCCTTTCTCATGACCAGTGTTATACAGCATGAGGACACTCCCAAGCAATACCATGGCCTGAATCAGGGTCAGCAGTAGCATCTCTCTAACACCCAAGATTAGCATATTTTACAAAGGCCATCACTTAGTAATGATGTCAGGAATGTCAAACCTAGTATTATTTATCCTTATAGAAAGATTAGTTTAATGATTAAAATATAATTATTATATACTATGAATCCCTTTTAATAATAGAAATAGTTCACATTATGTGAGTGGTTTTGTGCCATGAATTTTTCAATCATTATCAAATTTGACCCTCACAGCATTTTTAGCAATTATTTTAGTTATATATTTTTTAAACCCCTATTCTGTTTAATGTTTTGTAATCCTGCTTCTCAGAATGAAGCGCTATTTAGAAACTATTCTGGTCAGAGTTAGTCATGATCTTGGCTGTCCCTGTCATCTAATAATAGAGTTGTCTAATGTTTTTTCTATCCTCTTTAAACTCACCTATCAGAGAAATCTTGGATTACTTATTTCTTGGAGTGTAAGAAATATCTCCTCAACTGTGTAATGATACCTTTCATCCTGAAGCCCACATGATTATGAGAATCCTTTTCATCCATGTAAAAATCCAACATTTATGTATTCCCATTAATCATGCCCAGCACACGCTGTTTATTTTTTGGATATTTGTCTTTATTCAAAAAATTACTGTGAGAACCAATGAATTAAATAGTTTTGAATTAAAACTAATCTAGTATACTCAGATAAGTATTTTTTGGTAATGTGCTTGATAATATGCAATTTTTGATATATATATTTTTTTATTTATGTATGTATATAAAGTATAATATTCTGCCACAAAAATAGCAAATGAAGTCATTGAAAGTATACTTCATGAAGGAAGTATCTAGATTCAGAATCTCTTCTTATTAAGTAATGTGTTGCGTAGCATAAGAAAAACTGTTTGAAATTTCATCTCACAAATGTTTGCTTAGCACCTATCTCCAAGTTTCCTAATACATGCAGAATTGCTGATTCTAGATTGTGAGTTTAATGTGACCCAGGTGGATTTTTACCTATAAATGGTTTGCCCATAGCAGCTGGGTGTTGGCTCCTGTAATATGAATAGATAACCAACATAAAATTACTAATTGGCAGGTGGCACAAGCAGCCTGTGACCTCCACAGAGGGTATCTCTGTAGACGGAATACAACGAACAAATCTACAGGAACATGGGCCAAGTGCCTTTCTTTATAAGTCAACACAAAAGAGGCTGTTATGTCATTCTTTATGTACTAGCTCTTCACCTACACTGAGGTAACTAAGAATGGCGCTAATCCAAACTTCATTAATTTCCATTTCTCAATTGATAAATTCAAAGAATCCGATGGGCATTCCATACACCTTCCAAATTCCCAGACCATTTTGGTCTATGGAACCAAAGTGGTTTATTAGATCTTCTTCAATCCTTTTTCTACTAAACTGATGAAACTTGCGGTAAAGGTAATTAGTCAATGTTGTGACTAATTTTATGTTCGTTATGGTTATTTTAATTGAAGAAATATGATATTCTATTGCAGATGATATATTGTTTGCTTAGAAATCACTAGAGTACATTATTATGCAAATCACAATGGCTAACTTTGTATCTTAAAGCCCTGGTCAACTATTCAGATCTAATTTTTAAGTAGTGGTAACTCTTTCTCACTGCAGAACCTGAGAGCTGGGAGTGGTTCATGGGTGACCTGCTTTCTGTAAAACTTTGTACCTATCTGGAAACAAGATTCACTTATGCTTATATTATTTACATCTGAATTCTATTTTTTCCCCTAAGAATCCCCAATTAAGCTACTTTCAAGGACATTCAAATATTTTCAATTTATTTCTCCGTGCCCGCACCCCCAGAATGACTGACGAAGAGGATGGAGCTGCTTGGGACACCGGCAGCCCACCAGCAACCTGCAGTATGTGACTTGAGAGTCTCCGCCAGGTCCCCCGTGTGGAAATCTCTCTCTCTCTCCTTCAACTTTTTCCCTGGACTTTAGACAGAAACCCAAAACCTAATGTCATCTTAGTATCAGCAGTATGTAATGGTTCCTTCTTAATGGGTCGGACTTTTGTGGGTGATCCTAACAAGAATAGTAAGTATTTTGTTGAAATATTGAAGGCAATCAAAATGGTAGCCATCTCTCTAGACTGAACTAAGCTATATCCCCACGCCGGCTGAGAAGAAATATCCTTCTTTCTCGGGAAGAAACGTGGCGTGGTGTCAAACATAGTGTGATGTCCATTAAGCAAACAGACCTGGTGGCGTGGGAATGGGAAATAAGGGGAAAAATTAGGTACATGGACCAGCGGGACGCTGGTGGTATCTCGAGCCGGAGCCGATATCAGCGCAAGAGCTTTGGTTCCAGAAACTGCTTCCAGACACTCTACTAGACTATCAACTAAGCCAGAGCCCCACGCCGGCTGATGACGGGAAATAACCATCCTCTTCGGTTTTTTTCCCTTTGTCAGACAGCGTGGCGATTACTAAACAGGCGTGAACTCGGTGGCGCGGGGCAAGGGGGAAAAAGAAAAGTTATGTAACAAACAGCAGGACTTAATATCTCTATATTCTTAGCAATGGAGAACTATCAAATGCCTCATTGGCAATAGGACTGTCTTTTTCTTTTTGGGGGGAAACCCCAGCAACGGTAGTGAGTTGTGTGTTGAAACATGGGATGTAATCGAGATTAGCGCAAATGAAGTGAAACTTATCACGTACAAGGGTGGGGACTAGGGAGGTGGGAGGGGGCGGCAGATATACTGGGGGGGGTTGGGGATGGAAGATGGGCACTGGTGAAGGGAGGGGTGTTTGAATATTGTATAACTGACATAATCCTGAGAACTTTGTAACCCTCCACTTGGTGATTCAATAAAAAAAATAAAAAATTAAAAAAAAATATTTTCAATTTATGGTGGTTTTGTGTTTTTCATTTCCACTTATCCCATTTTTTTTCCCATGGCATGAGAAAGACAGACTAGAAGGGAGACAGATGGGACAAACATGTGGAAGGTGGGGGCTGCTTTAAATGACAGCTTTGGAAAGGACAAAAATGGGCTCTCATGTACATGGGACATTAAATATGAAGAAATCAAGTTGTTTTAGAGCCTAAATACCTATGATAGCCCATGTTATTGAGAGAAAATGTTAACATGAATAGGTCAGGTAAGAAAAGTGTCCAAGATCAACACATTCAAGGCCAGTGTAAATACAAGCATATACATTCAGACATGCAATTACACCATCCGCGCATGAACACACAGAAAAAGAAAATTGCAATTTGCATTGCTGTGAGGTTTTTTTTTTGGTTGCCAGCAATTTTGACAGTATATTGAAATTTTCAAATTAACTGGGGACATTTTACTCAATTTTATCTCTCAATGCTTTTGTGTCACACTTTTTCAAGGTCTGTGCCTTTTACTGATTGAAATGCTCAAACATTTATTCATTTCAAAGGAACAGGTCATCATTATAATATTTTCTGGAAGAATAGTGTCAGACTTAAACAATTCTTACTTCTTTCTTGATACTTTTCTTCCTCCTAGCCCTCCAGATCCTTTACCTCCATTGTCTTCCCTAAGGCCATCCACTTCCACTTCCATGGGAACTTCTTTTAATGCCTGGTTTTTAATAAAGGGATCCTCCTTAATCCTAAAGCAGTCTGTGTGTGTGTGTGTGTGTGTGTGTGTGTGTGAGAGAGAGAGAGAGAGAGAGAGAGAAAGAGAGAGAGAATCAGCTTTCTAAAATCAGAGGGAAAAAAATGGCACCTACCTGTGTCTGGAACGAGGTGTAAAAGAAAAAAAAAGAATAAAAGAAATAGAAATGCTGGTATTTAATCTTAAAATTCAAATTCTGTTCAGTAGTACCATATCATCTGAGCTCCCTGAAAATGGTAAATAAACCCAGCTTGTAACTTAATGATCCTTGTGTTTGTGTGTCTGTGAATACATTAAGAGCTCTCAAAGAAAAAATTGTGTAATCATAAATAAAAGATAGCAGTGCATCATAGGCAGTCACACAGAAACAGGACTCAATTCCCCTGATCTGTCACTGTGGTTTTTTATCATGTACTCCTGTTCTTTCTTTACCCTTTCAGTTTGCTGTGGTACCAAGACCGCCACTTTAGATGCAGTTGCACGTGGCGTTGTTTGAGTCTTCCTTACCTCGTGTCTGCCCTATAAAAGTCATCTGCTTTACTTGGAATTGATTTCAAAACCAGATTCATGTGGTGCCTGCTCTACCACAATAAACAAATAAATTAACTGCTGTGATATGGAAATTTACATGATTCAGTGTACTTAAAAACTGTTAACTGTGAACTTATTAATTGAAAACCGCAGGACAATAATCAACATGTCCTTCAGTGGAAAAACGAATCTCTTGTTAAAGTGAATTTGTACGGCTCTAAAGATGTATTTTTCCAAATAACCTATGCCTTAGGCCACCTGATACAATATTTCTAACTTTATCTTTCAGTAGCTTATGCTTTGTTTGTGGACTACATATTGATTTGTTTCCCAAAAATGTGAAGCACAACTCTACATCCCCACGTGGGTTTTTTATATTTTTCCCCACTGTTCTGTGCAGGTTATATTCATTTCAGTCAATCTTGTTTTTCAGCCTCCTGTCTAGAGAGAACTTTAATTAAAATGGTCTGCTAACGCTTGAATCTCTTAAAGGGAGCACTTGGAATCCTAAGCTGCTCTTTCATCACAGAACTCCCAAGAAACATACGCCATCCCCCTTAAGCATATGTTCCAAGGGGAATGTTTGTCTAGAAGCTACTAGGTTGTACTGTGGATAGAAATATGAATTCTGAGAGTAAAATTACGATGATTTTTACACTCAGACAATTAAACTAGCATTTTTTCTGACATTTGACCAGTCAGAGCAACTAGGGTTTGTTATTAATTCCTATTTGATCCCCCAAAAGAGGTCAATATAAAATGATACTTTCTGTTCACTGTATCATCAGATGAATCTAACAGCCTCTTCCTAGAGCTCATCTAAAACTCATACTGATGTTGCCGGTGCTGCTGTTAGGTGGGGATGAATCTTCCTTGAGATTAAAGGTATTGAACAGTAATATTATGTATTGAAAAAAATGTGAAATCTGGATAATTCTGTATACTGAGGAATTTCATTTTAAGATTTTAAAAATATCATTTTTAAATGATATTTTATATCATTAGCTTACTTGCCAATGCAAGTCTCACAATGGAGACGTTACTGGTGCTTGCTCGAGCAAATCGATGAACAACAGGACGACAGTGCTACAGTACTACAGTGCTACTTACCAATGCTATGATATCTATAAATTTTCATGTGGAACTCTTCCCCCTTAATCCATAATCTTGTTTGCCTGTTATACTACTTTAATGGCTGCATTATAACCTATTATTGGTGAAATATAGCAGTTACCCCTTGCTTTTGATATCCTTCTTTTATTTTAATTTTTAAAAAATTTTTATTAGTGAATCATTGTGAAGTACAGTTACAAACTTATGAACTTTCAAGTTTGCATTTGGTTTACATCCCTCCACCAGTGCCCATTCTCCTCCACCAATGTTCCCAGTATCCTTCCCACCACCCCCATGCCAACCCCCACTACCCCACCCAGCCTCTGCAGCAGTGCATTTCCTTTTGTACTCTCTCCTGTTGGGTGTTGTAGATTGCAATAAAGGTATTGAGTGGCCATCATGTTCGGTCTATAATCTACTTTTGGTACACAGCTTTCAACCCAAGTGGGTCCTCCCAGCATTCTCTACTAGGTATTTTCTTCTCTATCTCTGCTGCTTTTTCCCCCAGCATGTGAGGCCAGTTTCCAAACTGTGGGGCAGATCTTCTGGTTCTAATCTCTACTACTCTTGGGTGTAAGTGTTCCATTCTGCTACTTTAATTGCACATATGAGTGCGATCTTTCTATGTCTGTCTCTTTCTTTCTGACTTATTTCACTCAACCTGATACTTTCCATGTTGATCCACTTATATGCAAATTTCATTACTTCATCTTTTCTAATAGCTGCATAGTATTCCATTGTGTAGATGTAGCAAAGTTTCTTTAACCAGTCATCTGTATTTGGGCACTCCTTTTTTTCCCCCAGATTTTGGCTATTGTAAACAATAATGTGTGGAAGTCAATGTGGAGGTCTCGTTCTGTTCAGCAGGGAGAACCCTTCGTGGGGCTGAGAAGGGGATGCAGCTGAATGAACAGACGCAGAGCCCGGAGGAGGGAGAAAAGGCATTTATTCTATGGCAGTTACAGTATTTTACACCTCCCTGCTGGGAGGAGGTGGTATATTATGCACGCTGGGACACCCAATAGAAATGCAGGGTGTCGCACGGGCTTTAGCTAGTAATAAAACAAATGCTGATAGGATAAAATAAGTAAGATTAGGAGTGGCAACCTTTGCTAGGTGTGGCATGGGGTTAGCTAGTGATAAACAAATAGTGACAGGTTAAAATCAGTAAGGTAAAATGGCTCCCTACCATGCTGCAATGAACATACAAATGCAGATGTCATATCTACTATACCTTTTTGCCTCTCCTGGATATATTCCCAGGAGTGGTATCGCTGGGTCAAATAGGAGTTCAATTTCTAATTGTTTGAGAATCGTCCATATTGTTTTCCAAAAGGGCTGAACCAGTCGGCATTCCCACCAGCAGTGAAGGAGAGTCCCTTTCTCCCCATATCCGCACCAACACAGGTTGCTTTTGGTTGTTTGGATGTGGGCCAGTCTCTATGGTCTGAGATGATATCTCATTGTTGTTTTGATCAGCATCTCCCTGATGATTAGTGATGTAGAGCATTTTCTCATGTGCCTCTCAGCCATTTGGATTTTTTCTTTAGGAAAGTTTCTGTTCATTTCATCACCCCATTCTTTGATTATGTTGGTAGTTTTCTTCTTGTGGAGTTCAACCAGTGCCTTGTATATCCTTGATATCAACCCCTTATCTGAATAGCATGGTACTGGAACAAAGGCAGAACCGCAGATCAATGGAACAGATTGGAATATCCCTATACACAACCTCAATTGTATGAACATCTAATCTTTGATAAGGGAGCAAGAAAGGTGAAGTGGAGCAAAGAAAGCCTTTTTAACAAAAGGTGCTGGTATAACTGGACAACCACATGCAAAAAAAGGGCTCAGATCTCCACCTATCACCATGCAAAAATCAGATCAAAATGGATTAAAAACCTCAACATCAGACCAGAATTCATAAGGTACATTGAAGACAATGTTGTCAAAACCCTTCATGACATTAAAGCTAACGATATATTCAAAGATGACATGCCACTGACCAACCAAGTGGAAACAGAGATAAACAAATGGGATTATATTAAACTAAGAAGCTTCTGCATCACAAAAGATATAGTGACCAAACTACAAAGACAATCTATGGAATGGGAAAGAATATTGATATTCTTCTTCCCACAGAAAGAATTCAGAGAATTTATGGGTGTTCCCAAAGAAGCTACAGTGCTCTAAGTCTTTAGCACTTTCCTGGGAGAGAGCATATCTGCCACTTGTACTTCTATTAGGTAGAATGCCTGACTTCAGAAGCCACTCTACTTAGATGGTGGTGTTCAGGGTTGAGAAGCCAGCCACATATGAAGAAGGCATGATTGAAATATGGATAACATATGCATGAATAATCAGGACTTTGGATTTCATGTGGCACTATAAAACTCTCAAATCATTCAATAAAATGCTTTCAATTATTCCACTGCTCATTAAATATGCCTCCAAAATTGGCACGCTAGAATGAACAGACCAAAACTCCATGTGGGTTGAGCATAACAATGAAATAATTCTTAGTGCTTATTCTTGTCTTTTCTCGCTGAAGACAACTTTAACAAAGGTGCAAACTCATACTAGAGACTCAATAGATTTGAAAACTTGTCATTCAGAACTTAATCTGGAGTGTGTGTATACTGTGTTTCACATTCTTTTTCCCACAATGTCCTTCTTCCAACTTAGTTACCCTTCTATGACTCTACAATTAACCCCCTAGTCTTGTGCTGTGGCACCCTTAGCATGATTTTCATATTTTAGGGCCCCACTGGAAGCCATATGGCCGCTATTGAGAAATACTTTTTTAAATGACCCTAATTTCATTCTATTGAAAACTAATTATAGGTTATCTTCCCTTGAATCAGAAAAGACTTGCAACTAGTTCAACCACAGAATAAAATAAATAGTGCATTGTGACTTTTGATACTAGTATGGAAAAGGTTATGCAGATCCATGCCCTTTTTACTCTTGGCATGTTCTCTTTTTCTTGGACCCAACACCAAGTCCAAGCCAAATGATGATGCCAAGTGCCCGTGCTCTGGGCAAAGCCCAGCTGAGCCCACGTGCCACATGTGAGAGCGAGAAAGCCTCCAGATGATTTCAACCACCCTGCTTTGTGACTGCTGTCAACCACTGCCAGCTGAGACCTCAGACATCAGAGAACAGAGACAAGCAACCCTATGGTGCCTTGTCTAAATTTCTTAGCCATCATTAGTGAACATCAACAGAAAATTTGCTGCTTGAGATCACTGTTTATGGTTAATTAGGGCATAAAAATAACAAAGGAGCACACCATAGAAATAGTTTAATACATTGCATGAAATGACTTAAAGTGAAAAAGAAATACTTAAAATCCATTGACAATGTCCTGGACAGTGTACTCATGCATTGACCATTGACTTAGATAAAAGAATGGAAGGTGACTTTTTTTGCCCTGCAGCTCCCACAAGGTTTAGAAGGATAGAAAATCATAGGATTATGAAGCAAGCCTGATAAGTTTTTGACAGACTACTATAATGAACTGAATTTCACACAATGAAAAAATAACAGGGATAAAATGCAAAGTCTTTCATCTGTGTTAAAAAGTAATAAAGTGAACAATGTGGTATAGAGAAGATGTGACTTAATGCTAGCCAAAGACAACAACAAAAATGAGATTTGTCAATTTAAAGTGAACTTTATAAGATCTGACAGCATAGATATGTTGAGATATGTTGTCTTAAAAAATACTAATTGGTGTTAAGGAGATAGCACAGCCGATAGGGTGCTTGATTTTCTTGCATCTAACCATGGTTCAGTACCCAGCACCACATATGGTTCTCTGAGCCCTGCCAGGAGTGATTCCTGAGTGCAGAGCCAGGAGTAAACTCTGAGCAAGTTTACTTGCTATTTTAGATACTACATATCTAAAATACTGTGACTAAAGGTGGTTTATGGAGAAGAAATTACCTGAATAAGAAATTACATGGGGTACCTGATTATCCACCTCTATGTTCTTGAATTCTGTGTTGATTCTGGCCATTTTCCCTCAAAACTAACTGTACCAGTGGTATAAGACTTTGTGGCATAATGAGGTTACTTTTGAACTCATGTTCCCTAGAGAATCTGGGGTATTTACTTCAAAAGAGGGATTACATACATTTCATAATAACTGTCTATTATATAGAGGCAAGGAGAGTCACTGAGGATGTATAGCTGAGGACAGAACCATGAACACTATGAGTAGGAACTCCAGGGAACTTCCTAGACTAATATAAAGAATAACTACACATGGCCAAGGTTACCCATAGGTGAAACAACAGCAGTACTACATATCTAAAATAAAAAGAACTGACCAGAGGTGCTATATACGGGGTTAAAGAGCAAAATACCTTTATATTCAGTTAACCACAGAGTTTCTCAGATTTTTTTAAAATTGTGTTCAGATTTGAGTGTCAACTAATTTGAATAAAATGTCACTTATCCATGTGACTCACTTTTCAATATTCACTAAGTGCTTATTTAGCTGGGTACTATAGAAGAATAACTAAAAATATTAACCCCAACCTCCAGAATTCCATGGGATCATTAAGTGAGTTGCAGGCAAATATTAGAGTCAACCATAGAAAAGAAAAACTTATCAAGGGGAAGTTTTTTTATCTGTTTTTAATCACATGTTTTGTATAACAATATTAAAAATCTCACTGCTGCATTTTAATGGTATGCTGAGATAGACACTGATACATGATATAAATATGAATCTCACATCATTACCTTATTTGCATCAGCATCAAGCTCAATGTTTGGGTTCTGTTTGAGAAATATATGAAATCTATGTTGACATTTTGTTTTAAAAACATTCATTCAGAGTTCCCCAATTCCCAGATTTTCTGATTTTGATTCCCATAGAAGGAGACCTTAGCAATAGGATATAGTAATGAATTGGGAAGGTTATTTATTTTCTATGAATAGAAAAGTAGGACATCCCACGGACATTCAAACCAAACACCAAGACAATATTTAAAACCACACTAATAATGTGCCATTAATTGTAACTATCACCTTAATGGTAATTATATTGGTTAGCCTAGGAGAACTCTCATATCATAAAAATGTAGGTAGGAATTTTTTTAAGATAGTTTAGTTTCAAGCATATCATCTGCTTAAAGAGCTCCAATGAAATTGCCTTTTCCTTGATTGCAAATGAATCTATTGGGGTCTTTGACAGTTGACATCAGGACTCTTCCTCGGCCAGCTGTCAGAGGTGTCTCTTCCCTGGAGGCAGCATGCATTATGGAAGTAGCACGTATGTCTGCTCCTCATAGCACAGCAGCCAAAGCAAGAAAATCTGCCAGTCGGAAGCCCTGGCTTTCCAGTGTAACCAGCTGCTGCACACTTAGCACATTAGCTCTTCAGAAAGAAGAACAAAGAGTGACATGGAGGAATCTAGGATTCTGTTGGTTTGGGATTGGAGAGATTTGATGAAGATTTCTCATTTCACTTCTCATCTGCTCTTGGATCTTGCTGAAAGGTGGCATTTTAGATCAGAGGGAGGGCAGTACTTTGGGGAGACTCCTCATTCTTTTTCTGATGAAGTTCTCTGTGTATAAAAATAAATTTGAATCCCTAAACGTGCTCCTATGTCCATTATACCCAGACCTCTATAGCTCTTCTAAATGGAAAGCAACATGAATGTCTATTCTTCCAAATCCAGTCTTCTCCATCCTAGTTAAACAGCCCTAATCCCTTTAATTATTTCTACATGACCTAATTCCATCTTGTCATGATCACCCTTGTCCACTGAGAACTTCCTGGCTTACTGATGTTCTTATTCTTATGACTTTTGGACTTACCTGCAATACTGTATTCCTGTTAACAGTCTCAGGAAATTGTGTAGTTACTGACGCCTTAAATTAAAACTCCTAAGTGCATCCTTCCTTGGTTTAACATATCTATCTTCTGTGACTTCACTTCAAGTCCATTTCAAGTCAAAATCTAGGTGCATGGGGAATTAAGTCAGAAATGGCTGAGGTCTTTCTTCTATATACTACAAATCCATTGTGGAAACTGCATACTTTCACCTAATTTTATTTGTTCTAAATGATGCTGTTAATTTTTTCCTAAGTAAGCTTATTGATGCATCAATTTAATAAATATTAACTGAGCATCTATTCTGTCAATCACTATGTTTCAGAAAGCTCTTTGTTGTAACTTATTTTTGTTACATTGTAGCATATTTTACCCTTCAGGGGTGGGGTTATAAGCTAGGTTTTATATGAATGAAAACATGGAGTTCTTAATAGGATTCCACTTAAAAATTTGTCCCTAAATTATCTATTTGGAGAATTGCTGTGAATCTGTGTTAAGCTTACCAAACTACAGTTGCTATTGCCTCTCTTTCTCTGCTTTCTGAAAATCAGAGTGCTTGTCAAAGTGTTTCCTGAGTTTTATTCTATAAATTCTTTAACCGCTAGGACGCAATTTCACCTAAGCCTGAAAGTCTTGACTAATATTAAAGATTAAATCACCCAAGGCTGGAGAGAGAGAGTAGAGCAGGGAGGGTTAGCAATTGCCTTGCACACAGTTCACCAGGGTATGGCCCAGCACCCCATCTGATTCCCCAAGCACTGTCAGGCGTGATCCTTGAACACAGAGCCAGGAGTAAACCCTGAGCACCACTGGGGTGGACCCCAAAGCAAACAAAGAAAAATATTAAGCCAATCTCTTTGCCTACCTAATTTTCTACCCTTCCTAGTACTTGAAGAGGAATATGGAAGCAAATGGGAGGCTGGGGAGGTTGTTCCCTCTGACAGCTATTAACTTCACACCATCTGCTCAAATCACAGGACCTGGTTCCTCTTTGCCTCTTCAATGAACAGAAGGAAAGTTACTTCTGCAGCCTTTGTTTCAGCTTTTCCTGACACACTATGCTCCTTGATTTGATAATTTGATTGAGTGCATCCTGGCTTCCATATCTTGTGCATGCCCTTTTATCAGAGAAACCGAAAACAGCAGCAAAAATTTCTTTGGGCAGCGACTCTCTCCTTTTCTTCCTCAATGCAATTGTGCATGATTTTATTGGCAGAATTTTCTTCCCTCTTAGATCTTTTCCTCCATAATGAGCCACTTTCACATTTACAGTTTGTAACCAGGAGGCTATAACATATTTTTTGAAGTCTTTGAAATCTGTTTTCCTAAAACCCAATGTTTATGCCTACTTTACAGAATATTTTATTTCCTTGCTCTTAGAACTTCTCAGTGATTTCTTAATTTCTATATTTCTGTTATGTTTTTTATCTTCAATAAGATCAAATGAAACCTAAAATAGATTATTTTCTTTTTCTTCTGTTTTTGGTTTGGGAGACCACACCCAGCGCTGCTCAGAGTTTATTCCTGGCTCCGTGCTTAGGGATCACTTTTGGAGGCACTCAGGGTACAAATTTGAGGTGCTGGGAATTGAACCTATGTCGATTACATGCAAAACAAATACCTAATTTGCTGTGTTATCTCTCAGGCACCAAATAGATTATTTTCTTTTTCTTTCTTTCTTCTTCTTTTTTTTAAATTTTCTGAGGCAGAAAATTACCAACTAGGAAAATCAAGATTATCAAGTCCTCATTAGAGTAATAATAACAGGTGATTAATTCTAACAGCCTTCTGGTGATAAGTATTCCCATTTTATAGATGGGGAAACTGAAGTTAGCAAGATTAACTACTTTCATAAAATCAGGCAGCTAATTTGTTGGAGACCTGTTTGCCAGACCTGCTTCCTCCTTTTTTCAAGCCTCCCTTAGAGTTTAAGTCAATGGAATATGGGTGGAAAAATGCATGCCGTTCTAAGTCTGAGTCATTACAAAATCCCACACAATCCCCACGTTCTTTCTTTTTTCACTGTGTGGTGAAGATGAATACTGATTCTGGAGGCCAAATGTATAGTATGGAAGAAGTGCAGGAATAAAGGAAGTTGGATCACTGCAAGCCTGCTTCAGAAGGAGCCGTCTCTTTATCAGGTCTTTAGGAATACGACATTAAAATGATTATCTTTTTAATAGCTAACTGCAATGAAAGTCTATGTTAAGTTATTTCTCCCTCTATGAATTAGGGATATTAACAAGATCTACCTAATTGGGTTACTATGGACATTATTTGAGATGATGCTGGCAAAGAGTCTAGCCAACTGACATTTAAAGAATGTACTTAATAAACATGCTGCCATGACTTGTACTATTCATTACTGCATTGTGCTTCCATGGGATCATATCTGCCTCTATGGTACTTCCTTAGCTAGGTTATGTGATCTGGCTCCACATCCACAATTTTTATATTGGCACTTGCAGTGCCCTGTGATGTCAGGTAACTGAATGTAGGAGCTGCACAAATTTTGTTTTAAAATAAATTTACCGGGTCCAGAGAAAGAGTATAATGGTTAAATCGCCTAGCTTGCATGAGCTCAACCCAAAGTCAATCCTCAGGACTTCAGAATTCCCTAAATTCCTCTAGACGTGATTGCTGAGCACAATGCAAGGAATAAGCCCCGAGCATAACTGGATGTGTCCCATATTGCTCCCTTTAAAAATAAATGTATAATTTACTATCAGTAGGTGTTTAGCTTATATACTATTTTATATACACAGGGTTGCATAAAAATGTCTCTGGTGAAAAAATTTAAGCCTTGCAAATCTTGACCAACTCTATCAAATTAGCTTTCTTTGCCTATGCCTTTATGTTCCTCTTTGTGAATCTATCCTTGGATTCAAACAGTCCTATAGAGAAGAGTATAAACCATTTATTTCTATCACTACATGTATAATTCATTTTAGACAAAGTGTGCTATTTCTTTTTTGTCATTATCATAAGACTCACATTACCTAATATAATGATATTATTACCTTGGAGAGAAGGTTGGACTGCTCAGCCACAATTTTTAAATAACATTATTCCAAATTCTGAAACAATCCTTCCATCTAGGATGTGAGGTACTCTTTTAGAGTAGAAAAAAATTAAAATTTAATTTGTTGATTCATCCCCTTTTAGAAGGGTGGATTCTCAATTGATGGAATCGGGAGACAAAAGTTTTGCAGAACCAGCCTCTTCTCAGTCATAGAGCTGCTTGCTGCTGAAGCAAAGTCATGTTTGATGAAAAACCACCTCTTTAGTTACATTTCATCTAACGAATGCCAGTCAATTCTGTGAGAAAGCCAGAAAAGAAAAAGTCCAAACTATTCAACAAATACGAGAAATTTGTGTGTGTGTGTGTGTGTGTGTGTGTGTTACAGGGCTTTGCTATGAAAAACATGTCAAGGTAAAAGTCCATTTTCAAAAGTTTCAAGGAGGTCCACTCAAACTCTTACATACAGAAATAAAAAAATATGCATTAAGAGAGTGAAGAGTAGGTGAATAAAGAGATATGGATGGGGGTTAAGGCATTTGCCTTATGTCCCACCAACTCTAGTTTGAAGCCCTGGCACCACAAATGGCCATGAGTCATTCCTGTGCACAGGAGCCATACCTGTGCACAGCACTAGAAATAGCACAGGTATGGCTCACACCCCACCCCAAATATGTAAAAGGTGTGTACTAATTGCTTTAAAAAAAAGAATGAGAAGGATGAGAGAAACTGTTTTCACAAAAAAAGTACTTTTCAAATCCTCAAAAGTCATCTGTATATAATTTGGGTTGACCTATTATAACACAGACTGATACTAGTGTGACCTGGGACTGCCTAATAATTTGCTTTATAACAAGTTCTTCGGTAATGCTAAAGTTTTGCATTTCCCAAGTATAGAAGAGGCAAATGTTCAGTAGTGGCACCCCAAAAACCAGTGTTTTTTTTCACTCTGATGCAAAAGAAACCAATAATGAAAGAAAGAAAAGGGGGAAGCAAAATAAGAGAAACAGTAAAAATCCATTCCAAGTCCTGACAACTGAACTACAAACACTTAAGAATATGTCCAAAGTAATTTCAGGATCACCAACTATCATGTTTTTTTTTTTGGAGGGATAAGTGATTTGACCAAAACAAGGATGGAATGACTTAGTTTATTTTTCTAAATGGGAAAAGGAATGACCCTGAAAGATACCTGGGTTTCTAAGTTTAACTTTTCTACATGGGAAGTTGGGCGGAGGGGGGGGGGGAAGACAAAGGAAATAATCACATCTATTGTCAAGCACCTTGAAAAGAACAGGGCATTGAGAAATAACAAGGCTATCTTTCCAAAGAAAATGTTCTTTCATACAGTTTTAGATCTGGAAAGGATCTAGGGTCATATGACACAAGAAGCTTATTTTATAGATAAGAATACAGATGGACAAAGAGATTTTTTGTGCCCAAGGTCATACAGCTAGTTAATTGTGCCATGGTCATACAGGAGAGGACTCTATCTTCCTTAGCATTCTGAAGCAGTCAGTAGCCATATAGCCTCTAATTGGTAGGTACAGCTGCACCGAGTTCAATCTGATGAAGAAAGGTTCACACTGGGAACCGTAACATGCACCACAACCATGTTCACTTGAGTTACAGCAAGCTAAGTTCTGATCCTAAGCTTTCTCCTGTGTGCCATATAGTGACTCAGACTTTGCTAGTCATGAGACAGATGTGGCAGAGAGCCAAGCTGGCTAGTTGTTTCAGAGAAACACTGTATTTAACTTCCTCATGACGAGAACTCTTAGTTTATCTATAAAATTGACTCATTGTCACTCTGAATGAGAACCTAAAATACACATTCAACTGTTAATATTGAGTTCCTACTATGCTCAAGAAGGTATTGCACTGGAAAATATGGAGCATCGAAAGAAAAAAGGTCTTTTTATCCTCAGATGTTTAGTGGGCACACAGTTACAGCATAGAGGTACATCCCCTGCACAATCATAAATGTACTTCAGTCAGAAAACAGTACATAAATAAAGAGTTCTTCATATATAACTACCCCTAGGATACAGGTAAGGGAGGAATGATAGCTTAGAGAGGTAAAGTTACTTGCATAATTTATCTTTCTGGTGAAGAGCTAAACTAAACTAAACTCTGACTCCTAATTCATATTTCTTTCAATATTATTGCATTGTGATAAAATAAACCATCTTGTTGGTCAAAAGATAATGTAGCATGTAAGGCATTTACTTTCTATTCATGCAGCCAAGCCAGGTTGATCCTTGGCACCATATGTTGGTTCCCTGAACCTTGCCATGAATAATTCTTGAGCACAGAGCCAGGAGTAATCCCTGAGCACCATCAGGTATGGTATCCCAAATGAAAACCAAACCAAAACAAAGATAAATTATTTTACTATAAATTAAAGGCTTTTATACTATTGTTAAACTGAAAGAGAGGAAAAGGTTATGTGTTTAGGATATATATGTTTAGCCCACTCTGGTGAATTTTCTACTGCAAACACAAATTACCTCCTTTGTTACACACTAGAATCAAATAGGAACTGTAATACAATACCAATGTGTACCTAAGAACTTTGCATTCATTTAATCTAGGGTGTAGTCTATGCATCAGGGGCATTCAAGGATCCCATATAAGTTTAATGTATGATCAAGTTGAAAAAATGCTGCTTTGCAGTCTAGGTTATTAGACCATGTGTTGCAACCCTGTATGAGGTTGCCTAACTTAATGTGGGGAATAACAAAATAATTGCCAACAGTAAAATATTGCTGACACAACATTCAAAAATTACATAAAAATCCAAAGCATAATGACGCCGAGTTCATGTAAGTTCATAACTCATTGCACGTTGAGAAAGGGCCACAAGTAGAAAAAGTCAAGGAAGCTCTCCTAAATAGGTATTCCCCTATCCTTTTTGACTTTATGGAACAAAAGAGTGTCGGGGATTCAGGCAATGTGAATTATTACAAAGAGAACACAGACTTTTAAGAAAGAAATGAAATCCAGAATCTCTGACTAAACTCTTAAAACGGGATTTTTTTCCATAAGGGGCCAAGGGAAGGGGCCATTTACTTCTAGTATGTTTTGCTTCTCCTTGGAAGTGGCAGGGTGGGGAAAGTCCCTTTGAGTTTAGCTGTTGGTTCTCTTCTTACTCTCCTTTATCGTCCCCCTCTTCTTCCTTACCACTTAAGGCTCAGATCCAACTGTGACCCAAAGCTGTTTTTCTTCCTTGCTTGCTCTTTATGTGATGAAGAAAGACTCTAACTTTTTAACATACATCAGTAATATTACAAGGAGTAGAAATGCAGAAAAACTAGAGTGCATGAGATATGTATGTCTGGCATCTGAAGTTCAATATTCAGAGTCTACCAAGAGAGCTTGCTCTCTGTGGTTTACAGAAGTTTTGCTATTCGAGTCATGTTCCAAGCCTTCTTGAAAGAATAATGTTTTGCCTCTTCTTCCCAATTGAGATTGGGGTCTACAAATTGCTTTCCAACAAACTTTCTATGAAAATGAAAATGTTCTATATCTGCCTTGTCCAATACAGGGGTTCCTCATAAGACCAGTGCAGCGATGAAATAAATTATTTTATTTTACTTTAAATTTAAATTGTCATCAGTGACTATAGAAAATCATCCCCCTAACAAACACTCTAAGGTCAGGACAGTCCCCGGGCAAAACTGTTTAGGCCTTTTATTGGGCATGCAAATATACACCAGGATAGGATAGAATAAGACATTTAGATGTAGAGGGCAACATAGGCAAATATTGAATAAGAAGTTGTCACAACTTTATACTTTAAGAGTGCCTGCTGATTGACTATACAAAATATTCCAGCCTCTGCTCTTCATGTACCCATTGAGTTTAGATGTGCTTACTAACTGTTCTTAATGTCTCTGTCAACTTAAGCAATAGTTCACGTGTTGGGTGGGGGAGTGATATTGTATTGAATTAATGAGCAGCCAGTGGAGATGGAGCAGCACAGAATGTCATTTATGATCGTAATCTATTATATAATATCATAGGGTAACTAACATAAAAGGAAATTCACAGTCTGAAATGAGACAAATCATACCCTTTTGTTGAACTGAATCAGAAAAAGTGGGCAGCAAAATGCAACTTGTGGTCTCAATATGAAAAGGGGGCGCTACTGTCAGGCAAAGCCACTACCCAGTCAAAGTTAAAATGCAGTGTTAGTTTCATCATTGACCAAATCCCTCTCAAAGTAAAGCCACACTTCAACTGGACTGGGGGAGTGCTCGGAGGCTGGGAGGGTCAAGCAGAAATCTTGCAACAACTATCATTTTTCAACAGTTTTCATGACTTTGTGATATTTTTTGTATCCAATTACTGGGCCCATCACATTGCTGTTATTTTAGGCATTCCTGATTCCATAAAAAAACTTGAAATAGATATTCGGGATCCCCAAAAGCAAACAAAGCAGAATAAAGAAGATTTGTTTTTAGTAACTTACCCTTTTGAACTTCCTTTAGTATTTATTCATTGTATAACAAGGACTGGACTTAAATTTTCAAATATACTGAAAAACAAGTTTACAGAGTTAAATCCTAAAAGATGAGTTAAATGTGGAATTAACACTGGAATTCATTAAGCAATTAATTTAACTATGATAAATGTGTGAAGGATAAGCTCCTTAGCCCTAACTGACTTGTCCCCACTATTCCACATTCCTCTATTGTCTCCCTTCTCCCAGTCTGGGCCCTAAGGCATCAGGCAGAAGTGACTAAAAGTTTGGCTTCTGGACTCAGATTACCCGGAGTTAGATATTCATTTCACTGAGTCAGAATAAGAGAGACAGACATAGAAAGATCACACTCATCTGTGGAATAGAAAGTAACAGAATGGGAGACTAACACCCAAGAGTAGTAGAGATAAGGACCAGGAGGTCTGCCCCACAGCTTGGAAACTGGCCTCACATGCTGGGAGAAAAGGCTGAGATAGAGAAGGGGACACCTAGTAGAGGATGTTGGGAGGATCCATTCGGGTTGGAAGATGTGAGCTGAAAGTAGACTGTAGACTAAACACGATGGCCACTCAATACCTCTATTGCAAACCACAAACCCAAAAGGAGAGAGAACAAAAGGAAATGCCCTGCCACAGAGGCAGGGTGGGGTGGTGGGGAATGGGGTGGGGGTGGTGGGAGGAATACTGGGAATATTGGTGGAGGAAATGGGCACTGGTGGAGGGGTGGGTAAACTATCACTGTATGACTTAAATGCAAACATGAAAGTTCATAAGTTTGTAACTGTATCTCATGGTGATTCACTAATTAAGAATTTTTAAAAAATAAAAGAAATTCATTTTACCAGTATCTGTGACACTTGGGACAAGTTACTTGCTCTAGGGCTAAATTTTCTGAGTAAATGAAAAAAATACAATTTAATTTATAGAGTTATTTGAGAAATGGAACAATTAAGGTTTATGATTCTCAGTTAAATGCCTAGAACATATTCTTTTGAAATATATTTTGTCGCAAGGCCTGAGTTTAAGTTCCTCCCCAGTAAACCATTAGTTACATAACCTTAGTTTGTCTAGCTCAGGATAAGAATCTAATCATCATTCTTGGAGGGTTGTTATGAAGGTGGAATGAGAAAATATTTATGAAAGAAACCTAAGACAAAACATAAGATGAAAGCTTACCAATGATAGAGTTAGTGATGCTGCTAATATCCCCAGGGAGAAGGCTGTTCAGTGCTTGAAGAGCTTTTGTGATCTCTAGGCCCTCAGCTTCATAGACGAAACCTGAATGTTAGCACAGGAGAGCAGATTCAGCTTGCTCTGACTGCACTCTGGCCACAGGACTAGAGAATGCAAGCAGAACACTAATTCACTCACTTGTCACAGAATTATAATCACCCACTCTTCAGACAAGAGAGGTCCCCTAGAGCATTGTCGTTTTATTCCCACACTACAGATAAAACCAGATTAGAATGAATGTTACTCAGGATTGTGTGCTCAGGACTAAAGTTTTTGTGGAAGCATCAGACAATCGTAGGTACGTTCCTGTATACACCAGGAAGCCAAGAAGGGAGCCAAGTTTATTCCTGTTTTCAGGCCTAATAAATTCTCTTTCCCGTTTTTTGCTGAAACTAGCACAGCCAAAATTTTCCCTCCAAACACTGCTCTCTTTGCTGTGTTTCTAGAATCCAACACTGGTTGCTGGCTTGCATGCTTCCATCCATATGCAAATGATATTTTTGGGATCCTGATGACCAGAAAAACGTTTGTTTTGTTCCTATAAGCTTTTTACCTCCCTTAGTCACTAAATGTTAATGTTATTGCTTAATGCTCCTAAGGTCATATCTTGGTTGTGATTCTCAGGGACTGCTTCCCAAATCCACATAACAAAAGACTAACCAAGTTTATTATTGTTTTGCTGTGACTAGTGATTTAAGGTTATAGTTACATAATGAAATAATTTGAAACTATTTTGCTCCTAAGTTGTGTTTGTTTCTTCTGTGTGTGTGCACAGGACAGAATCTCTTTGATCCCCCAGATCCTCTCTCCTTCCTATCTCAAAGGCTGATGTATATGGATTTAGTCAGTGGACCTGTCTACTTGGGTTCCAGTTGGGTTTAGCCATGGAAGAGCCTTGGCAGCAGATAAGAGGGAGGGAGGAGAGAGTAGATTCAGGCTATTTATTCCCCTTGGCTCTCTTTCTGAGATATTGCCTTGACTATTTGTGTTGCTCAAACAAATGTCATTGCTCTTCTCCAGAACATCTCATTTATAACAGTCCTAAGAATGCCAGACACTATTCCCTTCCCTTCTCTTCTCAGCCTTTGTCATGGTAGATAATCTGCTGCTATTAACCCCAGGTTACTGAAATATTCCACACATTTTCATAAAGAGTTCCTTTGTAAATAAACCTTCTTTGAAATTTCCTAATTTGTGCGAGCCATCTGTTCCTTGTTGGTATCCTGAATGATACCCTTTGTTTAAGTTTTCAGTATTTGCGATTTTCCTTGTAGTTGTATGGAATGTTCACATTTTAAGTGGCAAATGAATGACCTCATGAAAAATGTACTTCAATGGCATGGGAAGTACGGACTCTCTATTCCCAGACTTAAACCTTGATGATCTACTACCCAGAAGTTCCAACTAACAGCCCTATTACTTCCTATGTTGCCCAGGCAGCCACTGCATGGGGTGGAAGTAGAAGAGATATGAGAAAATGTTCAGTAGTGTGTATAACCTTTATATTGTCCAGGAAAAAATATCAGAATCATGCTTAATGGCTCTTAAAAGTTAACATCCAGGCCCAGAGCTAGAGTATAGAGCATAAGGCACCTGTTTTGTAACTAACTCCCCAGCTTTGATCTCCAGTACTGCACAGTTTCCTGAGCACTACCTGAGGAGTGATCCCTTAACACAGGGCAAGGAGTAAATCCTAAGAACTGTCTGGTGTGTCCCCAAAAGGAAAAAAAATAAAATTGCATGCCCAGTTCATTGGGTGTTGAACTAGGCAATAGTCCAGTTAAACTCCTGACTCTGCTCAGGAATTACTTTTGCTGCTTCTTGGGTTACTCTGTGGTACTGCACTGGACCCAGACCTCCACCACACAAAGTATGTGCTCCAGCCCACTGATCTATCTTCCTGGCCAGTATTTTTTCATACATTGCATATTCATAACTTTTGAGCTATAAAACTCATTAAAACTGTAATAGTACTTTGTTGAATAATTCAACCTTTCATTTTCTTTGTGAGAAAACAAAGCCAATTCTATAAAGCCACTGAGCTAACATGTTTTAGAGAATTTTGTCCACTCAACTTCTTCATTTCCAGTCCATTTACTTCCAGGATAAGGCAGCTACTTCCTAAAGCTAAAGGGGCAAGAGTTCCCTTAGGGGGTTTTAAACATTTAAGAGATTTTATTAACTTAATGCAGAAGTTGTATCAACTTGCTTACAGTTTCAGTTCCATTAAAATTTTTCCAAATAAAAAGCCATGTAAGTAATACTTTACACATATCTGCTATGCAACACATACATGTGCATATATATGCATACACATTATATGTATATATCCATGTATATATATGTTCCCTTTTTTAGCTGTATACTTGGTCCTCATTAGTTTAACTTGCTTCCTCTAGCTCCAGGCATGTGTTCTTCTTCATGGCTCGTTTAACATTAACATTTTGGCAATTGCGACAGGCTCTTTCAAACTATTAGGAGAGAACTGGGTATTTGATAGACAAATAACCCATCAAATCACCTGTTTCTCATTTGACTTAACTTACACAAAAGTTTAACAGTCATTTCTTAAACTCTGTCAGGGTAAAAATGAACTGAGTCAATGCCATAACATTTGTTTATTTATTTATTTAATTAAATAAATATCAATTTATTTATTTATTTATTTAAATAAATAACAATATATTTAATTACTTAAGTAACAATTTATTTATTTATTTATTTGATGCCAGAATATTTAAATGCATGTAAAAAGAAGGTTTAAGATAACCAAGGCCTTCTATGTATTTTGATTATTTTTATTACAATTCTGCATGGAGTGATTTTTATAAATTTGAAAGTTTCATTTTGTCACTTGAGAATATCAAAAGCAAACATTTCCCATTTTGATATTATTTTCCTACTTGGACAAAATCAAGTTTAAAAGGCCAGAGTATGTCTACAAAAAAATATTGTGCTTCAAAAGCCAGGACTTTAGTTAAACCCAAACTCAGCCACCTGGGGCCCAGCTGTCACATGAGTGTATGAGGTATCCTTCTGGACTGTCATCGCTATGGTGACAGTAAAGACACAACCCTGCCCCAACAGGGAGAAGTTGACTGACAACAAGAAAAATGCCTCTTAAGGGAAATGGCTGGGAGAGGAACTTCACTGCAAGGATGATGGTCCTGGAGGGTCTAACAGCATCACCAGGAGCGATGGGAACTCTGGCAGCTCACGTAAACGTGAAGCAGGAAGCAAGAGAAGGATGCAATAGCAGAAACAATCTAAGAAATTGTCATTGCTGTTCTTCTTATTGCACAATAGCTACTATCCACCCTTTTTCTTATGCTACTGGCTTTATATTAAGTCCTCAGGCAGGAAATCCGAACTGAACAGTGCAATGCTACTTGTCTATTTGAAACTGGCCTTCTCAACTTCTCTCATTTGTGGAATATAAAATAACATAATATGAGACTGATACACAAGGACAGTAGACATAAGGGCCAGGAATACTGCCCCATAGTCGGAAGCCTATCTCATGAGCTAGGCGATGGGGCAGCTGGAATAGAGAGGGGATCACTAGGACAATGATGGTTGGAGGAATCATTGGGGATGGGAGATGTGTGCTGAAAGTAGATAAAGGACCAAACGTGATAACCTCTCAGTATCTGTATTGCAAACCATAATGCCCAAAAGTAGAGAGAGAGTATGGGGGAAATTGTCTGCAATGGAGGCAGGGGAAGGTTGGAAAGGGGGTGTATGCTGGGGATATTGGTGGTGGAGAATATGCACTGGTGGAGGGATGGGTGTTTGATCATTGCACGATTGAAACTCAAACATGAAAACTTTGTAACTGTATCTCATAGTGATTCAATAAAAAAAATAGAAAGAGAAAAAAAGAAACTGTCCTTCTCTGCTCTTCAGGCACCATATACTACTCATAATGTTCACAAGGGAGGATTCCCCTGAACAGACAGACAGAGGAGCCAGTCCTTAGTAACAAAACAAGTCAAAACTGAAACAACCAGTGACTTTACTTCCTAAGGGAGAAGCACTAGATTCAGTGTTTTCCACCCACGAAACAATCAAGGAGGCCTCATGATGATATATTCCTTCATCTCTACACCTGAGTGAGAATTCTTAGTCTCTTACACAAAACTAGAACTAGAATCTGAGCAGGTTTCTAGCCCCAGTGAGAGACAGGGAGAGAATGTGAACTTTGAAGCATAAATAAATATTATGAATCATCTAGTCTCTCATCAGAAATAAGTTATTTTACTTAGTGGATCCCAACTCCAGCCTGTGCTGGAGCAATAGCACAGCTGTAGGGCATTTGCCTTGCATGCAGCCGACCCAGGTTCGATTCCCAGTTTTGATTCTTCCGCCCATCTCAGAGAGCCTGGCAAGTTACTGAGAGTATCCCGCCCACACGGCAGAGCCTGGCAAGCTCCCTGTGGCGTATTCGATATGCCAAACACAGTCACAAAAAGTCTCACCATGAAGACATGACTGGTGTCAGCTCGAGCACATCGATGAACAATGGGATGACAGTGCTACAGTGACAGTGCTACTTAGTGGATCCCAGTGTCCTTCTCTGGGTTCATTGCTGACAAATACGGCTCACTTGTAAATTGGGTGTGGGATAATCTTCAACTATGCTTAGCTTCATTGCTGTAGTTCGTTGTATTAACCTGAGTCACCATAGTGGGATATATAAGCACTAAGTTTTAAATTCCCTTAAGTAAACTTCTGTTACATCACTTGGTCACCTTCCTAGACAAGTCAGTTAAAAATGTTTAGCTGTCCCCATGTGTAAGCCTGCTCCCTGAGATCACCGAATTATACTAGATGCTGAATATCTCCTATTAATTCTCTTCCCTCCTGCCTTTTCCACATTAGTTCCCAACAGAATCTCTGGGTCTCATTTTGTACAATTACAACAGAATGAATCCCAATGCTCCACTATATTTTGTACGTTTTTTGATAACTCACTTGAAGCTGAAAGATATAATGACATCAATTTATATTATAGTATTTTTACTCATGAAGTCTAAAATAACTTACACTTGAGTTGGTGAGCCTGGGTTTGAGGTTTGGGGAGCACCTTTACAAAATGTTTTGGTTGTCCGCTGCTGTGTTTAGGCATAAGCAGAAAAGTGCAAATATTGAGCTGAATGACATGCATAACCAGTATCAACTGTGGGGAAATAATCAAGAAATCACCCAACAACAGAAATAATGCAGTGAGCTAGTATGTGGAACACAGCAGAGGCTACTAAAAGTCAAAACAGCTTGAAACAATACTCTGGCCTTCCATCAATGATTTCAGAGCAATTTCCAGCAGCTTCTTCCTGTTGATAAATGTGTCTTGGTTTATATAAAGAAAATGAAATCTGAACTTCGTGGCATTTTTCCAGCTACCCCGACTTCTACCTCTAGTAGTTGCTGGGCTAAGATCTTAGGGCCTGGGCTCCAGGGGTAGAAAAACACTGGAAGACAGTATTAAGATTGATCCAGAAATAGCATCCAGGGCCAAGCCACAGCTGAAATTCAGTTGAGACACCCAGAAGAAGCATCAAGCTGACATTACCATTAAAGATGGGTCCAAGTGAAAAACCATAGGACACAAGCTATGTGGAAGGAGGCAGATTTGAGCCGCTGAAGTACAAGGAAATGTTGTGGAATGCTTAGTGTTGGGGTTGCTGAAAGGCCCACTGGGCTCAGAGACAGAAAATCCTCCCTGTTCTAAGCCCTGTTTTCTCTGCATGACAATTTGCTCCTCTTTGCTTTAACTTGAGAATATATTTAGAAAGCCAAACCAAAATAAAATAAAAACCCAAATAAAATCCTTCTAAGTAAAGTAGTACCAATGCTTTTATTCCTCTAAAGGCCAGCAGATAAAATGTTATTCTCTAAACATTTAAAAATACCATATTTTTGTATATTAAAGCATGAATTCACAGATTTTGCAAGACTGAAGCTTTCACATACTATTGTTTTGTGAATGTTCTGTTGGTATGTAAAACATAAGAAGATGGACATCGTGGCATTGCTCCTGGGGCCTTTTCCTGATCAGCTCATTCTTACTTGAAATGTTCATTGTTTTCTCCCATTGAGTTAAGGGCAGGACTGAATGAATTGCCGTGGCCTCAGAGACTTGTAGAGCTAGCATGGTTTGCAATCCTTAAAAATCCAGGTTTGTGCAGTGACAGAAGGAATAGATGCCTTAAGCCTAATCAATAGACCTCTCCTTCACCATCCACCACACTGGAAGGCCACCTTGACCAGGAAGTAAGGATAGGTAAAGTCCCTTTCCTCACTGAAGAAGAGGAACCTTATCCTGTATAGGTTATATCCTATATAGTTACATCTTCTAACTATGTCTGTCAACACTCAGATGCACTGTAGGATAAAGAAAAAGAAAAAAAAGTTAATCTGTAACTTTTCTGAATTCACTCTCTGATTGGATCTACCATAGAATAATTTCTTAAAAATGGGACATTTAGTCACGTGCAGACCTTGATATACCGGTAATTACCATGAACATAACATGTACATATTTATACATCTATGATTGAAAACACCTCAGTATACCATCTTCCACATACTTCTTTCAATCTTTATGTGCATTTATGATGCATCCACTGTATTGTTGTACTTTCAACAGATAAAGGTTCTATTGGCCTGAGATTTTTTATCTTCTCAAATAATATAATTTGAAAGAAGACAGAAAGATCCAAAGGTTATTTTCAATTGGGCCTATTCAACTAGGCGCTTGGTTTCCTAGGGACCATGTTGAGGATCAACAACGCCTCCTCACTTACGTGCTGACATTTTTCACTGAGACGTTGAGCCCCCTTACTGAATAGATGCTAGAGATGTTAAAATAGTAGTAGGTACCAGCTCCTGGCTCAGCTCCCAAAACTTGCCCAGCTGGATTTGTGTTCAAGTCCACCAAGAATTAGCCATGAGACTTTTCCACTTGTTAAAATATCTCTGGAAACCTTTGTTCTTGTTTCTACACAATGGGTATGTTTCTAATTCTATAAACTGCTAGGTTGTTGGGAAGAATAACTGTGTTTATATCTGTTAATACCCAGAATAGAGCCTGGCAGAGAGCAAGCTCAAGCTTCTGGGATGAAGACAGTTATCCTACCTCTGTATTTAGGAACAATGAATTATGAAGCCAAATAGCCAATAAACGAAGAAAACATTTTTTCCTAACACTGAGAAGGCCCTCTTGATGCATATTTTACTTTCAAGCTTGTCTTATTAGTAGACCAACATATGCTAGAGACTTGCAAAAAAATACTTGATGGTGTTTTAGGGCCTATTCAACTAGCCTCTTGGTTTCCTAGGGACCATGTTGAGGATCAACAACACCTCCTCACTTACGTGCTGACATTTTTCACTGAGACGTTGAGCCCCCTTACTGAATAGACTGGCAACTAATCACCAAGGATTCTTTCAGGAACTTGTGTTTATTAATGCACCTTCATCTTAGTTCAGAATGTTTTTAATCTTGTAAATCAGTAACCAACCAAGGTGATTGCTGCTGATTTTAAATACTTCATGTTGTTTTTAATGGGTTTTACAGAGCTGGGATCTGATGAGCATACATGTAATAAAAACACATCCTTCTATCATTTTTTTCTTAAACACATTTTCCTTGTACGATTTGGCAAAAAGACAGATACTTATAGAGTAAGTTCTTTTGCTGTTTATATTTCTCCTTGGCACAGCTCCAAAGAGCATTTAGCAGTGTATTAATCAGCCAGAATGTGAGCTCAACAGACCACTGCATTTTCCTACTGCACCTGAGAACTCTAGTGGAATACTCAGCACTCCTGTTGAGCCAGAAAGATATTTTCAATGTATATTGAATTTATAGATTGTTTATTACCACTTTCTCTTCCAGGAGAAAGGAGAGAATGCAGCAGAATTTCTTGCCCTGGCAATGTGGGGGAAAGAGAGCCATTTTGCCCCTGACATCAGGGGGAAAATAATGCATTCTCTCTTACTCATATTTCATCTTAGAAATAATGTCCAGTAGAATTGCCAATACATTTGTAATATGAGTGTAGCAATGACAGTGGTTAAGTTCCTGTGATTAGTTATCTTCTCATTGATGATGAATTTAGACAAAGGTGGTAGGGGCAAGCTAGACTAAAATGAAACCAACCTGCCTAGCTTAAAAAAAAAGTAAAACTGAAATAAAAGGATTAAATAGATTTTGAATATTTTTAAGCAAGAAGGGCTGGAGCGATAGCACAGCAGTTATTATTTCCTTGCAGGTGGCCAACCCGGGTTCGATTTCTTCTGCCCCTCTCAGTGAGCCTGGCAAGCTACCAAGAGTATCTCACCCACACAGCAGAGCCTGGCAAGCTACCCATGGTGTATTTGATATGCCAAAAACAGTAACAACAAGTCTCACAATGGAGACATTACTGGTGCCCACTCGAGTAAATCGATGAGCAATGGGATGACAGTGACAGCGACAGTTGTGCAAGAAATTCCAGAGTCAATATATTTTTCTTTATTAGGTTTGACGCAGATCTTGGAAATTTTATTTTTTTAATTTAAAGAAATCTAGTTAATTTTCTTACCATGCAGATGCTGTGTTTTCAGGTCTTCCAAGAAATGAGTTTCTTTCATCTAGCTGGTTCTTTTCACAGAGTCCTTATGTAATAAGCCAAACTTGTGAGTTACCAGTTCTCAATTTACAAAAGGAAGGTAATGTTGATCTCAGAAGTGCTGGCGCTAAAGCAATTGCTCCAAGAAATACGCAGTCAACAGCTTTGCCTTCAGAAGGGCACTTAGCTACCATAGTGTCTGGGTAAGCCCCGCTCTGGTATGTATAATTTCAACTTTTGACAGCCTTGACATATCAGCAAAATTAAAGCTCTTAAATGAGCATTTTAAATTGGCATCACTGCCTCTATTAACAGTGCATGTGTGCGTATCTGTATGTGCATACATATATGTGTATGTGTGTGAAGGGCATTTGCATGCCGACCATGCTATGCAGTGAAAATCTGATTTAGTTAACAAACTATCTCCAAACTTTTGAGCCTATTATTTCCTTGAAGGTATGTTTTGCATACAAGAAAGGCTCATAGATTTGTATATTTTATCTGACTTTGTTTTATTCTGAGAAATATGAGGAATTTATTCCCTGGAGCCTATTTATAATGATGCTTCAGGTTCAGCTGTGTGTCCTCTTTGGCTTTCCTCCTGAAGCGGAGAAGCATTTGCACAGAGCACACCAGGTGTTACTTTCATATTCCCAGACATACTAGAATATATTAACACAAACACTAAATCAAAACATAGCAAAATTAATGATCATTGCCAGGGTATCTAGACCAAACTCCTTATTACTGTACGTGATTTGTATTCATGGTGTCTCTGTTCTCATTGTCCACATCATTAGACAATTGATACTAATATTAATCAGTGTTTTAACTGGTAGTTTCTGTTCACATAAATTATATATACCAAAATTCATCTCATTTAGTCAGTATCATGTCATCCATTTCCTTTGGCTTGTTAGATAATGACAAATCCAAAGACTGTGTTCTTGGGGTTTCATTTTGCTGGCCTGGATCCAAACAAAACTCATTCTTGCTGGCCTGCGCCCCAATTTCATGCTTGGGAGCTAAAGCACATGACAACCGTTCGTCATTCTCATTTCTTCACCTTCCTCCTCCTCATGCTATCTGGAAACTAATTCACCAAAGGAAACTGGCAAAACTCTTTTGTGAAACATTAAAGAAACTGAGGTATGTAGGTGTAGCTTTCCTAAAGATGTCAAAAAGATGTCAAACTGCTGAAAGGCACAGTGTTCTTGAACATTTCTATACACTTTTAATAGTCTCCACACCAGTCAAGCATAAACACACACACACACACACACACAGAGGACTCTGTGATACCATCCTATTCCATGCTGCTGAAGAAAAAAAAAATCATTTCCTGACACTTTTCTATTCTTCTATCTGCTATAACATACTTTCATTAGACACAAATGCAGATGCTTCCACATAAAATATTATTTTTTTAAATAAACTTTACAAGTTCAAGCATGGTAACCAAGCAAAAGAAGATGTGAAGTTTTTTAAAACACTATAGGTTAGGAAAATGGTAAGTTGAGTATCTCTACTGTAAAAATACTCAAATTATCCAGTTTACAAAAAAAGCAAAAAAATGAATATGATTAGTTGTCTTAAAGAATGGAGTATAGGGGCTGGAGCAATAGCACAGCAGGTACGGTGTTCGCCTTGCACAGGGCGACCCGGGTTCGATTCCCAGCATCCCATATGGTCCCCTGAGCACCGCCAGGAGTAATTCCTGAGTGCAAAGCCAGGAGTAACCCCTGTGTATTGCCAGGTATGAGCCAAAAAGCAAAAAAGAAAAAGAAACAAAAAGAATGGAGTATAAACAAATGATTCTCATTTAAATTTCTTAGTGAATGAGTGTTTTTACCTTCCTTATAAAGAGATGGCAAGTTTCCTGTCAGAGTGGTAATTGTGACAGGAGTGAGGAGGATTCTGTTTATCCATTGGAAAAAAATATGGAAAATTATATAATCTGCAGGATATCTAGGTAACCAAATCCAAAATGACATTCTTGAGAAAGTTCTGAAATAACAAGAGCATAATATTGAATGATCACTAATCAAAGGAAATCAGGTGTGTTTCCAAAAGAATTCAGAAGATTTATTAATCAATAGGGAAGTACATATTTGGCCATTTCTTTTTTATAGTTAGAATCTTGCCCTTTAGTTCACAAAGGAAGCTAAGGGAGATATCAGAAGCAGATGGTAATATTTCCCACATCGGTTTGGGAAAAACTGGGTAAAGGGATAGCAAATGTTGTCATGTAATCAGTCAAGGACTCAGAACTCTGTTGCAATTTTTCATTCTCATTGCCCCGAAGGTCTGTCTCTAAGTTCAAAAATAAAAAAATTGGATGAAATAAAAATGAATTTAAGATTTAATGAGTAACTACAGATTGAGAAAAATATTTTTCTGGTCTAAATAATAGGATATTAGGTAGCACATTATATCATTTAGGGGTTAGTCAGTAGGGCTCACATATGACTGTTGATTCAATAGCCCAAATCATTTTCCTCTGTGTATTATTTTTCCAAAGACACTAACTATACAAGAGTGAATGTTGGGTCAATTTTCTGAATATCTAGAATGCTGACAATAAAAGGAAGCCTACAACAAACCTAAGTACACAAGGAATTGCTGCAAGGTTTTCGTTCCTACTCTTTCCTAGTTTGAGTGATGTTTATCCCAACCAAATAGAAACTTGTATAATCTCATGGGTGTGAGCCTTTAGCTGGACACAGGATGGGCAGAACCAAGTCCTGACCATAATATTTCTCAGACTGTAGTGGGGATTGCTGGCTTTCCTACAAGGGAAAGAGAGGTCCTTGAGTATAATAAGATCCAGACGGTGGGCCTGATGCTTTCTCTAATGAAAGTATCTCTTCGATTGAGGGATAGAGACCAAGGGTGAAAAAGAGGTCATAAAATGCTTGTATGTGAGAAACAAGTATTTATACTTACAAAAATTTAAAGAAGAGAGCACAGGAGAAACAAAACCACACAAAATGGGTTTTGTTATAGAAGCTAGAGGACATTTGATGTGGATAAATCTATGTCCTTGGGGAAGGAAGGGAAAGAAGAGATTGTCAAGAAAGGCAGAACATGTAACAGGACAGCATTCACATGAAAGTATAAGGACCTTACGTGTATCTATAGATGATAGAGAACTATTAAAGTATTCTTAACAGATAAATCGCAGTCAGTTCTGTGTACCAACATGTGAGTCAACTGGGGGAATGGCCAACACAGACTCATTCCAAAGGAGAAACAAAGCTTCATACTGACCAATCACCAAAAGTCTTTCTGTTGACTATTACCAGAATGGAAGGAATCTATTTTTATGACTTATGCCATATCCTACTTTCTTCCTTCCTGAGAGCATTCTGGTTATCCAGACTTACACAGGTTGTAGAGCACCTTGACAGGTGGAAGAGAATAAAAATTATCTCAAGTGTCAGTAAATGGGAGAAGAGACAGAAGTTGAGGTATCATTCCCATTAATGACCCAGGTCTCAGTAGCTCAAGCCCACCAGCGACTCAGCCCCACACCCTGCTGGAATACTAGCTTGAGCAATGTTCACCTTTCAGGGCCAAGTAAGTGCAGAAATTTGAGCACTGACCAATTTAAATCTATCACTCAACTAAAATGTGACAAAAGTTATCTTCCTTCCATTTTCTTTTAATATGATTTCCCAAGAATCATAGAGATCCAGGCATTCACTTTTCTTTTTGTATTTTGGAGCATCCACACCTGGCAGTCCTCAGGGGCTGCTTCTACCTCTGTGCATAGGGTTTCACACTCTCAGCAGTGCTCAGGGGAACAGGTTGCATCAGGGAATCAAATCTAGACTTTCTGCATAAGAAACATGTACTCAATCTAGTCACTTATTTCTCTGCCCCTCTCTGCCTAAGCTTCTTACCCATCAATTTTACCACCAAAATTTAACATTTTAATTAAAAAAATTTTTAATTTCAGTATTACTGATTCTTTGATATTGTCCACACAAGAATGTACTACCACTTCTATTCAAAATTTAGAGCTTAAATTCATCTCAAGATAATGTAAATTAAGCAGATTTCATCAATTAGTGAGTTAGTGAAAATTTACTTTATGTCTCCTGGGTAAGGATGATTTTCGTCGTGAAAAATGAAGACCCAATAAAGAGGCTTAAGCAGTGACTAAGAATGTAGCTAAGTAAGATTGCATGCTTCATATAAACGAGGCCCCATATTTGATCCAGAGCATCACAAACAAATAGAAATGGTTCAAAGAACTATGTAAATGTGTTATGTTTAAATATCAATATATAGCCATGCAGTATTTATATATCATATATAAATATATAAGAAGTCTGTAGCACTGTAGCACTCTCATCCGGTTGTTTATCAATTTGCTCAAGCAGGCACCAATAACGTCTCCATTGTGAGACTTATTGTTACTGTTTTTGGCATATTGAATACGCCACGGATAGCTTGCCAGACTCTGCCATGTGGGCAGGATACTCTAAGTAGCTTGCGAGGCTCTCCAAGAGGGATGGAGGAATCGAACCCAGGTCAGCCATGTGCAAGGCAAACATCGTACCCACTGTGCTATCACTCCAGTCCATAAGAAGTCTATGCCTTCTTATTTAATTTATTTATAAATTTAAACATACATTATGTATAATTATATAAGAAGTCTACCATTGTTGGTTCCAATATCAGTTAATCTTCCAGTCCACTTAATCTTAGTAGCTCAATTATGTTGTTAAGGCCCTAAGTTCCTGTTGTTCCTGCTTTGCCAGCATCAGAGTGTTAGCTTGTTTTGAACTGCTTGTTTCGAGCTGTCTCCCCTCATGATGCCAAGATGACTGCTACAGACCCAGACTCAGGTTGCTCACATTAGATGACAACCAACGTACAAGCAGAGAAAAGGTCCGTTCTGAAACCAATCCCTAGCAACAATAATAGAACAAGTTAGAATTGAATCAGAATCCTTATAATGTACCATTTGGCTCAGTGCCCAACTTTTCTGAGCACATTTCTATAAGATATTGCACAAGAACCCTGAAGGATGCTATGCTGACTAAAAATCCTTGCCTTGCATGTTTGAAACCAAGAGTTCAATTCCTGGTGCTGTCACTGACACTGAGTGTGGTCCCCACAGCAATTCTGTGTGGGATCCATGTTTTCAAGTCAGAATATGTCATTTCTGGCACATAGTTAAGTGTGTGAGAACACCGCAACTGGAAAAAAATATATAAGCATGAACACTATTGCTGGAAGTTTGACATTTGGCAAACACTATGTGAGCACTAGTAACTGCCCCCCCCACACACACACACTCACACACTCTATTTTTTAAAAAATAAATTTATTAGTGAATCACCGTGAGGTACAGTTACAAACTTATGAACTTTCATGTTTGCATTTCAGTCATACAGTGATCATTTAGCCATTCCTCCACCAGTGCTCATTCTCCTCCACCAATATCCTAATATCTCTCCTACCAACACCACCCCTTCCCCCACCACTCCACCCTGCCTCTGCAGCAGGGCATTCCCTTTTGTTCTCTCTCCTT
This sequence comes from Sorex araneus, assembly GCF_027595985.1. Lineage (NCBI taxonomy): Eukaryota > Metazoa > Chordata > Mammalia > Eulipotyphla > Soricidae > Sorex > Sorex araneus. The sequence goes on along the minus strand of NC_073310.1, from coordinate 48,828,027 downwards.
TTGTGTGTTATAGTTTGCAATAGAGGTATCAAGTGGCTATCATATTTGGACTATAGTCTACTTTTGTCACGCATCTTTCAACACAAACAAGTCCTCCCAATATCCTCTACTTGGCGTTCCCTTCTCTATCTCAGATGCCTTTTCAAAACCCCAGCATGTGAGGCCAGTTTCCAAGTTGTGGGGCAGACCTCCTGGTCCTTATCTCTACTACTCTTGGGCACAGACACAGTCTTCCAACAAGCACTACACCCAGAATGTGTGAGAGCACCATGGCTAAGTGAGCACAAATTCTGGCAAGCACCTTTGTGATCTCTGGTTGGGAAAAGAGTAACAAAAGGTAAACTAAATAAAAATAAAAGACAAAATGAGTATTGTTTTATCAAGGAATAAAACATAGTGGCTGATAGATAGATAAAAAATGTCTACCCCTCCACTGCCAGAGCTACAAAAGAATATCAGCTCCATAAGATTCTGATTTTCAAGAACCTTTCCTTCTAAGTAGAGAATGAGAATGCCAGCAGTAGGTTTAGGAGGAAAGCAGAATTTAGCTATAGTGGCACTCAGCCCTGAAAAATAAAGTAATACATTGCATCTATTTCTCTGTGGGTGGATTTTTATATTAGTAGGTATGTATTAAATATACTAAATATCAGTAGAATTGACTTGGCAATTAGAAGAGATAAGCATTTCAGGCATGGGCTTATAATGTGCAAATAGTATGGGAGCAAATCAATCTCTCCTTAATCTTTGGATATTAATTGCATGCAAAGCATGTACAAGACGCTGAAAAGCTCTGAAATAAACTTTGGTCCCATAATGTCAAGTAATAAGCTCATGATGCATACATGATGAATATGATGAGGACTGGGAGTTCCGAAGAAGACAAGAGGAGGCTAGGGAGATAGCTCAAGGACTGGCATTTGTGCTTTGCATTTTTGAGGCCCAAGTTCTGGAGCTGTATCCCCAGCTTTTGTGGCCCCTGAGCTATGAAAGTGGCCCTCGTGGCTCCTAGCACTCCTGGGTCCAAATGGCATCACATAACTGGCATTGAACAGGGCATTGAACAATCTGGCCCAGTTGGTTGAGTCTTACAGACTTTGTGCCTCAGGCCACTTGAATCTTTGGAGCAGTTCTCCTCACCTAAAAGAGAGAGAAATAGGAAACATCTTGTCAACTTCTTTATTGAAAACAATTAGGATATTACTAGTTATTTCAATACTTTGTATTGAAAATAAATAGAATACATCTTGTCAACTTTGTATTGAAAATAATTAAGAGGAAAGAATTTTAATAAGAGGTTTTTTATTTGATTTTGGGAGGGAGACATACTTAGTGTTGCTCATGGCTTAGTCCTGGCACTGTATTCAGATATTACTTCTAGTGGGATCTGTGCTCAGGTATCACTCCTGGCAGGCTTTGGAGACTATGTGAGGTACCTGGGACTGAAACTGGGTTGGTTGTGTACAAGGCAAGCTCTGTACCTGCTAGAACATTGTTTCAGCACCCAAAAGGAACCAATTTTCAATTCTATCAGTTGAGGCATTGAAGGAAGGCAACAAAGTTAAAATCGGAAGGGCCTAGCTTAAGACAGTAAGCTTGTAAATAAGCCCAGTGCATATTTTGAGTATTATATACATTGGAAAATCAGTGACATTAAAAAAGTGCTTCATATATTAAGTAAGATTAGCTCTTCAGTAACTACTGATTCAATAGTACCTGACAATGATAATAATAATAACAACAACAACATAAACAGAGCACTTATCAGACACTGTAATAAGCCATTTGCCTATGAAGAGGTACAATTTTTTTCCCTCTCTGTTACAGATGAAGCAAATGCCAGAGTTTAGGAATAAAGCAAATTTCCAAGGTGTGACAGTTAGCAACAGGGCCAAATTCAAACCCAGATCATTGGTCTGAGTCTCTCATTTCAACTACTGTAGTCAGTAGGATTAAAGCAAATCCTGAAAATAATGTGTAACTGGGCAGTTTTCCTCTCAAGATTTAGAAGCCAGAGAATGCCTGATGAACTGTATTTGTGAAATGTGGGTACCTAGGACAAAGATGTTTTGAACATGAGTTGCTTAAAGAAGTGTGTTAAAGGACTGTCAGAGATGAATTTGGGAGGGAACATCTATGTTAACGAAAGATTTAGTGAGACAATGGAGAAAGCAATAAAGGGTCCTAAACATTGAGCAGAGAGGGTAAAACACTAGGGGATGGGTGGAGAGGGACATTTTTCCTGGGAGTTTGCAGGTAGGGATGGAAAGAATACATACTTAACTAAGCTACTGGACAGTAAGGAAAGAGAGATAGTACAGTGGATAGGGTCCTTGCCTTGCTCTCAGCCAACCCAGTTTCAATCCCTGGCATCACAAATAGATCCCCAGGCCCTGCCAGGAGTAATCCCTGAGCACTGCCTGGTGTAGTCCCCAAACAAATAAAAATTTATTCTTTAGACCTTAAAAGTTGTTACCCCTACCAGTTACCTCTTATGGAGAGTCAGAGACTAATGTGTTTACTAATATCTGACTCTTCCCAAAGCTTGCTAAGATTCGGGATGGTGCATTGGAAGATGGCATGGCTATCTATGTAAAAGCTCAGTTCCTCCTAGTTTTTCAGCTCAGTCAACCATTTGGCTGACACAGGCAGACATATTGGAATCATGGTTGACTCTTTTGTGCAGTGGTTATTTTATTTTACCCTCCCTATCATGAAATGATTCCACTAAGTGGGTCCATAGATCTCTCTAGGAGCATTACTTGTGGCATCCTACCATCATACAAATGCTGAAAGACAAAACACAGAAGTAACTTAAAATGTTGCCAACTCAGCATAGTCCTTTGAGTTAATCCCCTTAAAGATACTATGCATCAGGAAAAGCATGCTGGATTAGGTTTCAAAAGGCCCAGAGTATAAACACTCAGGGTGATTTCAGATGCATTACATAAATTGCACAACCTTTTTAATACCTCAGTTTCATCAGCTGTAAAATGGCAATAGGAAGCTTGCACTCCTGCAAAGGGACATGCTAGTATGATGAAAACTAAATGAATATTATGCTAGAAAACCATTTGGAAGGGACAAATCACTGTTCATGAAGAAGAGGCTATTATTCCTTTTTCGTCCTTTATTAAGGTAGTAGCATGAGAAAATCTAAATGCCTACAGTAGGGACTAGAACTATTTCTTCCATTAACTCCTTATCTCATACACAGACACAAACACACACACACACACACACACACACATACACACACACAGAGCTAAGCAGTCTTAGCCAGCTTAGAATGTCATAACAAACCACCACAGGCTGGGTGGTGGGAACAACTGAAATATATTTTCTCATGGTTCTGGAGACTGGAAGCCTAAAGCCAAGGTGTCAGCAGTGTCAGCAGCTTTGGTGTTTGGTGATATCTTTCTTTCGGTTTCATCCTTTACCCCTTGTGCAAGATGGAGTAAGATTCACTTCTGGTGCTCCTTTCTCTTATAAGAAGATTAGTTCCTGGTGCTTGAATATTAAATGTAATCAAATATTGTGAACTCCTTTAAAATAAAACAATTTAAAAAGAACATTAGTTCTATCATATTAGTGCCCACCCTTATGATTCTCTCACTGAATCTCAATGAGCTCTTGTATCCCAATACAGACATATGAGAGGGTCAGATTCATGAACTCATGAATTTTGAGAGAAAATTTACTTCATAGCAAAAACCCAGAGTAGGGGGTCAGGGCAACCAAGCAATGTTCAGAGGCCTAAAGACACACTTAGAAATTCTCAACCAACTGGGTCAGTGTTTCCTGTGGTAACAGAGACCACCAGGACCATCACTGCATATCTCAAGAATATCCACAATTATACACAATGCTTGGATGATCATATGATGCGATGGATCTACTCTGTGCACGTCCCCCAACTCCTATACTTTCTTCTAGGCCTATGTTGAGTCTTTTTAAATAATCGGGGGCTCTCTACCCTATATTAGTGTCTCCTAGCTAATTTTAAGCTTAAGGTTCTCAGAACCTTTGTAAGTTTTAATTTACGTAGGTCAATATGCAGATGAATGGTGTGCTTTTTAATAGTATGAGAGGATGTTTTGATATTGTTGTATTTTATTCAAAATATTCATGACTATAAGAAAACAGAGTAGAATATCAGCCCCATATTAAGACCCATTGCTGTTTGGGGCAGGTGAAATGTATAGGTTTAAGGGAAGATTAGAATCCATTATATATGTTCTTTTTGTGTGGATGTTATAAACATTGATCCTCTAGTGTGGGCAATTTCTCAGTATAGAGGCTCCTTCAAGAGGGTTCACCTCAAGAGAACACAGTTAAGTTGCTGCTACCCAGGACAGATATAGAGTGAGAACTGTTTCAATGCATATGGGGAAACCCCAGACTTTAAGGTTAAGATGCCAGAGAGGGCAGTAAGATGATTGGCTTTATAAGTACAAGAGCACAAAGATTTCAATATCAATGCTTCTGCTATTTAGTTGCCCTCACAAGCTTCTGGGTTAAGTGCTTATGATACAGGATCTCAGAGCACAGACTGTGAAAGAGAAGAACATGGAAGAAGAGGAATTTCAGAAGGTAACTGGAGAGTTTGTTTTTCTCCCAAGGGTAGATAGAGACTTATCTTACAGATTTTGAGAGGTTTGAGGAGAACTTGGCTGGCCCTACATCTCTTCTAGTAGGACATACCCACACGTATTTTCAGAGCATAAAGTGGGAAGAATTGCCTTGAATGGGGCAGCAGAGCAAGAATACTTATAGTAATCTTGGTATTCTTTTTAAATTACTAATCAGTTGATTCTATGACAAGGGTATCGCTGCTATGTCTATAGCCTTGATATATCCTGAACATCATAAATGCTTTAGCAACAGCAGTCATTTCCTAGTACAATTCATCCATTTATGCAATCTCTATCTTAACATGCCCATAGGCTCTTTGCAGGGCTGAGCGCCAAGAACAAAACAGTGTAGGTACCGGGTATGGGTCCTTAGGAAAATGACTGTGTCATAGGCTCAGCATCTCCCTTGGCATGATGCTGTCACCAAAGGAGAAAGCCTGAGTGCTCTATGACTTAATTAGCATTGAATACTCCAGCCAACAGGGCAGGTGGGAGGATGTTTGGAAGTTGGCATTGGGCAAAGCCAGAGAGAATAAGCATCCACCTCCAGATTTCTATATGGTCTTAAACAGACAGGCTGGGAAGCTGGACCCTGAATGATGCTCATAATTTCAAAAGAAACAGATCTCCATTAAGATCTCATTCTCACAATCTTTGAATGAGTTCAGATTTATTTCAAGAACACATTTTCCCCCAGTCCTGGAATAAGTGTGAAAGGAACTGTGAAAAACAGACCTTGTCCATATTGTTGTCACTACAAATTCACAGCAACAATCTTCAGTTTTCAATTATCACTCTCTTTTCTTTCTCTCTCTTTTTTTGCATCGAAGAATTTGTAAATTTAAAAAATATTTGAGCCAAGATGACTCAAAAAATTTCCATTTTTGAAATCTTGATCATTCTCCTCACAGTCTACAGATGTGCAGTGCATCAACACCCCCGTCTCTGGTGCTCACTGAGATGTGCCTAATGAGAGGATGTCTTCCCCTGGGTTTCTAGAGAGGTCTTTGCAACATAACTGTGCCCTACATAATGAGAGAGAACTACCTAGGGAATTCCAGTCCTTAGCAAACCTCAAGTACAAACCAAGCTTGTTCTTTTCCATCATGTTCTAAGTCAATCTGAATGCATTACAAACCACAGAGTTGCAAATTGCATTTGATTATTTATAACCATAAAATAAATGGAATAATGTAGGACTTCTGGATTTTTTTTCAATGACGGATAAGGCAAGGAACAGAAAATTCCCTGGTGGGGCTAAATGATTAATGTCTGATGAATTCATAACATTCTTGCATCTGACAATCTTTCTTAAAGGCATGGAAACCAGTTTGCTGGCAAAGATACTTACAGTTTGCCCAACTTTATACGATTTCTAGTCCTGAGTTTTTCCACAAAACCACTGGATTTCAGAGAAATACATACATTTTTAAGAAAACACGTATTTCTTTACTCTAGGGCAGCTCATCTTCGTATGGCAAAGGCCACAAAATAGCACCTGCATCTGATTTGGTATAAAGGCAAAAAAAATATATGCCTGAATATTTACTTCTAAAATCATACTATAAGCATACTTAGAGATGAAAGAGACTCTTGTGAGGTACTATCTGTCATTGGTTTCCCATGATTAAAGGTAGCCCATGCAACCTGGACAAACCACATCAAAGACTTCATTAGGCCAGCAGGTAGAGTGCCTAGTGGCTGGCAACAGTGGTGCTCTGAAGTTAATATGCTTCCCTTTGATTAAAGTCTAGATTTCTAACAAAACAGCAATATAAAGAAAGCAATGCTATTTCTCTGTGTCCTCCTTTGGACATCTCCCTTCTTTGTGAAGCACTCAGCAACAAAGCTCCCTTTATTGTTGTCCTTGTTGCTAATAATGGCTAGCATTTCTTACCTATGTGCTCAGTGGTGCAACAAGTTCTTCAGATACATTGCTTCATTTAATCTTCACATTGAGACTCTGAGATGAATTTATAGGTAAGGAAGGACCAATGTCCCAAAAGAAAGAAGGTCACAGCCAGCTTCCACAGGTCCCAGACAGCAAGACTCCTATTTCCTTCCTGATTCAATTTCCTACTGTACACTAAGGAAGGAGAAAATTGCCAGTCTAAATGGTCAATGAGTTCATTTCAGATGACCATCTTTAAGACCCTTCGTCACCCAGAAGACAGGGACGAGCTATTTAACTGACAAAATAGTAAATGCTATACTTTAGAGAAAAATCTAAGACAAAATATGACTGACACATTTCTTTACATATTGAAACCTTCAAATCTTTACAAAACAATTTAATTGAATCCAAGAACTATCCTCTCCACCCCAGCCCAAGCACACATAATCCTCTGCAATTCCCTTAAGGGTTGCAACCAATATCTTATACCCAGTACAGGAGAATGAGAAGTTTACACCAAAGAGTCTAAGAAACCTGTTTGAGAAAACCTGAGTTTCCAAGGGTAGACATTAGGAGCTGAAGCAAGTGCCCATAACATGTACGTTAAAGCTGTGAGTCCTGCCCAACTCTGCCATTTAACATGTGCAAACAAGCCACAAAGAGGATATGTGGAAATGTTCCTTTAATAGAATTCTGCTAAATCTGTCCTACATGTATGTACAGCCCAACATATCTCAGACTCTAAGCTGCATTACAGTCAGAAATTACCCTTATTTTTAAAAGAGGAGTTATAAACTTTGGGTCTCCACCATCCCGAGAGAATTTTGGAAGAACTGGTCAACTATTCATCAGGTCTGCACCAACAGCTTTGTAGTTGGGACTCAGAGAGAAAATGGGCCTGGTGTTGCTACTGAAATAAGTGTGTTCGCCACAGAGAATGACTGTGCCAACAAGATTCTTTTTTAAGTCAAAGCAATACTCCAGTTTTCCGATAAGATATACACCATTTATTTGATCCCATCTGCATCATCATGTTTCACAGAATTCCCTAATGTTGATCTTGAATAAACTAGAACCCACATTTCAATGTCTTATAATCATGTATTTGCTTTTTGAAGTTGGTATCAAGATTGTAATTTTTGTCTAAGACAAAGTGAAATTTATGGACATGTAGACCCCTATGTGCTTTCTTTAACACATTTTTTTTGTGTGTGTGAAAGAAAGATAGAGAGGTCTGGCCAGGAAAGCAAGGATGCTGATGTCTCTGAAATGTGGACTTTTTCTCTTCCTTTATTGCTAACTTTCAGAAGTAATTAGGGCACTCATTTCTAAGCTAATGCCTTCTAATGGTCACTTAATTCTGGACAAACTGCAGAGTAGAATGCTTTTGAAACTAGAATTAATTGTTTAAAAGACATTATTGGGATTAGTCTGGTAAATGTAGAAAGGAAAAAAGATCTTTTAGTGAGACATTAAAAATAATGAAGTTCCCTCCAGTCCCAAACCTAATACATTTTGTTGGCTTCTTTCTTTTTCTGAAAGTAATAGGCCAAGACCATGAAACAATACCAGAGACCTTTACACCTGTTTATAGGCATTCAGCATTTCCCATCATCAGATCAGACTAAATAGGGAAAACACACAGCAGAATATGCTATGCTAGAGTTCTTTGGCTTTGTCATTAAGAATAATCTAACTTTTTCTTTTTACTGTCCTCAGAATCTTGAGAAAACGAGTATAAAGCACAAAGAATAATACACCTAAGTAAGGCTAGGGTTTTGGAATAGAACTCAGTCTATGACTGAAAGAGCTCAGCCAGCAAATCTAAGGCTGGGTATCCAAACCCCAGTGCCAACCTGACAGCTCTGCTCTTTGGAGTTCCCAGTGAGAAAGGTTCAGAAGATGTCTCAGCAAAGTTCCCAGAGCATGCATGAGGCCTTGAGCCCAATCCCTAGTACTGTATGTGTCACAGAGATGCCTATATCCTGGCAAAGCAACAAATAAAAAATAATGTTACCATCTATTCTATACTGGAGCAATAGCACAGCAGGTAGGGTATTTGCCTTGCACACGGCCGACCCATGTTCAATTCCTCCATCCCTCCCAGAGAGCCCAGCAAGCTACCGAGAGTATCCCTCCTGCATGGCAGAGCCTGGCAAGCTACCCATGGGTTGATATGCCAAAAACAGTAACAACAAGTCTCACAATGGAGACATTACTGGTGCCCGCTCGAGCAAATCAATCCATGAACAATGCGACGACAGTGCTACTTTGCTACCATCTATTCTGGGTACCCTAAGACCCAAAGGTTAAGGCTATAATAGAAATAGGAACCTCTTATAATTATTTCACAGTCTGTGTAAAATAATCACGCTGCAAATGTCTACAGTGATAAATGTCTATTATTTCTCAACAAAACTTTAGAACAGTTCTTCTTTTAAAAATAGAGATAAAAGGACCCTCTACGCCTAAAGACTTTGATTCCAAAGATGTAACACATTCGGGCATCCAGCGCAGCATCCAATAGCGATGCACTGGGACACCGAACTGGTCTACAACTCTGTGCTGCCGGGGGTGGATTTTTTTTCCTCCCCACCCTGTCTTCCTGCAAGGAAAGCGGCGGGCTGGCGGCACCCATGTGGCAGGCGCCATCTTCTGTGACTCCAAACCCACAGGTATTCGGTTTTTACTTTTGGGGCTCCCAGGAACTCATGGGAAGGGGGCGTAACCGGCACGCCCTTGGCCCAGATAAATCCGGAGCCGCTGAGCGCGAATCGGACCCTCTGCGCCTAAAGACTTTGAATTCAGAGACTTCTTACAGCAATGCACTGGGACTGTGAGCTGGGCTATGTAATTTCTGGCAGAATTTTCCCTGGACTTTATACAGAAATCCAAAACCGCGCGGACACGGGTTCAGTCCCTGGCGGGATCGTCCACGCGACTTAACATTTATAATTGTCAGCAATGTGAAATGGTTCCATTTGAACAGGTCTGACATGGGGGAGAACTCCAAATAATAACAGTAAGTTTTTGTTGAAATATTGAAGGTTTTTAATGTAGCAGCCACCTCTGGACTGTGAACTAAGCAAAAGCCCCACGCTGGCCGACGCGGCGTGGCGTACACCATAGTATGAGGCGCAGGAAGGGGGATGAGGGGGAAAAAGAAAAAAAAAAGGGAAAAGGAAAAAGGAAAAAAAAGAGAGAGAGAGAGAGTTATGTACTTGTAGCAGTGGGGCTACATATCTCTTCATTTCCAGCAATGAAAAACTAACTATCAAATGTAGTAGGTCTGTCTCTCTTGGTTGGAAACTCCAACAACTATAGTGAGTTTTGTGTTGAATTATGGAATGTAATCAAGGTAAAGAAAAAATGAAGTGAAATTCATTAGTTATACAGTAGGGGGTAGGGGGTGGGGGCGGGGGGTATACTGGGGTTTCTGGTGGTGGAATATGGGCACTGGTGAAGGGATGGGTGTTTGAATATTGTATAACTGACATAAAAACCTGAGAACTTTGTAACTTTCCACATGGTGATTTAATAAAAATTAAAAATAAAATAAAAATAAAAATAAAAATAGAGATAAGATTCTATAAGATTTAATCAAGGTGCGTTCAGAAAGGGAGCGTGCGCAGGAAGTAAGGGCAGTCAGCCCCCGTTTGATGCAAGCCACAGCATATGATTTCCCCACTACCACCCAAGTGATCCTTGAACACAAAGCTAAGAGTAAGCCCTGAACATTACCAGATGTGGCCAAGAATATCTAAAACAAAGTAGTTAACTGGAAGTCTGGAATGTAACTTAAGGTGGTGGAACACACGGCACATGTCTTGCATGCGGAGATGCCCAACACACATGGTCTCTTGAGTATAGCATGTCATGGCCCTGGCGAGCTCCAAACACCATTAGCCATGGTCCCTGCCACACAAACAAACAAACAAACAGAAAACAATTTTAAAAAGAAGAATTATTAACACAAGCGATTGTGACTATGAAAGAACTGGGAACATATCAACCCTTTTTTATGTGCATTACCATCCAATGGCTAGAGCAGGGAAGAAGGGCACTGCCAGGCCCAAGAAGCAGTTGCTATAAAGGAACCAGAAGGGTGGTGTGAGCATGGAGCAGACGCATGGAAGAGGAAAGACCAGTGGGCATAATGCTAGATTTGGGCTCTGTTGAGAAAACCCCTGCGTGAATATCAGGAGTCAGGACATGGATATATAGGCAAGCATAAATCATTCTTAACTTTTCATCACCATAACCACAGTTGGTGTATGGAATTCCATTTCTTCCAATAAAAGACAAAACAGTTATAATTAAACCTTAGTGAGAAAAATATAAAGGATCTTACAGGCGGGAGTGGGATAGATAGAGAAGCAGAATCAGGTACATCAATGACAAGTTTGCCTGTTGAAATCCTACATATCTTTCAAGTCCTCACTCAGAAATCTCCCTTTCCACAAAGCCATAATGTTCTCACTTCAGGAAAATAAACAGGTATTGCCTCTATTGCACACACACAATTCCCCAGTGTCTTATTCCTATTATTTATTATTTTCTGTATGCTTTCTCTGCTACTTGTGAGTCCCTCATATAGATTCAGGCTACACTCATCAATATATTTCCTACTACCTAGTTTAGTGTTCTGCAAGTAGAAGATTTGAAGAAAATGTATGCATATTTGATTTCATCTTAAATTTGCTCCCAGGTATTAAAGGTTATAGTAATGTAAATTTCCTGGGCAGAAATCAAATAAACTTATCAAAACAGAGAATTGCAGAGACAGCCAGACCAGATTAATTTCCTGGCATCATATATGATTCCCCCAAACACTCCCAGAGTTTAAAGACAGGAATAAGCAAAGCCTGAACACTGCTGGGTGGGCCTTCCACCAAAAACAATAAAAATAAAATAAAATAAAGGGAATTGTGTTCTGAGTAGTTTTTTAAGTGATTTGGGTCTGAAGTTTCTAACTGACAATTAGGCACTGGTCTTAACAATTGATTCTTATTTTACTCCTAAGTCTGTTTTAGATGCTACAGCAATGGTGATAAATAACAAAGGAGTAGTTCAAGTTTGTCTAGTTTACATTTTAATGGGAAATTATTTTGTTTTTTAAATAAGTCAGAAGTTGGATAAAAATGCACAATAGGGTCAGAGAGATAGTAAAGGGTGTAGGACACTTGCCTTGCATGTTCTCCACCTGAGTTTGATCCCTGGCACCCCACATGATCCTCTGAACCCTACCAGGAGTGATTCCTGAGCACAGAACCAGGAATAATCCCTGAGTACTGCCGGGTGTGACTCACAAAATAAATACAACCCTCTACACACACACACACAGACACAAGTGCACAGTTGGATGAAGATAGTCCAGAATAATGGATAGCTACTTAGTCAATTGCTTCCCTAAGGGATGACATTTCAGATGGTAGAATCTGTCTCTATGAGAACTTTCCTCATTCCATAAAGCCAAATTTTTGTTGGTAGTAGGGGTATGTGATAGAACTAGGTAATAAGAAACAGATCTTTTGAGAGGAGGGGTTTTCTATATATGATTTACTGGATAGAAGCAATGTCAGATTACAATATATGATGATTCTTCTTCAAAATAAAAGACTTGTAACCAGATTACTATTGGCTGCTTACAACCCCACATCAAGTTATCTAAGACTAAGGACATGAGAGTTTCAGGATGCTCACTTACATTAATTTGGATCTAGTTAAGGCAGTATCACTGTATCACTGTCATCCCATTGTTCATCGATTTACTTGAGTGGGTGCCAGTAACATCTCCATTGGTCACAGCCCTGAGATTTTAGAAGCCTTAAAGCATATTCAGACAAAATTTATTGACAAAACTTTCAAGTTTTTGGACATATGCAATGCCATCATTCATACATCACGGTCTCTTTGGCTATGAGCCTATGGAGAAACCTGAAATAGTTGGGCAATGACATGAACCAATCATCACAGAGATACACATCTTCACAACTTGACAATTGAAATTTATTTCTGACATGGAATTATTTTGGTGAGCATTTGTATGATAAATAAATATCTCTTTCTCTACCTATTCATATATGTTCATCTATAGGTTGTCCTGAAAACCTCATAACTAAACCCTTCAATATTCTCCTTAAAGTAGGCAAAACATCTATTCCACCACCAACATCCCTTTACCACCATCAATATACCAGGTTCTCTGCCACCCCCTAGTCTGACCCCTTAGCAGGCACATAACAAATTTATTTCATATTACTTCTTTAACAAAATTTAAAGAAATGGAAAGTGGGATTATCATAAACTAAATCAACAAAAGTAAATTGGTAGTGATTGATTGCCTATTCTCATTTACATAACTAAATTTTCAACTCTAGCATCTAAAACAAATTACATTAAATTTTATTTTATATTTGGACATTATTGCAGTAATTATCATATCTTCTCTTTCATAAGTGAAGCTCCACCTCACCACTTGACAGGCTTGTAACAAATTTATTTTATATTATTCAGTACAAAAGAACTTAAAAGAACAGCAAATAGAATTATCAGAAAATAAACCAATAAAAGTCAATTCGCGATGATGAATTGTGATGTATTTCTAGCCTTTCTTAATCTAGTAGTAGAGAACAACAATATGCACCATTAGTGAGTGCCATACTCAATACCACATGATGGGAAGTTTTTCCTATTCTTTAAAGGAGCTCTTTTGATGCTTCTTGCAAAACTGGTTTCCAGGTTATGAATTCCTGAAACTGTTGCCTATCCGTGAAGCTCTGTCTAGTTCCTTCAAATCCGCATGATAATCTAGCTGGATAGATTATTCTCAGTGAGGTATTCATTTTGTTAAATTTTTGTACTGTATCCATTCACATTGTTCTGGTTTATAGAGTCTCATTTGATAGATCTACTTATAGGCTTTCCTTAGTACATGCATTTTTTTTATCTTGCTGTCTTCAATATACTGCCTCTATCTTTAGATTTTGTCATTTTGCATAAAATGTCTCTTGGAGTTTTCCTAATTATGTCTATTTTCACTGGGACCCTTTGAATCTCTCGGATCTCTGTTTCTGTAATCCTCAACTCTGGTGAGTTCTTATCAATGATTTAGTTAACTATTGTTTCTTTATCACATTGCTTTCCTGTTCTTCAAGGACTCAAATAATTCTAACATTGCTCCTAGTAAACTCAATCCATAGTTCTCTGACTTGCTGTTTATTTCTTTTCAGACTATTTTCAACTTTCTGCTGTTTCCTAGTGGTTTCCTTCTTATCTTGAAATTCCTCAATCATTTTTGCATAAGTCTCTGTTTTTTCGCTGTTCAGAACTTCTATTGACTTTTTAAATATCACTTACTATGTTCTTCATTTCTGTCATTTCTGACTGTAGTTTGTTTTTCATTTCAAATACTACATTTCTTCGTGCTTTGCTGTGCTATAATTTCTTTGAGTACATCGAACATTCTCATCACAGTGTCACTAAAGGCACTGTCTGAGGATTTACTGGTAGTTTAAGGTCTTTGACAATATTATTTTCACTCATTGAACTTGGTGAGTTTCAACATGTTTCCCCCATTGTTTTCTAGTGTTCTTACTATGCTGGTTAGTGAGTCTTTGTAGTTAACCCCCCTGGAAGATGCAAAGGGATGAAGCTAGAGGTTGCTCTCTATCTTCTCTGCCCATCCTCAAAGAATGACAGGAAGCATAATTCTGAACTTTTAATATGACTCAGGTCAGGTGTGGAGGCTACTGGTACCCACCTGGGAGGGAGGAATCTGCCTCCTGTTTGAGCTTGGTCTTTAGTTCAGAATAGTGAATCGGTAATGTCAGCTGAGTTCAAGTCTCACCTGTTATGGTGAATAAGCAAGCAGAAGGCCAGGCAAATAAGCATTTTAAAATTAAATTAACTAATTAAAGAGAGTAGTTGTTTTCTTTTCCTACTTGATAGACACACTCCTTCTTAAGCAAGGTTTCAACCATCAACCTAGTTGCTTAGACTAATTAGCTTGATGTTATTTTTTTTTCAATTTTATTCCCATACACACATTTCATAAGTAAGCGCCATCTACAAAATATTCCTAAATCTATTCCACAATCAATGTTTTTATCAAATTTCTTTTTACCACAATCATATTTTCCTTAACGAGTATAACAGTTTCTGAACTTGTTTTCATTATCTCCACTCTTGTGTGCTTACAGTCTATACTCTGTAAGGTGTTTTTCCCAATATCAATAAAATCATGTCACTCTTGTACCTAAAAGTCTCAAATGGTTTTACACTTCAAATTCCTCAATTGCTTTCATATAAACATAGACTATGCAATCAAATACAAGCTTCTATTCATAACCTATATATTTCTTCGGACTCCTACATAATCTTCTCATACCAATTCTTTCCATTCTCACTCATCTATTGCCATTTACATGGGCCTTACTTTTTTTCTCTAGAGAAGATAACACTCTTGTTCTGTCTTAGGACCCTTGCTCAAAATTCACTTTGTGACTTATTTATAATTCAGGGTTTCACCCATATACTTCTACTCACCATTGCCCCAAACCACTGTTTAGTATCTATCCTCTTACAGCCTTTGCCTTTCAGAGTTTTTATTAATTCCTGAAACATATTTACTTTTTATCTCTTTCCTCTAATATAATACTCTTTAAGATTCATTTCACTTACCACTCCATTCCTGCCTTTAAAACAATGTTTATCTCACAGTAAATATTCAATAGATATTTGTTGATTGAATTATTAGCCCTCTTACAATTTATCATTGCTTTGTGAATTGCTGTGGGTACTTTTTTATCACCAGAATTAATGTTAGCTCAATTTAAGGTCTGTTGATCATAAGAAATTAATGCTAGCTCAATGAAACCTCTAATGACCCCTGGAAGGACAGTGTACAGTGTACAGGGAAAAGTTAGAAGACTTCTATTATCTCTACTTGTGCTTCTATTGCACAGTCAAAAGGACTTTGTGCATTCTCTGAACTTAAGGACCCCAGCACTACCATAGCTCTGAGAATAGTATTAGGGTTTTTCATTCTCTCATTGTGCCTCATTTTAGAACAGCTATTTAGGTAAGACATGACAGTGACTTGGTCTAGTGACACAGTGAGTGAAACAGCAGAAAGTGATCAACTTAAAAGTCACTTAGTCACAGGGATTACTGGATTTACTCTTACTATATGGGCAGGTAATAAGGAGAAAAAGATCAAGAATGGTATGGGGGCTGGGAAGATAGTACAGTGAGTAAGGCATTTGCTTTACATACAGCTAACCTTTGTTCAAGTCTAGGCACCACATATAGTCCCACAAGCACTGGGTCAGAACCCTGAACTACCCAGTGTGGCCTGAAAACAAAATAAAACAAAATTGGTGTATATGGATTTGGGATGTGACTCAAATGGTAGAACTTATGCCTTTCATGTCCAAGACCCTGGGTTTTATCCCTTGCACTGCATGACTATCTCCCACCCTAGCACCACAGGGTGTGACCCTAGAGGCCCCTGGATATCTCTGATCATACAAGCACCATCAGTTGTAGCCCTCAGGATAATAATTTAAAAGAAGAGTAATGTGTAGATTTGTAGATTTTTGACTAGGTTCCAGTGACTAATATAGATAAAGTTTGTGTAATATTGGAAATTGAAAAGAGCATTCCAATTTTGCCTTGATGACTTTTGAACCATCTGTCACTCTCTCCAGATATGGGGACAAATATAAAACTCAGTCTATGACAGAGCAGTATATGAGATCATTCCAAATGGAAGAAAGGAGTTGTGTTAGGTTTGTTATGAGTAATTTTTATAAGAGTTGAAACTCAAGTATAAGTAGGACTTCAAATGAGAAGTGTGGGAAGAAGGCACTCAACAGGGAGATGACCAGTATAAGGCCACTGTGTTAAGTAGGCATTAAAGCCCTCCAGGAGTGCTGGTAAGCCAATTGTAAGAGGAAAATGTCAAGTGCAATGTTGGGATGGTAAATAAAACAATGAAACTAAAGCAAATGGAAGAGTTCTAAATTAGGTAGGTGGCATTCAGAACTTTAAATGAATCCACAATTCACTACCACAGAATTCATTTTTAGACATTTTCAAATCATCTTAACTCCACAGCATCTAACAGACATGGGAAATGTTAGTAGGCAATCTAAGTTTCCCAAATCCCCTGTTAACTAATTATCAAATATTTGCTCATCCAAGTTCCAGTAGCAGAGGGGCTATAAACATTTTTTTATGACAAGTTTTTCTTTCATCCGTTAAGGTGAGACAGATGAATCTTCTAGTTCTTGTTCCAAGAAAGCACTCTAACTGCTGAGACTAGACTTGATTTCATCAATAAATGAGCTGTTAAAATTGATTTCTTCTCATTGAAAGGCACTTCATTCACAAATATACTCTGCCACATGGAGCCCATTTTAGTCCACAATCTGGGCTGTTCCAAATGGAACTCTTTCATTACTAACACGCCTTTCAGAACCCTTATTGGTGTTGTCACTGTGTAAAATCCTATTTTTCCACATATTCACAGTACCTCCCAGTTGAATGTCAGTCAGGGTTTCAGGCTTTTGCATTCTTTGAAACAATACTTTTATATATAGAAAGCATTTTATTCCTGTCACGGACCCCAGTGAACTATTTGGAAAGGATAAATATCACTTAAGGAAAGATGATTTGTGATTGCCTTCTCTATAGCTTGTAATAGCATTACTCCTTGTGGCGCATGGGCAAGAGAACATTTGCTCTATAACTGCCATTTTCAAGGGAAAAAATCTGCTACAATAACATTGGTCATATATATTTTTTGAAATCATAAAAGCATAAAAATATTGCTTTAAAAATCTATGTGGGCTTTATTGTTTGACAGAAATGTGATAACAATAAATTAGCCAACTACTTAGGATGGGGGCATCTCTGAAGTCGCAAATGTCTTGTGCTTCATGTGTCCATATGCCATTTTTTACTACCTATCTATTTTGTTTCACTCTGAGATGTAAAGAGATACTATCCAACAGTACACAAGTTCACTGGCAAGCACATTGAAAGCTTCGATATTCAGCATCCGTATTGCACTGTCACTGTAGCACTGTCATCTCGTTGTTCATCGATTTGCTGGAGCAGGTACCAGTAATGTCTCCATTGTGAGACTTGTTGTTACTGTTTTTGGCATATCGAATATGCCATAGGTAGCTTGCCGGGCTCTCTGAGTGGGACAGAGGAATCGAACCTGGGTTGGCCGCGTGCAAAGCAAACGCCTACCCACTGTGCTATC